>NC_138888.1:86960481-87560481 GCF_965194825.1 Balaenoptera physalus | reverse complement strand
CAGAAAAAGACACTTATCATAAGATATCACTTATAGAGGGAATGTAAAAACCGCTACCCTTGAACTGAATTGCAAAACAGAACAGAGTCACACGTTTAGAAAACACACTATGGCTGCTTAACGGGAAAGGTGAGGTGGGGTGATGCATAAAACAAGGGTTTCAAATTAGCTCAGATACCGTTCCATAAACCCAATATGTAATAGACAAGACCTACTCCTTGCTCAGTGAATTGGACTCAACACCCCCTATTCACCGCCCAAGAATATATCTGACTAGTAAGAATCTTAAAACCTATGTATTGATATCTCTCTGTAAGTGAGTCACGTGGGTGTAAAGCAGCATAAACACAGCAGTAAAAAGCAGCTAAACCCCATTATAAAAATCAATTACTTTTAAAAACCCGTGAAACAAAGACAGTGAAAGAGAGAGAAATTCTTACAAAATTCATTCAGGGGCTGTGATGCCACCTGGATTGACCATATCTAGACCCACAGCTGATGGAGACATAAGGGTGGACACTCTTGGGGCTGAGAGGTTTGGTGAGGTTGGGTGAGGAAACGCAGACCCTTTCCAGTAATACTGCGTGGTACCCATCCCATGGGTCCCAAATCTCCAGGTTCAAGGGCATCTTCCTACATCGAAAACATGCATGAGAAACCCAGAAAATGGTACACCGTGTGATCGGGAAAGGTTTCCAAAACGCACCTCATTTCTCATCTCCTTGTGCTCGGGTTCGCCATTCCAGCCGCTTTACTAGCAATCTCCCTCCTTGGAGATTCAGCACCTTTAACCTCCTGTTCCGTACAGGTTGCAATTTGTCCTGAGGATGAACGGGAAGAGTGGGAACCAATGAGAGACTAGCTCTAAGTGTTAGGACAGGCACAGGTCACTCTACTTTCCCATCAGGAAGAAGAATTAACCACAGGCTCAGCCTGCCGCCCGGGACCAGAATAGGGCCTGAAGCAATCCTGCGCTTTTGCGGCCAGCTCCCAAGAAAGCGAGTTGAAAAATGGAGCTCAGGGGCACTGCAATTCACAAACCTGCAGACTTATAAATGATAACTCTCGTCCACAAATATATTGAGGGAAGGCAACGAAGAGGATTGGAAAGCAAGGCAGAATTGCAGGAAACAGATTTCAGGAGGGAGATTCGAATCGCCTTTAAAGCACAGGAAAAGCGGCAAAACCTCGACAATGATGCCCTTGGCCAAAAAGGGCGTATGCGTTTCTTCCTGAATATATTCAGGAAAAATCGCATACGCCCTTTTTGGCCAACCAAGCAACCTGGAAAGGAAAATCAGCGCTATAAAGAAGTCTCGCTTCCCATCGGTCAAAAGGGCCATGCTAAATAAAGTTTCAAACCAGAAATGCAGGACAGCCCATGGAGAAACGGGAGCCTGGCTACGCTGATGGGGGGGATGTAAATTGCCAACAGCCACTCTGGAGAAGTGTACGGTGTGTCCTGCAACATCTAAAAAACTCAGCTTAGAGAGCATAGGGCACTTCCACTCATGGGCGTATCAATTGGGAAAAGTAAAAATCAGCAAGGCACAGGCACCCCAAAGTTTAGGGCTGCTCTGTTGACAAGAACCTCCACTTCGTTACACCTTAAATATGCCAGGAAAGAGAAAAATGGATAAAGAAGTTGTGGTCCTTATGTACAATGGAATATCACTCAGCCATGAAATCAACGTCATAAGGCTAGTAGCAGCATGATGAGTGGATTTAGGTACGACGATTCTAAGTGAAATAAGTCACACAGAAAAAGACACTTATCATAAGATATCACTTATAGAGGGAATGTAAAAACCGCTACCCTTGAACTGAATTGCAAAAGAGAACAGAGTCACACGTTTAGAAAACACACTATGGCTGCTTAACGGGAAAGGTGAGGTGGGGTGATGCATAAAACAAGGGTTTCAAATTAGCTCAGATACCGTTCCATAAACCCAATATGTAATAGACAAGACCTACTCCTTGCTCAGTGAATTGGACTCAACACCCCCTATTCACCGCCCAAGAATATATCTGACTAGTAAGAATCTTAAAACCTATGTATTGATATCTCTCTGTAAGTGAGTCACGTGGGTGTAAAGCGGCATAAACACAGCAGCAAAAAGCAGCTAAACCCCATTATAAAAATCAATTACTTTTAAAAACCCGTGAAACAAAGACAGTGAAAGAGAGAGAAATTCTTACAAAATTCGTTCAGGGGCTGTGATGCCACCTGGATTGACCATATCTAGACCCACAGCTGATGGAGACATAAGGGTGGACACTCTTGGGGCTGAGAGGTTTGGTGAGGTTGGGTGAGGAAACGCAGACCCTTTCAAGTAAGACTGCGTGGTACCCATCCCATGGGTCCCAAATCTCCAGGTTCAAGGGCATCTTCCTACATCGAAAACATGCATGAGAAACCCAGAAGATGGTACACCGTGTGATCGGGAAAGGTTTCCAAAACGCACCTCATTTCTCATCTCCTTGTGCTCGGGTTCGCCATTCCAGCCGCTTTACTAGCAATCTCCCTCCTTGGAGATTCAGCACCTTTAACCTCCTGTTCCGTACAGGTTGCAATTTGTCCTGAGGATGAACGGGAAGAGTGGGAACCAATGAGAGACTAGCTCTAGGTGTTGGGACAGGCACAGGTCACTCTACTTTCCCATCAGGAAGAAGAATTAACCACAGGCTCAGCCTGCCGCCCGGGACCAGAATAGGGCCTGAAGCAATCCTGCGCTTTTGCGGCCAGCTCCCAAGAAAGCGAGTTGAAAAATGGAGCTCAGGGGCACTGCAATTCACAAACCTGCAGACTTATAAATGATAACTCTCGTCCACAAATATATTGAGGGAAGGCAACGAAGAGGATTCGAAAGCAAGGCAGAATGGCAAGAAACAGATTTCAGGAGGGAGATTCGAATCGCCTTTCAAGCACAGGAAAAGCGGCAAAACCTCGACAATGATGCCCTTGGCCAAAAAGGGCGTATGCGTTTTTTCCTGAATATATTCAGGAAAAATCGCATACGCCCTTTTTGGCCAACCAAGCAACCTGGAAAGTCAAATCAGCGCTATAAAGAAGTCTCGCTTCCCATCGGTCAAAAGGGCCATACTAAATAAAGTTTCAAACCAGAAATGCAGGACAGGCTATGGAGAAACGGGAGCCTGGCTACGCTGATGGGGGGGATGTAAATTGCCAACAGCCACTCTGGAGAAGTGTACGGTGTGTCCTGCAACATCTAAAAAACTCAGCTTAGAGAGCATAGGGCACTTCCACTCATGGGCGTATAAATTGGGAAAACTAAAAATCAGCAAGGCACAGGCACCCCAAAGTTTAGGGCTGCTCTGTTGACAAGAACCTCCACTTCGTTACACCTTAAATATGCCAGGAAAGAGAAAAATGGATAAAGAAGTTGTGGTCCTTATGTACAATGGAATATCACTCAGCCATGAAATCAACGTCATAAGGCTAGTAGCAGCATGATGAGTGGATTTAGGTACGACGATTCTAAGTGAAATAAGTCACACAGAAAAAGACACTTATCATAAGATATCACTTATAGAGGGAATGTAAAAACCGCTACCCTTGAACTGAATTGCAAAACAGAACAGAGTCACACGTTTAGAAAACACACTATGGCTGCTTAACGGGAAAGGTGAGGTGGGGTGATGCATAAAACAAGGGTTTCAAATTAGCTCAGATACCGTTCCATAAACCCAATATGTAATAGACAAGACCTACTCCTTGCTCAGTGAATTGGACTCAACACCCCCTATTCACCGCCCAAGAATATATCTGACTAGTAAGAATCTTAAAACCTATGTATTGATATCTCTCTGTAAGTGAGTCACGTGGGTGTAAAGCAGCATAAACACAGCAGTAAAAAGCAGCTAAACCCCATTATAAAAATCAATTACTTTTAAAAACCCGTGAAACAAAGACAGTGAAAGAGAGAGAAATTCTTACAAAATTCATTCAGGGGCTGTGATGCCACCTGGATTGACCATATCTAGACCCACAGCTGATGGAGACATAAGGGTGGACACTCTTGGGGCTGAGAGGTTTGGTGAGGTTGGGTGAGGAAACGCAGACCCTTTCCAGTAATACTGCGTGGTACCCATCCCATGGGTCCCAAATCTCCAGGTTCAAGGGCATCTTCCTACATCGAAAACATGCATGAGAAACCCAGAAAATGGTACACCGTGTGATCGGGAAAGGTTTCCAAAACGCACCTCATTTCTCATCTCCTTGTGCTCGGGTTCGCCATTCCAGCCGCTTTACTAGCAATCTCCCTCCTTGGAGATTCAGCACCTTTAACCTCCTGTTCCGTACAGGTTGCAATTTGTCCTGAGGATGAACGGGAAGAGTGGGAACCAATGAGAGACTAGCTCTAAGTGTTAGGACAGGCACAGGTCACTCTACTTTCCCATCAGGAAGAAGAATTAACCACAGGCTCAGCCTGCCGCCCGGGACCAGAATAGGGCCTGAAGCAATCCTGCGCTTTTGCGGCCAGCTCCCAAGAAAGCGAGTTGAAAAATGGAGCTCAGGGGCACTGCAATTCACAAACCTGCAGACTTATAAATGATAACTCTCGTCCACAAATATATTGAGGGAAGGCAACGAAGAGGATTGGAAAGCAAGGCAGAATTGCAGGAAACAGATTTCAGGAGGGAGATTCGAATCGCCTTTAAAGCACAGGAAAAGCGGCAAAACCTCGACAATGATGCCCTTGGCCAAAAAGGGCGTATGCGTTTCTTCCTGAATATATTCAGGAAAAATCGCATACGCCCTTTTTGGCCAACCAAGCAACCTGGAAAGGAAAATCAGCGCTATAAAGAAGTCTCGCTTCCCATCGGTCAAAAGGGCCATGCTAAATAAAGTTTCAAACCAGAAATGCAGGACAGCCCATGGAGAAACGGGAGCCTGGCTACGCTGATGGGGGGGATGTAAATTGCCAACAGCCACTCTGGAGAAGTGTACGGTGTGTCCTGCAACATCTAAAAAACTCAGCTTAGAGAGCATAGGGCACTTCCACTCATGGGCGTATCAATTGGGAAAAGTAAAAATCAGCAAGGCACAGGCACCCCAAAGTTTAGGGCTGCTCTGTTGACAAGAACCTCCACTTCGTTACACCTTAAATATGCCAGGAAAGAGAAAAATGGATAAAGAAGTTGTGGTCCTTATGTACAATGGAATATCACTCAGCCATGAAATCAACGTCATAAGGCTAGTAGCAGCATGATGAGTGGATTTAGGTACGACGATTCTAAGTGAAATAAGTCACACAGAAAAAGACACTTATCATAAGATATCACTTATAGAGGGAATGTAAAAACCGCTACCCTTGAACTGAATTGCAAAACAGAACAGAGTCACACGTTTAGAAAACACACTATGGCTGCTTAACGGGAAAGGTGAGGTGGGGTGATGCATAAAACAAGGGTTTCAAATTAGCTCAGATACCGTTCCATAAACCCAATATGTAATAGACAAGACCTACTCCTTGCTCAGTGAATTGGACTCAACACCCCCTATTCACCGCCCAAGAATATATCTGACTAGTAAGAATCTTAAAACCTATGTATTGATATCTCTCTGTAAGTGAGTCACGTGGGTGTAAAGCGGCATAAACACAGCAGCAAAAAGCAGCTAAACCCCATTATAAAAATCAATTACTTTTAAAAACCCGTGAAACAAAGACAGTGAAAGAGAGAGAAATTCTTACAAAATTCGTTCAGGGGCTGTGATGCCACCTGGATTGACCATATCTAGACGCACAGCTGATGGAGACATAAGGGTGGACACTCTTGGGGCTGAGAGGTTTGGTGAGGTTGGGTGAGGAAACGCAGACCCTTTCAAGTAATACTGCGTGGTACCCATCCCATGGGTCCCAAATCTCCAGGTTCAAGGGCATCTTCCTACATCGAAAACATGCATGAGAAACCCAGAAGATGGTACACCGTGTGATCGGGAAAGGTTTCCAAAACGCACCTCATTTCTCATCTCCTTGTGCTCGGGTTCGCCATTCCAGCCGCTTTACTAGCAATCTCCCTCCTTGGAGATTCAGCACCTTTAACCTCCTGTTCCGTACAGGTTGCAATTTGTCCTGAGGATGAACGGGAAGAGTGGGAACCAATGAGAGACTAGCTCTAGGTGTTGGGACAGGCACAGGTCACTCTACTTTCCCATCAGGAAGAAGAATTAACCACAGGCTCAGCCTGCCGCCCGGGACCAGAATAGGGCCTGAAGCAATCCTGCGCTTTTGCGGCCAGCTCCCAAGAAAGCGAGTTGAAAAATGGAGCTCAGGGGCACTGCAATTCACAAACCTGCAGACTTATAAATGATAACTCTCGTCCACAAATATATTGAGGGAAGGCAACGAAGAGGATTGGAAAGCAAGGCAGAATGGCAGGAAACAGATTTCAGGAGGGAGATTCGAATCGCCTTTAAAGCACAGGAAAAGCGGCAAAACCTCGACAATGATGTCCTTGGCCAAAAAGGGCGTATGCGTTTTTTCCTGAATATATTCAGGAAAAATCGCATAAGCCCTTTTTGGCCAACCAAGCAACCTGGAAAGGCAAATCAGCGCTATAAAGAAGTCTTGCTTCCCATCGGTCAAAAGGGCCATTCTAAATAAAGTTTCAAACCAGAAATGCAGGACAGCCCATGGAGAAACGGGAGCCTGGCTACGCTGATGGGGGGGATGTAAATTGCCAACAGCCACTCTGGAGAAGTGTACGGTGTGTCCTGCAACATCTAAAAAACTCAGCTTAGAGAGCATAGGGCACTTCCACTCATGGGCGTATCAATTGGGAAAACTAAAAATCAGCAAGACACAGGCACCCCAAAGTTTAGGGCTGCTCTGTTGACAAGAACCTCCACTTCGTTACACCTTAAATATGCCAGGAAAGAGAAAAATGGATAAAGAAGTTGTGGTCCTTATGTACAATGGAATATCACTCAGCCATGAAATCAACGTCATAAGGCTAGTAGCAGCATGATGAGTGGATTTAGGTACGACGATTCTAAGTGAAATAAGTCACACAGAAAAAGACACTTATCATAAGATATCACTTATAGAGGGAATGTAAAAACCGCTACCCTTGAACTGAATTGCAAAACAGAACAGAGTCACACGTTTAGAAAACACACTATGGCTGCTTAACGGGAAAGGTGAGGTGGGGTGATGCATAAAACAAGGGTTTCAAATTAGCTCAGATACCGTTCCATAAACCCAATATGTAATAGACAAGACCTACTCCTTGCTCAGTGAATTGGACTCAACACCCCCTATTCACCGCCCAAGAATATATCTGACTAGTAAGAATCTTAAAACCTATGTATTGATATCTCTCTGTAAGTGAGTCACGTGGGTGTAAAGCGGCATAAACACAGCAGTAAAAAGCAGCTAAACCCCATTATAAAAATCAATTACTTTTAAAAACCCGTGAAACAAAGACAGTGAAAGAGAGAGAAATTCTTACAAAATTCGTTCAGGGGCTGTGATGCCACCTGGATTGACCATATCTAGACCCACAGCTGATGGAGACATAAGGGTGGACACTCTTGGGGCTGAGAGGTTTGGTGCGGTAGGGTGAGGAAACGCAGACCCTTTCAAGTAATACTGCGTGGTACCCATCCCATGGGTCCCAAATCTCCAGGTTCAAGGGCATCTTCCTACATCGAAAACATGCATGAGAAACCCAGAAGATGGTACACCGTGTGATCGGGAAAGGTTTCCAAAACGCACCTCATTTCTCATCTCCTTGTGCTCGGGTTCGCCATTCCAGCCGCTTTACTAGCAATCTCCCTCCTTGGAGATTCAGCACCTTTAACCTCCTGTTCCGTACAGGTTGCAATTTGTCCTGAGGATGAACGGGAAGAGTGGGAACCAATGAGAGACTAGCTCTAGGTGTTGGGACAGGCACAGGTCACTCTACTTCCCCATCAGGAAGAAGAATTAACCACAGGCTCAGCCTGCCGCCCAGGACCAGAATAGGGCCTGAAGCAATCCTGCGCTTTTGCGGCCAGCTCCCAAGAAAGCGAGTTGAAAAATGGAGCTCAGGGGTACTGCAATTCACAAACCTGCAGACTTATAAATGATAACTCTCGTCCACAAATATATTGAGGGAAGGCAACGAAGAGGATTGGAAAGCAAGGCAGAATTGCAGGAAACAGATTTCAGGAGGGAGATTCGAATCGCCTTTAAAGCACAGGAAAAGCGGCAAAACCTCGACAATGATGCCCTTGGCCAAAAAGGGCGTATGCGTTTTTTCCTGAATATATTCAGGAAAAATCGCATACGCCCTTTTTGGCCAACCAAGCAACCTGGAAAGTCAAATCAGCGCTATAAAGAAGTCTCGCTTCCCATCGGTCAAAAGGGCCATGCTAAATAAAGTTTCAAACCAGAAATGCAGGACAGCCCATGGAGAAACGGGAGCCTGGCTACGCTGATGGGGGGGATGTAAATTGCCAACAGCCACTCTGGAGAAGTGTACGGTGTGTCCTGCAACATCTAAAAAACTCAGCTTAGAGAGCATAGGGCACTTCCACTCATGGGCGTATCAATTGGGAAAAGTAAAAATCAGCAAGGCACAGGCACCCCAAAGTTTAGGGCTGCTCTGTTGACAAGAACCTCCACTTCGTTACACCTTAAATATGCCAGGAAAGAGAAAAATGGATAAAGAAGTTGTGGTCCTTATGTACAATGGAATATCACTCAGCCATGAAATCAACGTCATAAGGCTAGTAGCAGCATGATGAGTGGATTTAGGTACGACGATTCTAAGTGAAATAAGTCACACAGAAAAAGACACTTATCCTAAGATATCACTTATAGAGGGAATGTAAAAACCGCTACCCTTGAACTGAATTGCAAAACAGAACAGAGTCACACGTTTAGAAAACACACTATGGCTGCTTAACGGGAAAGGTGAGGTGGGGTGATGCATAAAACAAGGGTTTCAAATTAGCTCAGATACCGTTCCATAAACCCAATATGTAATAGACAAGACCTACTCCTTGCTCAGTGAATTGGACTCAACACCCCCTATTCACCGCCCAAGAATATATCTGACTAGTAAGAATCTTAAAACCTATGTATTGATATCTCTCTGTAAGTGAGTCACGTGGGTGTAAAGCGGCATAAACACAGCAGCAAAAAGCAGCTAAACCCCATTATAAAAATCAATTACTTTTAAAAACCCGTGAAACAAAGACAGTGAAAGAGAGAGAAATTCTTACAAAATTCGTTCAGGGGCTGTGATGCCACCTGGATTGACCATATCTAGACGCACAGCTGATGGAGACATAAGGGTGGACACTCTTGGGGCTGAGAGGTTTGGTGAGGTTGGGTGAGGAAACGCAGACCCTTTCAAGTAATACTGCGTGGTACCCATCCCATGGGTCCCAAATCTCCAGGTTCAAGGGCATCTTCCTACATCGAAAACATGCATGAGAAACCCAGAAGATGGTACACCGTGTGATCGGGAAAGGTTTCCAAAACGCACCTCATTTCTCATCTCCTTGTGCTCGGGTTCGCCATTCCAGCCGCTTTACTAGCAATCTCCCTCCTTGGAGATTCAGCACCTTTAACCTCCTGTTCCGTACAGGTTGCAATTTGTCCTGAGGATGAACGGGAAGAGTGGGAACCAATGAGAGACTAGCTCTAGGTGTTGGGACAGGCACAGGTCACTCTACTTTCCCATCAGGAAGAAGAATTAACCACAGGCTCAGCCTGCCGCCCGGGACCAGAATAGGGCCTGAAGCAATCCTGCGCTTTTGCGGCCAGCTCCCAAGAAAGCGAGTTGAAAAATGGAGCTCAGGGGCACTGCAATTCACAAACCTGCAGACTTATAAATGATAACTCTCGTCCACAAATATATTGAGGGAAGGCAACGAAGAGGATTGGAAAGCAAGGCAGAATGGCAGGAAACAGATTTCAGGAGGGAGATTCGAATCGCCTTTAAAGCACAGGAAAAGCGGCAAAACCTCGACAATGATGTCCTTGGCCAAAAAGGGCGTATGCGTTTTTTCCTGAATATATTCAGGAAAAATCGCATAAGCCCTTTTTGGCCAACCAAGCAACCTGGAAAGGCAAATCAGCGCTATAAAGAAGTCTTGCTTCCCATCGGTCAAAAGGGCCATTCTAAATAAAGTTTCAAACCAGAAATGCAGGACAGCCCATGGAGAAACGGGAGCCTGGCTACGCTGATGGGGGGGATGTAAATTGCCAACAGCCACTCTGGAGAAGTGTACGGTGTGTCCTGCAACATCTAAAAAACTCAGCTTAGAGAGCATAGGGCACTTCCACTCATGGGCGTATCAATTGGGAAAACTAAAAATCAGCAAGACACAGGCACCCCAAAGTTTAGGGCTGCTCTGTTGACAAGAACCTCCACTTCGTTACACCTTAAATATGCCAGGAAAGAGAAAAATGGATAAAGAAGTTGTGGTCCTTATGTACAATGGAATATCACTCAGCCATGAAATCAACGTCATAAGGCTAGTAGCAGCATGATGAGTGGATTTAGGTACGACGATTCTAAGTGAAATAAGTCACACAGAAAAAGACACTTATCATAAGATATCACTTATAGAGGGAATGTAAAAACCGCTACCCTTGAACTGAATTGCAAAACAGAACAGAGTCACACGTTTAGAAAACACACTATGGCTGCTTAACGGGAAAGGTGAGGTGGGGTGATGCATAAAACAAGGGTTTCAAATTAGCTCAGATACCGTTCCATAAACCCAATATGTAATAGACAAGACCTACTCCTTGCTCAGTGAATTGGACTCAACACCCCCTATTCACCGCCCAAGAATATATCTGACTAGTAAGAATCTTAAAACCTATGTATTGATATCTCTCTGTAAGTGAGTCACGTGGGTGTAAAGCGGCATAAACACAGCAGTAAAAAGCAGCTAAACCCCATTATAAAAATCAATTACTTTTAAAAACCCGTGAAACAAAGACAGTGAAAGAGAGAGAAATTCTTACAAAATTCGTTCAGGGGCTGTGATGCCACCTGGATTGACCATATCTAGACCCACAGCTGATGGAGACATAAGGGTGGACACTCTTGGGGCTGAGAGGTTTGGTGCGGTAGGGTGAGGAAACGCAGACCCTTTCAAGTAATACTGCGTGGTACCCATCCCATGGGTCCCAAATCTCCAGGTTCAAGGGCATCTTCCTACATCGAAAACATGCATGAGAAACCCAGAAGATGGTACACCGTGTGATCGGGAAAGGTTTCCAAAACGCACCTCATTTCTCATCTCCTTGTGCTCGGGTTCGCCATTCCAGCCGCTTTACTAGCAATCTCCCTCCTTGGAGATTCAGCACCTTTAACCTCCTGTTCCGTACAGGTTGCAATTTGTCCTGAGGATGAACGGGAAGAGTGGGAACCAATGAGAGACTAGCTCTAGGTGTTGGGACAGGCACAGGTCACTCTACTTCCCCATCAGGAAGAAGAATTAACCACAGGCTCAGCCTGCCGCCCAGGACCAGAATAGGGCCTGAAGCAATCCTGCGCTTTTGCGGCCAGCTCCCAAGAAAGCGAGTTGAAAAATGGAGCTCAGGGGTACTGCAATTCACAAACCTGCAGACTTATAAATGATAACTCTCGTCCACAAATATATTGAGGGAAGGCAACGAAGAGGATTGGAAAGCAAGGCAGAATTGCAGGAAACAGATTTCAGGAGGGAGATTCGAATCGCCTTTAAAGCACAGGAAAAGCGGCAAAACCTCGACAATGATGCCCTTGGCCAAAAAGGGCGTATGCGTTTTTTCCTGAATATATTCAGGAAAAATCGCATACGCCCTTTTTGGCCAACCAAGCAACCTGGAAAGTCAAATCAGCGCTATAAAGAAGTCTCGCTTCCCATCGGTCAAAAGGGCCATGCTAAATAAAGTTTCAAACCAGAAATGCAGGACAGCCCATGGAGAAACGGGAGCCTGGCTACGCTGATGGGGGGGATGTAAATTGCCAACAGCCACTCTGGAGAAGTGTACGGTGTGTCCTGCAACATCTAAAAAACTCAGCTTAGAGAGCATAGGGCACTTCCACTCATGGGCGTATCAATTGGGAAAAGTAAAAATCAGCAAGGCACAGGCACCCCAAAGTTTAGGGCTGCTCTGTTGACAAGAACCTCCACTTCGTTACACCTTAAATATGCCAGGAAAGAGAAAAATGGATAAAGAAGTTGTGGTCCTTATGTACAATGGAATATCACTCAGCCATGAAATCAACGTCATAAGGCTAGTAGCAGCATGATGAGTGGATTTAGGTACGACGATTCTAAGTGAAATAAGTCACACAGAAAAAGACACTTATCCTAAGATATCACTTATAGAGGGAATGTAAAAACCGCTACCCTTGAACTGAATTGCAAAACAGAACAGAGTCACACGTTTAGAAAACACACTATGGCTGCTTAACGGGAAAGGTGAGGTGGGGTGATGCATAAAACAAGGGTTTCAAATTAGCTCAGATACCGTTCCATAAACCCAATATGTAATAGACAAGACCTACTCCTTGCTCAGTGAATTGGACTCAACACCCCCTATTCACCGCCCAAGAATATATCTGACTAGTAAGAATCTTAAAACCTATGTATTGATATCTCTCTGTAAGTGAGTCACGTGGGTGTAAAGCGGCATAAACACAGCAGTAAAAAGCAGCTAAACCCCATTATAAAAATCAATTACTTTTAAAAACCCGTGAAACAAAGACAGTGAAAGAGAGAAAAATTCTTACAAAATTCGTTCAGGGGCTGTGATGCCACCTGGATTGACCATATCTAGACCCACAGCTGATGGAGACATAAGGGTGGACACTCTTGGGGCTGAGAGGTTTGGTGCGGTAGGGTGAGGAAACGCAGACCCTTTCAAGTAATACTGCGTGGTACCCATCCCATGGGTCCCAAATCTCCAGGTTCAAGGGCATCTTCCTACATCGAAAACATGCATGAGAAACCCAGAAGATGGTACACCGTGTGATCGGGAAAGGTTTCCAAAACGCACCTCATTTCTCATCTCCTTGTGCTCGGGTTCGCCATTCCAGCCGCTTTACTAGCAATCTCCCTCCTTGGAGATTCAGCACCTTTAACCTCCTGTTCCGTACAGGTTGCAATTTGTCCTGAGGATGAACGGGAAGAGTGGGAACCAATGAGAGACTAGCTCTAGGTGTTGGGACAGGCACAGGTCACTCTACTTCCCCATCAGGAAGAAGAATTAACCACAGGCTCAGCCTGCCGCCCGGGACCAGAATAGGGCCTGAAGCAATCCTGCGCTTTTGCGGCCAGCTCCCAAGAAAGCGAGTTGAAAAATGGAGCTCAGGGGCACTGCAATTCACAAACCTGCAGACTTATAAATGATAACTCTCGTCCACAAATATATTGAGGGAAGGCCACGAAGAGGATTCGAAAGCAAGGCAGAATTGCAGGAAACAGATTTCAGGAGGGAGATTCGAATCGCCTTTCAAGCACAGGAAAAGCGGCAAAACCTCGACAATGATGCCCTTGGCCAAAAAGGGCGTATGCGTTTTTTCCTGAATATATTCAGGAAAAATCGCATACGCCCTTTTTGGCCAACCAAGCAACCTGGAAAGTCAAATCAGCGCTATAAAGAAGTCTCGCTTCCCATCGGTCAAAAGGGCCATGCTAAATAAAGTTTCAAACCAGAAATGCAGGACAGCCCATGGAGAAACGGGAGCCTGGCTACGCTGATGGGGGGGATGTAAATTGCCAACAGCCACTCTGGAGAAGTGTACGGTGTGTCCTGCAACATCTAAAAAACTCAGCTTAGAGAGCATAGGGCACTTCCACTCATGGGCGTATCAATTGGGAAAAGTAAAAATCAGCAAGGCACAGGCACCCCAAAGTTTAGGGCTGCTCTGTTGACAAGAACCTCCACTTCGTTACACCTTAAATATGCCAGGAAAGAGAAAAATGGATAAAGAAGTTGTGGTCCTTATGTACAATGGAATATCACTCAGCCATGAAATCAACGTCATAAGGCTAGTAGCAGCATGATGAGTGGATTTAGGTACGACGATTCTAAGTGAAATAAGTCACACAGAAAAAGACACTTATCATAAGATATCACTTATAGAGGGAATGTAAAAACCGCTACCCTTGAACTGAATTGCAAAACAGAACAGAGTCACACGTTTAGAAAACACACTATGGCTGTTTAACGGGAAAGGTGAGGTGGGGTGATGCATAAAACAAGGGTTTCAAATTAGCTCAGATACCGTTCCATAAACCCAATATGTAATAGACAAGACCTACTCCTTGCTCAGTGAATTGGACTCAACACCCCCTATTCACCGCCCAAGAATATATCTGACTAGTAAGAATCTTAAAACCTATGTATTGATATCTCTCTGTAAGTGAGTCACGTGGGTGTAAAGCGGCATAAACACAGCAGTAAAAAGCAGCTAAACCCCATTATAAAAATCAATTACTTTTAAAAACCCGTGAAACAAAGACAGTGAAAGAGAGAGAAATTCTTACAAAATTCGTTCAGGGGCTGTGATGCCACCTGGATTGACCATATCTAGACCCACAGCTGATGGAGACATAAGGGTGGACACTCTTGGGGCTGAGAGGTTTGGTGAGGTTGGGTGAGGAAACGCAGACCCTTTCAAGTAATACTGCGTGGTACCCATCCCATGGGTCCCAAATCTCCAGGTTCAAGGGCATCTTCCTACATCGAAAACATGCATGAGAAACCCAGAAGATGGTACACCGTGTGATCGGGAAAGGTTTCCAAAACGCACCTCATTTCTCATCTCCTTGTGCTCGGGTTCGCCATTCCAGCCGCTTTACTAGCAATCTCCCTCCTTGGAGATTCAGCACCTTTAACCTCCTGTTCCGTACAGGTTGCAATTTGTCCTGAGGATGAACGGGAAGAGTGGGAACCAATGAGAGACTAGCTCTAGGTGTTGGGACAGGCACAGGTCACTCTACTTTCCCATCAGGAAGAAGAATTAACCACAGGCTCAGCCTGCCGCCCGGGACCAGAATAGGGCCTGAAGCAATCCTGCGCTTTTGCGGCCAGCTCCCAAGAAAGCGAGTTGAAAAATGGAGCTCAGGGGCACTGCAATTCACAAACCTGCAGACTTATAAATGATAACTCTCGTCCACAAATATATTGAGGGAAGGCAACGAAGAGGATTGGAAAGCAAGGCAGAATGGCAGGAAACAGATTTCAGGAGGGAGATTCGAATCGCCTTTAAAGCACAGGAAAAGCGGCAAAACCTCGACAATGATGTCCTTGGCCAAAAAGGGCGTATGCGTTTTTTCCTGAATATATTCAGGAAAAATCGCATACGCCCTTTTTGGCCAACCAAGCAACCTGGAAAGGCAAATCAGCGCTATAAAGAAGTCTCGCTTCCCATCGGTCAAAAGGGCCATGCTAAATAAAGTTTCAAACCAGAAATGCAGGACAGGCCATGGAGAAACGGGAGCCTGGCTACGCTGATGGGGGGGATGTAAATTGCCAACAGCCACTCTGGAGAAGTGTACGGTGTGTCCTGCAACATCTAAAAAACTCAGCTTAGAGAGCATAGGGCACTTCCACTCATGGGCGTATCAATTGGGAAAAGTAAAAATCAGCAAGGCACAGGCACCCCAAAGTTTAGGGCTGCTCTGTTGACAAGAACCTCCACTTCGTTACACCTTAAATATGCCAGGAAAGAGAAAAATGGATAAAGAAGTTGTGGTCCTTATGTACAATGGAATATCACTCAGCCATGAAATCAACGTCATAAGGCTAGTAGCAGCATGATGAGTGGATTTAGGTACGACGATTCTAAGTGAAATAAGTCACACAGAAAAAGACACTTATCATAAGATATCACTTATAGAGGGAATGTAAAAACCGCTACCCTTGAACTGAATTGCAAAACAGAACAGAGTCACACGTTTAGAAAACACACTATGGCTGCTTAACGGGAAAGGTGAGGTGGGGTGATGCATAAAACAAGGGTTTCAAATTAGCTCAGATACCGTTCCATAAACCCAATATGTAATAGACAAGACCTACTCCTTGCTCAGTGAATTGGACTCAACACCCCCTATTCACCGCCCAAGAATATATCTGACTAGTAAGAATCTTAAAACCTATGTATTGATATCTCTCTGTAAGTGAGTCACGTGGGTGTAAAGCGGCATAAACACAGCAGTAAAAAGCAGCTAAACCCCATTATAAAAATCAATTACTTTTAAAAACCCGTGAAACAAAGACAGTGAAAGAGAGAGAAATTCTTACAAAATTCGTTCAGGGGCTGTGATGCCACCTGGATTGACCATATCTAGACCCACAGCTGATGGAGACATAAGGGTGGACACTCTTGGGGCTGAGAGGTTTGGTGCGGTAGGGTGAGGAAACGCAGACCCTTTCAAGTAATACTGCGTGGTACCCATCCCATGGGTCCCAAATCTCCAGGTTCAAGGGCATCTTCCTACATCGAAAACATGCATGAGAAACCCAGAAGATGGTACACCGTGTGATCGGGAAAGGTTTCCAAAACGCACCTCATTTCTCATCTCCTTGTGCTCGGGTTCGCCATTCCAGCCGCTTTACTAGCAATCTCCCTCCTTGGAGATTCAGCACCTTTAACCTCCTGTTCCGTACAGGTTGCAATTTGTCCTGAGGATGAACGGGAAGAGTGGGAACCAATGAGAGACTAGCTCTAGGTGTTGGGACAGGCACAGGTCACTCTACTTCCCCATCAGGAAGAAGAATTAACCACAGGCTCAGCCTGCCGCCCGGGACCAGAATAGGGCCTGAAGCAATCCTGCGCTTTTGCGGCCAGCTCCCAAGAAAGCGAGTTGAAAAATGGAGCTCAGGGGCACTGCAATTCACAAACCTGCAGACTTATAAATGATAACTCTCGTCCACAAATATATTGAGGGAAGGCCACGAAGAGGATTCGAAAGCAAGGCAGAATTGCAGGAAACAGATTTCAGGAGGGAGATTCGAATCGCCTTTCAAGCACAGGAAAAGCGACAAAACCTCGACAATGATGCCCTTGGCCAAAAAGGGCGTATGCGTTTTTTCCTGAATATATTCAGGAAAAATCGCATACGCCCTTTTTGGCCAACCAAGCAACCTGGAAAGTCAAATCAGCGCTATAAAGAAGTCTCGCTTCCCATCGGTCAAAAGGGCCATGCTAAATAAAGTTTCAAACCAGAAATGCAGGACAGCCCATGGAGAAACGGGAGCCTGGCTACGCTGATGGGGGGGATGTAAATTGCCAACAGCCACTCTGGAGAAGTGTACGGTGTGTCCTGCAACATCTAAAAAACTCAGCTTAGAGAGCATAGGGCACTTCCACTCATGGGCGTATCAATTGGGAAAAGTAAAAATCAGCAAGGCACAGGCACCCCAAAGTTTAGGGCTGCTCTGTTGACAAGAACCTCCACTTCGTTACACCTTAAATATGCCAGGAAAGAGAAAAATGGATAAAGAAGTTGTGGTCCTTATGTACAATGGAATATCACTCAGCCATGAAATCAACGTCATAAGGCTAGTAGCAGCATGATGAGTGGATTTAGGTACGACGATTCTAAGTGAAATAAGTCACACAGAAAAAGACACTTATCATAAGATATCACTTATAGAGGGAATGTAAAAACCGCTACCCTTGAACTGAATTGCAAAACAGAACAGAGTCACACGTTTAGAAAACACACTATGGCTGCTTAACGGGAAAGGTGAGGTGGGGTGATGCATAAAACAAGGGTTTCAAATTAGCTCAGATACCGTTCCATAAACCCAATATGTAATAGACAAGACCTACTCCTTGCTCAGTGAATTGGACTCAACACCCCCTATTCACCGCCCAAGAATATATCTGACTAGTAAGAATCTTAAAACCTATGTATTGATATCTCTCTGTAAGTGAGTCACGTGGGTGTAAAGCGGCATAAACACAGCAGTAAAAAGCAGCTAAACCCCATTATAAAAATCAATTACTTTTAAAAACCCGTGAAACAAAGACAGTGAAAGAGAGAGAAATTCTTACAAAATTCGTTCAGGGGCTGTGATGCCACCTGGATTGACCATATCTAGACCCACAGCTGATGGAGACATAAGGGTGGACACTCTTGGGGCTGAGAGGTTTGGTGCGGTAGGGTGAGGAAACGCAGACCCTTTCAAGTAATACTGCGTGGTACCCATCCCATGGGTCCCAAATCTCCAGGTTCAAGGGCATCTTCCTACATCGAAAACATGCATGAGAAACCCAGAAGATGGTACACCGTGTGATCGGGAAAGGTTTCCAAAACGCACCTCATTTCTCATCTCCTTGTGCTCGGGTTCGCCATTCCAGCCGCTTTACTAGCAATCTCCCTCCTTGGAGATTCAGCACCTTTAACCTCCTGTTCCGTACAGGTTGCAATTTGTCCTGAGGATGAACGGGAAGAGTGGGAACCAATGAGAGACTAGCTCTAGGTGTTGGGACAGGCACAGGTCACTCTACTTCCCCATCAGGAAGAAGAATTAACCACAGGCTCAGCCTGCCGCCCGGGACCAGAATAGGGCCTGAAGCAATCCTGCGCTTTTGCGGCCAGCTCCCAAGAAAGCGAGTTGAAAAATGGAGCTCAGGGGCACTGCAATTCACAAACCTGCAGACTTATAAATGATAACTCTCGTCCACAAATATATTGAGGGAAGGCCACGAAGAGGATTCGAAAGCAAGGCAGAATTGCAGGAAACAGATTTCAGGAGGGAGATTCGAATCGCCTTTCAAGCACAGGAAAAGCGGCAAAACCTCGACAATGATGCCCTTGGCCAAAAAGGGCGTATGCGTTATTTCCTGAATATATTCAGGAAAAATCGCATACGCCCTTTTTGGCCAACCAAGCAACCTGGAAAGTCAAATCAGCGCTATAAAGAAGTCTCGCTTCCCATCGGTCAAAAGGGCCATGCTAAATAAAGTTTCAAACCAGAAATGCAGGACAGCCCATGGAGAAACGGGAGCCTGGCTACGCTGATGGGGGGGATGTAAATTGCCAACAGCCACTCTGGAGAAGTGTACGGTGTGTCCTGCAACATCTAAAAAACTCAGCTTAGAGAGCATAGGGCACTTCCACTCATGGGCGTATCAATTGGGAAAAGTAAAAATCAGCAAGGCACAGGCACCCCAAAGTTTAGGGCTGCTCTGTTGACAAGAACCTCCACTTCGTTACACCTTAAATATGCCAGGAAAGAGAAAAATGGATAAAGAAGTTGTGGTCCTTATGTACAATGGAATATCACTCAGCCATGAAATCAACGTCATAAGGCTAGTAGCAGCATGATGAGTGGATTTAGGTACGACGATTCTAAGTGAAATAAGTCACACAGAAAAAGACACTTATCATAAGATATCACTTATAGAGGGAATGTAAAAACCGCTACCCTTGAACTGAATTGCAAAACAGAACAGAGTCACACGTTTAGAAAACACACTATGGCTGCTTAACGGGAAAGGTGAGGTGGGGTGATGCATAAAACAAGGGTTTCAAATTAGCTCAGATACCGTTCCATAAACCCAATATGTAATAGACAAGACCTACTCCTTGCTCAGTGAATTGGACTCAACACCCCCTATTCACCGCCCAAGAATATATCTGACTAGTAAGAATCTTAAAACCTATGTATTGATATCTCTCTGTAAGTGAGTCACGTGGGTGTAAAGCGGCATAAACACAGCAGTAAAAAGCAGCTAAACCCCATTATAAAAATCAATTACTTTTAAAAACCCGTGAAACAAAGACAGTGAAAGAGAGAGAAATTCTTACAAAATTCGTTCAGGGGCTGTGATGCCACCTGGATTGACCATATCTAGACCCACAGCTGATGGAGACATAAGGGTGGACACTCTTGGGGCTGAGAGGTTTGGTGCGGTAGGGTGAGGAAACGCAGACCCTTTCAAGTAATACTGCGTGGTACCCATCCCATGGGTCCCAAATCTCCAGGTTCAAGGGCATCTTCCTACATCGAAAACATGCATGAGAAACCCAGAAGATGGTACACCGTGTGATCGGGAAAGGTTTCCAAAACGCACCTCATTTCTCATCTCCTTGTGCTCGGGTTCGCCATTCCAGCCGCTTTACTAGCAATCTCCCTCCTTGGAGATTCAGCACCTTTAACCTCCTGTTCCGTACAGGTTGCAATTTGTCCTGAGGATGAACGGGAAGAGTGGGAACCAATGAGAGACTAGCTCTAGGTGTTGGGACAGGCACAGGTCACTCTACTTCCCCATCAGGAAGAAGAATTAACCACAGGCTCAGCCTGCCGCCCGGGACCAGAATAGGGCCTGAAGCAATCCTGCGCTTTTGCGGCCAGCTCCCAAGAAAGCGAGTTGAAAAATGGAGCTCAGGGGCACTGCAATTCACAAACCTGCAGACTTATAAATGATAACTCTCGTCCACAAATATATTGAGGGAAGGCCACGAAGAGGATTGGAAAGCAAGGCAGAATTGCAGGAAACAGATTTCAGGAGGGAGATTCGAATCGCCTTTAAAGCACAGGAAAAGCGGCAAAACCTCGACAATGATGCCCTTGGCCAAAAAGGGCGTATGCGTTTTTTCCTGAATATATTCAGGAAAAATCGCATACGCCCTTTTTGGCCAACCAAGCAACCTGGAAAGTCAAATCAGCGCTATAAAGAAGTCTCGCTTCCCATCGGTCAAAAGGGCCATGCTAAATAAAGTTTCAAACCAGAAATGCAGGACAGCCCATGGAGAAACGGGAGCCTGGCTACGCTGATGGGGGGGATGTAAATTGCCAACAGCCACTCTGGAGAAGTGTACGGTGTGTCCTGCAACATCTAAAAAACTCAGCTTAGAGAGCATAGGGCACTTCCACTCATGGGCGTATCAATTGGGAAAACTAAAAATCAGCAAGGCACAGGCACCCCAAAGTTTAGGGCTGCTCTGTTGACAAGAACCTCCACTTCGTTACACCTTAAATATGCCAGGAAAGAGAAAAATGGATAAAGAAGTTGTGGTCCTTATGTACAATGGAATATCACTCAGCCATGAAATCAACGTCATAAGGCTAGTAGCAGCATGATGAGTGGATTTAGGTACGACGATTCTAAGTGAAATAAGTCACACAGAAAAAGACACTTATCCTAAGATATCACTTATAGAGGGAATGTAAAAACCGCTACCCTTGAACTGAATTGCAAAACAGAACAGAGTCACACGTTTAGAAAACACACTATGGCTGCTTAACGGGAAAGGTGAGGTGGGGTGATGCATAAAACAAGGGTTTCAAATTAGCTCAGATACCGTTCCATAAACCCAATATGTAATAGACAAGACCTACTCCTTGCTCAGTGAATTGGACTCAACACCCCCTATTCACCGCCCAAGAATATATCTGACTAGTAAGAATCTTAAAACCTATGTATTGATATCTCTCTGTAAGTGAGTCACGTGGGTGTAAAGCGGCATAAACACAGCAGTAAAAAGCAGCTAAACCCCATTATAAAAATCAATTACTTTTAAAAACCCGTGAAACAAAGACAGTGAAAGAGAGAGAAATTCTTACAAAATTCGTTCAGGGGCTGTGATGCCACCTGGATTGACCATATCTAGACCCACAGCTGATGGAGACATAAGGGTGGACACTCTTGGGGCTGAGAGGTTTGGTGCGGTAGGGTGAGGAAACGCAGACCCTTTCAAGTAATACTGCGTGGTACCCATCCCATGGGTCCCAAATCTCCAGGTTCAAGGGCATCTTCCTACATCGAAAACATGCATGAGAAACCCAGAAGATGGTACACCGTGTGATCGGGAAAGGTTTCCAAAACGCACCTCATTTCTCATCTCCTTGTGCTCGGGTTCGCCATTCCAGCCGCTTTACTAGCAATCTCCCTCCTTGGAGATTCAGCACCTTTAACCTCCTGTTCCGTACAGGTTGCAATTTGTCCTGAGGATGAACGGGAAGAGTGGGAACCAATGAGAGACTAGCTCTAGGTGTTGGGACAGGCACAGGTCACTCTACTTCCCCATCAGGAAGAAGAATTAACCACAGGCTCAGCCTGCCGCCCGGGACCAGAATAGGGCCTGAAGCAATCCTGCGCTTTTGCGGCCAGCTCCCAAGAAAGCGAGTTGAAAAATGGAGCTCAGGGGCACTGCAATTCACAAACCTGCAGACTTATAAATGATAACTCTCGTCCACAAATATATTGAGGGAAGGCCACGAAGAGGATTGGAAAGCAAGGCAGAATTGCAGGAAACAGATTTCAGGAGGGAGATTCGAATCGCCTTTCAAGCACAGGAAAAGCGGCAAAACCTCGACAATGATGCCCTTGGCCAAAAAGGGCGTATGCGTTTTTTCCTGAATATATTCAGGAAAAATCGCATACGCCCTTTTTGGCCAACCAAGCAACCTGGAAAGTCAAATCAGCGCTATAAAGAAGTCTCGCTTCCCATCGGTCAAAAGGGCCATGCTAAATAAAGTTTCAAACCAGAAATGCAGGACAGCCCATGGAGAAACGGGAGCCTGGCTACGCTGATGGGGGGGATGTAAATTGCCAACAGCCACTCTGGAGAAGTGTACGGTGTGTCCTGCAACATCTAAAAAACTCAGCTTAGAGAGCATAGGGCATTTCCACTCATGGGCGTATCAATTGGGAAAAGTAAAAATCAGCAAGGCACAGGCACCCCAAAGTTTAGGGCTGCTCTGTTGACAAGAACCTCCACTTCGTTACACCTTAAATATGCCAGGAAAGAGAAAAATGGATAAAGAAGTTGTGGTCCTTATGTACAATGGAATATCACTCAGCCATGAAATCAACGTCATAAGGCTAGTAGCAGCATGATGAGTGGATTTAGGTACGACGATTCTAAGTGAAATAAGTCACACAGAAAAAGACACTTATCATAAGATATCACTTATAGAGGGAATGTAAAAACCGCTACCCTTGAACTGAATTACAAAACAGAACAGAGTCACACGTTTAGAAAACACACTATGGCTGCTTAACGGGAAAGGTGAGGTGGGGTGATGCATAAAACAAGGGTTTCAAATTAGCTCAGATACCGTTCCATAAACCCAATATGTAATAGACAAGACCTACTCCTTGCTCAGTGAATTGGACTCAACACCCCCTATTCACCGCCCAAGAATATATCTGACTAGTAAGAATCTTAAAACCTATGTATTGATATCTCTCTGTAAGTGAGTCACGTGGGTGTAAAGCGGCATAAACACAGCAGTAAAAAGCAGCTAAACCCCATTATAAAAATCAATTACTTTTAAAAACCCGTGAAACAAAGACAGTGAAAGAGAGAGAAATTCTTACAAAATTCGTTCAGGGGCTGTGATGCCACCTGGATTGACCATATCTAGACCCACAGCTGATGGAGACATAAGGGTGGACACTCTTGGGGCTGAGAGGTTTGGTGCGGTAGGGTGAGGAAACGCAGACCCTTTCAAGTAATACTGCGTGGTACCCATCCCATGGGTCCCAAATCTCCAGGTTCAAGGGCATCTTCCTACATCGAAAACATGCATGAGAAACCCAGAAGATGGTACACCGTGTGATCGGGAAAGGTTTCCAAAACGCACCTCATTTCTCATCTCCTTGTGCTCGGGTTCGCCATTCCAGCCGCTTTACTAGCAATCTCCCTCCTTGGAGATTCAGCACCTTTAACCTCCTGTTCCGTACAGGTTGCAATTTGTCCTGAGGATGAACGGGAAGAGTGGGAACCAATGAGAGACTAGCTCTAGGTGTTGGGACAGGCACAGGTCACTCTACTTCCCCATCAGGAAGAAGAATTAACCACAGGCTCAGCCTGCCGCCCGGGACCAGAATAGGGCCTGAAGCAATCCTGCGCTTTTGCGGCCAGCTCCCAAGAAAGCGAGTTGAAAAATGGAGCTCAGGGGCACTGCAATTCACAAACCTGCAGACTTATAAATGATAACTCTCGTCCACAAATATATTGAGGGAAGGCCACGAAGAGGATTGGAAAGCAAGGCAGAATTGCAGGAAACAGATTTCAGGAGGGAGATTCGAATCGCCTTTCAAGCACAGGAAAAGCGGCAAAACCTCGACAATGATGCCCTTGGCCAAAAAGGGCGTATGCGTTTTTTCCTGAATATATTCAGGAAAAATCGCATACGCCCTTTTTGGCCAACCAAGCAACCTGGAAAGTCAAATCAGCGCTATAAAGAAGTCTCGCTTCCCATCGGTCAAAAGGGCCATGCTAAATAAAGTTTCAAACCAGAAATGCAGGACAGCCCATGGAGAAACGGGAGCCTGGCTACGCTGATGGGGGGGATGTAAATTGCCAACAGCCACTCTGGAGAAGTGTACGGTGTGTCCTGCAACATCTAAAAAACTCAGCTTAGAGAGCATAGGGCACTTCCACTCATGGGCGTATCAATTGGGAAAAGTAAAAATCAGCAAGGCACAGGCACCCCAAAGTTTAGGGCTGCTCTGTTGACAAGAACCTCCACTTCGTTACACCTTAAATATGCCAGGAAAGAGAAAAATGGATAAAGAAGTTGTGGTCCTTATGTACAATGGAATATCACTCAGCCATGAAATCAACGTCATAAGGCTAGTAGCAGCATGATGAGTGGATTTAGGTACGACGATTCTAAGTGAAATAAGTCACACAGAAAAAGACACTTATCATAAGATATCACTTATAGAGGGAATGTAAAAACCGCTACCCTTGAACTGAATTGCAAAACAGAACAGAGTCACACGTTTAGAAAACACACTATGGCTGCTTAACGGGAAAGGTGAGGTGGGGTGATGCATAAAACAAGGGTTTCAAATTAGCTCAGATACCGTTCCATAAACCCAATATGTAATAGACAAGACCTACTCCTTGCTCAGTGAATTGGACTCAACACCCCCTATTCACCGCCCAAGAATATATCTGACTAGTAAGAATCTTAAAACCTATGTATTGATATCTCTCTGTAAGTGAGTCACGTGGGTGTAAAGCGGCATAAACACAGCAGTAAAAAGCAGCTAAACCCCATTATAAAAATCAATTACTTTTAAAAACCCGTGAAACAAAGACAGTGAAAGAGAGAGAAATTCTTACAAAATTCGTTCAGGGGCTGTGATGCCACCTGGATTGACCATATCTAGACCCACAGCTGATGGAGACATAAGGGTGGACACTCTTGGGGCTGAGAGGTTTGGTGCGGTAGGGTGAGGAAACGCAGACCCTTTCAAGTAATACTGCGTGGTACCCATCCCATGGGTCCCAAATCTCCAGGTTCAAGGGCATCTTCCTACATCGAAAACATGCATGAGAAACCCAGAAGATGGTACACCGTGTGATCGGGAAAGGTTTCCAAAACGCACCTCATTTCTCATCTCCTTGTGCTCGGGTTCGCCATTCCAGCCGCTTTACTAGCAATCTCCCTCCTTGGAGATTCAGCACCTTTAACCTCCTGTTCCGTACAGGTTGCAATTTGTCCTGAGGATGAACGGGAAGAGTGGGAACCAATGAGAGACTAGCTCTAGGTGTTGGGACAGGCACAGGTCACTCTACTTCCCCATCAGGAAGAAGAATTAACCACAGGCTCAGCCTGCCGCCCGGGACCAGAATAGGGCCTGAAGCAATCCTGCGCTTTTGCGGCCAGCTCCCAAGAAAGCGAGTTGAAAAATGGAGCTCAGGGGCACTGCAATTCACAAACCTGCAGACTTATAAATGATAACTCTCGTCCACAAATATATTGAGGGAAGGCCACGAAGAGGATTCGAAAGCAAGGCAGAATTGCAGGAAACAGATTTCAGGAGGGAGATTCGAATCGCCTTTCAAGCACAGGAAAAGCGGCAAAACCTCGACAATGATGCCCTTGGCCAAAAAGGGCGTATGCGTTTTTTCCTGAATATATTCAGGAAAAATCGCATACGCCCTTTTTGGCCAACCAAGCAACCTGGAAAGTCAAATCAGCGCTATAAAGAAGTCTCGCTTCCCATCGGTCAAAAGGGCCATGCTAAATAAAGTTTCAAACCAGAAATGCAGGACAGCCCATGGAGAAACGGGAGCCTGGCTACGCTGATGGGGGGGATGTAAATTGCCAACAGCCACTCTGGAGAAGTGTACGGTGTGTCCTGCAACATCTAAAAAACTCAGCTTAGAGAGCATAGGGCACTTCCACTCATGGGCGTATCAATTGGGAAAAGTAAAAATCAGCAAGGCACAGGCACCCCAAAGTTTAGGGCTGCTCTGTTGACAAGAACCTCCACTTCGTTACACCTTAAATATGCCAGGAAAGAGAAAAATGGATAAAGAAGTTGTGGTCCTTATGTACAATGGAATATCACTCAGCCATGAAATCAACGTCATAAGGCTAGTAGCAGCATGATGAGTGGATTTAGGTACGACGATTCTAAGTGAAATAAGTCACACAGAAAAAGACACTTATCATAAGATATCACTTATAGAGGGAATGTAAAAACCGCTACCCTTGAACTGAATTGCAAAACAGAACAGAGTCACACGTTTAGAAAACACACTATGGCTGCTTAACGGGAAAGGTGAGGTGGGGTGATGCATAAAACAAGGGTTTCAAATTAGCTCAGATACCGTTCCATAAACCCAATATGTAATAGACAAGACCTACTCCTTGCTCAGTGAATTGGACTCAACACCCCCTATTCACCGCCCAAGAATATATCTGACTAGTAAGAATCTTAAAACCTATGTATTGATATCTCTCTGTAAGTGAGTCACGTGGGTGTAAAGCGGCATAAACACAGCAGTAAAAAGCAGCTAAACCCCATTATAAAAATCAATTACTTTTAAAAACCCGTGAAACAAAGACAGTGAAAGAGAGAGAAATTCTTACAAAATTCGTTCAGGGGCTGTGATGCCACCTGGATTGACCATATCTAGACCCACAGCTGATGGAGACATAAGGGTGGACACTCTTGGGGCTGAGAGGTTTGGTGCGGTAGGGTGAGGAAACGCAGACCCTTTCAAGTAATACTGCGTGGTACCCATCCCATGGGTCCCAAATCTCCAGGTTCAAGGGCATCTTCCTACATCGAAAACATGCATGAGAAACCCAGAAGATGGTACACCGTGTGATCGGGAAAGGTTTCCAAAACGCACCTCATTTCTCATCTCCTTGTGCTCGGGTTCGCCATTCCAGCCGCTTTACTAGCAATCTCCCTCCTTGGAGATTCAGCACCTTTAACCTCCTGTTCCGTACAGGTTGCAATTTGTCCTGAGGATGAACGGGAAGAGTGGGAACCAATGAGAGACTAGCTCTAGGTGTTGGGACAGGCACAGGTCACTCTACTTCCCCATCAGGAAGAAGAATTAACCACAGGCTCAGCCTGCCGCCCGGGACCAGAATAGGGCCTGAAGCAATCCTGCGCTTTTGCGGCCAGCTCCCAAGAAAGCGAGTTGAAAAATGGAGCTCAGGGGCACTGCAATTCACAAACCTGCAGACTTATAAATGATAACTCTCGTCCACAAATATATTGAGGGAAGGCCACGAAGAGGATTCGAAAGCAAGGCAGAATTGCAGGAAACAGATTTCAGGAGGGAGATTCGAATCGCCTTTCAAGCACAGGAAAAGCGGCAAAACCTCGACAATGATGCCCTTGGCCAAAAAGGGCGTATGCGTTTTTTCCTGAATATATTCAGGAAAAATCGCATACGCCCTTTTTGGCCAACCAAGCAACCTGGAAAGTCAAATCAGCGCTATAAAGAAGTCTCGCTTCCCATCGGTCAAAAGGGCCATGCTAAATAAAGTTTCAAACCAGAAATGCAGGACAGCCCATGGAGAAACGGGAGCCTGGCTACGCTGATGGGGGGGATGTAAATTGCCAACAGCCACTCTGGAGAAGTGTACGGTGTGTCCTGCAACATCTAAAAAACTCAGCTTAGAGAGCATAGGGCACTTCCACTCATGGGCGTATCAATTGGGAAAACTAAAAATCAGCAAGACACAGGCACCCCAAAGTTTAGGGCTGCTCTGTTGACAAGAACCTCCACTTCGTTACACCTTAAATATGCCAGGAAAGAGAAAAATGGATAAAGAAGTTGTGGTCCTTATGTACAATGGAATATCACTCAGCCATGAAATCAACGTCATAAGGCTAGTAGCAGCATGATGAGTGGATTTAGGTACGACGATTCTAAGTGAAATAAGTCACACAGAAAAAGACACTTATCATAAGATATCACTTATAGAGGGAATGTAAAAACCGCTACCCTTGAACTGAATTGCAAAACAGAACAGAGTCACACGTTTAGAAAACACACTATGGCTGCTTAACGGGAAAGGTGAGGTGGGGTGATGCATAAAACAAGGGTTTCAAATTAGCTCAGATACCGTTCCATAAACCCAATATGTAATAGACAAGACCTACTCCTTGCTCAGTGAATTGGACTCAACACCCCCTATTCACCGCCCAAGAATATATCTGACTAGTAAGAATCTTAAAACCTATGTATTGATATCTCTCTGTAAGTGAGTCACGTGGGTGTAAAGCGGCATAAACACAGCAGTAAAAAGCAGCTAAACCCCATTATAAAAATCAATTACTTTTAAAAACCCGTGAAACAAAGACAGTGAAAGAGAGAGAAATTCTTACAAAATTCGTTCAGAGGCTGTGATGCCACCTGGATTGACCATATCTAGACCCACAGCTGATGGAGACATAAGGGTGGACACTCTTGGGGCTGAGAGGTTTGGTGAGGTTGGGTGAGGAAACGCAGACCCTTTCAAGTAATACTGCGTGGTACCCATCCCATGGGTCCCAAATCTCCAGGTTCAAGGGCATCTTCCTACATCGAAAACATGCATGAGAAACCCAGAAGATGGTACACCGTGTGATCGGGAAAGGTTTCCAAAACGCACCTCATTTCTCATCTCCTTGTGCTCGGGTTCGCCATTCCAGCCGCTTTACTAGCAATCTCCCTCCTTGGAGATTCAGCACCTTTAACCTCCTGTTCCGTACAGGTTGCAATTTGTCCTGAGGATGAACGGGAAGAGTGGGAACCAATGAGAGACTAGCTCTAGGTGTTGGGACAGGCACAGGTCACTCTACTTTCCCATCAGGAAGAAGAATTAACCACAGGCTCAGCCTGCCGCCCGGGACCAGAATAGGGCCTGAAGCAATCCTGCGCTTTTGCGGCCCGCTCCCAAGAAAGCGAGTTGAAAAATGGAGCTCAGGGGCACTGCAATTCACAAACCTGCAGACTTATAAATGATAACTCTCGTCCACAAATATATTGAGGGAAGGCAACGAAGAGGATTCGAAAGCAAGGCAGAATGGCAAGAAACAGATTTCAGGAGGGAGATTCGAATCGCCTTTCAAGCACAGGAAAAGCGGCAAAACCTCGACAATGATGCCCTTGGCCAAAAAGGGCGTATGCGTTTTTTCCTGAATATATTCAGGAAAAATCGCATAAGCCCTTTTTGGCCAACCAAGCAACCTGGAAAGGAAAATCAGCGCTATAAAGAAGTCTCGCATCCCATCGGTCAAAAGGGCCATGCTAAATAAAGTTTCAAACCAGAAATGCAGGACAGCCCATGGAGAAATGGGTGCCTGGCTACGCTGATGGGGGGGATGTAAATTGCCAACAGCCACTCTGGAGAAGTGTACGGTGTGTCCTGAAACATCTAAAAAACTCAGCTTAGAGAGCATAGGGCACTTCCACTCATGGGCGTATAAATTGGGAAAACTAAAAATCAGCAAGGCACAGGCACCCCAAAGTTTAGGGCTGCTCTGTTGACAAGAACCTCCACTTCGTTACACCTTAAATATGCCAGGAAAGAGAAAAATGGATAAAGAAGTTGTGGTCCTTATGTACAATGGAATATCACTCAGCCATGAAATCAACGTCATAAGGCTAGTAGCAGCATGATGAGTGGATTTAGGTACGACGATTCTAAGTGAAATAAGTCACACAGAAAAAGACACTTATCATAAGATATCACTTATAGAGGGAATGTAAAAACCGCTACCCTTGAACTGAATTGCAAAACAGAACAGAGTCACACGTTTAGAAAACACACTATGGCTGCTTAACGGGAAAGGTGAGGTGGGGTGATGCATAAAACAAGGGTTTCAAATTAGCTCAGATACCGTTCCATAAACCCAATATGTAATAGACAAGACCTACTCCTTGCTCAGTGAATTGGACTCAACACCCCCTATTCACCGCCCAAGAATATATCTGACTAGTAAGAATCTTAAAACCTATGTATTGATATCTCTCTGTAAGTGAGTCACGTGGGTGTAAAGCGGCATAAACACAGCAGTAAAAAGCAGCTAAACCCCATTATAAAAATCAATTACTTTTAAAAACCCGTGAAACAAAGACAGTGAAAGAGAGAGAAATTCTTACAAAATTCATTCAGGGGCTGTGATGCCACCTGGATTGACCATATCTAGACCCACAGCTGATGGAGACATAAGGGTGGACACTCTTGGGGCTGAGAGGTTTGGTGCGGTAGGGTGAGGAAACGCAGACCCTTTCCAGTAATACTGCGTGGTACCCATCCCATGGGTCCCAAATCTCCAGGTTCAAGGGCATCTTCCTACATCGAAAACATGCATGAGAAACCCAGAAGATGGTACACCGTGTGATCGGGAAAGGTTTCCAAAACGCACCTCATTTCTCATCTCCTTGTGCTCGGGTTCGCCATTCCAGCCGCTTTACTAGCAATCTCCCTCCTTGGAGATTCAGCACCTTTAACCTCCTGTTCCGTACAGGTTGCAATTTGTCCTGAGGATGAACGGGAAGAGTGGGAACCGATGAGAGACTAGCTCTAGGTGTTGGGACAGGCACAGGTCACTCTACTTCCCCATCAGGAAGAAGAATTAACCACAGGCTCAGCCTGCCGCCCGGGACCAGAATAGGGCCTGAAGCAATCCTGCGCTTTTGCGGCCAGCTCCCAAGAAAGCGAGTTGAAAAATGGAGCTCAGGGGCACTGCAATTCACAAACCTGCAGACTTATAAATGATAACTCTCGTCCACAAATATATTGAGGGAAGGCAACGAAGAGGATTGGAAAGCAAGGCAGAATTGCAGGAAACAGATTTCAGGAGGGAGATTCGAATCGCCTTTAAAGCACAGGAAAAGCGGCAAAACCTCGACAATGATGTCCTTGGCCAAAAAGGGCGTATGCGTTTTTTCCTGAATATATTCAGGAAAAATCGCATAAGCCCTTTTTGGCCAACCAAGCAACCTGGAAAGGCAAATCAGCGCTATAAAGAAGTCTCGCTTCCCATCGGTCAAAAGGGCCATGCTAAATAAAGTTTCAAACCAGAAATGCAGGACAGCCCATGGAGAAACGGGAGCCTGGCTACGCTGATGGGGGGGATGTAAATTGCCAACAGCCACTCTGGAGAAGTGTACGGTGTGTCCTGCAACATCTAAAAAACTCAGCTTAGAGAGCATAGGGCACTTCCACTCATGGGCGTATCAATTGGGAAAAGTAAAAATCAGCAAGGCACAGGCACCCCAAAGTTTAGGGCTGCTCTGTTGACAAGAACCTCCACTTCGTTACACCTTAAATATGCCAGGAAAGAGAAAAATGGATAAAGAAGTTGTGGTCCTTATGTACAATGGAATATCACTCAGCCATGAAATCAACGTCATAAGGCTAGTAGCAGCATGATGAGTGGATTTAGGTACGACGATTCTAAGTGAAATAAGTCACACAGAAAAAGACACTTATCATAAGATATCACTTATAGAGGGAATGTAAAAACCGCTACCCTTGAACTGAATTGCAAAACAGAACAGAGTCACACGTTTAGAAAACACACTATGGCTGCTTAACGGGAAAGGTGAGGTGGGGTGATGCATAAAACAAGGGTTTCAAATTAGCTCAGATACCGTTCCATAAACCCAATATGTAATAGACAAGACCTACTCCTTGCTCAGTGAATTGGACTCAACACCCCCTATTCACCGCCCAAGAATATATCTGACTAGTAAGAATCTTAAAACCTATGTATTGATATCTCTCTGTAAGTGAGTCACGTGGGTGTAAAGCGGCATAAACACAGCAGTAAAAAGCAGCTAAACCCCATTATAAAAATCAATTACTTTTAAAAACCCGTGAAACAAAGACAGTGAAAGAGAGAGAAATTCTTACAGAATTCGTTCAGGGGCTGTGATGCCACCTGGATTGACCATATCTAGACCCACAGCTGATGGAGACATAAGGGTGGACACTCTTGGGGCTGAGAGGTTTGGTGCGGTAGGGTGAGGAAACGCAGACCCTTTGAAGTAATACTGCGTGGTACCCATCCCATGGGTCCCAAATCTCCAGGTTCAAGGGCATCTTCCTACATCGAAAACATGCATGAGAAACACAGAAGATGGTACACCGTGTGATCGGGAAAGGTTTCCAAAACGCACCTCATTTCTCATCTCCTTGTGCTCGGGTTCGCCATTCCAGCCACTTTACTAGCAATCTCCCTCCTTGGAGATTCAGCACCTTTAACCTCCTGTTCCGTACAGGTTGCAATTTGTCCTGAGGATGAACGGGAAGAGTGGGAACCAATGAGAGACTAGCTCTAGGTGTTGGGACAGGCACAGGTCACTCTACTTTCCCATCAGGAAGAAGAATTAACCACAGGCTCAGCCTGCCGCCCGGGACCAGAATAGGGCCTGAAGCAATCCTGCGCTTTTGCGGCCAGCTCCCAAGAAAGCGAGTTGAAAAATGGAGCTCAGGGGCACTGCAATTCACAAACCTGCAGACTTATAAATGATAACTCTCGTCCACAAATATATTGAGGGAAGGCCACGAAGAGGATTCGAAAGCAAGGCAGAATTGCAGGAAACAGATTTCAGGAGGGAGATTCGAATCGCCTTTCAAGCACAGGAAAAGCGGCAAAACCTCGACAATGATGCCCTTGGCCAAAAAGGGCGTATGCGTTTTTTCCTGAATATATTCAGGAAAAATCGCATACGCCCTTTTTGGCCAACCAAGCAACCTGGAAAGTCAAATCAGCGCTATAAAGAAGTCTCGCTTCCCATCGGTCAAAAGGGCCATGCTAAATAAAGTTTCAAACCAGAAATGCAGGACAGCCCATGGAGAAACGGGAGCCTGGCTACGCTGATGGGGGGGATGTAAATTGCCAACAGCCACTCTGGAGAAGTGTACGGTGTGTCCTGCAACATCTAAAAAACTCAGCTTAGAGAGCATAGGGCACTTCCACTCATGGGCGTATCAATTGGGAAAAGTAAAAATCAGCAAGGCACAGGCACCCCAAAGTTTAGGGCTGCTCTGTTGACAAGAACCTCCACTTCGTTACACCTTAAATATGCCAGGAAAGAGAAAAATGGATAAAGAAGTTGTGGTCCTTATGTACAATGGAATATCACTCAGCCATGAAATCAACGTCATAAGGCTAGTAGCAGCATGATGAGTGGATTTAGGTACGACGATTCTAAGTGAAATAAGTCACACAGAAAAAGACACTTATCATAAGATATCACTTATAGACGGAATGTAAAAACCGCTACCCTTGAACTGAATTGCAAAACAGAACAGAGTCACACGTTTAGAAAACACACTATGGCTGTTTAACGGGAAAGGTGAGGTGGGGTGATGCATAAAACAAGGGTTTCAAATTAGCTCAGATACCGTTCCATAAACCCAATATGTAATAGACAAGACCTACTCCTTGCTCAGTGAATTGGACTCAACACCCCCTATTCACCGCCCAAGAATATATCTGACTAGTAAGAATCTTAAAACCTATGTATTGATATCTCTCTGTAAGTGAGTCACGTGGGTGTAAAGCGGCATAAACACAGCAGTAAAAAGCAGCTAAACCCCATTATAAAAATCAATTACTTTTAAAAACCCGTGAAACAAAGACAGTGAAAGAGAGAGAAATTCTTACAAAATTCGTTCAGGGGCTGTGATGCCACCTGGATTGACCATATCTAGACCCACAGCTGATGGAGACATAAGGGTGGACACTCTTGGGGCTGAGAGGTTTGGTGAGGTTGGGTGAGGAAACGCAGACCCTTTCAAGTAATACTGCGTGGTACCCATCCCATGGGTCCCAAATCTCCAGGTTCAAGGGCATCTTCCTACATCGAAAACATGCATGAGAAACCCAGAAGATGGTACACCGTGTGATCGGGAAAGGTTTCCAAAACGCACCTCATTTCTCATCTCCTTGTGCTCGGGTTCGCCATTCCAGCCGCTTTACTAGCAATCTCCCTCCTTGGAGATTCAGCACCTTTAACCTCCTGTTCCGTACAGGTTGCAATTTGTCCTGAGGATGAACGGGAAGAGTGGGAACCAATGAGAGACTAGCTCTAGGTGTTGGGACAGGCACAGGTCACTCTACTTTCCCATCAGGAAGAAGAATTAACCACAGGCTCAGCCTGCCGCCCGGGACCAGAATAGGGCCTGAAGCAATCCTGCGCTTTTGCGGCCAGCTCCCAAGAAAGCGAGTTGAAAAATGGAGCTCAGGGGCACTGCAATTCACAAACCTGCAGACTTATAAATGATAACTCTCGTCCACAAATATATTGAGGGAAGGCAACGAAGAGGATTCGAAAGCAAGGCAGAATGGCAAGAAACAGATTTCAGGAGGGAGATTCGAATCGCCTTTCAAGCACAGGAAAAGCGGCAAAACCTCGACAATGATGCCCTTGGCCAAAAAGGGCGTATGCGTTTTTTCCTGAATATATTCAGGAAAAATCGCATACGCCCTTTTTGGCCAACCAAGCAACCTGGAAAGTCAAATCAGCGCTATAAAGAAGTCTCGCTTCCCATCGGTCAAAAGGGCCATGCTAAATAAAGTTTCAAACCAGAAATGCAGGACAGGCCATGGAGAAACGGGAGCCTGGCTACGCTGATGGGGGGGATGTAAATTGCCAACAGCCACTCTGGAGAAGTGTACGGTGTGTCCTGCAACATCTAAAAAACTCAGCTTAGAGAGCATAGGGCACTTCCACTCATGGGCGTATCAATTGGGAAAAGTAAAAATCAGCAAGGCACAGGCACCCCAAAGTTTAGGGCTGCTCTGTTGACAAGAACCTCCACTTCGTTACACCTTAAATATGCCAGGAAAGAGAAAAATGGATAAAGAAGTTGTGGTCCTTATGTACAATGGAATATCACTCAGCCATGAAATCAACGTCATAAGGCTAGTAGCAGCATGATGAGTGGATTTAGGTACGACGATTCTAAGTGAAATAAGTCACACAGAAAAAGACACTTATCATAAGATATCACTTATAGAGGGAATGTAAAAACCGCTACCCTTGAACTGAATTGCAAAACAGAACAGAGTCACACGTTTAGAAAACACACTATGGCTGCTTAACGGGAAAGGTGAGGTGGGGTGATGCATAAAACAAGGGTTTCAAATTAGCTCAGATACCGTTCCATAAACCCAATATGTAATAGACAAGACCTACTCCTTGCTCAGAGAATTGGACTCAACACCCCCTATTCACCGCCCAAGAATATATCTGACTAGTAAGAATCTTAAAACCTATGTATTGATATCTCTCTGTAAGTGAGTCACGTGGGTGTAAAGCGGCATAAACACAGCAGTAAAAAGCAGCTAAACCCCATTATAAAAATCAATTACTTTTAAAAACCCGGGAAACAAAGACAGTGAAAGAGAGAGAAATTCTTACAAAATTCGTTCAGGGGCTGTGATGCCACCTGGATTGACCATATCTAGACCCACAGCTGATGGAGACATAAGGGTGGACACTCTTGGGGCTGAGAGGTTTGGTGCGGTAGGGTGAGGAAACGCAGACCCTTTCAAGTAATACTGCGTGGTACCCATCCCATGGGTCCCAAATCTCCAGGTTCAAGGGCATCTTCCTACATCGAAAACATGCATGAGAAACCCAGAAGATGGTACACCGTGTGATTGGGAAAGGTTTCCAAAACGCACCTCATTTCTCATCTCCTTGTGCTCGGGTTCGCCATTCCAGCCGCTTTACTAGCAATCTCCCTCCTTGGAGATTCAGCACCTTTAACCTCCTGTTCCGTACAGGTTGCAATTTGTCCTGAGGATGAACGGGAAGAGTGGGAACCAATGAGAGACTAGCTCTAGGTGTTGGGACAGGCACAGGTCACTCTACTTCCCCATCAGGAAGAAGAATTAACCACAGGCTCAGCCTGCCGCCCAGGACCAGAATAGGGCCTGAAGCAATCCTGCGCTTTTGCGGCCAGCTCCCAAGAAAGCGAGTTGAAAAATGAAGCTCAGGGGTACTGCAATTCACAAACCTGCAGACTTATAAATGATAACTCTCGTCCACAAATATATTGAGGGAAGGCAACGAAGAGGATTGGAAAGCAAGGCAGAATTGCAGGAAACAGATTTCAGGAGGGAGATTCGAATCGCCTTTAAAGCACAGGAAAAGCGGCAAAACCTCGACAATGATGCCCTTGGCCAAAAAGGGCGTATGCGTTTTTTCCTGAATATATTCAGGAAAAATCGCATACGCCCTTTTTGGCCAACCAAGCAACCTGGAAAGTCAAATCAGCGCTATAAAGAAGTCTCGCTTCCCATCGGTCAAAAGGGCCATGCTAAATAAAGTTTCAAACCAGAAATGCAGGACAGGCCATGGAGAAACGGGAGCCTGGCTACGCTGATGGGGGGGATGTAAATTGCCAACAGCCACTCTGGAGAAGTGTACGGTGTGTCCTGCAACATCTAAAAAACTCAGCTTAGAGAGCATAGGGCACTTCCACTCATGGGCGTATCAATTGGGAAAAGTAAAAATCAGCAAGGCACAGGCACCCCAAAGTTTAGGGCTGCTCTGTTGACAAGAACCTCCACTTCGTTACACCTTAAATATGCCAGGAAAGAGAAAAATGGATAAAGAAGTTGTGGTCCTTATGTACAATGGAATATCACTCAGCCATGAAATCAACGTCATAAGGCTAGTAGCAGCATGATGAGTGGATTTAGGTACGACGATTCTAAGTGAAATAAGTCACACAGAAAAAGACACTTATCATAAGATATCACTTATAGAGGGAATGTAAAAACCGCTACCCTTGAACTGAATTGCAAAACAGAACAGAGTCACACGTTTAGAAAACACACTATGGCTGCTTAACGGGAAAGGTGAGGTGGGGTGATGCATAAAACAAGGGTTTCAAATTAGCTCAGATACCGTTCCATAAACCCAATATGTAATAGACAAGACCTACTCCTTGCTCAGTGAATTGGACTCAACACCCCCTATTCACCGCCCAAGAATATATCTGACTAGTAAGAATCTTAAAACCTATGTATTGATATCTCTCTGTAAGTGAGTCACGTGGGTGTAAAGCGGCATAAACACAGCAGTAAAAAGCAGCTAAACCCCATTATAAAAATCAATTACTTTTAAAAACCCGTGAAACAAAGACAGTGAAAGAGAGAGAAATTCTTACAGAATTCGTTCAGGGGCTGTGATGCCACCTGGATTGACCATATCTAGACCCACAGCTGATGGAGACATAAGGGTGGACACTCTTGGGGCTGAGAGGTTTGGTGCGGTAGGGTGAGGAAACGCAGACCCTTTCAAGTAATACTGCGTGGTACCCATCCCATGGGTCCCAAATCTCCAGGTTCAAGGGCATCTTCCTACATCGAAAACATGCATGAGAAACCCAGAAGATGGTACACCGTGTGATCGGGAAAGGTTTCCAAAACGCACCTCATTTCTCATCTCCTTGTGCTCGGGTTCGCCATTCCAGCCGCTTTACTAGCAATCTCCCTCCTTGGAGATTCAGCACCTTTAACCTCCTGTTCCGTACAGGTTGCAATTTGTCCTGAGGATGAACGGGAAGAGTGGGAACCAATGAGAGACTAGCTCTAGGTGTTGGGACAGGCACAGGTCACTCTACTTTCCCATCAGGAAGAAGAATTAACCACAGGCTCAGCCTGCCGCCCGGGACCAGAATAGGGCCTGAAGCAATCCTGCGCTTTTGCGGCCAGCTCCCAAGAAAGCGAGTTGAAAAATGGAGCTCAGGGGCACTGCAATTCACAAACCTGCAGACTTATAAATGATAACTCTCGTCCACAAATATATTGAGGGAAGGCCACGAAGAGGATTCGAAAGCAAGGCAGAATTGCAGGAAACAGATTTCAGGAGGGAGATTCGAATCGCCTTTCAAGCACAGGAAAAGCGGCAAAACCTCGACAATGATGCCCTTGGCCAAAAAGGGCGTATGCGTTTTTTCCTGAATATATTCAGGAAAAATCGCATACGCCCTTTTTGGCCAACCAAGCAACCTGGAAAGTCAAATCAGCGCTATAAAGAAGTCTCGCTTCCCATCGGTCAAAAGGGCCATGCTAAATAAAGTTTCAAACCAGAAATGCAGGACAGCCCATGGAGAAACGGGAGCCTGGCTACGCTGATGGGGGGGATGTAAATTGCCAACAGCCACTCTGGAGAAGTGTACGGTGTGTCCTGCAACATCTAAAAAACTCAGCTTAGAGAGCATAGGGCACTTCCACTCATGGGCGTATCAATTGGGAAAAGTAAAAATCAGCAAGGCACAGGCACCCCAAAGTTTAGGGCTGCTCTGTTGACAAGAACCTCCACTTCGTTACACCTTAAATATGCCAGGAAAGAGAAAAATGGATAAAGAAGTTGTGGTCCTTATGTACAATGGAATATCACTCAGCCATGAAATCAACGTCATAAGGCTAGTAGCAGCATGATGAGTGGATTTAGGTACGACGATTCTAAGTGAAATAAGTCACACAGAAAAAGACACTTATCATAAGATATCACTTATAGACGGAATGTAAAAACCGCTACCCTTGAACTGAATTGCAAAACAGAACAGAGTCACACGTTTAGAAAACACACTATGGCTGTTTATCGGGAAAGGTGAGGTGGGGTGATGCATAAAACAAGGGTTTCAAATTAGCTCAGATACCGTTCCATAAACCCAATATGTAATAGACAAGACCTACTCCTTGCTCAGTGAATTGGACTCAACACCCCCTATTCACCGCCCAAGAATATATCTGACTAGTAAGAATCTTAAAACCTATGTATTGATATCTCTCTGTAAGTGAGTCACGTGGGTGTAAAGCGGCATAAACACAGCAGTAAAAAGCAGCTAAACCCCATTATAAAAATCAATTACTTTTAAAAACCCGTGAAACAAAGACAGTGAAAGAGAGAGAAATTCTTACAAAATTCGTTCAGGGGCTGTGATGCCACCTGGATTGACCATATCTAGACCCACAGCTGATGGAGACATAAGGGTGGACACTCTTGGGGCTGAGAGGTTTGGTGAGGTTGGGTGAGGAAACGCAGACCCTTTCAAGTAATACTGCGTGGTACCCATCCCATGGGTCCCAAATCTCCAGGTTCAAGGGCATCTTCCTACATCGAAAACATGCATGAGAAACCCAGAAGATGGTACACCGTGTGATCGGGAAAGGTTTCCAAAACGCACCTCATTTCTCATCTCCTTGTGCTCGGGTTCGCCATTCCAGCCGCTTTACTAGCAATCTCCCTCCTTGGAGATTCAGCACCTTTAACCTCCTGTTCCGTACAGGTTGCAATTTGTCCTGAGGATGAACGGGAAGAGTGGGAACCAATGAGAGACTAGCTCTAGGTGTTGGGACAGGCACAGGTCACTCTACTTTCCCATCAGGAAGAAGAATTAACCACAGGCTCAGCCTGCCGCCCGGGACCAGAATAGGGCCTGAAGCAATCCTGCGCTTTTGCGGCCAGCTCCCAAGAAAGCGAGTTGAAAAATGGAGCTCAGGGGCACTGCAATTCACAAACCTGCAGACTTATAAATGATAACTCTCGTCCACAAATATATTGAGGGAAGGCCACGAAGAGGATTGGAAAGCAAGGCAGAATGGCAGGAAACAGATTTCAGGAGGGAGATTTGAATCGCCTTTAAAGCACAGGAAAAGCGGCAAAACCTCGACAATGATGTCCTTGGCCAAAAAGGGCGTATGCGTTTTTTCCTGAATATATTCAGGAAAAATCGCATAAGCCCTTTTTGGCCAACCAAGCAACCTGGAAAGGCAAATCAGCGCTATAAAGAAGTCTTGCTTCCCATCGGTCAAAAGGGCCATGCTAAATAAAGTTTCAAACCAGAAATGCAGGACAGCCCATGGAGAAACGGGAGCCTGGCTACGCTGATGGGGGGGATGTAAATTGCCAACAGCCACTCTGGAGAAGTGTACGGTGTGTCCTGCAACATCTAAAAAACTCAGCTTAGAGAGCATAGGGCACTTCCACTCATGGGCGTATCAATTGGGAAAACTAAAAATCAGCAAGACACAGGCACCCCAAAGTTTAGGGCTGCTCTGTTGACAAGAACCTCCACTTCGTTACACCTTAAATATGCCAGGAAAGAGAAAAATGGATAAAGAAGTTGTGGTCCTTATGTACAATGGAATATCACTCAGCCATGAAATCAACGTCATAAGGCTAGTAGCAGCATGATGAGTGGATTTAGGTACGACGATTCTAAGTGAAATAAGTCACACAGAAAAAGACACTTATCATAAGATATCACTTATAGAGGGAATGTAAAAACCGCTACCCTTGAACTGAATTGCAAAACAGAACAGAGTCACACGTTTAGAAAACACACTATGGCTGCTTAACGGGAAAGGTGAGGTGGGGTGATGCATAAAACAAGGGTTTCAAATTAGCTCAGATACCGTTCCATAAACCCAATATGTAATAGACAAGACCTACTCCTTGCTCAGTGAATTGGACTCAACACCCCCTATTCACCGCCCAAGAATATATCTGACTAGTAAGAATCTTAAAACCTATGTATTGATATCTCTCTGTAAGTGAGTCACGTGGGTGTAAAGCGGCATAAACACAGCAGTAAAAAGCAGCTAAACCCCATTATAAAAATCAATTACTTTTAAAAACCCGTGAAACAAAGACAGTGAAAGAGAGAGAAATTCTTACAAAATTCGTTCAGGGGCTGTGATGCCACCTGGATTGACCATATCTAGACCCACAGCTGATGGAGACATAAGGGTGGACACTCTTGGGGCTGAGAGGTTTGGTGCGGTAGGGTGAGGAAACGCAGACCCTTTCAAGTAATACTGCGTGGTACCCATCCCATGGGTCCCAAATCTCCAGGTTCAAGGGCATCTTCCTACATCGAAAACATGCATGAGAAACCCAGAAGATGGTACACCGTGTGATCGGGAAAGGTTTCCAAAACGCACCTCATTTCTCATCTCCTTGTGCTCGGGTTCGCCATTCCAGCCGCTTTACTAGCAATCTCCCTCCTTGGAGATTCAGCACCTTTAACCTCCTGTTCCGTACAGGTTGCAATTTGTCCTGAGGATGAACGGGAAGAGTGGGAACCAATGAGAGACTAGCTCTAGGTGTTGGGACAGGCACAGGTCACTCTACTTCCCCATCAGGAAGAAGAATTAACCACAGGCTCAGCCTGCCGCCCAGGACCAGAATAGGTCCTGAAGCAATCCTGCGCTTTTGCGGCCAGCTCCCAAGAAAGCGAGTTGAAAAATGGAGCTCAGGGGTACTGCAATTCACAAACCTGCAGACTTATAAATGATAACTCTCGTCCACAAATATATTGAGGGATGGCAACGAAGAGGATTGGAAAGCAAGGCAGAATTGCAGGAAACAGATTTCAGGAGGGAGATTCGAATCGCCTTTAAAGCACAGGAAAAGCGGCAAAACCTCGACAATGATGCCCTTGGCCAAAAAGGGCGTATGCGTTTTTTCCTGAATATATTCAGGAAAAATCGCATACGCCCTTTTTGGCCAACCAAGCAACCTGGAAAGTCAAATCAGCGCTATAAAGAAGTCTCGCTTCCCATCGGTCAAAAGGGCCACGCTAAATAAAGTTTCAAACCAGAAATGCAGGACAGCCCATGGAGAAACGGGAGCCTGGCTACGCTGATGGGGGGGATGTAAATTGCCAACAGCCACTCTGGAGAAGTGTACGGTGTGTCCTGCAACATCTAAAAAACTCAGCTTAGAGAGCATAGGGCACTTCCACTCATGGGCGTATCAATTGGGAAAAGTAAAAATCAGCAAGGCACAGGCACCCCAAAGTTTAGGGCTGCTCTGTTGACAAGAACCTCCACTTCGTTACACCTTAAATATGCCAGGAAAGAGAAAAATGGATAAAGAAGTTGTGGTCCTTATGTACAATGGAATATCACTCAGCCATGAAATCAACGTCATAAGGCTAGTAGCAGCATGATGAGTGGATTTAGGTACGACGATTCTAAGTGAAATAAGTCACACAGAAAAAGACACTTATCATAAGATATCACTTATAGAGGGAATGTAAAAACCGCTACCCTTGAACTGAATTGCAAAACAGAACAGAGTCACACGTTTAGAAAACACACTATGGCTGCTTAACGGGAAAGGTGAGGTGGGGTGATGCATAAAACAAGGGTTTCAAATTAGCTCAGATACCGTTCCATAAACCCAATATGTAATAGACAAGACCTACTCCTTGCTCAGTGAATTGGACTCAACACCCCCTATTCACCGCCCAAGAATATATCTGACTAGTAAGAATCTTAAAACCTATGTATTGATATCTCTCTGTAAGTGAGTCACGTGGGTGTAAAGCGGCATAAACACAGCAGTAAAAAGCAGCTAAACCCCATTATAAAAATCAATTACTTTTAAAAACCCGTGAAACAAAGACAGTGAAAGAGAGAGAAATTCTTACAGAATTCGTTCAGGGGCTGTGATGCCACCTGGATTGACCATATCTAGACCCACAGCTGATGGAGACATAAGGGTGGACACTCTTGGGGCTGAGAGGTTTGGTGCGGTAGGGTGAGGAAACGCAGACCCTTTGAAGTAATACTGCGTGGTACCCATCCCATGGGTCCCAAATCTCCAGGTTCAAGGGCATCTTCCTACATCGAAAACATGCATGAGAAACCCAGAAGATGGTACACCGTGTGATCGGGAAAGGTTTCCAAAACGCACCTCATTTCTCATCTCCTTGTGCTCGGGTTCGCCATTCCAGCCGCTTTACTAGCAATCTCCCTCCTTGGAGATTCAGCACCTTTAACCTCCTGTTCCGTACAGGTTGCAATTTGTCCTGAGGATGAACGGGAAGAGTGGGAACCAATGAGAGACTAGCTCTAGGTGTTGGGACAGGCACAGGTCACTCTACTTTCCCATCAGGAAGAAGAATTAACCACAGGCTCAGCCTGCCGCCCGGGACCAGAATAGGGCCTGAAGCAATCCTGCGCTTTTGCGGCCAGCTCCCAAGAAAGCGAGTTGAAAAATGGAGCTCAGGGGCACTGCAATTCACAAACCTGCAGACTTATAAATGATAACTCTCGTCCACAAATATATTGAGGGAAGGCCACGAAGAGGATTCGAAAGCAAGGCAGAATTGCAGGAAACAGATTTCAGGAGGGAGATTCGAATCGCCTTTCAAGCACAGGAAAAGCGGCAAAACCTCGACAATGATGCCCTTGGCCAAAAAGGGCGTATGCGTTTTTTCCTGAATATATTCAGGAAAAATCGCATACGCCCTTTTTGGCCAACCAAGCAACCTGGAAATTCAAATCAGGGCTATAAAGAAGTCTCGCTTCCCATCGGTCAAAAGGGCCATGCTAAATAAAGTTTCAAACCAGAAATGCAGGACAGGCCATGGAGAAACGGGAGCCTGGCTACGCTGATGGGGGGGATGTAAATTGCCAACAGCCACTCTGGAGAAGTGTACGGTGTGTCCTGCAACATCTAAAAAACTCAGCTTAGAGAGCATAGGGCACTTCCACTCATGGGCGTATCAATTGGGAAAAGTAAAAATCAGCAAGGCACAGGCACCCCAAAGTTTAGGGCTGCTCTGTTGACAAGAACCTCCACTTCGTTACACCTTAAATATGCCAGGAAAGAGAAAAATGGATAAAGAAGTTGTGGTCCTTATGTACAATGGAATATCACTCAGCCATGAAATCAACGTCATAAGGCTAGTAGCAGCATGATGAGTGGATTTAGGTACGACGATTCTAAGTGAAATAAGTCACACAGAAAAAGACACTTATCATAAGATATCACTTATAGAGGGAATGTAAAAACCGCTACCCTTGAACTGAATTGCAAAACAGAACAGAGTCACACGTTTAGAAAACACACTATGGCTGCTTAACGGGAAAGGTGAGGTGGGGTGATGCATAAAACAAGGGTTTCAAATTAGCTCAGATACCGTTCCATAAACCCAATATGTAATAGACAAGACCTACTCCTTGCTCAGTGAATTGGACTCAACACCCCCTATTCACCGCCCAAGAATATATCTGACTAGTAAGAATCTTAAAACCTATGTATTGATATCTCTCTGTAAGTGAGTCACGTGGGTGTAAAGCGGCATAAACACAGCAGTAAAAAGCAGCTAAACCCCATTATAAAAATCAATTACTTTTAAAAATCCGGGAAACAAAGACAGTGAAAGAGAGAGAAATTCTTACAAAATTCGTTCAGGGGCTGTGATGCCACCTGGATTGACCATATCTAGACCCACAGCTGATGGAGACATAAGGGTGGACACTCTTGGGGCTGAGAGGTTTGGTGCGGTAGGGTGAGGAAACGCAGACCCTTTCAAGTAATACTGCGTGGTACCCATCCCATGGGTCCCAAATCTCCAGGTTCAAGGGCATCTTCCTACATCGAAAACATGCATGAGAAACCCAGAAGATGGTACACCGTGTGATCGGGAAAGGTTTCCAAAACGCACCTCATTTCTCATCTCCTTGTGCTCGGGTTCGCCATTCCAGCCGCTTTACTAGCAATCTCCCTCCTTGGAGATTCAGCACCTTTAACCTCCTGTTCCGTACAGGTTGCAATTTGTCCTGAGGATGAACGGGAAGAGTGGGAACCAATGAGAGACTAGCTCTAGGTGTTGGGACAGGCACAGGTCACTCTACTTCCCCATCAGGAAGAAGAATTAACCACAGGCTCAGCCTGCCGCCCAGGACCAGAATAGGGCCTGAAGCAATCCTGCGCTTTTGCGGCCAGCTCCCAAGAAAGCGAGTTGAAAAATGGAGCTCAGGGGTACTGCAATTCACAAACCTGCAGACTTATAAATGATAACTCTCGTCCACAAATATATTGAGGGAAGGCAACGAAGAGGATTGGAAAGCAAGGCAGAATTGCAGGAAACAGATTTCAGGAGGGAGATTCGAATCGCCTTTAAAGCACAGGAAAAGCGGCAAAACCTCGACAATGATGCCCTTGGCCAAAAAGGGCGTATGCGTTTTTTCCTGAATATATTCAGGAAAAATCGCATACGCCCTTTTTGGCCAACCAAGCAACCTGGAAAGTCAAATCAGCGCTATAAAGAAGTCTCGCTTCCCATCGGTCAAAAGGGCCATGCTAAATAAAGTTTCAAACCAGAAATGCAGGACAGGCCATGGAGAAACGGGAGCCTGGCTACGCTGATGGGGGGGATGTAAATTGCCAACAGCCACTCTGGAGAAGTGTACGGTGTGTCCTGCAACATCTAAAAAACTCAGCTTAGAGAGCATAGGGCACTTCCACTCATGGGCGTATCAATTGGGAAAAGTAAAAATCAGCAAGGCACAGGCACCCCAAAGTTTAGGGCTGCTCTGTTGACAAGAACCTCCACTTCGTTACACCTTAAATATGCCAGGAAAGAGAAAAATGGATAAAGAAGTTGTGGTCCTTATGTACAATGGAATATCACTCAGCCATGAAATCAACGTCATAAGGCTAGTAGCAGCATGATGAGTGGATTTAGGTACGACGATTCTAAGTGAAATAAGTCACACAGAAAAAGACACTTATCATAAGATATCACTTATAGAGGGAATGTAAAAACCGCTACCCTTGAACTGAATTGCAAAACAGAACAGAGTCACACGTTTAGAAAACACACTATGGCTGCTTAACGGGAAAGGTGAGGTGGGGTGATGCATAAAACAAGGGTTTCAAATTAGCTCAGATACCGTTCCATAAACCCAATATGTAATAGACAAGACCTACTCCTTGCTCAGTGAATTGGACTCAACACCCCCTATTCACCGCCCAAGAATATATCTGACTAGTAAGAATCTTAAAACCTATGTATTGATATCTCTCTGTAAGTGAGTCACGTGGGTGTAAAGCGGCATAAACACAGCAGTAAAAAGCAGCTAAACCCCATTATAAAAATCAATTACTTTTAAAAACCCGTGAAACAAAGACAGTGAAAGAGAGAGAAATTCTTACAGAATTCGTTCAGGGGCTGTGATGCCACCTGGATTGACCATATCTAGACCCACAGCTGATGGAGACATAAGGGTGGACACTCTTGGGGCTGAGAGGTTTGGTGCGGTAGGGTGAGGAAACGCAGACCCTTTGAAGTAATACTGCGTGGTACCCATCCCATGGGTCCCAAATCTCCAGGTTCAAGGGCATCTTCCTACATCGAAAACATGCATGAGAAACCCAGAAGATGGTACACCGTGTGATCGGGAAAGGTTTCCAAAACGCACCTCATTTCTCATCTCCTTGTGCTCGGGTTCGCCATTCCAGCCGCTTTACTAGCAATCTCCCTCCTTGGAGATTCAGCACCTTTAACCTCCTGTTCCGTACAGGTTGCAATTTGTCCTGAGGATGAACGGGAAGAGTGGGAACCAATGAGAGACTAGCTCTAGGTGTTGGGACAGGCACAGGTCACTCTACTTTCCCATCAGGAAGAAGAATTAACCACAGGCTCAGCCTGCCGCCCGGGACCAGAATAGGGCCTGAAGCAATCCTGCGCTTTTGCGGCCAGCTCCCAAGAAAGCGAGTTGAAAAATGGAGCTCAGGGGCACTGCAATTCACAAACCTGCAGACTTATAAATGATAACTCTCGTCCACAAATATATTGAGGGAAGGCCACGAAGAGGATTCGAAAGCAAGGCAGAATTGCAGGAAACAGATTTCAGGAGGGAGATTCGAATCGCCTTTCAAGCACAGGAAAAGCGGCAAAACCTCGACAATGATGCCCTTGGCCAAAAAGGGCGTATGCGTTTTTTCCTGAATATATTCAGGAAAAATCGCATACGCCCTTTTTGGCCAACCAAGCAACCTGGAAAGTCAAATCAGGGCTATAAAGAAGTCTCGCTTCCCATCGGTCAAAAGGGCCATGCTAAATAAAGTTTCAAACCAGAAATGCAGGACAGGCCATGGAGAAACGGGAGCCTGGCTACGCTGATGGGGGGGATGTAAATTGCCAACAGCCACTCTGGAGAAGTGTACGGTGTGTCCTGCAACATCTAAAAAACTCAGCTTAGAGAGCATAGGGCACTTCCACTCATGGGCGTATCAATTGGGAAAAGTAAAAATCAGCAAGGCACAGGCACCCCAAAGTTTAGGGCTGCTCTGTTGACAAGAACCTCCACTTCGTTACACCTTAAATATGCCAGGAAAGAGAAAAATGGATAAAGAAGTTGTGGTCCTTATGTACAATGGAATATCACTCAGCCATGAAATCAACGTCATAAGGCTAGTAGCAGCATGATGAGTGGATTTAGGTACGACGATTCTAAGTGAAATAAGTCACACAGAAAAAGACACTTATCATAAGATATCACTTATAGAGGGAATGTAAAAACCGCTACCCTTGAACTGAATTGCAAAACAGAACAGAGTCACACGTTTAGAAAACACACTATGGCTGCTTAACGGGAAAGGTGAGGTGGGGTGATGCATAAAACAAGGGTTTCAAATTAGCTCAGATACCGTTCCATAAACCCAATATGTAATAGACAAGACCTACTCCTTGCTCAGTGAATTGGACTCAACACCCCCTATTCACCGCCCAAGAATATATCTGACTAGTAAGAATCTTAAAACCTATGTATTGATATCTCTCTGTAAGTGAGTCACGTGGGTGTAAAGCGGCATAAACACAGCAGTAAAAAGCAGCTAAACCCCATTATAAAAATCAATTACTTTTAAAAATCCGGGAAACAAAGACAGTGAAAGAGAGAGAAATTCTTACAAAATTCGTTCAGGGGCTGTGATGCCACCTGGATTGACCATATCTAGACCCACAGCTGATGGAGACATAAGGGTGGACACTCTTGGGGCTGAGAGGTTTGGTGCGGTAGGGTGAGGAAACGCAGACCCTTTCAAGTAATACTGCGTGGTACCCATCCCATGGGTCCCAAATCTCCAGGTTCAAGGGCATCTTCCTACATCGAAAACATGCATGAGAAACCCAGAAGATGGTACACCGTGTGATCGGGAAAGGTTTCCAAAACGCACCTCATTTCTCATCTCCTTGTGCTCGGGTTCGCCATTCCAGCCGCTTTACTAGCAATCTCCCTCCTTGGAGATTCAGCACCTTTAACCTCCTGTTCCGTACAGGTTGCAATTTGTCCTGAGGATGAACGGGAAGAGTGGGAACCAATGAGAGACTAGCTCTAGGTGTTGGGACAGGCACAGGTCACTCTACTTCCCCATCAGGAAGAAGAATTAACCACAGGCTCAGCCTGCCGCCCAGGACCAGAATAGGGCCTGAAGCAATCCTGCGCTTTTGCGGCCAGCTCCCAAGAAAGCGAGTTGAAAAATGGAGCTCAGGGGTACTGCAATTCACAAACCTGCAGACTTATAAATGATAACTCTCGTCCACAAATATATTGAGGGAAGGCAACGAAGAGGATTGGAAAGCAAGGCAGAATTGCAGGAAACAGATTTCAGGAGGGAGATTCGAATCGCCTTTAAAGCACAGGAAAAGCGGCAAAACCTCGACAATGATGCCCTTGGCCAAAAAGGGCGTATGCGTTTTTTCCTGAATATATTCAGGAAAAATCGCATACGCCCTTTTTGGCCAACCAAGCAACCTGGAAAGTCAAATCAGCGCTATAAAGAAGTCTCGCTTCCCATCGGTCAAAAGGGCCATGCTAAATAAAGTTTCAAACCAGAAATGCAGGACAGGCCATGGAGAAACGGGAGCCTGGCTACGCTGATGGGGGGGATGTAAATTGCCAACAGCCACTCTGGAGAAGTGTACGGTGTGTCCTGCAACATCTAAAAAACTCAGCTTAGAGAGCATAGGGCACTTCCACTCATGGGCGTATCAATTGGGAAAAGTAAAAATCAGCAAGGCACAGGCACCCCAAAGTTTAGGGCTGCTCTGTTGACAAGAACCTCCACTTCGTTACACCTTAAATATGCCAGGAAAGAGAAAAATGGATAAAGAAGTTGTGGTCCTTATGTACAATGGAATATCACTCAGCCATGAAATCAACGTCATAAGGCTAGTAGCAGCATGATGAGTGGATTTAGGTACGACGATTCTAAGTGAAATAAGTCACACAGAAAAAGACACTTATCATAAGATATCACTTATAGAGGGAATGTAAAAACCGCTACCCTTGAACTGAATTGCAAAACAGAACAGAGTCACACGTTTAGAAAACACACTATGGCTGCTTAACGGGAAAGGTGAGGTGGGGTGATGCATAAAACAAGGGTTTCAAATTAGCTCAGATACCGTTCCATAAACCCAATATGTAATAGACAAGACCTACTCCTTGCTCAGTGAATTGGACTCAACACCCCCTATTCACCGCCCAAGAATATATCTGACTAGTAAGAATCTTAAAACCTATGTATTGATATCTCTCTGTAAGTGAGTCACGTGGGTGTAAAGCGGCATAAACACAGCAGTAAAAAGCAGCTAAACCCCATTATAAAAATCAATTACTTTTAAAAACCCGTGAAACAAAGACAGTGAAAGAGAGAGAAATTCTTACAGAATTCGTTCAGGGGCTGTGATGCCACCTGGATTGACCATATCTAGACCCACAGCTGATGGAGACATAAGGGTGGACACTCTTGGGGCTGAGAGGTTTGGTGCGGTAGGGTGAGGAAACGCAGACCCTTTCAAGTAATACTGCGTGGTACCCATCCCATGGGTCCCAAATCTCCAGGTTCAAGGGCATCTTCCTACATCGAAAACATGCATGAGAAACCCAGAAGATGGTACACCGTGTGATCGGGAAAGGTTTCCAAAACGCACCTCATTTCTCATCTCCTTGTGCTCGGGTTCGCCATTCCAGCCGCTTTACTAGCAATCTCCCTCCTTGGAGATTCAGCACCTTTAACCTCCTGTTCCGTACAGGTTGCAATTTGTCCTGAGGATGAACGGGAAGAGTGGGAACCAATGAGAGACTAGCTCTAGGTGTTGGGACAGGCACAGGTCACTCTACTTTCCCATCAGGAAGAAGAATTAACCACAGGCTCAGCCTGCCGCCCGGGACCAGAATAGGGCCTGAAGCAATCCTGCGCTTTTGCGGCCAGCTCCCAAGAAAGCGAGTTGAAAAATGGAGCTCAGGGGCACTGCAATTCACAAACCTGCAGACTTATAAATGATAACTCTCCTCCACAAATATATTGAGGGTAGGCCACGAAGAGGATTCGAAAGCAAGGCAGAATTGCAGGAAACAGATTTCAGGAGGGAGATTCGAATCGCCTTTCAAGCACAGGAAAAGCGGCAAAACCTCGACAATGATGCCCTTGGCCAAAAAGGGCGTATGCGTTTTTTCCTGAATATATTCAGGAAAAATCGCATACGCCCTTTTTGGCCAACCAAGCAACCTGGAAAGTCAAATCAGCGCTATAAAGAAGTCTCGCTTCCCATCGGTCAAAAGGGCCATGCTAAATAAAGTTTCAAACCAGAAATGCAGGACAGCCCATGGAGAAACGGGAGCCTGGCTACGCTGATGGGGGGGATGTAAATTGCCAACAGCCACTCTGGAGAAGTGTACGGTGTGTCCTGCAACATCTAAAAAACTCAGCTTAGAGAGCATAGGGCACTTCCACTCATGGGCGTATCAATTGGGAAAAGTAAAAATCAGCAAGGCACAGGCACCCCAAAGTTTAGGGCTGCTCTGTTGACAAGAACCTCCACTTCGTTACACCTTAAATATGCCAGGAAAGAGAAAAATGGATAAAGAAGTTGTGGTCCTTATGTACAATGGAATATCACTCAGCCATGAAATCAACGTCATAAGGCTAGTAGCAGCATGATGAGTGGATTTAGGTACGACGATTCTAAGTGAAATAAGTCACACAGAAAAAGACACTTATCATAAGATATCACTTATAGACGGAATGTAAAAACCGCTACCCTTGAACTGAATTGCAAAACAGAACAGAGTCACACGTTTAGAAAACACACTATGGCTGTTTAACGGGAAAGGTGAGGTGGGGTGATGCATAAAACAAGGGTTTCAAATTAGCTCAGATACCGTTCCATAAACCCAATATGTAATAGACAAGACCTACTCCTTGCTCAGTGAATTGGACTCAACACCCCCTATTCACCGCCCAAGAATATATCTGACTAGTAAGAATCTTAAAACCTATGTATTGATATCTCTCTGTAAGTGAGTCACGTGGGTGTAAAGCGGCATAAACACAGCAGTAAAAAGCAGCTAAACCCCATTATAAAAATCAATTACTTTTAAAAACCCGTGAAACAAAGACAGTGAAAGAGAGAGAAATTCTTACAAAATTCGTTCAGGGGCTGTGATGCCACCTGGATTGACCATATCTAGACCCACAGCTGATGGAGACATAAGGGTGGACACTCTTGGGGCTGAGAGGTTTGGTGAGGTTGGGTGAGGAAACGCAGACCCTTTCAAGTAATACTGCGTGGTACCCATCCCATGGGTCCCAAATCTCCAGGTTCAAGGGCATCTTCCTACATCGAAAACATGCATGAGAAACCCAGAAGATGGTACACCGTGTGATCGGGAAAGGTTTCCAAAACGCACCTCATTTCTCATCTCCTTGTGCTCGGGTTCGCCATTCCAGCCGCTTTACTAGCAATCTCCCTCCTTGGAGATTCAGCACCTTTAACCTCCTGTTCCGTACAGGTTGCAATTTGTCCTGAGGATGAACGGGAAGAGTGGGAACCAATGAGAGACTAGCTCTAGGTGTTGGGACAGGCACAGGTCACTCTACTTTCCCATCAGGAAGAAGAATTAACCACAGGCTCAGCCTGCCGCCCGGGACCAGAATAGGGCCTGAAGCAATCCTGCGCTTTTGCGGCCAGCTCCCAAGAAAGCGAGTTGAAAAATGGAGCTCAGGGGCACTGCAATTCACAAACCTGCAGACTTATAAATGATAACTCTCGTCCACAAATATATTGAGGGAAGGCAACGAAGAGGATTCGAAAGCAAGGCAGAATGGCAAGAAACAGATTTCAGGAGGGAGATTCGAATCGCCTTTCAAGCACAGGAAAAGCGGCAAAACCTCGACAATGATGCCCTTGGCCAAAAAGGGCGTATGCGTTTTTTCCTGAATATATTCAGGAAAAATCGCATACGCCCTTTTTGGCCAACCAAGCAACCTGGAAAGTCAAATCAGCGCTATAAAGAAGTCTCGCTTCCCATCGGTCAAAAGGGCCATGCTAAATAAAGTTTCAAACCAGAAATGCAGGACAGGCCATGGAGAAACGGGAGCCTGGCTACGCTGATGGGGGGGATGTAAATTGCCAACAGCCACTCTGGAGAAGTGTACGGTGTGTCCTGCAACATCTAAAAAACTCAGCTTAGAGAGCATAGGGCACTTCCACTCATGGGCGTATCAATTGGGAAAAGTAAAAATCAGCAAGGCACAGGCACCCCAAAGTTTAGGGCTGCTCTGTTGACAAGAACCTCCACTTCGTTACACCTTAAATATGCCAGGAAAGAGAAAAATGGATAAAGAAGTTGTGGTCCTTATGTACAATGGAATATCACTCAGCCATGAAATCAACGTCATAAGGCTAGTAGCAGCATGATGAGTGGATTTAGGTACGACGATTCTAAGTGAAATAAGTCACACAGAAAAAGACACTTATCATAAGATATCACTTATAGAGGGAATGTAAAAACCGCTACCCTTGAACTGAATTGCAAAACAGAACAGAGTCACACGTTTAGAAAACACACTATGGCTGCTTAACGGGAAAGGTGAGGTGGGGTGATGCATAAAACAAGGGTTTCAAATTAGCTCAGATACCGTTCCATAAACCCAATATGTAATAGACAAGACCTACTCCTTGCTCAGTGAATTGGACTCAACACCCCCTATTCACCGCCCAAGAATATATCTGACTAGTAAGAATCTTAAAACCTATGTATTGATATCTCTCTGTAAGTGAGTCACGTGGGTGTAAAGCGGCAGAAACACAGCAGTAAAAAGCAGCTAAACCCCATTATAAAAATCAATTACTTTTAAAAACCCAGGAAACAAAGACAGTGAAAGAGAGAGAAATTCTTACAAAATTCGTTCAGGGGCTGTGATGCCACCTGGATTGACCATATCTAGACCCACAGCTGATGGAGACATAAGGGTGGACACTCTTGGGGCTGAGAGGTTTGGTGAGGTTGGGTGAGGAAACGCAGACCCTTTCAAGTAATACTGCGTGGTTCCCATCCCATGGGTCCCAAATCTCCAGGTTCAAGGGCATCTTCCTACATCGAAAACATGCATGAGAAACCCAGAAGATGGTACACCGTGTGATCGGGAAAGGTTTCCAAAACGCACCTCATTTCTCATCTCCTTGTGCTCGGGTTCGCCATTCCAGCCGCTTTACTAGCAATCTCCCTCCTTGGAGATTCAGCACCTTTAACCTCCTGTTCCGTACAGGTTGCAATTTGTCCTGAGGATGAACGGGAAGAGTGGGAACCAATGAGAGACTAGCTCTAGGTGTTGGGACAGGCACAGGTCACTCTACTTTCCCATCAGGAAGAAGAATTAACCACAGGCTCAGCCTGCCGCCCGGGACCAGAATAGGGCCTGAAGCAATCCTGCGCTTTTGCGGCCAGCTCCCAAGAAAGCGAGTTGAAAAATGGAGCTCAGGGGCACTGCAATTCACAAACCTGCAGACTTATAAATGATAACTCTCGTCCACAAATATATTGAGGGAAGGCCACGAAGAGGATTCGAAAGCAAGGCAGAATGGCAAGAAACAGATTTCAGGAGGGAGATTCGAATCGCCTTTCAAGCACAGGAAAAGCGGCAAAACCTCGACAATGATGCCCTTGGCCAAAAAGGGCGTATGCGTTTTTTCCTGAATATATTCAGGAAAAATCGCATACGCCCTTTTTGGCCAACCAAGCAACCTGGAAAGTCAAATCAGCGCTATAAAGAAGTCTCGCTTCCCATCGGTCAAAAGGGCCATGCTAAATAAAGTTTCAAACCAGAAATGCAGGACAGGCCATGGAGAAACGGGAGCCTGGCTACGCTGATGGGGGGGATGTAAATTGCCAACAGCCACTCTGGAGAAGTGTACGGTGTGTCCTGCAACATCTAAAAAACTCAGCTTAGAGAGCATAGGGCACTTCCACTCATGGGCGTATCAATTGGGAAAAGTAAAAATCAGCAAGGCACAGGCACCCCAAAGTTTAGGGCTGCTCTGTTGACAAGAACCTCCACTTCGTTACACCTTAAATATGCCAGGAAAGAGAAAAATGGATAAAGAAGTTGTGGTCCTTATGTACAATGGAATATCACTCAGCCATGAAATCAACGTCATAAGGCTAGTAGCAGCATGATGAGTGGATTTAGGTACGACGATTCTAAGTGAAATAAGTCACACAGAAAAAGACACTTATCATAAGATATCACTTATAGAGGGAATGTAAAAACCGCTACCCTTGAACTGAATTGCAAAACAGAACAGAGTCACACGTTTAGAAAACACACTATGGCTGCTTAACGGGAAAGGTGAGGTGGGGTGATGCATAAAACAAGGGTTTCAAATTAGCTCAGATACCGTTCCATAAACCCAATATGTAATAGACAAGACCTACTCCTTGCTCAGTGAATTGGACTCAACACCCCCTATTCACCGCCCAAGAATATATCTGACTAGTAAGAATCTTAAAACCTATGTATTGATATCTCTCTGTAAGTGAGTCACGTGGGTGTAAAGCGGCATAAACACAGCAGTAAAAAGCAGCTAAACCCCATTATAAAAATCAATTACTTTTAAAAACCCGTGAAACAAAGACAGTGAAAGAGAGAGAAATTCTTACAGAATTCGTTCAGGGGCTGTGATGCCACCTGGATTGACCATATCTAGACCCACAGCTGATGGAGACATAAGGGTGGACACTCTTGGGGCTGAGAGGTTTGGTGCGGTAGGGTGAGGAAACGCAGACCCTTTCAAGTAATACTGCGTGGTACCCATCCCATGGGTCCCAAATCTCCAGGTTCAAGGGCATCTTCCTACATCGAAAACATGCATGAGAAACCCAGAAGATGGTACACCGTGTGATCGGGAAAGGTTTCCAAAACGCACCTCATTTCTCATCTCCTTGTGCTCGGGTTCGCCATTCCAGCCGCTTTACTAGCAATCTCCCTCCTTGGAGATTCAGCACCTTTAACCTCCTGTTCCGTACAGGTTGCAATTTGTCCTGAGGATGAACGGGAAGAGTGGGAACCAATGAGAGACTAGCTCTAGGTGTTGGGACAGGCACAGGTCACTCTACTTTCCCATCAGGAAGAAGAATTAACCACAGGCTCAGCCTGCCGCCCGGGACCAGAATAGGGCCTGAAGCAATCCTGCGCTTTTGCGGCCAGCTCCCAAGAAAGCGAGTTGAAAAATGGAGCTCAGGGGCACTGCAATTCACAAACCTGCAGACTTATAAATGATAACTCTCGTCCACAAATATATTGAGGGAAGGCCACGAAGAGGATTCGAAAGCAAGGCAGAATTGCAGGAAACAGATTTCAGGAGGGAGATTCGAATCGCCTTTCAAGCACAGGAAAAGCGGCAAAACCTCGACAATGATGCCCTTGGCCAAAAAGGGCGTATGCGTTTTTTCCTGAATATATTCAGGAAAAATCGCATACGCCCTTTTTGGCCAACCAAGCAACCTGGAAAGTCAAATCAGCGCTATAAAGAAGTCTCGCTTCCCATCGGTCAAAAGGGCCATGCTAAATAAAGTTTCAAACCAGAAATGCAGGACAGCCCATGGAGAAACGGGAGCCTGGCTACGCTGATGGGGGGGATGTAAATTGCCAACAGCCACTCTGGAGAAGTGTACGGTGTGTCCTGCAACATCTAAAAAACTCAGCTTAGAGAGCATAGGGCACTTCCACTCATGGGCGTATCAATTGGGAAAAGTAAAAATCAGCAAGGCACAGGCACCCCAAAGTTTAGGGCTGCTCTGTTGACAAGAACCTCCACTTCGTTACACCTTAAATATGCCAGGAAAGAGAAAAATGGATAAAGAAGTTGTGGTCCTTATGTACAATGGAATATCACTCAGCCATGAAATCAACGTCATAAGGCTAGTAGCAGCATGATGAGTGGATTTAGGTACGACGATTCTAAGTGAAATAAGTCACACAGAAAAAGACACTTATCATAAGATATCACTTATAGACGGAATGTAAAAACCGCTACCCTTGAACTGAATTGCAAAACAGAACAGAGTCACACGTTTAGAAAACACACTATGGCTGTTTATCGGGAAAGGTGAGGTGGGGTGATGCATAAAACAAGGGTTTCAAATTAGCTCAGATACCGTTCCATAAACCCAATATGTAATAGACAAGACCTACTCCTTGCTCAGTGAATTGGACTCAACACCCCCTATTCACCGCCCAAGAATATATCTGACTAGTAAGAATCTTAAAACCTATGTATTGATATCTCTCTGTAAGTGAGTCACGTGGGTGTAAAGCGGCATAAACACAGCAGTAAAAAGCAGCTAAACCCCATTATAAAAATCAATTACTTTTAAAAACCCGTGAAACAAAGACAGTGAAAGAGAGAGAAATTCTTACAAAATTCGTTCAGGGGCTGTGATGCCACCTGGATTGACCATATCTAGACCCACAGCTGATGGAGACATAAGGGTGGACACTCTTGGGGCTGAGAGGTTTGGTGAGGTTGGGTGAGGAAACGCAGACCCTTTCAAGTAATACTGCGTGGTACCCATCCCATGGGTCCCAAATCTCCAGGTTCAAGGGCATCTTCCTACATCGAAAACATGCATGAGAAACCCAGAAGATGGTACACCGTGTGATCGGGAAAGGTTTCCAAAACGCACCTCATTTCTCATCTCCTTGTGCTCGGGTTCGCCATTCCAGCCGCTTTACTAGCAATCTCCCTCCTTGGAGATTCAGCACCTTTAACCTCCTGTTCCGTACAGGTTGCAATTTGTCCTGAGGATGAACGGGAAGAGTGGGAACCAATGAGAGACTAGCTCTAGGTGTTGGGACAGGCACAGGTCACTCTACTTTCCCATCAGGAAGAAGAATTAACCACAGGCTCAGCCTGCCGCCCGGGACCAGAATAGGGCCTGAAGCAATCCTGCGCTTTTGCGGCCAGCTCCCAAGAAAGCGAGTTGAAAAATGGAGCTCAGGGGCACTGCAATTCACAAACCTGCAGACTTATAAATGATAACTCTCGTCCACAAATATATTGAGGGAAGGCCACGAAGAGGATTGGAAAGCAAGGCAGAATGGCAGGAAACAGATTTCAGGAGGGAGATTTGAATCGCCTTTAAAGCACAGGAAAAGCGGCAAAACCTCGACAATGATGTCCTTGGCCAAAAAGGGCGTATGCGTTTTTTCCTGAATATATTCAGGAAAAATCGCATAAGCCCTTTTTGGCCAACCAAGCAACCTGGAAAGGCAAATCAGCGCTATAAAGAAGTCTTGCTTCCCATCGGTCAAAAGGGCCATGCTAAATAAAGTTTCAAACCAGAAATGCAGGACAGCCCATGGAGAAACGGGAGCCTGGCTACGCTGATGGGGGGGATGTAAATTGCCAACAGCCACTCTGGAGAAGTGTACGGTGTGTCCTGCAACATCTAAAAAACTCAGCTTAGAGAGCATAGGGCACTTCCACTCATGGGCGTATCAATTGGGAAAACTAAAAATCAGCAAGACACAGGCACCCCAAAGTTTAGGGCTGCTCTGTTGACAAGAACCTCCACTTCGTTACACCTTAAATATGCCAGGAAAGAGAAAAATGGATAAAGAAGTTGTGGTCCTTATGTACAATGGAATATCACTCAGCCATGAAATCAACGTCATAAGGCTAGTAGCAGCATGATGAGTGGATTTAGGTACGACGATTCTAAGTGAAATAAGTCACACAGAAAAAGACACTTATCATAAGATATCACTTATAGAGGGAATGTAAAAACCGCTACCCTTGAACTGAATTGCAAAACAGAACAGAGTCACACGTTTAGAAAACACACTATGGCTGCTTAACGGGAAAGGTGAGGTGGGGTGATGCATAAAACAAGGGTTTCAAATTAGCTCAGATACCGTTCCATAAACCCAATATGTAATAGACAAGACCTACTCCTTGCTCAGTGAATTGGACTCAACACCCCCTATTCACCGCCCAAGAATATATCTGACTAGTAAGAATCTTAAAACCTATGTATTGATATCTCTCTGTAAGTGAGTCACGTGGGTGTAAAGCGGCATAAACACAGCAGTAAAAAGCAGCTAAACCCCATTATAAAAATCAATTACTTTTAAAAACCCGTGAAACAAAGACAGTGAAAGAGAGAGAAATTCTTACAAAATTCGTTCAGGGGCTGTGATGCCACCTGGATTGACCATATCTAGACCCACAGCTGATGGAGACATAAGGGTGGACACTCTTGGGGCTGAGAGGTTTGGTGCGGTAGGGTGAGGAAACGCAGACCCTTTCAAGTAATACTGCGTGGTACCCATCCCATGGGTCCCAAATCTCCAGGTTCAAGGGCATCTTCCTACATCGAAAACATGCATGAGAAACCCAGAAGATGGTACACCGTGTGATCGGGAAAGGTTTCCAAAACGCACCTCATTTCTCATCTCCTTGTGCTCGGGTTCGCCATTCCAGCCGCTTTACTAGCAATCTCCCTCCTTGGAGATTCAGCACCTTTAACCTCCTGTTCCGTACAGGTTGCAATTTGTCCTGAGGATGAACGGGAAGAGTGGGAACCAATGAGAGACTAGCTCTAGGTGTTGGGACAGGCACAGGTCACTCTACTTCCCCATCAGGAAGAAGAATTAACCACAGGCTCAGCCTGCCGCCCAGGACCAGAATAGGTCCTGAAGCAATCCTGCGCTTTTGCGGCCAGCTCCCAAGAAAGCGAGTTGAAAAATGGAGCTCAGGGGTACTGCAATTCACAAACCTGCAGACTTATAAATGATAACTCTCGTCCACAAATATATTGAGGGATGGCAACGAAGAGGATTGGAAAGCAAGGCAGAATTGCAGGAAACAGATTTCAGGAGGGAGATTCGAATCGCCTTTAAAGCACAGGAAAAGCGGCAAAACCTCGACAATGATGCCCTTGGCCAAAAAGGGCGTATGCGTTTTTTCCTGAATATATTCAGGAAAAATCGCATACGCCCTTTTTGGCCAACCAAGCAACCTGGAAAGTCAAATCAGCGCTATAAAGAAGTCTCGCTTCCCATCGGTCAAAAGGGCCACGCTAAATAAAGTTTCAAACCAGAAATGCAGGACAGCCCATGGAGAAACGGGAGCCTGGCTACGCTGATGGGGGGGATGTAAATTGCCAACAGCCACTCTGGAGAAGTGTACGGTGTGTCCTGCAACATCTAAAAAACTCAGCTTAGAGAGCATAGGGCACTTCCACTCATGGGCGTATCAATTGGGAAAAGTAAAAATCAGCAAGGCACAGGCACCCCAAAGTTTAGGGCTGCTCTGTTGACAAGAACCTCCACTTCGTTACACCTTAAATATGCCAGGAAAGAGAAAAATGGATAAAGAAGTTGTGGTCCTTATGTACAATGGAATATCACTCAGCCATGAAATCAACGTCATAAGGCTAGTAGCAGCATGATGAGTGGATTTAGGTACGACGATTCTAAGTGAAATAAGTCACACAGAAAAAGACACTTATCATAAGATATCACTTATAGAGGGAATGTAAAAACCGCTACCCTTGAACTGAATTGCAAAACAGAACAGAGTCACACGTTTAGAAAACACACTATGGCTGCTTAACGGGAAAGGTGAGGTGGGGTGATGCATAAAACAAGGGTTTCAAATTAGCTCAGATACCGTTCCATAAACCCAATATGTAATAGACAAGACCTACTCCTTGCTCAGTGAATTGGACTCAACACCCCCTATTCACCGCCCAAGAATATATCTGACTAGTAAGAATCTTAAAACCTATGTATTGATATCTCTCTGTAAGTGAGTCACGTGGGTGTAAAGCGGCATAAACACAGCAGTAAAAAGCAGCTAAACCCCATTATAAAAATCAATTACTTTTAAAAACCCGTGAAACAAAGACAGTGAAAGAGAGAGAAATTCTTACAGAATTCGTTCAGGGGCTGTGATGCCACCTGGATTGACCATATCTAGACCCACAGCTGATGGAGACATAAGGGTGGACACTCTTGGGGCTGAGAGGTTTGGTGCGGTAGGGTGAGGAAACGCAGACCCTTTGAAGTAATACTGCGTGGTACCCATCCCATGGGTCCCAAATCTCCAGGTTCAAGGGCATCTTCCTACATCGAAAACATGCATGAGAAACCCAGAAGATGGTACACCGTGTGATCGGGAAAGGTTTCCAAAACGCACCTCATTTCTCATCTCCTTGTGCTCGGGTTCGCCATTCCAGCCGCTTTACTAGCAATCTCCCTCCTTGGAGATTCAGCACCTTTAACCTCCTGTTCCGTACAGGTTGCAATTTGTCCTGAGGATGAACGGGAAGAGTGGGAACCAATGAGAGACTAGCTCTAGGTGTTGGGACAGGCACAGGTCACTCTACTTTCCCATCAGGAAGAAGAATTAACCACAGGCTCAGCCTGCCGCCCGGGACCAGAATAGGGCCTGAAGCAATCCTGCGCTTTTGCGGCCAGCTCCCAAGAAAGCGAGTTGAAAAATGGAGCTCAGGGGCACTGCAATTCACAAACCTGCAGACTTATAAATGATAACTCTCGTCCACAAATATATTGAGGGAAGGCCACGAAGAGGATTCGAAAGCAAGGCAGAATTGCAGGAAACAGATTTCAGGAGGGAGATTCGAATCGCCTTTCAAGCACAGGAAAAGCGGCAAAACCTCGACAATGATGCCCTTGGCCAAAAAGGGCGTATGCGTTTTTTCCTGAATATATTCAGGAAAAATCGCATACGCCCTTTTTGGCCAACCAAGCAACCTGGAAATTCAAATCAGGGCTATAAAGAAGTCTCGCTTCCCATCGGTCAAAAGGGCCATGCTAAATAAAGTTTCAAACCAGAAATGCAGGACAGGCCATGGAGAAACGGGAGCCTGGCTACGCTGATGGGGGGGATGTAAATTGCCAACAGCCACTCTGGAGAAGTGTACGGTGTGTCCTGCAACATCTAAAAAACTCAGCTTAGAGAGCATAGGGCACTTCCACTCATGGGCGTATCAATTGGGAAAAGTAAAAATCAGCAAGGCACAGGCACCCCAAAGTTTAGGGCTGCTCTGTTGACAAGAACCTCCACTTCGTTACACCTTAAATATGCCAGGAAAGAGAAAAATGGATAAAGAAGTTGTGGTCCTTATGTACAATGGAATATCACTCAGCCATGAAATCAACGTCATAAGGCTAGTAGCAGCATGATGAGTGGATTTAGGTACGACGATTCTAAGTGAAATAAGTCACACAGAAAAAGACACTTATCATAAGATATCACTTATAGAGGGAATGTAAAAACCGCTACCCTTGAACTGAATTGCAAAACAGAACAGAGTCACACGTTTAGAAAACACACTATGGCTGCTTAACGGGAAAGGTGAGGTGGGGTGATGCATAAAACAAGGGTTTCAAATTAGCTCAGATACCGTTCCATAAACCCAATATGTAATAGACAAGACCTACTCCTTGCTCAGTGAATTGGACTCAACACCCCCTATTCACCGCCCAAGAATATATCTGACTAGTAAGAATCTTAAAACCTATGTATTGATATCTCTCTGTAAGTGAGTCACGTGGGTGTAAAGCGGCATAAACACAGCAGTAAAAAGCAGCTAAACCCCATTATAAAAATCAATTACTTTTAAAAATCCGGGAAACAAAGACAGTGAAAGAGAGAGAAATTCTTACAAAATTCGTTCAGGGGCTGTGATGCCACCTGGATTGACCATATCTAGACCCACAGCTGATGGAGACATAAGGGTGGACACTCTTGGGGCTGAGAGGTTTGGTGCGGTAGGGTGAGGAAACGCAGACCCTTTCAAGTAATACTGCGTGGTACCCATCCCATGGGTCCCAAATCTCCAGGTTCAAGGGCATCTTCCTACATCGAAAACATGCATGAGAAACCCAGAAGATGGTACACCGTGTGATCGGGAAAGGTTTCCAAAACGCACCTCATTTCTCATCTCCTTGTGCTCGGGTTCGCCATTCCAGCCGCTTTACTAGCAATCTCCCTCCTTGGAGATTCAGCACCTTTAACCTCCTGTTCCGTACAGGTTGCAATTTGTCCTGAGGATGAACGGGAAGAGTGGGAACCAATGAGAGACTAGCTCTAGGTGTTGGGACAGGCACAGGTCACTCTACTTCCCCATCAGGAAGAAGAATTAACCACAGGCTCAGCCTGCCGCCCAGGACCAGAATAGGGCCTGAAGCAATCCTGCGCTTTTGCGGCCAGCTCCCAAGAAAGCGAGTTGAAAAATGGAGCTCAGGGGTACTGCAATTCACAAACCTGCAGACTTATAAATGATAACTCTCGTCCACAAATATATTGAGGGAAGGCAACGAAGAGGATTGGAAAGCAAGGCAGAATTGCAGGAAACAGATTTCAGGAGGGAGATTCGAATCGCCTTTAAAGCACAGGAAAAGCGGCAAAACCTCGACAATGATGCCCTTGGCCAAAAAGGGCGTATGCGTTTTTTCCTGAATATATTCAGGAAAAATCGCATACGCCCTTTTTGGCCAACCAAGCAACCTGGAAAGTCAAATCAGCGCTATAAAGAAGTCTCGCTTCCCATCGGTCAAAAGGGCCATGCTAAATAAAGTTTCAAACCAGAAATGCAGGACAGGCCATGGAGAAACGGGAGCCTGGCTACGCTGATGGGGGGGATGTAAATTGCCAACAGCCACTCTGGAGAAGTGTACGGTGTGTCCTGCAACATCTAAAAAACTCAGCTTAGAGAGCATAGGGCACTTCCACTCATGGGCGTATCAATTGGGAAAAGTAAAAATCAGCAAGGCACAGGCACCCCAAAGTTTAGGGCTGCTCTGTTGACAAGAACCTCCACTTCGTTACACCTTAAATATGCCAGGAAAGAGAAAAATGGATAAAGAAGTTGTGGTCCTTATGTACAATGGAATATCACTCAGCCATGAAATCAACGTCATAAGGCTAGTAGCAGCATGATGAGTGGATTTAGGTACGACGATTCTAAGTGAAATAAGTCACACAGAAAAAGACACTTATCATAAGATATCACTTATAGAGGGAATGTAAAAACCGCTACCCTTGAACTGAATTGCAAAACAGAACAGAGTCACACGTTTAGAAAACACACTATGGCTGCTTAACGGGAAAGGTGAGGTGGGGTGATGCATAAAACAAGGGTTTCAAATTAGCTCAGATACCGTTCCATAAACCCAATATGTAATAGACAAGACCTACTCCTTGCTCAGTGAATTGGACTCAACACCCCCTATTCACCGCCCAAGAATATATCTGACTAGTAAGAATCTTAAAACCTATGTATTGATATCTCTCTGTAAGTGAGTCACGTGGGTGTAAAGCGGCATAAACACAGCAGTAAAAAGCAGCTAAACCCCATTATAAAAATCAATTACTTTTAAAAACCCGTGAAACAAAGACAGTGAAAGAGAGAGAAATTCTTACAGAATTCGTTCAGGGGCTGTGATGCCACCTGGATTGACCATATCTAGACCCACAGCTGATGGAGACATAAGGGTGGACACTCTTGGGGCTGAGAGGTTTGGTGCGGTAGGGTGAGGAAACGCAGACCCTTTGAAGTAATACTGCGTGGTACCCATCCCATGGGTCCCAAATCTCCAGGTTCAAGGGCATCTTCCTACATCGAAAACATGCATGAGAAACCCAGAAGATGGTACACCGTGTGATCGGGAAAGGTTTCCAAAACGCACCTCATTTCTCATCTCCTTGTGCTCGGGTTCGCCATTCCAGCCGCTTTACTAGCAATCTCCCTCCTTGGAGATTCAGCACCTTTAACCTCCTGTTCCGTACAGGTTGCAATTTGTCCTGAGGATGAACGGGAAGAGTGGGAACCAATGAGAGACTAGCTCTAGGTGTTGGGACAGGCACAGGTCACTCTACTTTCCCATCAGGAAGAAGAATTAACCACAGGCTCAGCCTGCCGCCCGGGACCAGAATAGGGCCTGAAGCAATCCTGCGCTTTTGCGGCCAGCTCCCAAGAAAGCGAGTTGAAAAATGGAGCTCAGGGGCACTGCAATTCACAAACCTGCAGACTTATAAATGATAACTCTCGTCCACAAATATATTGAGGGAAGGCCACGAAGAGGATTCGAAAGCAAGGCAGAATTGCAGGAAACAGATTTCAGGAGGGAGATTCGAATCGCCTTTCAAGCACAGGAAAAGCGGCAAAACCTCGACAATGATGCCCTTGGCCAAAAAGGGCGTATGCGTTTTTTCCTGAATATATTCAGGAAAAATCGCATACGCCCTTTTTGGCCAACCAAGCAACCTGGAAAGTCAAATCAGGGCTATAAAGAAGTCTCGCTTCCCATCGGTCAAAAGGGCCATGCTAAATAAAGTTTCAAACCAGAAATGCAGGACAGGCCATGGAGAAACGGGAGCCTGGCTACGCTGATGGGGGGGATGTAAATTGCCAACAGCCACTCTGGAGAAGTGTACGGTGTGTCCTGCAACATCTAAAAAACTCAGCTTAGAGAGCATAGGGCACTTCCACTCATGGGCGTATCAATTGGGAAAAGTAAAAATCAGCAAGGCACAGGCACCCCAAAGTTTAGGGCTGCTCTGTTGACAAGAACCTCCACTTCGTTACACCTTAAATATGCCAGGAAAGAGAAAAATGGATAAAGAAGTTGTGGTCCTTATGTACAATGGAATATCACTCAGCCATGAAATCAACGTCATAAGGCTAGTAGCAGCATGATGAGTGGATTTAGGTACGACGATTCTAAGTGAAATAAGTCACACAGAAAAAGACACTTATCATAAGATATCACTTATAGAGGGAATGTAAAAACCGCTACCCTTGAACTGAATTGCAAAACAGAACAGAGTCACACGTTTAGAAAACACACTATGGCTGCTTAACGGGAAAGGTGAGGTGGGGTGATGCATAAAACAAGGGTTTCAAATTAGCTCAGATACCGTTCCATAAACCCAATATGTAATAGACAAGACCTACTCCTTGCTCAGTGAATTGGACTCAACACCCCCTATTCACCGCCCAAGAATATATCTGACTAGTAAGAATCTTAAAACCTATGTATTGATATCTCTCTGTAAGTGAGTCACGTGGGTGTAAAGCGGCATAAACACAGCAGTAAAAAGCAGCTAAACCCCATTATAAAAATCAATTACTTTTAAAAATCCGGGAAACAAAGACAGTGAAAGAGAGAGAAATTCTTACAAAATTCGTTCAGGGGCTGTGATGCCACCTGGATTGACCATATCTAGACCCACAGCTGATGGAGACATAAGGGTGGACACTCTTGGGGCTGAGAGGTTTGGTGCGGTAGGGTGAGGAAACGCAGACCCTTTCAAGTAATACTGCGTGGTACCCATCCCATGGGTCCCAAATCTCCAGGTTCAAGGGCATCTTCCTACATCGAAAACATGCATGAGAAACCCAGAAGATGGTACACCGTGTGATCGGGAAAGGTTTCCAAAACGCACCTCATTTCTCATCTCCTTGTGCTCGGGTTCGCCATTCCAGCCGCTTTACTAGCAATCTCCCTCCTTGGAGATTCAGCACCTTTAACCTCCTGTTCCGTACAGGTTGCAATTTGTCCTGAGGATGAACGGGAAGAGTGGGAACCAATGAGAGACTAGCTCTAGGTGTTGGGACAGGCACAGGTCACTCTACTTCCCCATCAGGAAGAAGAATTAACCACAGGCTCAGCCTGCCGCCCAGGACCAGAATAGGGCCTGAAGCAATCCTGCGCTTTTGCGGCCAGCTCCCAAGAAAGCGAGTTGAAAAATGGAGCTCAGGGGTACTGCAATTCACAAACCTGCAGACTTATAAATGATAACTCTCGTCCACAAATATATTGAGGGAAGGCAACGAAGAGGATTGGAAAGCAAGGCAGAATTGCAGGAAACAGATTTCAGGAGGGAGATTCGAATCGCCTTTAAAGCACAGGAAAAGCGGCAAAACCTCGACAATGATGCCCTTGGCCAAAAAGGGCGTATGCGTTTTTTCCTGAATATATTCAGGAAAAATCGCATACGCCCTTTTTGGCCAACCAAGCAACCTGGAAAGTCAAATCAGCGCTATAAAGAAGTCTCGCTTCCCATCGGTCAAAAGGGCCATGCTAAATAAAGTTTCAAACCAGAAATGCAGGACAGGCCATGGAGAAACGGGAGCCTGGCTACGCTGATGGGGGGGATGTAAATTGCCAACAGCCACTCTGGAGAAGTGTACGGTGTGTCCTGCAACATCTAAAAAACTCAGCTTAGAGAGCATAGGGCACTTCCACTCATGGGCGTATCAATTGGGAAAAGTAAAAATCAGCAAGGCACAGGCACCCCAAAGTTTAGGGCTGCTCTGTTGACAAGAACCTCCACTTCGTTACACCTTAAATATGCCAGGAAAGAGAAAAATGGATAAAGAAGTTGTGGTCCTTATGTACAATGGAATATCACTCAGCCATGAAATCAACGTCATAAGGCTAGTAGCAGCATGATGAGTGGATTTAGGTACGACGATTCTAAGTGAAATAAGTCACACAGAAAAAGACACTTATCATAAGATATCACTTATAGAGGGAATGTAAAAACCGCTACCCTTGAACTGAATTGCAAAACAGAACAGAGTCACACGTTTAGAAAACACACTATGGCTGCTTAACGGGAAAGGTGAGGTGGGGTGATGCATAAAACAAGGGTTTCAAATTAGCTCAGATACCGTTCCATAAACCCAATATGTAATAGACAAGACCTACTCCTTGCTCAGTGAATTGGACTCAACACCCCCTATTCACCGCCCAAGAATATATCTGACTAGTAAGAATCTTAAAACCTATGTATTGATATCTCTCTGTAAGTGAGTCACGTGGGTGTAAAGCGGCATAAACACAGCAGTAAAAAGCAGCTAAACCCCATTATAAAAATCAATTACTTTTAAAAACCCGTGAAACAAAGACAGTGAAAGAGAGAGAAATTCTTACAGAATTCGTTCAGGGGCTGTGATGCCACCTGGATTGACCATATCTAGACCCACAGCTGATGGAGACATAAGGGTGGACACTCTTGGGGCTGAGAGGTTTGGTGCGGTAGGGTGAGGAAACGCAGACCCTTTCAAGTAATACTGCGTGGTACCCATCCCATGGGTCCCAAATCTCCAGGTTCAAGGGCATCTTCCTACATCGAAAACATGCATGAGAAACCCAGAAGATGGTACACCGTGTGATCGGGAAAGGTTTCCAAAACGCACCTCATTTCTCATCTCCTTGTGCTCGGGTTCGCCATTCCAGCCGCTTTACTAGCAATCTCCCTCCTTGGAGATTCAGCACCTTTAACCTCCTGTTCCGTACAGGTTGCAATTTGTCCTGAGGATGAACGGGAAGAGTGGGAACCAATGAGAGACTAGCTCTAGGTGTTGGGACAGGCACAGGTCACTCTACTTTCCCATCAGGAAGAAGAATTAACCACAGGCTCAGCCTGCCGCCCGGGACCAGAATAGGGCCTGAAGCAATCCTGCGCTTTTGCGGCCAGCTCCCAAGAAAGCGAGTTGAAAAATGGAGCTCAGGGGCACTGCAATTCACAAACCTGCAGACTTATAAATGATAACTCTCCTCCACAAATATATTGAGGGTAGGCCACGAAGAGGATTCGAAAGCAAGGCAGAATTGCAGGAAACAGATTTCAGGAGGGAGATTCGAATCGCCTTTCAAGCACAGGAAAAGCGGCAAAACCTCGACAATGATGCCCTTGGCCAAAAAGGGCGTATGCGTTTTTTCCTGAATATATTCAGGAAAAATCGCATACGCCCTTTTTGGCCAACCAAGCAACCTGGAAAGTCAAATCAGCGCTATAAAGAAGTCTCGCTTCCCATCGGTCAAAAGGGCCATGCTAAATAAAGTTTCAAACCAGAAATGCAGGACAGCCCATGGAGAAACGGGAGCCTGGCTACGCTGATGGGGGGGATGTAAATTGCCAACAGCCACTCTGGAGAAGTGTACGGTGTGTCCTGCAACATCTAAAAAACTCAGCTTAGAGAGCATAGGGCACTTCCACTCATGGGCGTATCAATTGGGAAAAGTAAAAATCAGCAAGGCACAGGCACCCCAAAGTTTAGGGCTGCTCTGTTGACAAGAACCTCCACTTCGTTACACCTTAAATATGCCAGGAAAGAGAAAAATGGATAAAGAAGTTGTGGTCCTTATGTACAATGGAATATCACTCAGCCATGAAATCAACGTCATAAGGCTAGTAGCAGCATGATGAGTGGATTTAGGTACGACGATTCTAAGTGAAATAAGTCACACAGAAAAAGACACTTATCATAAGATATCACTTATAGACGGAATGTAAAAACCGCTACCCTTGAACTGAATTGCAAAACAGAACAGAGTCACACGTTTAGAAAACACACTATGGCTGTTTAACGGGAAAGGTGAGGTGGGGTGATGCATAAAACAAGGGTTTCAAATTAGCTCAGATACCGTTCCATAAACCCAATATGTAATAGACAAGACCTACTCCTTGCTCAGTGAATTGGACTCAACACCCCCTATTCACCGCCCAAGAATATATCTGACTAGTAAGAATCTTAAAACCTATGTATTGATATCTCTCTGTAAGTGAGTCACGTGGGTGTAAAGCGGCATAAACACAGCAGTAAAAAGCAGCTAAACCCCATTATAAAAATCAATTACTTTTAAAAACCCGTGAAACAAAGACAGTGAAAGAGAGAGAAATTCTTACAAAATTCGTTCAGGGGCTGTGATGCCACCTGGATTGACCATATCTAGACCCACAGCTGATGGAGACATAAGGGTGGACACTCTTGGGGCTGAGAGGTTTGGTGAGGTTGGGTGAGGAAACGCAGACCCTTTCAAGTAATACTGCGTGGTACCCATCCCATGGGTCCCAAATCTCCAGGTTCAAGGGCATCTTCCTACATCGAAAACATGCATGAGAAACCCAGAAGATGGTACACCGTGTGATCGGGAAAGGTTTCCAAAACGCACCTCATTTCTCATCTCCTTGTGCTCGGGTTCGCCATTCCAGCCGCTTTACTAGCAATCTCCCTCCTTGGAGATTCAGCACCTTTAACCTCCTGTTCCGTACAGGTTGCAATTTGTCCTGAGGATGAACGGGAAGAGTGGGAACCAATGAGAGACTAGCTCTAGGTGTTGGGACAGGCACAGGTCACTCTACTTTCCCATCAGGAAGAAGAATTAACCACAGGCTCAGCCTGCCGCCCGGGACCAGAATAGGGCCTGAAGCAATCCTGCGCTTTTGCGGCCAGCTCCCAAGAAAGCGAGTTGAAAAATGGAGCTCAGGGGCACTGCAATTCACAAACCTGCAGACTTATAAATGATAACTCTCGTCCACAAATATATTGAGGGAAGGCAACGAAGAGGATTCGAAAGCAAGGCAGAATGGCAAGAAACAGATTTCAGGAGGGAGATTCGAATCGCCTTTCAAGCACAGGAAAAGCGGCAAAACCTCGACAATGATGCCCTTGGCCAAAAAGGGCGTATGCGTTTTTTCCTGAATATATTCAGGAAAAATCGCATACGCCCTTTTTGGCCAACCAAGCAACCTGGAAAGTCAAATCAGCGCTATAAAGAAGTCTCGCTTCCCATCGGTCAAAAGGGCCATGCTAAATAAAGTTTCAAACCAGAAATGCAGGACAGGCCATGGAGAAACGGGAGCCTGGCTACGCTGATGGGGGGGATGTAAATTGCCAACAGCCACTCTGGAGAAGTGTACGGTGTGTCCTGCAACATCTAAAAAACTCAGCTTAGAGAGCATAGGGCACTTCCACTCATGGGCGTATCAATTGGGAAAAGTAAAAATCAGCAAGGCACAGGCACCCCAAAGTTTAGGGCTGCTCTGTTGACAAGAACCTCCACTTCGTTACACCTTAAATATGCCAGGAAAGAGAAAAATGGATAAAGAAGTTGTGGTCCTTATGTACAATGGAATATCACTCAGCCATGAAATCAACGTCATAAGGCTAGTAGCAGCATGATGAGTGGATTTAGGTACGACGATTCTAAGTGAAATAAGTCACACAGAAAAAGACACTTATCATAAGATATCACTTATAGAGGGAATGTAAAAACCGCTACCCTTGAACTGAATTGCAAAACAGAACAGAGTCACACGTTTAGAAAACACACTATGGCTGCTTAACGGGAAAGGTGAGGTGGGGTGATGCATAAAACAAGGGTTTCAAATTAGCTCAGATACCGTTCCATAAACCCAATATGTAATAGACAAGACCTACTCCTTGCTCAGTGAATTGGACTCAACACCCCCTATTCACCGCCCAAGAATATATCTGACTAGTAAGAATCTTAAAACCTATGTATTGATATCTCTCTGTAAGTGAGTCACGTGGGTGTAAAGCGGCAGAAACACAGCAGTAAAAAGCAGCTAAACCCCATTATAAAAATCAATTACTTTTAAAAACCCAGGAAACAAAGACAGTGAAAGAGAGAGAAATTCTTACAAAATTCGTTCAGGGGCTGTGATGCCACCTGGATTGACCATATCTAGACCCACAGCTGATGGAGACATAAGGGTGGACACTCTTGGGGCTGAGAGGTTTGGTGAGGTTGGGTGAGGAAACGCAGACCCTTTCAAGTAATACTGCGTGGTTCCCATCCCATGGGTCCCAAATCTCCAGGTTCAAGGGCATCTTCCTACATCGAAAACATGCATGAGAAACCCAGAAGATGGTACACCGTGTGATCGGGAAAGGTTTCCAAAACGCACCTCATTTCTCATCTCCTTGTGCTCGGGTTCGCCATTCCAGCCGCTTTACTAGCAATCTCCCTCCTTGGAGATTCAGCACCTTTAACCTCCTGTTCCGTACAGGTTGCAATTTGTCCTGAGGATGAACGGGAAGAGTGGGAACCAATGAGAGACTAGCTCTAGGTGTTGGGACAGGCACAGGTCACTCTACTTTCCCATCAGGAAGAAGAATTAACCACAGGCTCAGCCTGCCGCCCGGGACCAGAATAGGGCCTGAAGCAATCCTGCGCTTTTGCGGCCAGCTCCCAAGAAAGCGAGTTGAAAAATGGAGCTCAGGGGCACTGCAATTCACAAACCTGCAGACTTATAAATGATAACTCTCGTCCACAAATATATTGAGGGAAGGCCACGAAGAGGATTCGAAAGCAAGGCAGAATGGCAAGAAACAGATTTCAGGAGGGAGATTCGAATCGCCTTTCAAGCACAGGAAAAGCGGCAAAACCTCGACAATGATGCCCTTGGCCAAAAAGGGCGTATGCGTTTTTTCCTGAATATATTCAGGAAAAATCGCATACGCCCTTTTTGGCCAACCAAGCAACCTGGAAAGTCAAATCAGCGCTATAAAGAAGTCTCGCTTCCCATCGGTCAAAAGGGCCATGCTAAATAAAGTTTCAAACCAGAAATGCAGGACAGGCCATGGAGAAACGGGAGCCTGGCTACGCTGATGGGGGGGATGTAAATTGCCAACAGCCACTCTGGAGAAGTGTACGGTGTGTCCTGCAACATCTAAAAAACTCAGCTTAGAGAGCATAGGGCACTTCCACTCATGGGCGTATCAATTGGGAAAAGTAAAAATCAGCAAGGCACAGGCACCCCAAAGTTTAGGGCTGCTCTGTTGACAAGAACCTCCACTTCGTTACACCTTAAATATGCCAGGAAAGAGAAAAATGGATAAAGAAGTTGTGGTCCTTATGTACAATGGAATATCACTCAGCCATGAAATCAACGTCATAAGGCTAGTAGCAGCATGATGAGTGGATTTAGGTACGACGATTCTAAGTGAAATAAGTCACACAGAAAAAGACACTTATCATAAGATATCACTTATAGAGGGAATGTAAAAACCGCTACCCTTGAACTGAATTGCAAAACAGAACAGAGTCACACGTTTAGAAAACACACTATGGCTGCTTAACGGGAAAGGTGAGGTGGGGTGATGCATAAAACAAGGGTTTCAAATTAGCTCAGATACCGTTCCATAAACCCAATATGTAATAGACAAGACCTACTCCTTGCTCAGTGAATTGGACTCAACACCCCCTATTCACCGCCCAAGAATATATCTGACTAGTAAGAATCTTAAAACCTATGTATTGATATCTCTCTGTAAGTGAGTCACGTGGGTGTAAAGCGGCATAAACACAGCAGTAAAAAGCAGCTAAACCCCATTATAAAAATCAATTACTTTTAAAAACCCGTGAAACAAAGACAGTGAAAGAGAGAGAAATTCTTACAAAATTCGTTCAGAGGCTGTGATGCCACCTGGATTGACCATATCTAGACCCACAGCTGATGGAGACATAAGGGTGGACACTCTTGGGGCTGAGAGGTTTGGTGAGGTTGGGTGAGGAAACGCAGACCCTTTCAAGTAATACTGCGTGGTACCCATCCCATGGGTCCCAAATCTCCAGGTTCAAGGGCATCTTCCTACATCGAAAACATGTATGAGAAACCCAGAAGATGGTACACCGTGTGATCGGGAAAGGTTTCCAAAACGCACCTCATTTCTCATCTCCTTGTGCTCGGGTTCGCCATTCCAGCCGCTTTACTAGCAATCTCCCTCCTTGGAGATTCAGCACCTTTAACCTCCTGTTCCGTACAGGTTGCAATTTGTCCTGAGGATGAACGGGAAGAGTGGGAACCAATGAGAGACTAGCTCTAGGTGTTGGGACAGGCACAGGTCACTCTACTTTCCCATCAGGAAGAAGAATTAACCACAGGCTCAGCCTGCCGCCCGGGACCAGAATAGGGCCTGAAGCAATCCTGCGCTTTTGCGGCCAGCTCCCAAGAAAGCGAGTTGAAAAATGGAGCTCAGGGGCACTGCAATTCACAAACCTGCAGACTTATAAATGATAACTCTCGTCCACAAATATATTGAGGGAAGGCAACGAAGAGGATTCGAAAGCAAGGCAGAATGGCAAGAAACAGATTTCAGGAGGGAGATTCGAATCGCCTTTCAAGCACAGGAAAAGCGGCAAAACCTCGACAATGATGCCCTTGGCCAAAAAGGGCGTATGCGTTTTTTCCTGAATATATTCAGGAAAAATCGCATAAGCCCTTTTTGGCCAACCAAGCAACCTGGAAAGGAAAATCAGCGCTATAAAGAAGTCTCGCTTCCCATCGGTCAAAAGGGCCATGCTAAATAAAGTTTCAAACCAGAAATGCAGGACAGCCCATGGAGAAATGGGTGCCTGGCTACGCTGATGGGGGGGATGTAAATTGCCAACAGCCACTCTGGAGAAGTGTACGGTGTGTCCTGAAACATCTAAAAAACTCAGCTTAGAGAGCATAGGGCACTTCCACTCATGGGCGTATAAATTGGGAAAACTAAAAATCAGCAAGGCACAGGCACCCCAAAGTTTAGGGCTGCTCTGTTGACAAGAACCTCCACTTTGTTACACCTTAAATATGCCAGGAAAGAGAAAAATGGATAAAGAAGTTGTGGTCCTTATGTACAATGGAATATCACTCAGCCATGAAATCAACGTCATAAGGCTAGTAGCAGCATGATGAGTGGATTTAGGTACGACGATTCTAAGTGAAATAAGTCACACAGAAAAAGACACTTATCATAAGATATCACTTATAGAGGGAATGTAAAAACCGCTACCCTTGAACTGAATTGCAAAACAGAACAGAGTCACACGTTTAGAAAACACACTATGGCTGCTTAACGGGAAAGGTGAGGTGGGGTGATGCATAAAACAAGGGTTTCAAATTAGCTCAGATACCGTTCCATAAACCCAATATGTAATAGACAAGACCTACTCCTTGCTCAGTGAATTGGACTCAACACCCCCTATTCACCGCCCAAGAATATATCTGACTAGTAAGAATCTTAAAACCTATGTATTGATATCTCTCTGTAAGTGAGTCACGTGGGTGTAAAGCAGCATAAACACAGCAGTAAAAAGCAGCTAAACCCCATTATAAAAATCAATTACTTTTAAAAACCCGTGAAACAAAGACAGTGAAAGAGAGAGAAATTCTTACAAAATTCATTCAGGGGCTGTGATGCCACATGGATTGACCATATCTAGACCCACAGCTGATGGAGACATAAGGGTGGACACTCTTGGGGCTGAGAGGTTTGGTGAGGTTGGGTGAGGAAACGCAGACCCTTTCCAGTAATACTGCGTGGTACCCATCCCATGGGTCCCAAATCTCCAGGTTCAAGGGCATCTTCCTACATCGAAAACATGCATGAGAAACCCAGAAGATGGTACACCGTGTGATCGGGAAAGGTTTCCAAAACGCACCTCATTTCTCATCTCCTTGTGCTCGGGTTCGCCATTCCAGCCGCTTTACTAGCAATCTCCCTCCTTGGAGAATCAGCACCTTTAACCTCCTGTTCCGTACAGGTTGCAATTTGTCCTGAGGATGAACGGGAAGAGTGGGAACCGATGAGAGACTAGCTCTAGGTGTTGGGACAGGCACAGGTCACTCTACTTCCCCATCAGGAAGAAGAATTAACCACAGGCTCAGCCTGCCGCCCGGGACCAGAATAGGGCCTGAAGCAATCCTGCGCTTTTGCGGCCAGCTCCCAAGAAAGCGAGTTGAAAAATGGAGCTCAGGGGCACTGCAATTCACAAACCTGCAGACTTATAAATGATAACTCTCGTCCACAAATATATTGAGGGAAGGCAACGAAGAGGATTGGAAAGCAAGGCAGAATTGCAGGAAACAGATTTCAGGAGGGAGATTCGAATCGCCTTTAAAGCACAGGAAAAGCGGCAAAACCTCGACAATGATGTCCTTGGCCAAAAAGGGCGTATGCGTTTTTTCCTGAATATATTCAGGAAAAATCGCATAAGCCCTTTTTGGCCAACCAAGCAACCTGGAAAGGCAAATCAGCGCTATAAAGAAGTCTTGCTTCCCATCGGTCAAAAGGGCCATGCTAAATAAAGTTTCAAACCAGAAATGCAGGACAGCCCATGGAGAAACGGGAGCCTGGCTACGCTGATGGGGGGGATGTAAATTGCCAACAGCCACTCTGGAGAAGTGTACGGTGTGTCCTGCAACATCTAAAAAACTCAGCTTAGAGAGCATAGGGCACTTCCACTCATGGGCGTATCAATTGGGAAAACTAAAAATCAGCAAGACACAGGCACCCCAAAGTTTAGGGCTGCTCTGTTGACAAGAACCTCCACTTCGTTACACCTTAAATATGCCAGGAAAGAGAAAAATGGATAAAGAAGTTGTGGTCCTTATGTACAATGGAATATCACTCAGCCATGAAATCAACGTCATAAGGCTAGTAGCAGCATGATGAGTGGATTTAGGTACGACGATTCTAAGTGAAATAAGTCACACAGAAAAAGACACTTATCATAAGATATCACTTATAGAGGGAATGTAAAAACCGCTACCCTTGAACTGAATTGCAAAACAGAACAGAGTCACACGTTTAGAAAACACACTATGGCTGCTTAACGGGAAAGGTGAGGTGGGGTGGTGCATAAAACAAGGGTTTCAAATTAGCTCAGATACCGTTCCATAAACCCAATATGTAATAGACAAGACCTACTCCTTGCTCAGTGAATTGGAATCAACACCCCCTATTCACCGCCCAAGAATATATCTGACTAGTAAGAATCTTAAAACCTATGTATTGATATCTCTCTGTAAGTGAGTCACGTGGGTGTAAAGCGGCATAAACACAGCAGTAAAAAGCAGCTAAACCCCATTATAAAAATCAATTACTTTTAAAAACCCGTGAAACAAAGACAGTGAAAGAGAGAGAAATTCTTACAAAATTCGTTCAGGGGCTGTGATGCCACCTGGATTGACCCTATCTAGACCCACAGCTGATGGAGACATAAGGGTGGACACTCTTGGGGCTGAGAGGTTTGGTGCGGTAGGGTGAGGAAACGCAGACCCTTTCAAGTAATACTGCGTGGTACCCATCCCATGGGTCCCAAATCTCCAGGTTCAAGGGCATCTTCCTACATCGAAAACATGCATGAGAAACCCAGAAGATGGTACACCGTGTGATCGGGAAAGGTTTCCAAAACGCACCTCATTTCTCATCTCCTTGTGCTCGGGTTCGCCATTCCAGCCGCTTTACTAGCAATCTCCCTCCTTGGAGATTCAGCACCTTTAACCTCCTGTTCCGTACAGGTTCCAATTTGTCCTGAGGATGAACGGGAAGAGTGGGAACCAATGAGAGACTAGCTCTAGGTGTTGGGACAGGCACAGGTCACTCTACTTCCCCATCAGGAAGAAGAATTAACCACAGGCTCAGCCTGCCGCCCGGGACCAGAATAGGGCCTGAAGCAATCCTGCGCTTTTGCGGCCAGCTCCCAAGAAAGCGAGTTGAAAAATGGAGCTCAGGGGTACTGCAATTCACAAACCTGCAGACTTATAAATGATAACTCTCGTCCACAAATATATTGAGGGAAGGCCACGAAGAGGATTGGAAAGCAAGGCAGAATTGCAGGAAACAGATTTCAGGAGGGAGATTCGAATCGCCTTTAAAGCACAGGAAAAGCGGCAAAACCTCGACAATGATGCCCTTGGCCAAAAAGGGCGTATGCGTTTTTTCCTGAATATATTCAGGAAAAATCGCATACGCCCTTTTTGGCCAACCAAGCAACCTGGAAAGTCAAATCAGCGCTATAAAGAAGTCTCGCTTCCCATCGGTCAAAAGGGCCATGCTAAATAAAGTTTCAAACCAGAAATGCAGGACAACCCATGGAGAAACGGGAGCCTGGCTACGCTGATGGGGGGGATGTAAATTGCCAACAGCCACTCTGGAGAAGTGTACGGTGTGTCCTGCAACATCTAAAAAACTCAGCTTAGAGAGCATAGGGCACTTCCACTCATGGGCGTATCAATTGGGAAAAGTAAAAATCAGCAAGGCACAGGCACCCCAAAGTTTAGGGCTGCTCTGTTGACAAGAACCTCCACTTCGTTACACCTTAAATATGCCAGGAAAGAGAAAAATGGATAAAGAAGTTGTGGTCCTTATGTACAATGGAATATCACTCAGCCATGAAATCAACGTCATAAGGCTAGTAGCAGCATGATGAGTGGATTTAGGTACGACGATTCTAAGTGAAATAAGTCACACAGAAAAAGACACTTATCCTAAGATATCACTTATAGAGGGAATGTAAAAACCGCTACCCTTGAACTGAATTGCAAAACAGAACAGAGTCACACGTTTAGAAAACACACTATGGCTGCTTAACGGGAAAGGTGAGGTGGGGTGATGCATAAAACAAGGGTTTCAAATTAGCTCAGATACCGTTCCATAAACCCAATATGTAATAGACAAGACCTACTCCTTGCTCAGTGAATTGGACTCAACACCCCCTATTCACCGCCCAAGAATATATCTGACTAGTAAGAATCTTAAAACCTATGTATTGATATCTCTCTGTAAGTGAGTCACGTGGGTGTAAAGCGGCATAAACACAGCAGTAAAAAGCAGCTAAACCCCATTATAAAAATCAATTACTTTTAAAAACCCGTGAAACAAAGACAGTGAAAGAGAGAGAAATTCTTACAAAATTCATTCAGGGGCTGTGATGCCACCTGGATTGACCATATCTAGACCCACAGCTGATGGAGACATAAGGGTGGACACTCTTGGGGCTGAGAGGTTTGGTGAGGTTGGGTGAGGAAACGCAGACCCTTTCCAGTAATACTGCGTGGTACCCATCCCATGGGTCCCAAATCTCCAGGTTCAAGGGCATCTTCCTACATCGAAAACATGCATGAGAAACCCAGAAGATGGTACACCGTGTGATCGGGAAAGGTTTCCAAAACGCACCTCATTTCTCATCTCCTTGTGCTCGGGTTCGCCATTCCAGCCGCTTTACTAGCAATCTCCCTCCTTGGAGATTCAGCACCTTTAACCTCCTGTTCCGTACAGGTTGCAATTTGTCCTGAGGATGAACGGGAAGAGTGGGAACCAATGAGAGACTAGCTCTAAGTGTTAGGACAGGCACAGGTCACTCTACTTTCCCATCAGGAAGAAGAATTAACCACAGGCTCAGCCTGCCGCCCGGGACCAGAATAGGGCCTGAAGCAATCCTGCGCTTTTGCGGCCAGCTCCCAAGAAAGCGAGTTGAAAAATGGAGCTCAGGGGCACTGCAATTCACAAACCTGCAGACTTATAAATGATAACTCTCGTCCACAAATATATTGAGGGAAGGCAACGAAGAGGATTGGAAAGCAAGGCAGAATTGCAGGAATCAGATTTCAGGAGGGAGATTCGAATCGCCTTTAAAGCACAGGAAAAGCGGCAAAACCTCGACAATGATGCCCTTGGCCAAAAAGGGCGTATGCGTTTTTTCCTGAATATATTCAGGAAAAATCGCATACGCCCTTTTTGGCCAACCAAGCAACCTGGAAAGTCAAATCAGCGCTATAAAGAAGTCTCGCTTCCCATCGGTCAAAAGGGCCATGCTAAATAAAGTTTCAAACTAGAAATGCAGGACAGCCCATGGAGAAACGGGAGCCTGGCTACGCTGATGGGGGGGATGTAAATTGCCAACAGCCACTCTGGAGAAGTGTACGGTGTGTCCTGCAACATCTAAAAAACTCAGCTTAGAGAGCATAGGGCACTTCCACTCATGGGCGTATCAATTGGGAAAACTAAAAATCAGCAAGGCACAGGCACCCCAAAGTTTAGGGCTGCTCTGTTGACAAGAACCTCCACTTCGTTACTCCTTAAATATGCCAGGAAAGAGAAAAATGGATAAAGAAGTTGTGGTCCTTATGTACAATGGAATATCACTCAGCCATGAAATCAACGTCATAAGGCTAGTAGCAGCATGATGAGTGGATTTAGGTACGACGATTCTAAGTGAAATAAGTCACACAGAAAAAGACACTTATCATAAGATATCACTTATAGAGGGAATGTAAAAACCGCTACCCTTGAACTGAATTGCAAAACAGAACAGAGTCACACGTTTAGAAAACACACTATGGCTGCTTAACGGGAAAGGTGAGGTGGGGTGATGCATAAAACAAGGGTTTCAAATTAGCTCAGATACCGTTCCATAAACCCAATATGTAATAGACAAGACCTACTCCTTGCTCAGTGAATTGGACTCAACACCCCCTATTCACCGCCCAAGAATATATCTGACTAGTAAGAATCTTAAAACCTATGTATTGATATCTCTCTGTAAGTGAGTCACGTGGGTGTAAAGCGGCAGAAACACAGCAGTAAAAAGCAGCTAAACCCCATTATAAAAATCAATTACTTTTAAAAACCCGTGAAACAAAGACAGTGAAAGAGAGAGAAATTCTTACAAAATTCGTTCAGGGGCTGTGATGCCACCTGGATTGACCATATCTAGACGCACAGCTAATGGAGACATAAGGGTGGACACTCTTGGGGCTGAGAGGTTTGGTGAGGTTGGGTGAGGAAACGCAGACCCTTTCAAGTAATACTGCGTGGTACCCATCCCATGGGTCCCAAATCTCCAGGTTCAAGGGCATCTTCCTACATCGAAAACATGCATGAGAAACCCAGAAGATGGTACACCGTGTGATCGGGAAAGGTTTCCAAAACGCACCTCATTTCTCATCTCCTTGTGCTCGGGTTCGCCATTCCAGCCGCTTTACTAGCAATCTCCCTCCTTGGAGATTCAGCACCTTTAACCTCCTGTTCCGTACAGGTTGCAATTTGTCCTGAGGATGAACGGGAAGAGTGGGAACCAATGAGAGACTAGCTCTAGGTGTTGGGACAGGCACAGGTCACTCTACTTTCCCATCAGGAAGAAGAATTAACCACAGGCTCAGCCTGCCGCCCGGGACCAGAATAGGGCCTGAAGCAATCCTGCGCTTTTGCGGCCAGCTCCCAAGAAAGCGAGTTGAAAAATGGAGCTCAGGGGCACTGCAATTCACAAACCTGCAGACTTATAAATGATAACTCTCGTCCACAAATATATTGAGGGAAGGCAACGAAGAGGATTCGAAAGCAAGGCAGAATGGCAAGAAACAGATTTCAGGAGGGAGATTCGAATCGCCTTTCAAGCACAGGAAAAGCGGCAAAACCTCGACAATGATGCCCTTGGCCAAAAAGGGCGTATGCGTTTTTTCCTGAATATATTCAGGAAAAATCGCATAAGCCCTTTTTGGCCAACCAAGCAACCTGGAAAGTCAAATCAGCGCTATAAAGAAGTCTCGCTTCCCATCGGTCAAAAGGGCCATGCTAAATAAAGTTTCAAACCAGAAATGCAGGACAGGCCATGGAGAAACGGGAGCCTGGCTACGCTGATGGGGGGGATGTAAATTGCCAACAGCCACTCTGGAGAAGTGTACGGTGTGTCCTGAAACATCTAAAAAACTCAGCTTAGAGAGCATAGGGCACTTCCACTCATCGGCGTATAAATTGGGAAAACTAAAAATCAGCAAGGCACAGGCACCCCAAAGTTTAGGGCTGCTCTGTTGACAAGAACCTCCACTTCGTTACACCTTAAATATGCCAGGAAAGAGAAAAATGGATAAAGAAGTTGTGGTCCTTATGTACAATGGAATATCACTCAGCCATGAAATCAACGTCATAAGGCTAGTAGCAGCATGATGAGTGGATTTAGGTACGACGATTCTAAGTGAAATAAGTCACACAGAAAAAGACACTTATCATAAGATATCACTTATAGAGGGAATGTAAAAAGCGCTACCCTTGAACTGAATTACAAAACAGAACAGAGTCCCACGTTTAGAAAACACACTATGGCTGCTTAACGGGAAAGGTGAAGTGGGGTGATGCATAAAACAAGGGTTTCAAATTAGCTCAGATACCGTTCCATAAACCCAATATGTAATAGACAAGACCTACTCCTTGATCAGTGAATTGGACTCAACACCCCCTATTCACCGCCCAAGAATATATCTGACTAGTAAGAATCTTAAAACCTATGTTTTGATATCTCTCTGTAAGTGAGTCAAGTGGGTGTAAAGCGGCAGAAACACAGCAGTGAAAAGCAGCTAAACCCCATTATAAAAATCAATTACTTTTAAAAACCCGTGAAACAAAGACAGTGAAAGAGAGGGAAATTCTTACAAAATTCGTTCAGGGGCTGTGATGCCACCTGGATTGACCATATCTAGACCCACAGCTGTTGGAGACATAAGGTTGGACACTCTTGGGGCTGAGAGGTTTGGTGCGGTTGGGTGAGGAAACGCAGACCCTTTCAAGTAATACTGCGTGGTTCCCATCACATGGGCCCAAATCTCCAGGTTCAAGGGCATCTTCCTACATCGAAAACATGCATGAGAAACCCAGAAGATGGTACACCGTGTGATCGGGAAAGGTTTCCAAAACGCACCTCATTTCTCATCTCCTTATGCTCGGGTTCGCCATTCCAGCCGCTTTAGTAGCAATCTCCCTCCTTGGAGAATCAGCACCTTTAACCTCCTGTTCCGTACAGGTTGCAATTTGTCCTGAGGATGAACGGGAAGAGTGGGAACCGATGAGAGACTAGCTCTAGGTGTTGGGACAGGCACAGGTCACTCTACTTCCCCATCAGGAAGAAGAATTAACCACAGGCTCAGCCTGCCGCCCGGGACCAGAATAGGGCCTGAAGCAATCCTGCGCTTTTGCGGCCAGCTCCCAAGAAAGCGAGTTGAAAAATGGAGCTCAGGGGCACTGCAATTCACAAACCTGCAGACTTATAAATGATAACTCTCGTCCACAAATATATTGAGGGAAGGCCACGAAGAGGATTGGAAAGCAAGGCAGAATTGCAGGAAACAGATTTCAGGAGGGAGATTCGAATCGCCTTTCAAGCACAGGAAAAGCGGCAAAACCTCGACAATGATGCCCTTGGCCAAAAAGGGCGTATGCGTTTTTTCCTGAATATATTCAGGAAAAATCGCATACGCCCTTTTTGGCCAACCAAGCAACCTGGAAAGTCAAATCAGCGCTATAAAGAAGTCTCGCTTCCCATCGGTCAAAAGGGCCATGCTAAATAAAGTTTCAAACCAGAAATGCAGGACAGCCCATGGAGAAACGGGAGCCTGGCTACGCTGATGGGGGGGATGTAAATTGCCAACAGCCACTCTGGAGAAGTGTACGGTGTGTCCTGCAACATCTAAAAAACTCAGCTTAGAGAGCATAGGGCACTTCCACTCATGGGCGTATCAATTGGGAAAAGTAAAAATCAGCAAGGCACAGGCACCCCAAAGTTTAGGGTTGCTCTGTTGACAAGAACCTCCACTTCGTTACACCTTAAATATGCCAGGAAAGAGAAAAATGGATAAAGAAGTTGTGGTCCTTATGTACAATGGAATATCACTCAGCCATGAAATCAACGTCATATGGCTAGTAGCAGCGTGATGAGTGGATTTAGGTACGACGATTCTAAGTGAAATAAGTCACACAGAAAAAGACACTTATCATAAGATATCACTTATAGAGGGAATGTAAAAACCGCTACCCTTGAACTGAATTGCAAAACAGAACAGAGTCACACGTTTAGAAAACACACTATGGCTGCTTAACGGGAAAGGTGAGGTGGGGTGATGCATAAAACAAGGGTTTCAAATTAGCTCAGATACCGTTCCATAAACCCAATATGTAATAGACAAGACCTACTCCTTGCTCAGTGAATTGGACTCAACACCCCCTATTCACCGCCCAAGAATATATCTGACTAGTAAGAATCTTAAAACCTATGTATTGATATCTCTCTGTAAGTGAGTCACGTGGGTGTAAAGCGGCATAAACACAGCAGTAAAAAGCAGCTAAACCCCATTATAAAAATCAATTACTTTTAAAAACCCGTGAAACAAAGACAGTGAAAGAGAGAGAAATTCTTACAAAATTCGTTCAGGGGCTGTGATGCCACCTGGATTGACCATATCTAGACCCACAGCTGATGGAGACATAAGGGTGGACACTCTTGGGGCTGAGAGGTTTGGTGAGGTTGGGTGAGGAAACGCAGACCCTTTCAAGTAATACTGCGTGGTACCCATCCCATGGGTCCCAAATCTCCAGGTTCAAGGGCATCTTCCTACATCGAAAACATGCATGAGAAACCCAGAAGATGGTACACCGTGTGATCGGGAAAGGTTTCCAAAACGCACCTCATTTCTCATCTCCTTGTGCTCGGGTTCGCCATTCCAGCCGCTTTACTAGCAATCTCCCTCCTTGGAGATTCAGCACCTTTAACCTCCTGTTCCGTACAGGTTGCAATTTGTCCTGAGGATGAACAGGAAGAGTGGGAACCAATGAGAGACTAGCTCTAGGTGTTGGGACAGGCACAGGTCACTCTACTTTCCCATCAGGAAGAAGAATTAACCACAGGCTCAGCCTGCCGCCCGGGACCAGAATAGGGCCTGAAGCAATCCTGCGCTTTTGCGGCCAGCTCCCAAGAAAGCGAGTTGAAAAATGGAGCTCAGGGGCACTGCAATTCACAAACCTGCAGACTTATAAATGATAACTCTCGTCCACAAATATATTGAGGGAAGGCAACGAAGAGGATTCGAAAGCAAGGCAGAATGGCAAGAAACAGATTTCAGGAGGGAGATTCGAATCGCCTTTCAAGCACAGGAAAAGCGGCAAAACCTCGACAATGATGCCCTTGGCCAAAAAGGGCGTATGCGTTTTTTCCTGAATATATTCAGGAAAAATCGCATAAGCCCTTTTTGGCCAACCAAGCAACCTGGAAAGTCAAATCAGCGCTATAAAGAAGTCTCGCTTCCCATCGGTCAAAAGGGCCATGCTAAATAAAGTTTCAAACCAGAAATGCAGGACAGGCCATGGAGAAACGGGAGCCTGGCTACGCTGATGGGGGGGATGTAAATTGCCAACAGCCACTCTGGAGAAGTGTACGGTGTGTCCTGCAACATCTAAAAAACTCAGCTTAGAGAGCATAGGGCACTTCCACTCATGGGCGTATAAATTGGGAAAACTAAAAATCAGCAAGGCACAGGCACCCCAAAGTTTAGGGTTGCTCTGTTGACAAGAACCTCCACTTCGTTACACCTTAAATATGCCAGGAAAGAGAAAAATGGATAAAGAAGTTGTGGTCCTTATGTACAATGGAATATCACTCAGCCATGAAATCAACGTCATAAGGCTAGTAGCAGCATGATGAGTGGATTTAGGTACGACGATTCTAAGTGAAATAAGTCACACAGAAAAAGACACTTATCATAAGATATCACTTATAGAGGGAATGTAAAAACCGCTACCCTTGAACTGAATTGCAAAACAGAACAGAGTCACACGTTTAGAAAACACACTATGGCTGCTTAACGGGAAAGGTGAGGTGGGGTGATGCATAAAACAAGGGTTTCAAATTAGCTCAGATACCGTTCCATAAACCCAATATGTAATAGACAAGACCTACTCCTTGCTCAGTGAATTGGACTCAACACCCCCTATTCACCGCCCAAGAATATATCTGACTAGTAAGAATCTTAAAACCTATGTATTGATATCTCTCTGTAAGTGAGTCACGTGGGTGTAAAGCGGCATAAACACAGCAGTAAAAAGCAGCTAAACCCCATTATAAAAATCAATTACTTTTAAAAACCCGTGAAACAAAGACAGTGAAAGAGAGAGAAATTCTTACAAAATTCGTTCAGGGGCTGTGATGCCACCTGGATTGACCATATCTAGACCCACAGCTGATGGAGACATAAGGGTGGACACTCTTGGGGCTGAGAGGTTTGGTGAGGTTGGGTGAGGAAACGCAGACCCTTTCAACTAATACTGCGTGGTACCCATCCCATGGGTCCCAAATCTCCAGGTTCAAGGGCATCTTCCTACATCGAAAACATGCATGAGAAACCCAGAAGATGGTACACCGTGTGATCGGGAAAGGTTTCCAAAACGCACCTCATATCTCATCTCCTTGTGCTCGGGTTCGCCATTCCAGCCCCTTTACTAGCAATCTCCCTCCTTGGAGATTCAGCACCTTTAACCTCCTGTTCCGTACAGGTTGCAATTTGTCCTGAGGATGAACGGGAAGAGTGGGAACCAATGAGAGACTAGCTCTAGGTGTTGGGACAGGCACAGGTCACTCTACTTCCCCATCAGGAAGAAGAATTAACCACAGGCTCAGCCTGCCGCCCGGGACCAGAATAGGGCCTGAAGCAATCCTGCGCTTTTGCGGCCAGCTCCCAAGAAAGCGAGTTGAAAAATGGATCTCAGGGGCACTGCAATTCACAAACCTGCAGACTTATAAATGATAACTCTCGTCCACAAATATATTGAGGGAAGGCAACGAAGAGGATTCGAAAGCAAGGCAGAATGGCAAGAAACAGATTTCAGGAGGGAGATTCGAATCGCCTTTAAAGCACAGGAAAAGCGGCAAAACCTCGACAATGATGCCCTTGGCCAAAAAGGGCGTATGCGTTTTTTCCTGAATATATTCAGGAAAAATCGCATAAGCCCTTTTTGGCCAACCAAGCATCCTGGAAAGGCAAATCAGCGCTATAAAGAAGTCGCGCTTCCCATCGGTCAAAAGGGCCATGCTAAATAAAGTTTCAAACCAGAAATGCAGGACAGCCCATGGAGAAACGGGTGCCTGGCTACGCTGATGGGGGGGATGTAAATTGCCAACAGCCACTCTGGAGAAGTGTACGGTGTGTCCTGAAACATCTAAAAAACTCAGCTTAGAGAGCACAGGGCACTTCCACTCATGGGCGTATAAATTGGGAAAACTAAAAATCAGCAAGACACAGGCACCCCAAAGTTTAGGGCTGCTCTGTTGACAAGAACCTCCACTTCGTTACACCTTAAATATCCCAGGAAAGAGAAAAATGGATAAAGAAGTTGTGGTCCTTATGTACAATGGAATATCACTCAGCCATGAAATCAACGTCATAAGGCTAGTAGCAGCATGATGAGTGGATTTAGGTACGACGATTCTAAGTGAAATAAGTCACACAGAAAAAGACACTTATCATAAGATATCACTTATAGAGGGAATGTAAAAAGCGCTACCCTTGAACTGAATTACAAAACAGAACAGAGTCCCACGTTTAGAAAACACACTATGGCTGCTTAACGGGAAAGGTGAAGTGGGGTGATGCATAAAACAAGGGTTTCAAATTAGCTCAGATACCGTTCCATAAACCCAATATGTAATAGACAAGACCTACTCCTTGATCAGTGAATTGGACTCAACACCCCCTATTCACCGCCCAAGAATATATCTGACTAGTAAGAATCTTAAAACCTATGTTTTGATATCTCTCTGTAAGTGAGTCAAGTGGGTGTAAAGCGGCAGAAACACAGCAGTGAAAAGCAGCTAAACCCCATTATAAAAATCAATTACTTTTAAAAACCCGTGAAACAAAGACAGTGAAAGAGAGGGAAATTCTTACAAAATTCGTTCAGGGGCTGTGATGCCACCTGGATTGACCATATCTAGACCCACAGCTGTTGGAGACATAAGGTTGGACACTCTTGGGGCTGAGAGGTTTGGTGCGGTTGGGTGAGGAAACGCAGACCCTTTAAAGTAATACTGCGTGGTTCCCATCCCATGGGTCCCAAATCTCCAGGTTAAAGGGCATCTTCCTACATCGAAAACATGCATGAGAAACCCAGAAGATGGTACACCGTGTGATCGGGAAAGGTTTCCAAAACGCACCTCATTTCTCATCTCCTTATGCTCGGGTTCGCCATTCCAGCCGCTTTAGTAGCAATCTCCCTCCTTGGAGAATTAGCACCTTTAACCTCCTGTTCCGTACAGGTTGCAATTTGTCCTGAGGATGAACGGGAAGAGTGGGAACCGATGAGAGACTAGCTCTAGGTGTTGGGACAGGCACAGGTCACTCTACTTCCCCATCAGGAAGAAGAATTAACCACAGGCTCAGCCTGCCGCCCGGGACCAGAATAGGGCCTGAAGCAATCCTGCGCTTTTGCGGCCAGCTCCCAAGAAAGCGAGTTGAAAAATGGAGCTCAGGGGCACTGCAATTCACAAACCTGCAGACTTATAAATGATAACTCTCGTCCACAAATATATTGAGGGAAGGCAACGAAGAGGATTGGAAAGCAAGGCAGAATTGCAGGAAACAGATTTCAGGAGGGAGATTCGAATCGCCTTTAAAGCACAGGAAAAGCGGCAAAACCTCGACAATGATGTCCTTGGCCAAAAAGGGCGTATGCGTTTTTTCCTGAATATATTCAGGAAAAATCGCATAAGCCCTTTTTGGCCAACCAAGCAACCTGGAAAGGCAAATCAGCGCTATAAAGAAGTCTTGCTTCCCATCGGTCAAAAGGGCCATGCTAAATAAAGTTTCAAACCAGAAATGCCGGACAGCCCATGGAGAAACGGGAGCCTGGCTACGCTGATGGGGGGGACGTAAATTGCCAACAGCCACTCTGGAGAAGTGTACGGTGTGTCCTGCAACATCTAAAAAACTCAGCTTAGAGAGCATAGGGCACTTCCACTCATGGGCGTATCAATTGGGAAAACTAAAAATCAGCAAGACACAGGCACCCCAAAGTTTAGGGCTGCTCTGTTGACAAGAACCTCCACTTCGTTACACTTTAAATATGCCAGGAAAGAGAAAAATGGATAAAGAAGTTGTGGTCCTTATGTACAATGGAATATCACTCAGCCATGAAATCAACGTCATAAGGCTAGTAGCAGCATGATGAGTGGATTTAGGTACGACTATTCTAAGTGAAATAAGTCACACAGAAAAAGACACTTATCATAAGATATCACTTATAGAGGGAATGTAAAAACCGCTACCCTTGAACTGAATTGCAAAACAGAACAGAGTCACACGTTTAGAAAACACACTATGGCTGCTTAACGGGAAAGGTGAGGTGGGGTGATGCATAAAACAAGGGTTTCAAATTAGCTCAGATACCGTTCCATAAACCCAATATGTAATAGACAAGACCTACTCCTTGCTCAGTGAATTGGACTCAACACCCCCTATTCACCGCCCAAGAATATATCTGACTAGTAAGAATCTTAAAACCTATGTATTGATATCTCTCTGTAAGTGAGTCACGTGGGTGTAAAGCGGCATAAACACAGCAGTAAAAAGCAGCTAAACCCCATTATAAAAATCAATTACTTTTAAAAACCCGTGAAACAAAGACAGTGAAAGAGAGAGAAATTCTTACAAAATTCGTTCAGGGGCTGTGATGCCACCTGGATTGACCATATCTAGACCCACAGCTGATGGAGACATAAGGGTGGACACTCTTGGGGCTGAGAGGGTTGGTGAGGTTGGGTGAGGAAATGCAGACCCTTTCAAGTAATACGGCGTGGTACCCATCCCATGGGTCCCAAATCTCCAGGTTCAAGGGCATCTTCCTACATCGAAAACATGCATGAGAAACCCAGAAGATGGTACACCGTGTGATCGGGAAAGGTTTCCAAAACGCACCTCATTTCTCATCTCCTTGTGCTCGGGTTCGCCATTCCAGCCGCTTTACTAGCAATCTCCCTCCTTGGAGATTCAGCACCTTTAACCTCCTGTTCCGTACAGGTTGCAATTTGTCCTGAGGATGAACGGGAAGAGTGGGAACCAATGAGAGACTAGCTCTAGGTGTTGGGACAGGCACAGGTCACTCTACTTTCCCATCAGGAAGAAGAATTAACCACAGGCTCAGCCTGCCGCCCGGGACCAGAATAGGGCCTGAAGCAATCCTGCGCTTTTGCGGCCAGCTCCCAAGAAAGCGAGTTGAAAAATGGAGCTCAGGGGCACTGCAATTCACAAACCTGCAGACTTATAAATGATAACTCTCGTCCACAAATATATTGAGGGAAGGCAACGAAGAGGATTCGAAAGCAAGGCAGAATGGCAAGAAACAGATTTCAGGAGGGAGATTCGAATCGCCTTTCAAGCACAGGAAAAGCGGCAAAACCTCGACAATGATGCCCTTGGCCAAAAGGGGCGTATGCGTTTTTTCCTGAATATATTCAGGAAAAATCGCATACGCCCCTTTTGGCCAACCAAGCAACCTGGAAAGGAAAATCAGCGCTATAAAGAAGTCTCGCTTCCCATCGGTCAAAAGGGCCATGCTAAATAAAGTTTCAAACCAGAAATGCAGGACAGCCCATGGAGAAACGGGTGCCTGGCTACGCTGATGGGGGGGATGTAAATTGCCAACAGCCACTCTGGAGAAGTGTACGGTGTGTCCTGCAACATCTAAAAAACTCAGCTTAGAGAGCATAGGGCACTTGCACTCATGGGCGTATAAATTGGGAAAACTAAAAATCAGCAAGGCACAGGCACCCCAAAGTTTAGGGCTGCTCTGTTGACAAGAACCTCCACTTCGTTACACCTTAAATATGCTAGGAAAGAGAAAAATGGATAAAGAAGTTGTGGTCCTTATGTACAATGGAATATCACTCAGCCATGAAATCAACGTCATAAGGCTAGTAGCAGCATGATGAGTGGATTTAGGTACGACGATTCTAAGTGAAATAAGTCACACAGAAAAGGACACTTATCATAAGATATCACTTATAGAGGGAATGTAAAAACCGCTACCCTTGAACTGAATTGCAAAACAGAACAGAGTCACAGGTTTAGAAAACACACTATGGCTGCTTAACGGGAAAGGTGAGGTGGGGTGATGCATAAAACAAGGGTTTCAAATTAGCTCAGATACCGTTCCATAAACCCAATATGTAATAGACAAGACCTACTCCTTGCTCAGTGAATTGGACTCAACACCCCCTATTCACCGCCCAAGAATATATCTGACTAGTAAGAATCTTAAAACATATGTATTGATATCTCTCTGTAAGTGAGTCACGTGGGTGTAAAGCGGCATAAACACAGCAGTAAAAAGCAGCTAAACCCCATTATAAAAATCAATTACTTTTAAAAACCCGTGAAACAAAGACAGTGAAAGAGAGAGAAATTCTTACAAAATTCGTTCAGGGGCTGTGATGCCACCTGGATTGACCATATCTAGACCCACAGCTGATGGAGACATAAGGGTGGACACTCTTGGGGCTGAGAGGTTTGGTGAGGTTGGGTGAGGAAACGCAGACCGTTTCCAGTAATACTGCGTGGTACCCATCCCATGGGTCCCAAATCTCCAGGTTCAAGGGCATCTTCCTACATCGAAAACATGCATGAGAAACCCAGAAGATGGTACACCGTGTGATCGGGAAAGGTTTCCAAAACGCACCTCATTTCTCATCTCCTTGTGCTCGGGTTCGCCATTCCAGCCGCTTTACTAGCAATCTCCCTCCTTGGAGATTCAGCACCTTTAACCTCCTGTTCCGTACAGGTTGCAATTTGTCCTGAGGATGAACGGGAAGAGTGGGAACCAATGACAGACTAGCTCTAAGTGTTAGGACAGGCACAGGTCACTCTACTTTCCCATCAGGAAGAAGAATTAACCACAGGCTCAGCCTGCCGCCCGGGACCAGAATAGGGCCTGAAGCAATCCTGCGCTTTTGCGGCCAGCTCCCAAGAAAGCGAGTTGAAAAATGGAGCTCAGGGGCACTGCAATTCACAAACCTGCAGACTTATAAATGATAACTCTCGTCCACAAATATATTGAGGGAAGGCAACGAAGAGGATTCGAAAGCAAGGCAGAATGGCAAGAAACAGATTTCAGGAGGGAGATTCGAATCGCCTTTAAAGCACAGGAAAAGTGGCAAAACCTCGACAATGATGCCCTTGGCCAAAAAGGGCGTATGCGTTTTTTCCTGAATATATTCAGGAAAAATCGCATAAGCCCTTTTTGGCCAACCAAGCAACCTGGAAAGGCAAATCAGCGCTATAAAGAAGTCTCGCTTCCCATCGGTCAAAAGGGCCATGCTAAATAAAGTTTCAAACCAGAAATGCAGGACAGCCCATGGAGAAAAGGGTGCCTGGCTACGCTGATGGGGGGGATGTAAATTGCCAACAGCCACTCTGGAGAACTGTACGGTGTGTCCTGAAACATCTAAAAAACTCAGCTTAGAGAGCACAGGGCACTTCCACTCATGGGTGTATAAATTGGGAAAACTAAAAATCAGCAAGACACAGGCACCCCAAAGTTTAGGGCTGCTCTGTTGACAAGAACCTCCACTTCGTTACACCTTAAATATCCCAGGAAAGAGAAAAATGGATAAAGAAGTTGTGGTCCTTATGTACAATGGAATATCACTCAGCCATGAAATCAACGTCATAAGGCTAGTAGCAGCATGATGAGTGGATTTAGGTACGACGATTCTAAGTGAAATAAGTCACACAGAAAAAGACACTTATCATAAGATATCACTTATAGAGGGAATGTAAAAACCGCTACCCTTGAACTGAATTACAAAACAGAACAGAGTCCCACGTTTAGAAAACACACTATGGCTGCTTAACGGGAAAGGTGAAGTGGGGTGATGCATAAAACAAGGGTTTCAAATTAGCTCAGATACCGTTCCATAAACCCAATATGTAATAGACAAGACCTACTCCTTGATCAGTGAATTGGACTCAACACCCCCTATTCACCGCCCAAGAATATATCTGAATAGTAAGAATCTTAAAACCTATGTTTTGATATCTCTCTGTAAGTGAGTCAAGTGGGTGTAAAGCGGCAGAAACACAGCAGTGAAAAGCAGCTAAACCCCATTATAAAAATCAATTACTTTTAAAAACCCGTGAAACAAAGACAGTGAAAGAGAGGGAAATTCTTACAAAATTCGTTCAGGGGCTGTGATGCCACCTGGATTGACCATATCTAGACCCACAGCTGTTGGAGACATAAGGTTGGACACTCTTGGGGCTGAGAGGTTTGGTGCGGTTGGGTGAGGAAACGCAGACCCTTTAAAGTAATACTGCGTGGTTCCCATCCCATGGGTCCCAAATCTCCAGGTTCAAGGGCATCTTCCTACATCGAAAACATGCATGAGAAACCCAGAAGATGGTACACCGTGTGATCGGGAAAGGTTTCCAAAACGCACCTCATTTCTCATCTCCTTATGCTCGGGTTCGCCATTCCAGCCGCTTTAGTAGCAATCTCCCTCCTTGGAGAATCAGCACCTTTAACCTCCTGTTCCGTACAGGTTGCAATTTGTCCTGAGGATGAACGGGAAGAGTGGGAACCGATGAGAGACTAGCTCTAGGTGTTGGGACAGGCACAGGTCACTCTACTTCCCCATCAGGAAGAAGAATTAACCACAGGCTCAGCCTGCCGCCCGGGACCAGAATAGGGCCTGAAGCAATCCTGCGCTTTTGCGGCCAGCTCCCAAGAAAGCGAGTTGAAAAATGGATCTCAGGGGCACTGCAATTCACAAACCTGCAGACTTATAAATGATAACTCTCGTCCACAAATATATTGAGGGAAGGCAACGAAGAGGATTCGAAAGCAAGGCAGAATGGCAAGAAACAGATTTCAGGAGGGAGATTCGAATCGCCTTTAAAGCACAGGAAAAGCGGCAAAACCTCGACAATGATGCCCTTGGCCAAAAAGGGCGTATGCGTTTTTTCCTGAATATATTCAGGAAAAATCGCATAAGCCCTTTTTGGCCAACCAAGCAACCTGGAAAGGCAAATCAGCACTATAAAGAAGTCTCGCTTCCCATCGGTCAAAAGGGCCATGCTAAATAAAGTTTCAAACCAGAAATGCAGGACAGCCCATGGAGAAACGGGTGCCTGGCTACGCTGATGGGGGGGATGTAAATTGCCAACAGCCACTCTGGAGAAGTGTACGGTGTGTCCTGAAACATCTAAAAAACTCAGCTTAGAGAGCACAGGGCACTTCCACTCATGGGCGTATAAATTGGGAAAACTAAAAATCAGCAAGACACAGGCACCCCAAAGTTTAGGGCTGCTCTGTTGACAAGAACCTCCACTTCGTTACACCTTAAATATCCCAGGAAAGAGAAAAATGGATAAAGAAGTTGTGGTCCATATGTACAATGGAATATCACTCAGCCATGAAATCAACGTCATAAGGCTAGTAGCAGCATGATGAGTGGATTTAGGTACGACGATTCTAAGTGAAATAAGTCACACAGAAAAAGACACTTATCATAAGATATCACTTATAGAGGGAATGTAAAAAGCGCTACCCTTGAACTGAATTACAAAACAGAACAGAGTCCCACGTTTAGAAAACACACTATGGCTGCTTAACGGGAAAGGTGAAGTGGGGTGATGCATAAAACAAGGGTTTCAAATTAGCTCAGATACCGTTCCATAAACCCAATATGTAATAGACAAGACCTACTCCTTGATCAGTGAATTGGACTCAACACCCCCTATTCACCGCCCAAGAATATATCTGACTAGTAAGAATCTTAAAACCTATGTTTTGATATCTCTCTGTAAGTGAGTCAAGTGGGTGTAAAGCGGCAGAAACACAGCAGTGAAAAGCAGCTAATCCCCATTATAAAAATCAATTACTTTTAAAAACCCGTGAAACAAAGACAGTGAAAGAGAGGGAAATTCTTACAAAATTCGTTCAGGGGCTGTGATGCCACCTGGATTGACCATATCTAGACCCACAGCTGTTGGAGACATAAGGTTGGACACTCTTGGGGCTGAGAGGTTTGGTGCGGTTGGGTGAGGAAACGCAGACCCTTTAAAGTAATACTGCGTGGTTCCCATCCCATGGGTCCCAAATCTCCAGGTTCAAGGGCATCTTCCTACATCGAAAACATGCATGAGAAACCCAGAAGATGGTACACCGTGTGATCGGGAAAGGTTTCCAAAACGCACCTCATTTCTCATCTCCTTATGCTCGGGTTCGCCATTCCAGCCGCTTTAGTAGCAATCTCCCTCCTTGGAGAATCAGCACCTTTAACCTCCTGTTCCGTACAGGTTGCAATATGTCCTGAGGATGAACGGGAAGAGTGGGAACCGATGAGAGACTAGCTCTAGGTGTTGGGACAGGCACAGGTCACTCTACTTCCCCATCAGGAAGAAGAATTAACCACAGGCTCAGCCTGCCGCCCGGGACCAGAATAGGGCCTGAAGCAATCCTGCACTTTTGCGGCCAGCTCCCAAGAAAGCGAGTTGAAAAATGGATCTCAGGGGCACTGCAATTCACCAACCTGCAGACTTATAAATGATAACTCTCGTCCACAAATATATTGAGGGAAGGCAACGAAGAGGATTCGAAAGCAAGGCAGAATGGCAAGAAACAGATTTCAGGAGGGAGATTCGAATCGCCTTTAAAGCACAGGAAAAGCGGCAAAACCTCGACAATGATGCCCTTGGCCAAAAAGGGCGTATGCGTTTTTTCCTGAATATATTCAGGAAAAATCGCATAAGCCCTTTTTGGCCAACCAAGCAACCTGGAAAGGCAAATCAGCGCTATAAAGAAGTCTCGCTTCCCATCGGTCAAAAGGGCCATGCTAAATAAAGTTTCAAACCAGAAATGCAGGACAGCCCATGGAGAAACGGGTGCCTGGCTACGCTGATGGGGGGGATGTAAATTGCCAACAGCCACTCTGGAGAAGTGTACGGTGTGTCCTGAAACATCTAAAAAACTCAGCTTAGAGAGCACAGGGCACTTCCACTCATGGGCGTATAAATTGGGAAAACTAAAAATCAGCAAGACACAGGCACCCCAAAGTTTAGGGCTGCTCTGTTGACAAGAACCTCCACTTCGTTACACCTTAAATATCCCAGGAAAGAGAAAAATGGATAAAGAAGTTGTGGTCCTTATGTACAATGGAATATCACTCAGCCATGAAATCAACGTCATAAGGCTAGTAGCAGCATGATGAGTGGATTTAGGTACGACGATTCTAAGTGAAATAAGTCACACATAAAAAGACACTTATCATAAGATATCACTTATAGAGGGAATGTAAAAACCGCTACCCTTGAACTGAATTGCAAAACAGAACAGAGTCACACGTTTAGAAAACACACTATGGCTGCTTAACGGGAAAGGTGAGGTGGGGTGATGCATAAAACAAGGGTTTCAAATTAGCTCAGATACCGTTCCATAAACCCAATATGTAATAGACAAGACCTACTCCTTGCTCAGTGAATTGGACTCAACACCCCCTATTCACCGCCCAAGAATATATCTGACTAGTAAGAATGTTAAAACCTATGTATTGATATCTCTCTGTAAGTGAGTCACGTGGGTGTAAAGCGGCATAAACACAGCAGTAAAAAGCAGCTAAACCCCATTATAAAAATCAATTACTTTTAAAAACCCGTGAAACAAAGACAGTGAAAGAGAGAGAAATTCTTACAAAATTCGTTCAGGGGCTGTGATGCCACCTGGATTGACCATATCTAGACCCACAGCTGATGGAGACATAAGGGTGGACACTCTTGGGGTTGAGAGGTTTCGTGCGGTAGGGTGAGGAAACGCAGACCCTTTCAAGTAATACTGCGTGGTACCCATCCCATGGGTCCCAAATCTCCAGGTTCAAGGGCATCTTCCTACATCGAAAACATGCATGAGAAACCCAGAAGATGGTACACCGTGTGATCGGGAAAGGTTTCCAAAACGCACCTCATTTCTCATCTCCTTGTGCTCGGGTTCGCCATTCCAGCCGCTTTACTAGCAATCTCCCTCCTTGGAGATTCAGCACCTTTAACCTCCTGTTCCGTACAGGTTGCAATTTGTCCTGAGGATGAACGGGAAGAGTGGGAACCAATGAGAGACTAGCTCTAGGTGTTGGGACAGGCACAGGTCACTCTACTTCCCCATCAGGAAGAAGAATTAACCACAGGCTCAGCCTGCCGCCCGGGACCAGAATAGGGCCTGAAGCAATCCTGCGCTTTTGCGGCCAGCTCCCAAGAAAGCGAGTTGAAAAATGGAGCTCAGGGGCACTGCAATTCACAAACCTGCAGACTTATAAATGATAACTCTCGTCCACAAATATATTGAGGGAAGGCAACGAAGAGGATTGGAAAGCAAGGCAGAATTGCAGGAAACAGATTTCAGGAGGGAGATTCGAATCGCCTTTAAAGCACAGGAAAAGCGGCAAAACCTCGACAATGATGCCCTTGGCCAAAAAGGGCGTATGCGTTTTTTCCTGAATATATTCAGGAAAAAACGCATACGCCCTTTTTGGCCAACCAAGCAACCTGGAAAGGCAAATCAGCGCTACAAAGAAGTCTCGCTTCCCATCGGTCAAAAGGGCCATGCTGAATAAAGTGTCAAAACCAGAAATGCAGGACAGGCCATGGAGAAACGGGAGCCTGGCTACGCTGATGGGCGGGATGTAAATTGCCAACAGCCACTCTGGAGAAGTGTACGGTGTGTCCTGAAACATCGAAAAAACTCAGCTTAGAGAGCACAGGGCACTTCCACTCATGGGCGTATAAATTGGGAAAACTAAAAATCAGCAAGACACAGGCACCCCAAAGTTTAGGGCTGCTCTGTTGACAAGAACCTCCACTTCGTTACACCTTAAATATCCCCGGAAAGAGAAAAATGGATAAAGAAGTTGTGGTCCTTATGTACAATGGAATATCACTCAGCCAAGAAATAAACGTCATAAGGCTAGTAGCAGCATGATGAGTGGATTTAGGTACGACGATTCTAAGTGAAATAAGTCACACAGAAAAAGACACTTATCATAAGTTATCACTTATAGAGGGAATGTAAAAACCGCTACCCTTGAACTGAATTACAAAACAGAACAGAGTCCCACGTTTAGAAAACACACTTGGGCTGCTTAAGGGGAAAGGTGAGGTGGGGTGATGCATAAAACAAGGGTTTCAAATTAGGTCAGACACCGTTCCATGAACCCAATATGTAATAGACAAGACCTACTCCTTGATCAGTGAATTGGACTCAACACCCCCTATTCACCGCCCAAGAATATATCTGACTAGTAAGAATCTTAAAACCTATGTTTTGATATCTCCCTGTAAGTGAGTCAAGTGGGTGTAAAGCGGCAGAAACACAGCAGTGAAAAGCAGCTAAACCCCATTATAAAAATCAATTACTTTTAAAAACCCGTGAAACAAAGACAGTGAAAGAGAGAGAAATTCTTACAAAATTCGTTCAGGGGCTGTGATGCCACCTGGATTGACCATATCTAGACCCACAGCTGATGGAGACATAAGGGTGGACACTCTTGGGGCTGAGAGGTTTGGTGAGGATGGGTGAGGAAACGCAGACCGTTTAAAGTAATACTGCGTGGTTCCCATCCCATGGGTCCCAAATCTCCAGGTTCAAGGGCATCTTCCTACATCGAAAACATGCATGAGAAACCCAGAAGATGGTACACCGTGTGATCGGGAAAGGTTTCCAAAGCGCACCTCATTTCTCATCTCCTTGTGCTCGGGTTCGCCATTCCAGCCGCTTTACTAGCAATCTCCCTCCTTGGAGATTCAGCACCTTTAACCTCCTGTTCCGTACAGGTTGCAATTTGTCCTGAGGATGAACGGGAAGAGTGGGAACCAATGAGAGACTAGCTCTAGGTGTTGGGACAGGCACAGGTCACTCTACTTTCCCATCAGGAAGAAGAATTAACCACAGGCTCAGCCTGCCGCCCGGGACCAGAATAGGGCCTGAAGCAATCCTGCGCTTTTGCGGCCAGCTCCCAAGAAAGCGAGTTGAAAAATGGAGCTCAGGGGCACTGCAATTCACAAACCTGCAGACTTATAAATGATAACTCTCGTCCACAAATATATTGAGGGAAGGCAACGAAGAGGATTCGAAAGCAAGGCAGAATGGCAAGAAACAGATTTCAGGAGGGAGATTCGAATCGCCTTTCAAGCACAGGAAAAGCGGCTAAACCTCGACAATGATGCCCTTGGCCAAAAAGGGCGTATGCGTTTTTTCCTGAATATATTCAGGAAAAATCGCATATGCCCTTTTTGGCCAACCAAGCAACCTGGAAAGTCAAATCAGCGCTATAAAGAAGTCTCGCTTCCCATCGGTCAAAAGGGCCATGCTAAATAAAGTTTCAAACCAGAAATGCAGGACAGGCCATGGAGAAACGGGAGCCTGGCTACGCTGATGGGGGGGATGTAAATTGCCAACAGCCACTCTGGAGAAGTGTACGGTGTGTCCTGCAACATCTAAAAAACTCAGCTTAGAGAGCATAGGGCACTTCCACTCATGGGCGTATAAATTGGGAAAACTAACAATCAGCAAGGCACAGGCACCCCAAAGTTTAGGGTTGCTCTGTTGACAAGAACCTCCACTTCGTTACACCTTAAATATGCCAGGAAAGAGAAAAATGGATAAAGAAGTTGTGGTCCTTATGTACAATGGAATATCACTCAGCCATGAAATCAACGTCATAAGGCTAGTAGCAGCATGATGAGTGGATTTAGGTACGACGATTCTAAGTGAAATAAGTCACACAGAAAAAGACACTTATCATAAGATATCACTTATAGAGGGAATGTAAAAACCGCTACCCTTGAACTGAATTGCAAAACAGAACAGAGTCACACGTTTAGAAAACACACTATGGCTGCTTAACGGGAAAGGTGAGGTGGGGTGATGCATAAAACAAGGGTTTCAAATTAGCTCAGATACCGTTCCATAAACCCAATATGTAATAGACAAGACCTACTCCTTGCTCAGTGAATTGGACTCAACACCCCCTATTCACCGCCCAAGAATATATCTGACTAGTAAGAATCTTAAAACCTATGTATTGATATCTCTCTGTAAGTGAGTCACGTGGGTGTAAAGCGACATAAACACAGCAGTAAAAAGCAGCTAAACCCCATTATAAAAATCAATTACTTTTAAAAACCCGTGAAACAAAGACAGTGAAAGAGAGGGAAATTCTTACAAAATTCGTTCAGGGGCTGTGATGCCACCTGGATTGACCATATCTAGACCCACAGCTGTTGGAGACATAAGGTTGGACACTCTTGGGGCTGAGAGGTTTGGTGCGGTTGGGTGAGGAAACGCAGACCCTTTAAAGTAATACTGCGTGGGTCCCATCCCATGGGTCCCAAATCTCCAGGTTCAAGGGCATCTTCCTACATCGAAAACATGCATGAGAAACCCAGAAGATGGTACACCGTGTGATCGGGAAAGGTTTCCAAAACGCACCTCATTTCTCATCTCCTTATGCTCGGGTTCGCCATTCCAGCCGCTTTAGTAGCAATCTCCCTCCTTGGAGAATCAGCACCTTTAACCTCCTGTTCCGTACAGGTTGCAATTTGTCCTGAGGATGAACGGGAAGAGTGGGAACCGATGAGAGACTAGCTCTAGGTGTTGGGACAGGCACAGGTCACTCTACTTCCCCATCAGGAAGAAGAATTAACCACAGGCTCAGCCTGCCGCCCGGGACCAGAATAGGGCCTGAAGCAATCCTGCGCTTTTGCGGCCAGCTCCCAAGAAAGCGAGTTGAAAAATGGATCTCAGGGGCACTGCAATTCACAAACCTGCAGACTTATAAATGATAACTCTCGTCCACAAATATATTGAGGGAAGGCAACGAAGAGGATTCGAAAGCAAGGCAGAATGGCAAGAAACAGATTTCAGGAGGGAGATTCGAATCGCCTTTAAAGCACAGGAAAAGCGGCAAAACCTCGACAATGATGCCCTTGGCCAAAAAGGGCGTATGCGTTTTTTCCTGAATATATTCAGGAAAAATCGCATACGCCCTTTTTGGCCAACCAAGCAACCTGGAAAGGCAAATCAGCGCTATAAAGAAGTCTCGCTTCCCATCGGTCAAAAGGGCCATGCTAAATAAAGTTTCAAACCAGAAATGCAGGACAGCCCATGGAGAAACGGGTGCCTGGCTACGCTGATGGGGGGGATGTAAATTGCCAACAGCCACTCTGGAGAAGTGTACGGTGTGTCCTGAAACATCTAAAAAACTCAGGTTAGAGAGCACAGGGCACTTCCACTCATGGGCGTATAAATTGGGAAAACTAAAAATCAGCAAGACACAGGCACCCCAAAGTTTAGGGCTGCTCTGTTGACAAGAACCTCCACTTCGTTACACCTTAAATATCCCAGGAAAGAGAAAACTGGATAAAGAAGTTGTGGTCCATATGTACAATGGAATATCACTCAGCCATGAAATCAACGTCATAAGGCTAGTAGCAGCATGATGAGTGGATTTAGGTACGACGATTCTAAGTGAAATAAGTCACACAGAAAAAGACACTTATCATAAGATATCACTTATAGAGGGAATGTAAAAAGCGCTACCCTTGAACTGAATTACAAAACAGAACAGAGTCCCACGTTTAGAAAACACACTATGGCTGCTTAACGGGAAAGGTGAAGTGGGGTGATGCATAAAACAAGGGTTTCAAATTAGCTCAGATACCGTTCCATAAACCCAATATGTAATAGACAAGACCTACTCCTTGATCAGTGAATTGGACTCAACACCCCCTATTCACCGCCCAAGAATATATCTGACTAGTAAGAATCTTAAAACCTATGTTTTGATATCTCTCTGTAAGTGAGTCAAGTGGGTGTAAAGCGGCAGAAACACCACAGTGAAAATCAGCTAATCCCCATTATAAAAATCAATTACTTTTAAAAACCCGTGAAACAAAGACAGTGAAAGAGAGGGAAATTCTTACAAAATTCGTTCAGGGGCTGTGATGCCACCTGGATTGACCATATCTAGACCCACAGCTGTTGGAGACATAAGGTTGGACACTCTTGGGGCTGAGAGGTTTGGTGCGGTTGGGTGAGGAAACGCAGACCCTTTAAAGTAATACTGCGTGGTTCCCATCCCATGGGTCCCAAATCTCCAGGTTCAAGGGCATCTTCCTACATCGAAAACATGCATGAGAAACCCAGAAGATGGTACACCGTGTGATCGGGAAAGGTTTCCAAAACGCACCTCATTTCTCATCTCCTTATGCTCGGGTTCGCCATTCCAGCCGCTTTAGTAGCAATCTCCCTCCTTGGAGAATCAGCACCTTTAACCTCCTGTTCCGTACAGGTTGCAATTTGTCCTGAGGATGAACGGGAAGAGTGGGAACCGATGAGAGACTAGCTCTAGGTGTTGGGACAGGCACAGGTCACTCTACTTCCCCATCAGGAAGAAGAATTAACCACAGGCTCAGCCTGCCGCCCGGGACCAGAATAGGGCCTGAAGCAATCCTGCGCTTTTGCGGCCAGCTCCCAAGAAAGCGAGTTGAAAAATGGATCTCAGGGGCACTGCAATTCACAAACCTGCAGACTTATAAATGATAACTCTCGTCCACAAATATATTGAGGGAAGGCAACGAAGAGGATTCGAAAGCAAGGCAGAATGGCAAGAAACAGATTTCAGGAGGGAGATTCGAATCGCCTTTAAAGCACAGGAAAAGCGGCAAAACCTCGACAATGATGCCCTTGGCCAAAAAGGGCGTATGCGTTTTTTCCTGAATATATTCAGGAAAAATCGCATAAGCCCTTTTTGGCCAACCAAGCAACCTGGAAAGGCAAATCAGCGCTATAAAGAAGTCTCGCTTCCCATCGGTCAAAAGGGCCATGCTAAATAAAGTTTCAAACCAGAAATGCAGGACAGGCCATGGAGAAACGGGAGCCTGGCTACGCTGATGGGGGGGATGTAAATTGCCAACAGTCACTCTGGAGAAGTGTACGGTGTGTCCTGCAACATCTAAAAAACTCAGCTTAGAGAGCATAGGGCACTTCCACTCATGGGCGTATAAATTGGGAAAACTAAAAATCAGCAAGGCACAGGCACCCCAAAGTTTAGGGCTGCTCTGTTGACAAGAACCTCCACTTCGTTACACCTTAAATATGCCAGGAAAGAGAAAAATGGATAAAGAAGCTGTGGTCCTTATGTACAATGGAATATCACTCAGCCATGAAATCAACGTCATAAGGCTAGTAGCAGCATGATGAGTGGATTTAGGTACGACGATTCTAAGTGAAATAAGTCACACAGAAAAAGACACTTATCATAAGATATCACTTATAGAGGGAATGTAAAAACCGCTACCCTTGAACTGAATTGCAAAACAGAACAGAGTCACACGTTTAGAAAACACACTATGGCTGCTTAACGGGAAAGGTGAGGTGGGGTGATGCATAAAACAAGGGTTTCAAATTAGCTGAGATACCGTTCCATAAACCCAATATGTAATAGACAAGACCTACTCCTTGCTCAGTGAATTGGACTCAACACCCCCTATTCACCGCCCAACAATATATCTGACTAGTAAGAATGTTAAAACCTATGTATTGATATCTCTCTGTAAGTGAGTCACGTGGGTGTAAAGCGACATAAACACAGCAGTAAAAAGCAGCTAAACCCCATTATAAAAATCAATTACTTTTAAAAACCCGTGAAACAAAGACAGTGAAAGAGAGAGAAATTCTTACAAAATTCGTTCAGGGGCTGTGATGCCACCTGGATTGACCATATCTAGACCCACAGCTGATGGAGACATAAGGGTGGACACTCTTGGGGCTGAGAGGTTTCGTGCGGTAGGGTGAGGAAACGCAGACCCTTTCAAGTAATACTGCGTGGTACCCATCCCATGGGTCCCAAATCTCCAGGTTCAAGGGCATCTTCCTACATCGAAAACATGCATGAGAAACCCAGAAGATGGTACACCGTGTGATCGGGAAAGGTTTCCAAAACGCACCTCATTTCTCATCTCCTTGTGCTCGGGTTCGCCATTCCAGCCGCTTTACTAGCAATCTCCCTCCTTGGAGATTCAGCACCTTTAACCTCCTGTTCCGTACAGGTTGCAATTTGTCCTGAGGATGAACGGGAAGAGTGGGAACCAATGAGAGACTAGCTCTAGGTGTTGGGACAGGCACAGGTCACTCTACTTCCCCATCAGGAAGAAGAATTAACCACAGGCTCAGCCTGCCGCCCAGGACCAGAATAGGGCCTGAAGCAATCCTGCGCTTTTGCGGCCAGCTCCCAAGAAAGCGAGTTGAAAAATGGAGCTCAGGGGCACTGCAATTCACAAACCTGCAGACTTATAAATGATAACTCTCGTCCACAAATATATTGAGGGAAGGCAACGAAGAGGATTGGAAAGCAAGGCAGAATTGCAGGAAACAGATTTCAGGAGGGAGATTCGAATCGCCTTTAAAGCACAGGAAAAGCGGCAAAACCTCGACAATGATGCCCTTGGCCAAAAAGGGCGTATGCGTTTTTTCCTGAATATATTCAGGAAAAATCACATACGCCCTTTTTGGCCAACCAAGCAACCTGGAAAGTCAAATCAGAGCTATAAAGAAGTCTCGCTTCCCATCGGTCAAAAGGGCCATGCTGAATAAAGTTTCAAACCAGAAATGCAGGACAGCCCATGGAGAAACGGGAGCCTGGCTACGCTGATGGGGGGGATGTAAATTGCCAACAGCCACTCTGGAGAAGTGTACGGTGTGTCCTGCAACATCTAAAAAACTCAGCTTAGAGAGCATAGGGCACTTCCACTCATGGGCGTATCAATTGGGAAAAGTAAAAATCAGCAAGGCACAGGCACCCAAAGTTTAGGGCTGCTCTGTTGACAAGAACCTCCACTTCGTTACACCTTAAATATGCCAGGAAAGAGAAAAATGGATAAAGAAGTTGTGGTCCTTATGTACAATGGAATATCACTCAGCCATGAAATCAACGTCATAAGGCTAGTAGCAGCATGATGAGTGGATTTAGGTACGACGATTCTAAGTGAAATAAGTCACACAGAAAAAGACACTTATCATAAGATATCACTTATAGAGGGAATGTAAAAACCGCTACCCTTGAACTGAATTGCAAAACAGAACAGAGTCACACGTTTAGAAAACACACTATGGCTGCTTAACGGGAAAGGTGAGGTGGGGTGATGCATAAAACAAGGGTTTCAAATTAGCTCAGATACCGTTCCATAAACCCAATATGTAATAGACAAGATCTACTCCTTGATCAGTGAATTGGACTCAACACCCCCTATTCACCGCCCAAGAATATATCTGACTAGTAAGAATCTTAAAACATATGTATTGATATCTCTCTGTAAGTGAGTCACGTGGGTGTAAAGCGGCATAAACACAGCAGTAAAAAGCAGCTAAACCCCATTATAAAAATCAATTACTTTTAAAAACCCGTGAAACAAAGACAGTGAAAGAGAGAGAAATTCTTACAAAATTCGTTCAGGGGCTGTGATGCCACCTGGATTGACCATATCTAGACCCACAGCTGATGGAGACATAAGGGTGGACACTCTTGGGGCTGAGAGGTTTGGTGCGGTTGGGTGAGGAAACGCAGACCCTTTAAAGTAATACTGCGTGGTTCCCATCCCATGGGTCCCAAATCTCCAGGTTCAAGGGCATCTTCCTACATCGAAAACATGCATGAGAAACCCAGAAGATGGTACACCGTGTGATCGGGAAAGGTTTCCAAAACGCACCTCATTTCTCATCTCCTTATGCTCGGGTTCGCCATTCCAGCCGCTTTAGTAGCAATCTCCCTCCTTGGAGAATCAGCACCTTTAACCTCCTGTTCCGTACAGGTTGCAATTTGTCCTGAGGATGAACGGGAAGAGTGGGAACCGATGAGAGACTAGCTCTAGGTGTTGGGACAGGCACAGGTCACTCTACTTCCCCATCAGGAAGAAGAATTAACCACAGGCTCAGCCTGCCGCCCGGGACCAGAATAGGGCCTGAAGCAATCCTGCGCTTTTGCGGCCAGCTCCCAAGAAAGCGAGTTGAAAAATGGATCTCAGGGGCACTGCAATTCACAAACCTGCAGACTTATAAATGATAACTCTCGTCCACAAATATATTGAGGGAAGGCAACGAAGAGGATTCGAAAGCAAGGCAGAATGGCAAGAAACAGATTTCAGGAGGGAGATTCGAATCGCCTTTAAAGCACAGGAAAAGCGGCAAAACCTCGACAATGATGCCCTTGGCCAAAAAGGGCGTATGCGTTTTTTCCTGAATATATTCAGGAAAAATCGCATAAGCCCTTTTTGGCCAACCAAGCAACCTGGAAAGGCAAATCAGCGCTATAAAGAAGTCTCGCTTCCCATCGGTCAAAAGGGCCATGCTAAATAAAGTTTCAAACCAGAAATGCAGGACAGGCCATGGAGAAACGGGAGCCTGGCTACGCTGATGGGGGGGATGTAAATTGCCAACAGTCACTCTGGAGAAGTGTACGGTGTGTCCTGCAACATCTAAAAAACTCAGCTTAGAGAGCATAGGGCACTTCCACTCATGGGCGTATAAATTGGGAAAACTAAAAATCAGCAAGGCACAGGCACCCCAAAGTTTAGGGCTGCTCTGTTGACAAGAACCTCCACTTCGTTACACCTTAAATATGCCAGGAAAGAGAAAAATGGATAAAGAAGCTGTGGTCCTTATGTACAATGGAATATCACTCAGCCATGAAATCAACGTCATAAGGCTAGTAGCAGCATGATGAGTGGATTTAGGTACGACGATTCTAAGTGAAATAAGTCACACAGAAAAAGACACTTATCATAAGATATCACTTATAGAGGGAATGTAAAAACCGCTACCCTTGAACTGAATTGCAAAACAGAACAGAGTCACACGTTTAGAAAACACACTATGGCTGCTTAACGGGAAAGGTGAGGTGGGGTGATGCATAAAACAAGGGTTTCAAATTAGCTGAGATACCGTTCCATAAACCCAATATGTAATAGACAAGACCTACTCCTTGCTCAGTGAATTGGACTCAACACCCCCTATTCACCGCCCAACAATATATCTGACTAGTAAGAATGTTAAAACCTATGTATTGATATCTCTCTGTAAGTGAGTCACGTGGGTGTAAAGCGACATAAACACAGCAGTAAAAAGCAGCTAAACCCCATTATAAAAATCAATTACTTTTAAAAACCCGTGAAACAAAGACAGTGAAAGAGAGAGAAATTCTTACAAAATTCGTTCAGGGGCTGTGATGCCACCTGGATTGACCATATCTAGACCCACAGCTGATGGAGACATAAGGGTGGACACTCTTGGGGCTGAGAGGTTTCGTGCGGTAGGGTGAGGAAACGCAGACCCTTTCAAGTAATACTGCGTGGTACCCATCCCATGGGTCCCAAATCTCCAGGTTCAAGGGCATCTTCCTACATCGAAAACATGCATGAGAAACCCAGAAGATGGTACACCGTGTGATCGGGAAAGGTTTCCAAAACGCACCTCATTTCTCATCTCCTTGTGCTCGGGTTCGCCATTCCAGCCGCTTTACTAGCAATCTCCCTCCTTGGAGATTCAGCACCTTTAACCTCCTGTTCCGTACAGGTTGCAATTTGTCCTGAGGATGAACGGGAAGAGTGGGAACCAATGAGAGACTAGCTCTAGGTGTTGGGACAGGCACAGGTCACTCTACTTCCCCATCAGGAAGAAGAATTAACCACAGGCTCAGCCTGCCGCCCAGGACCAGAATAGGGCCTGAAGCAATCCTGCGCTTTTGCGGCCAGCTCCCAAGAAAGCGAGTTGAAAAATGGAGCTCAGGGGCACTGCAATTCACAAACCTGCAGACTTATAAATGATAACTCTCGTCCACAAATATATTGAGGGAAGGCAACGAAGAGGATTGGAAAGCAAGGCAGAATTGCAGGAAACAGATTTCAGGAGGGAGATTCGAATCGCCTTTAAAGCACAGGAAAAGCGGCAAAACCTCGACAATGATGCCCTTGGCCAAAAAGGGCGTATGCGTTTTTTCCTGAATATATTCAGGAAAAATCACATACGCCCTTTTTGGCCAACCAAGCAACCTGGAAAGTCAAATCAGAGCTATAAAGAAGTCTCGCTTCCCATCGGTCAAAAGGGCCATGCTGAATAAAGTTTCAAACCAGAAATGCAGGACAGCCCATGGAGAAACGGGAGCCTGGCTACGCTGATGGGGGGGATGTAAATTGCCAACAGCCACTCTGGAGAAGTGTACGGTGTGTCCTGCAACATCTAAAAAACTCAGCTTAGAGAGCATAGGGCACTTCCACTCATGGGCGTATCAATTGGGAAAAGTAAAAATCAGCAAGGCACAGGCACCCAAAGTTTAGGGCTGCTCTGTTGACAAGAACCTCCACTTCGTTACACCTTAAATATGCCAGGAAAGAGAAAAATGGATAAAGAAGTTGTGGTCCTTATGTACAATGGAATATCACTCAGCCATGAAATCAACGTCATAAGGCTAGTAGCAGCATGATGAGTGGATTTAGGTACGACGATTCTAAGTGAAATAAGTCACACAGAAAAAGACACTTATCATAAGATATCACTTATAGAGGGAATGTAAAAACCGCTACCCTTGAACTGAATTGCAAAACAGAACAGAGTCACACGTTTAGAAAACACACTATGGCTGCTTAACGGGAAAGGTGAGGTGGGGTGATGCATAAAACAAGGGTTTCAAATTAGCTCAGATACCGTTCCATAAACCCAATATGTAATAGACAAGATCTACTCCTTGATCAGTGAATTGGACTCAACACCCCCTATTCACCGCCCAAGAATATATCTGACTAGTAAGAATCTTAAAACATATGTATTGATATCTCTCTGTAAGTGAGTCACGTGGGTGTAAAGCGGCATAAACACAGCAGTAAAAAGCAGCTAAACCCCATTATAAAAATCAATTACTTTTAAAAACCCGTGAAACAAAGACAGTGAAAGAGAGAGAAATTCTTACAAAATTCGTTCAGGGGCTGTGATGCCACCTGGATTGACCATATCTAGACCCACAGCTGATGGAGACATAAGGGTGGACACTCTTGGGGCTGAGAGGTTTGGTGAGGTTGGGTGAGGAAACGCAGACCCTTTCAATTAATACTGCGTGGTACCCATCCCATGGGTCCCAAATCTCCAGGTTCAAGGGCATCTTCCTACATCGAAAACATGCATGAGAAACCCAGAAGATGGTACACCGTGTGATCGGGAAAGGTTTCCAAAACGCACCTCATTTCTCATCTCCTTGTGCTCGGGTTCGCCATTCCAGCCGCTTTACTAGCAATCTCCCTCCTTGGAGATTCAGCACCTTTAACCTCCTGTTCCGTACAGGTTGCAATTTGTCCTGAGGATGAACGGGAAGAGTGGGAACCAATGAGAGACTAGCTCTAGGTGTTGGGACAGGCACAGGTCACTCTACTTTCCCATCAGGAAGAAGAATTAACCACAGGCTCAGCCTGCCGCCCGGGACCAGAATAGGGCCTGAAGCAATCCTGCGCTTTTGCGGCCAGCTCCCAAGAAAGCGAGTTGAAAAATGGAGCTCAGGGGCACTGCAATTCACAAACCTGCAGACTTATAAATGATAACTCTCGTCCACAAATATATTGAGGGAAGGCAACGAAGAGGATTCGAAAGCAAGGCAGAATGGCAAGAAACAGATTTCAGGAGGGAGATTCGAATCGCCTTTCAAGCACAGGAAAAGCGGCTAAACCTCGACAATGATGCCCTTGGCCAAAAAGGGCGTATGCGTTTTTTCCTGAATATATTCAGGAAAAATCGCATATGCCCTTTTTGGCCAACCAAGCAACCTGGAAAGTCAAATCAGCGCTATAAAGAAGTCTCGCTTCCCATCGGTCAAAAGGGCCATGCTAAATAAAGTTTCAAACCAGAAATGCAGGACAGGCCATGGAGAAACGGGAGCCTGGCTACGCTGATGGGGGGGATGTAAATTGCCAACAGCCACTCTGGAGAAGTGTACGGTGTGTCCTGCAACATCTAAAAAACTCAGCTTAGAGAGCATAGGGCACTTCCACTCATGGGCGTATAAATTGGGAAAACTAACAATCAGCAAGGCACAGGCACCCCAAAGTTTAGGGTTGCTCTGTTGACAAGAACCTCCACTTCGTTACACCTTAAATATGCCAGGAAAGAGAAAAATGGATAAAGAAGTTGTGGTCCTTATGTACAATGGAATATCACTCAGCCATGAAATCAACGTCATAAGGCTAGTAGCAGCATGATGAGTGGATTTAGGTACGACGATTCTAAGTGAAATAAGTCACACAGAAAAAGACACTTATCATAAGATATCACTTATAGAGGGAATGTAAAAACCGCTACCCTTGAACTGAATTGCAAAACAGAACAGAGTCACACGTTTAGAAAACACACTATGGCTGCTTAACGGGAAAGGTGAGGTGGGGTGATGCATAAAACAAGGGTTTCAAATTAGCTCAGATACCGTTCCATAAACCCAATATGTAATAGACAAGACCTACTCCTTGATCAGTGAATTGGACTCAACACCCCCTATTCACCGCCCAAGAATATATCTGACTAGTAAGAATCTTAAAACCTATGTTTTGATATCTCTCTGTAAGTGAGTCAAGTGGGTGTAAAGCGGCAGAAACACCACAGTGAAAATCAGCTAATCCCCATTATAAAAATCAATTACTTTTAAAAACCCGTGAAACAAAGACAGTGAAAGAGAGGGAAATTCTTACAAAATTCGTTCAGGGGCTGTGATGCCACCTGGATTGACCATATCTAGACCCACAGCTGTTGGAGACATAAGGTTGGACACTCTTGGGGCTGAGAGGTTTGGTGCGGTTGGGTGAGGAAACGCAGACCCTTTAAAGTAATACTGCGTGGTTCCCATCCCATGGGTCCCAAATCTCCAGGTTCAAGGGCATCTTCCTACATCGAAAACATGCATGAGAAACCCAGAAGATGGTACACCGTGTGATCGGGAAAGGTTTCCAAAACGCACCTCATTTCTCATCTCCTTATGCTCGGGTTCGCCATTCCAGCCGCTTTAGTAGCAATCTCCCTCCTTGGAGAATCAGCACCTTTAACCTCCTGTTCCGTACAGGTTGCAATTTGTCCTGAGGATGAACGGGAAGAGTGGGAACCGATGAGAGACTAGCTCTAGGTGTTGGGACAGGCACAGGTCACTCTACTTCCCCATCAGGAAGAAGAATTAACCACAGGCTCAGCCTGCCGCCCGGGACCAGAATAGGGCCTGAAGCAATCCTGCGCTTTTGCGGCCAGCTCCCAAGAAAGCGAGTTGAAAAATGGATCTCAGGGGCACTGCAATTCACAAACCTGCAGACTTATAAATGATAACTCTCGTCCACAAATATATTGAGGGAAGGCAACGAAGAGGATTCGAAAGCAAGGCAGAATGGCAAGAAACAGATTTCAGGAGGGAGATTCGAATCGCCTTTAAAGCACAGGAAAAGCGGCAAAACCTCGACAATGATGCCCTTTGCCAAAAAGGGCGTATGCGTTTTTTCCTGAATATATTCAGGAAAAATCGCATAAGCCCTTTTTGGCCAACCAAGCAACCTGGAAAGGCAAATCAGCGCTATAAAGAAGTCTCGCTTCCCATCGGTCAAAAGGGCCATGCTAAATAAAGTTTCAAACCAGAAATGCAGGGCAGCCCATGGAGAAACGGGTGCCTGGCTACGCTGATGGGGGGGATGTAAATTGCCAACAGCCACTCTGGAGAAGTGTACGGTGTGTCCTGAAACATCTAAAAAACTCAGCTTAGAGAGCACAGGGCACTTCCACTCATGGGCGTATAAATTGGGAAAACTAAAAATCAGCAAGACACAGGCACCCCAAAGTTTAGGGCTGCTCTGTTGACAAGAACCTCCACTTCTTTACACCTTAAATATCCCAGGAAAGAGAAAAATGGATAAAGAAGTTGTGGTCCTTATGTACAATGGAATATCACTCAGCCATGAAATCAACGTCATAAGGCTAGTAGCAGCATGATGAGTGGATTTAGGTACGACGATTCTAAGTGAAATAAGTCACACAGAAAAAGACACTTATCATAAGATATCACTTATAGAGGGAATGTAAAAAGCGCTACCCTTGAACTGAATTACAAAACAGAACAGAGTCCCACGTTTAGAAAACACACTATGGCTGCTTAACGGGAAAGGTGAAGTGGGGTGATGCATAAAACAAGGGTTTCAAATTAGCTCAGATACCGTTCCATAAACCCAATATGTAATAGACAAGACCTACTCCTTGATCAGTGAATTGGACTCAACACCCCCTATTCACCGCCCAAGAATATATCTGACTAGTAAGAATCTTAAAACCTATGTTTTGATATCTCTCTGTAAGTGAGTCAAGTGGGTGTAAAGCGGCAGAAACACAGCAGTGAAAAGCAGCTAAACCCCATTATAAAAATCAATTACTTTTAAAAACCCGTGAAACAAAGACAGTGAAAGAGAGGGAAATTCTTACAAAATTCGTTCAGGGGCTGTGATGCCACCTGGATTGACCATATCTAGACCCACAGCTGTTGGAGACATAAGGTTGGACACTCTTGGGGCTGAGAGGTTTGGTGCGGTTGGGTGAGGAAACGCAGACCCTTTAAAGTAATACTGCGTGGTTCCCATCCCATGGGTCCCAAATCTCCAGGTTCAAGGGCATCTTCCTACATCGAAAACATGCATGAGAAACCCAGAAGATGGTACACCGTGTGATCGGGAAAGGTTTCCAAAACGCACCTCATTTCTCATCTCCTTGTGCTCGGGTTCGCCATTCCAGCCGCTTTACTAGCAATCTCCCTCCTTGGAGATTCAGCACCTTTAACCTCCTGTTCCGTACAGGTTGCAATTTGTCCTGAGGATGAACGGGAAGAGGGGGAACCAATGAGAGACTAGCTCTAAGTGTTAGGACAGGCACAGGTCACTCTACTTTCCCATCAGGAAGAAGAATTAACCACAGGCTCAGCCTGCCGCCCGGGACCAGAATAGGGCCTGAAGCAATCCTGCGCTTTTGCGGCCAGCTCCCAAGAAAGCGAGTTGAAAAATGGAGCTCAGGGGCACTGCAATTCACAAACCTGCAGACTTATAAATGATAACTCTCGTCCACAAATATATTGAGGGAAGGCAACGAAGAGGATTGGAAAGCAAGGCAGAATGGCAAGAAACAGATTTCAGGAGGGAGATTCGAATCGCCTTTAAAGCACAGGAAAAGTGGCAAAACCTCGACAATGATGCCCTTGGCCAAAAAGGGCGTATGCGTTTTTTCCTGAATATATTCAGGAAAAATCGCATAAGCCCTTTTTGGCCAACCAAGCAACCTGGAAAGTCAAATCAGCGCTATAAAGAAGTCTCGCTTCCCATCGGTCAAAAGGGCCATGCTAAATAAAGTTTCAAACCAGAAATGCAGGACAGGCCATGGAGAAACGGGAGCCTGGCTACGCTGATGGGGGGGATGTAAATTGCCAACAGTCACTCTGGAGAAGTGTACGGTGTGTCCTGCAACATCTAAAAAACTCAGCTTAGAGAGCATAGGGCACTTCCACTCATGGGCGTATAAATTGGGAAAACTAAAAATCAGCAAGGCACAGGCACCCCAAAGTTTAGGGCTGCTCTGTTGACAAGAACCTCCACTTCGTTACACCTTAAATATGCCAGGAAAGAGAAAAATGGATAAAGAAGCTGTGGTCCTTATGTACAATGGAATATCACTCAGCCATGAAATCAACGTCATAAGGCTAGTAGCAGCATGATGAGTGGATTTAGGTACGACGATTCTAAGTGAAATAAGTCACACAGAAAAAGACACTTATCATAAGATATCACTTATAGAGGGAATGTAAAAACCGCTACCCTTGAACTGAATTGCAAAACAGAACAGAGTCACACGTTTAGAAAACACACTATGGCTGCTTAACGGGAAAGGTGAGGTGGGGTGATGCATAAAACAAGGGTTTCAAATTAGCTGAGATACCGTTCCATAAACCCAATATGTAATAGACAAGACCTACTCCTTGCTCAGTGAATTGGACTCAACACCCCCTATTCACCACCCAACAATATATCTGACTAGTAAGAATGTTAAAACCTATGTATTGATATCTCTCTGTAAGTGAGTCACGTGGGTGTAAAGCGACATAAACACAGCAGTAAAAAGCAGCTAAACCCCATTATAAAAATCAATTACTTTTAAAAACCCGTGAAGCAAAGACAGTGAAAGAGAGAGAAATTCTTACAAAATTCGTTCAGGGGCTGTGATGCCACCTGGATTGACCATATCTAGACCCACAGCTGATGGAGACATAAGGGTGGACACTCTTGGGGCTGAGAGGTTTCGTGCGGTAGGGTGAGGAAACGCAGACCCTTTCAAGTAATACTGCGTGGTACCCATCCCATGGGTCCCAAATCTCCAGGTTCAAGGGCATCTTCCTACATCGAAAACATGCATGAGAAACCCAGAAGATGGTACACCGTGTGATCGGGAAAGGTTTCCAAAACGCACCTCATTTCTCATCTCCTTGTGCTCGGGTTCGCCATTCCAGCCGCTTTACTAGCAATCTCCCTCCTTGGAGATTCAGCACCTTTAACCTCCTGTTCCGTACAGGTTGCAATTTGTCCTGAGGATGAACGGGAAGAGTGGGAACCAATGAGAGACTAGCTCTAGGTGTTGGGACAGGCACAGGTCACTCTACTTCCCCATCAGGAAGAAGAATTAACCACAGGCTCAGCCTGCCGCCCAGGACCAGAATAGGGCCTGAAGCAATCCTGCGCTTTTGCGGCCAGCTCCCAAGAAAGCGAGTTGAAAAATGGAGCTCAGGGGCACTGCAATTCACAAACCTGCAGACTTATAAATGATAACTCTCGTCCACAAATATATTGAGGGAAGGCAACGAAGAGGATTGGAAAGCAAGGCAGAATTGCAGGAAACAGATTTCAGGAGGGAGATTCGAATCGCCTTTAAAGCACAGGAAAAGCGGCAAAACCTCGACAATGATGCCCTTGGCCAAAAAGGGCGTATGCGTTTTTTCCTGAATATATTCAGGAAAAATCACATACGCCCTTTTTGGCCAACCAAGCAACCTGGAAAGTCAAATCAGAGCTATAAAGAAGTCTCGCTTCCCATCGGTCAAAAGGGCCATGCTAAATAAAGTTTCAAACCAGAAATGCAGGACAGCCCATGGAGAAACGGGAGCCTGGCTACGCTGATGGGGGGGATGTAAATTGCCAACAGCCACTCTGGAGAAGTGTACGGTGTGTCCTGCAACATCTAAAAAACTCAGCTTAGAGAGCATAGGGCACTTCCACTCATGGGCGTATCAATTGGGAAAAGTAAAAATCAGCAAGGCACAGGCACCCAAAGTTTAGGGCTGCTCTGTTGACAAGAACCTCCACTTCGTTACACCTTAAATATGCCAGGAAAGAGAAAAATGGATAAAGAAGTTGTGGTCCTTATGTACAATGGAATATCACTCAGCCATGAAATCAACGTCATAAGGCTAGTAGCAGCATGATGAGTGGATTTAGGTACGACGATTCTAAGTGAAATAAGTCACACAGAAAAAGACACTTATCATAAGATATCACTTATAGAGGGAATGTAAAAACCGCTACCCTTGAACTGAATTGCAAAACAGAACAGAGTCACACGTTTAGAAAACACACTATGGCTGCTTAACGGGAAAGGTGAGGTGGGGTGATGCATAAAACAAGGGTTTCAAATTAGCTCAGATACCGTTCCATAAACCCAATATGTAATAGACAAGATCTACTCCTTGATCAGTGAATTGGACTCAACACCCCCTATTCACCGCCCAAGAATATATCTGACTAGTAAGAATCTTAAAACATATGTATTGATATCTCTCTGTAAGTGAGTCACGTGGGTGTAAAGCGGCATAAACACAGCAGTAAAAAGCAGCTAAACCCCATTATAAAAATCAATTACTTTTAAAAACCCGTGAAACAAAGACAGTGAAAGAGAGAGAAATTCTTACAAAATTCGTTCAGGGGCTGTGATGCCACCTGGATTGACCATATCTAGACCCACAGCTGATGGAGACATAAGGGTGGACACTCTTGGGGCTGAGAGGTTTGGTGAGGTTGGGTGAGGAAACGCAGACCCTTTCAATTAATACTGCGTGGTACCCATCCCATGGGTCCCAAATCTCCAGGTTCAAGGGCATCTTCCTACATCGAAAACATGCATGAGAAACCCAGAAGATGGTACACCGTGTGATCGGGAAAGGTTTCCAAAACGCACCTCATTTCTCATCTCCTTGTGCTCGGGTTCGCCATTCCAGCCGCTTTACTAGCAATCTCCCTCCTTGGAGATTCAGCACCTTTAACCTCCTGTTCCGTACAGGTTGCAATTTGTCCTGAGGATGAACGGGAAGAGTGGGAACCAATGAGAGACTAGCTCTAGGTGTTGGGACAGGCACAGGTCACTCTACTTTCCCATCAGGAAGAAGAATTAACCACAGGCTCAGCCTGCCGCCCGGGACCAGAATAGGGCCTGAAGCAATCCTGCGCTTTTGCGGCCAGCTCCCAAGAAAGCGAGTTGAAAAATGGAGCTCAGGGGCACTGCAATTCACAAACCTGCAGACTTATAAATGATAACTCTCGTCCACAAATATATTGAGGGAAGGCAACGAAGAGGATTCGAAAGCAAGGCAGAATGGCAAGAAACAGATTTCAGGAGGGAGATTCGAATCGCCTTTCAAGCACAGGAAAAGCGGCTAAACCTCGACAATGATGCCCTTGGCCAAAAAGGGCGTATGCGTTTTTTCCTGAATATATTCAGGAAAAATCGCATATGCCCTTTTTGGCCAACCAAGCAACCTGGAAAGTCAAATCAGCGCTATAAAGAAGTCTCGCTTCCCATCGGTCAAAAGGGCCATGCTAAATAAAGTTTCAAACCAGAAATGCAGGACAGGCCATGGAGAAACGGGAGCCTGGCTACGCTGATGGGGGGGATGTAAATTGCCAACAGCCACTCTGGAGAAGTGTACGGTGTGTCCTGCAACATCTAAAAAACTCAGCTTAGAGAGCATAGGGCACTTCCACTCATGGGCGTATAAATTGGGAAAACTAACAATCAGCAAGGCACAGGCACCCCAAAGTTTAGGGTTGCTCTGTTGACAAGAACCTCCACTTCGTTACACCTTAAATATGCCAGGAAAGAGAAAAATGGATAAAGAAGTTGTGGTCCTTATGTACAATGGAATATCACTCAGCCATGAAATCAACGTCATAAGGCTAGTAGCAGCATGATGAGTGGATTTAGGTACGACGATTCTAAGTGAAATAAGTCACACAGAAAAAGACACTTATCATAAGATATCACTTATAGAGGGAATGTAAAAACCGCTACCCTTGAACTGAATTGCAAAACAGAACAGAGTCACACGTTTAGAAAACACACTATGGCTGCTTAACGGGAAAGGTGAGGTGGGGTGATGCATAAAACAAGGGTTTCAAATTAGCTCAGACACCGTTCCATAAACCCAATATGTAATAGACAAGACCTACTCCTTGCTCAGTGAATTGGACTCAACACCCCCTATTCACCGCCCAAGAATATATCTGACTAGTAAGAATCTTAAAACCTATGTATTGATATCTCTCTGTAAGTGAGTCACGTGGGTGTAAAGCGGCATAAACACAGCAGTAAAAAGCAGCTAAACCCCATTATAAAAATCAATTACTTTTAAAAACCCGTGAAACAAAGACAGTGAAAGAGAGAGAAATTCTTACAAAATTCGTTCAGGGGCTGTGATGCCACCTGGATTGACCATATCTAGACCCACAGCTGATGGAGACATAAGGGTGGACACTCTTGGGGCTGAGAGGTTTGGTGAGGTTGGGTGAGGAAACGCAGACCCTTTCAAGTAATACTGCGTGGTACCCATCCCATGGGTCCCAAATCTCCAGGTTCAAGGGCATCTTCCTACATCGAAAACATGCATGAGAAACCCAGAAGATGGTACACCGTGTGATCGGGAAAGGTTTCCAAAACGCACCTCATTTCTCATCTCCTTGTGCTCGGGTTCGCCATTCCAGCCGCTTTACTAGCAATCTCCCTCCTTGGAGATTCAGCACCTTTAACCTCCTGTTCCGTACAGGTTGCAATTTGTCCTGAGGATGAACGGGAAGAGTGGGAACCAATGAGAGACTAGCTCTAGGTGTTGGGACAGGCACAGGTCTCTCTACTTTCCCATCAGGAAGAAGAATTAACCACAGGCTCAGCCTGCCGCCCGGGACCAGAATAGGGCCTGAAGCAATCCTGCGCTTTTGCGGCCAGCTCCCAAGAAAGCGAGTTGAAAAATGGAGCTCAGGGGCACTGCAATTCACAAACCTGCAGACTTATAAATGATAACTCTCGTCCACAAATATATTGAGGGAAGGCAACGAAGAGGATTCGAAAGCAAGGCAGAATGGCAAGAAACAGATTTCAGGAGGGAGATTCGAATCGCCTTTCAAGCACAGGAAAAGCGGCTAAACCTCGACAATGATGCCCTTGGCCAAAAAGGGCATATGCGTTTTTTCCTGAATATATTCAGGAAAAATCGCATATGCCCTTTTTGGCCAACCAAGCAACCTGGAAAGTCAAATCAGCGCTATAAAGAAGTCTCGCTTCCCATCGGGCAAAAGGGCCATGCTAAATAAAGTTTCAAACCAGAAATGCAGGACAGGCCATGGAGAAACGGGAGCCTGGCTACGCTGATGGGGGGGATGTAAATTGCCAACAGCCACTCTGGAGAAGTGTACGGTGTGTCCTGCAACATCTAAAAAACTCAGCTTAGAGAGCATAGGGCACTTCCACTCATGGGCGTATAAATTGGGAAAACTAACAATCAGCAAGGCACAGGCACCCCAAAGTTTAGGGTTGCTCTGTTGACAAGAACCTCCACTTCGTTACACCTTAAATATGCCAGGAAAGAGAAAAATGGATAAAGAAGTTGTGGTCCTTATGTACAATGGAATATCACTCAGCCATGAAATCAACGTCATAAGGCTAGTAGCAGCATGATGAGTGGATTTAGGTACGACGATTCTAAGTGAAATAAGTCACACAGAAAAAGACACTTATCATAAGATATCACTTATAGAGGGAATGTAAAAACCGCTACCCTTGAACTGAATTGCAAAACAGAACAGAGTCACACGTTTAGAAAACACACTATGGCTGCTTAACGGGAAAGGTGAGGTGGGGTGATGCATAAAACAAGGGTTTCAAATTAGCTCAGATACCGTTCCATAAACCCAATATGTAATAGACAAGACCTACTCCTTGCTCAGTGAATTGGACTCAACACCCCCTATTCACCGCCCAAGAATATATCTGACTAGTAAGAATCTTAAAACCTATGTATTGATATCTCTCTGTAAGTGAGTCACGTGGGTGTAAAGCGACATAAACACAGCAGTAAAAAGCAGCTAAACCCCATTATAAAAATCAATTACTTTTAAAAACCCGTGAAACAAAGACAGTGAAAGAGAGAGAAATTCTTACAAAATTCGTTCAGGGGCTGTGATGCCACCTGGATTGACCATATCTAGACCCACAGCTGATGGAGACATAAGGGTGGACACTCTTGGGGCTGAGAGGTTTGGTGAGGTTGGGTGAGGAAACGCAGACCCTTTCAAGTAATACTGCGTGGTACCCATCCCATGGGTCCCAAATCTCCAGGTTCAAGGGCATCTTCCTACATCGAAAACATGCATGAGAAACCCAGAAGATGGTACACCGTGTGATCGGGAAAGGTTTCCAAAACGCACCTCATTTCTCATCTCCTTGTGCTCGGGTTCGCCATTCCAGCCGCTTTACTAGCAATCTCCCTCCTTGGAGATTCAGCACCTTTAACCTCCTGTTCCGTACAGGTTGCAATTTGTCCTGAGGATGAACGGGAAGAGTGGGAACCAATGAGAGACTAGCTCTAGGTGTTGGGACAGGCACAGGTCACTCTACTTTCCCATCAGGAAGAAGAATTAACCACAGGCTCAGCCTGCCGCCCGGGACCAGAATAGGGCCTGAAGCAATCCTGCGCTTTTGCGGCCAGCTCCCAAGAAAGCGAGTTGAAAAATGGAGCTCAGGGGCACTGCAATTCACAAACCTGCAGACTTATAAATGATAACTCTCGTCCACAAATATATTGAGGGAAGGCAACGAAGAGGATTCGAAAGCAAGGCAGAATGGCAAGAAACAGATTTCAGGAGGGAGATTCGAATCGCCTTTCAAGCACAGGAAAAGCGGCAAAACCTCGACAATGATGCCCTTGGCCAAAAAGGGCGTATGCGTTTTTTCCTGAATATATTCAGGAAAAATCGCATAAGCCCTTTTTGGCCAACCAAGCAACCTGGAAAGTCAAATCAGCGCTATAAAGAAGTCTCGCTTCCCATCGGTCAAAAGGGCCATGCTAAATAAAGTTTCAAACCAGAAATGCAGGACAGGCCATGGAGAAACGGGAGCCTGGCTACGCTGATGGGGGGGATGTAAATTGCCAACAGCCACTCTGGAGAAGTGTACGGTGTGTCCTGCAACATCTAAAAAACTCAGCTTAGAGAGCATAGGGCACTTCCACTCATGGGCGTATAAATTGGGAAAACTAAAAATCAGCAAGGCACAGGCACCCCAAAGTTTAGGGTTGCTCTGTTGACAAGAACCTCCACTTCGTTACACCTTAAATATGCCAGGAAAGAGAAAAATGGATAAAGAAGTTGTGGTCCTTATGTACAATGGAATATCACTCAGCCATGAAATCAACGTCATAAGGCTAGTAGCAGCATGATGAGTGGATTTAGGTACGACGATTCTAAGTGAAATAAGTCACACAGAAAAAGACACTTATCATAAGATATCACTTATAGAGGGAATGTAAAAACCGCTACCCTTGAACTGAATTGCAAAACAGAACAGAGTCACACGTTTAGAAAACACACTATGGCTGCTTAACGGGAAAGGTGAGGTGGGGTGATGCATAAAACAAGGGTTTCAAATTAGCTCAGACACCGTTCCATAAACCCAATATGTAATAGACAAGACCTACTCCTTGCTCAGTGAATTGGACTCAACACCCCCTATTCACCGCCCAAGAATATATCTGACTAGTAAGAATCTTAAAACCTATGTATTGATATCTCTCTGTAAGTGAGTCACGTGGGTGTAAAGCGGCATAAACACAGCAGTAAAAAGCAGCTAAACCCCATTATAAAAATCAATTACTTTTAAAAACCCGTGAAACAAAGACAGTGAAAGAGAGAGAAATTCTTACAAAATTCGTTCAGGGGCTGTGATGCCACCTGGATTGACCATATCTAGACCCACAGCTGATGGAGACATAAGGGTGGACACTCTTGGGGCTGAGAGGTTTGGTGAGGTTGGGTGAGGAAACGCAGACCCTTTCAAGTAATACTGCGTGGTACCCATCCCATGGGTCCCAAATCTCCAGGTTCAAGGGCATCTTCCTACATCGAAAACATGCATGAGAAACCCAGAAGATGGTACACCGTGTGATCGGGAAAGGTTTCCAAAACGCACCTCATTTCTCATCTCCTTGTGCTCGGGTTCGCCATTCCAGCCGCTTTACTAGCAATCTCCCTCCTTGGAGATTCAGCACCTTTAACCTCCTGTTCCGTACAGGTTGCAATTTGTCCTGAGGATGAACGGGAAGAGTGGGAACCAATGAGAGACTAGCTCTAGGTGTTGGGACAGGCACAGGTCACTCTACTTTCCCATCAGGAAGAAGAATTAACCACAGGCTCAGCCTGCCGCCCGGGACCAGAATAGGGCCTGAAGCAATCCTGCGCTTTTGCGGCCAGCTCCCAAGAAAGCGAGTTGAAAAATGGAGCTCAGGGGCACTGCAATTCACAAACCTGCAGACTTATAAATGATAACTCTCGTCCACAAATATATTGAGGGAAGGCAACGAAGAGGATTGGAAAGCAAGGCAGAATGGCAAGAAACAGATTTCAGGAGGGAGATTCAAATCGCCTTTCAAGCACAGGAAAAGCGGCTAAACCTCGACAATGATGCCCTTGGCCAAAAAGGGCGTATGCGTTTTTTCCTGAATATATTCAGGAAAAATCGCATATGCCCTTTTTGGCCAACCAAGCAACCTGGAAAGTCAAATCAGCGCTATAAAGAAGTCTCGCTTCCCATCGGTCAAAAGGGCCATGCTAAATAAAGTTTCAAACCAGAAATGCAGGACAGGCCATGGAGAAACGGGAGCCTGGCTACGCTGATGGGGGGGATGTAAATTGCCAACAGCCACTCTGGAGAAGTGTACGGTGTGTCCTGCAACATCTAAAAAACTGAGCTTAGAGAGCATAGGGCACTTCCACTCATGGGCGTATAAATTGGGAAAACTAAAAATCAGCAAGGCACAGGCACCCCAAAGTTTAGGGTTGCTCTGTTGACAAGAACCTCCACTTCGTTACACCTTAAATATGCCAGGAAAGAGAAAAATGGATAAAGAAGTTGTGGTCCTTATGTACAATGGAATATCACTCAGCCATGAAATCAACGTCATAAGGCTAGTAGCAGCATGATGAGTGGATTTAGGTACGACGATTCTAAGTGAAATAAGTCACACAGAAAAAGACACTTATCATAAGATATCACTTATAGAGGGAATGTAAAAACCGCTACCCTTGAACTGAATTGCAAAACAGAACAGAGTCACACGTTTAGAAAACACACTATGGCTGCTTAACGGGAAAGGTGAGGTGGGGTGATGCATAAAACAAGGGTTTCAAATTAGCTCAGATACCGTTCCATAAACCCAATATGTAATAGACAAGACCTACTCCTTGCTCAGTGAATTGGACTCAACACCCCCTATTCACCGCCCAAGAATATATCTGACTAGTAAGAATCTTAAAACCTATGTATTGATATCTCTCTGTAAGTGAGTCACGTGGGTGTAAAGCGGCATAAACACAGCAGTAAAAAGCAGCTAAACCCCATTATACAAATCAATTACTTTTAAAAACCCGTGAAACAAAGACAGTGAAAGAGAGAGAAATTCTTACAAAATTCGTTCAGGGGCTGTGATGCCACCTGGATTGACCATATCTAGACCCACAGCTGATGGAGACATAAGGGTGGACACTCTTGGGGCTGAGAGGTTTGGTGAGGTTGGGTGAGGAAACGCAGACCCTTTCAAGTAATACTGCGTGGTACCCATCCCATGGGTCCCAAATCTCCAGGTTCAAGGGCATCTTCCTACATCGAAAACATGCATGAGAAACCCAGAAGATGGTACACCGTGTGATCGGGAAAGGTTTCCAAAACGCACCTCATTTCTCATCTCCTTGTGCTCGGGTTCGCCATTCCAGCCGCTTTACTAGCAATCTCCCTCCTTGGAGATTCAGCACCTTTAACCTCCTGTTCCGTACAGGTTGCAATTTGTCCTGAGGATGAACGGGAAGAGTGGGAACCAATGAGAGACTAGCTCTAGGTGTTGGGACAGGCACAGGTCACTCTACTTTCCCATCAGGAAGAAGAATTAACCACAGGCTCAGCCTGCCGCCCGGGACCAGAATAGGGCCTGAAGCAATCCTGCGCTTTTGCGGCCAGCTCCCAGGAAAGCGAGTTGAAAAATTGAGCTCAGGGGCACTGCAATTCACAAACCTGCAGACTTATAAATGATAACTCTCGTCCACAAATATATTGAGGGAAGGCAACGAAGAGGATTCGAAAGCAAGGCAGAATGGCAAGAAACAGATTTCAGGAGGGAGATTCGAATCGCCTTTCAAGCACAGGAAAAGCGGCAAAACCTCGACAATGATGCCCTTGGCCAAAAAGGGCTTATGCGTTTTTTCCTGAATATATTCAGGAAAAATCGCATAAGCCCTTTTTGACCAACCAAGCAACCTGGAAAGGCAAATCAGCGCTATAAAGAAGTCTCGCTTCCCATCGGTCAAAAGGGCCATGCTAAATAAAGTTTCAAACCAGAAATGCAGGACAGCCCATGGAGAAACGGGTGCCTGGCTACGCTGATGGGGGGGATGTAAATTGCCAACAGCCACTCTCTAGAAGTGTACGGTGTGTCCTGCAACATCTAAAAAACTCAGCTTAGAGAGCATAGGGCACTTCCACTCATGGGCGTATAAATTGGGAAAACTAAAAATCAGCAAGGCACAGGCACCCCAAAGTTTAGGGCTGCTCTGTTGACAAGAACCTCCAGTTCGTTACACCTTAAATATCCCAGGAAAGAGAAAAATGGATAAAGAAGTTGTGGTCCTTATGTACAATGGAATATCACTCAGCCATGAAATCAACGTCATAAGGCTAGTAGCAGCATGATGAGTGGATTTAGGTACGACGATTCTAAGTGAAATAAGTCACACAGAAAAAGACACTTATCATAAGATATCACTTATAGAGGGAATGTAAAAACCGCTACCCTTGAACTGAATTGCAAAACAGAACAGAGTCACACGTTTAGAAAACACACTATGGCTGCTTAACGGGATAGGTGAGGTGGGGTGATGCATAAAACAAGGGTTTCAAATTAGCTCAGACACCGTTCCATAAACCCAATATGTAATAGACAAGACCTACTCCTTGCTCAGTGAATTGGACTCAACACCCCCTATTCACCGCCCAAGAATATATCTGACTAGTAAGAATCTTAAAACCTATGTATTGATATCTCTCTGTAAGTGAGTCAAGTGGGTGTAAAGCGGCATAAACACAGCAGTGAAAAGCAGCTAAACCCCATTATAAAAATCAATTACTTTTAAAAACCCGTGAAACAAAGACAGTGAAATAGAGAGAAATACTTACAAAATTCGTTCAGGGGCTGTGATGCCACCTGGATTGACCATATCTAGACCCACAGCTGATTTAGACATAAGGGTGGACACTCTTGGGGCTGAGAGGTTTGGTGAGGTTGGGTGAGGAAACGCAGACCCTTTCAAGTAATACTGCGTGGTACCCATCCCATGGGTCCCAAATCTCCAGGTTCAAGGGCATCTTCCTACATCGAAAACATGCATGAGAAACCCAGAAGATGGTACACCGTGTGATCGGGAAAGGTTTCCAAAACGCACCTCATTTCTCATCTCCTTGTGCTCGGGTTCGCCATTCCAGCCGCTTTACTAGCAATCTCCCTCCTTGGAGATTCAGCACCTTTAACCTCCTGTCCCGTACAGGTTGCAATTTGTCCTGAGGATGAACGGGAAGAGTGGGAACCGATGAGAGACTAGCTCTAGGTGTTGGGACAGGCACAGGTCACTCTACTTTCCCATCAGGAAGAAGAATTAACCACAGGCTCAGCCTGCCGCCCGGGACCAGAATAGGGCCTGAAGCAATCCTGCGCTTTTGCGGCCAGCTCCCAATAAAGCGAGTTGAAAAATGGAGCTCAGGGGCACTGCAATTCACAAACCTGCAGACTTATAAATGATAACTCTCGTCCACAAATATATTGAGGGAAGGCAACGAAGAGGATTCGAAAGCAAGGCAGAATGGCAAGAAACAGATTTCAGGAGGGAGATACGAATCGCCTTTCAAGCACAGGAAAAGCGGCAAAACCTCGACAATGATGCCCTTGGCCAAAAAGGGCGTATGCGTTTTTTCCTGAATATATTCAGGAAAAATCGCATAAGCCCTTTTTGGCCAACCAAGCAACCTGGAAAGTCAAATCAGCGCTATAAAGAAGTCTCGCTTCCCATCGGTCAAAAGGGCCATGCTGAATAAAGTTTAAAACCAGAAATGCAGGACAGGCCATGGAGAAACGGGAGCCTGGCTACGCTGATGGGGGGGATGTAAATTGCCAACAGCCACTCTGGAGAAGTGTACGGTGTGTCCTGCAACATCTAAAAAAACTCAGCTTAGAGAGCATAGGGCACTTCCACTCATGGGCGTATAAATTGGGAAAACTAAAAATCAGCAAGGCACAGGCACCCCAAAGTTTAGGGCTGCTCTGTTGACAAGAACGTCCATTTCGTTACACCTTAAATATCCCAGGAAAGAGAAAAATGGATAAAGAAGTTGTGGTCCTTATGTACAATGGAATATCACTCAGCCATGAAATCAACGTCATAAGGCTAGTAGCAGCATGATGAGTGGATTTAGGTACGACGATTCTAAGTGAAATAAGTCACACAGAAAAAGACACTTATCATAAGATATCACTTATAGAGGGAATGTAAAAACCGCTACCCTTGAACTGAATTGCAAAACAGAACAGAGTCACACGTTTAGAAAACACACTATGGCTGCTTAACGGGAAAGGTGAGGTGGGGTGATGCATAAAACAAGGGTTTCAAATTAGCTCAGATACCGTTCCATAAACCCAATATGTAATAGACAAGACCTACTCCTTGCTCAGTGAATTGGACTCAACACCCCCTATTCACCGCCCAAGAATATATCTGACTAGTAAGAATCTTAAAACCTATGTATTGATATCTCTCTGTAAGTGAGTCACGTGGGTGTAAAGCGACATAAACACAGCAGTAAAAAGCAGCTAAACCCCATTATAAAAATCAATTACTTTTAAAAACCCGTGAAACAAAGACAGTGAAAGAGAGAGAAATTCTTACAAAATTCGTTCAGGGGCTGTGATGCCACCTGGATTGACCATATCTAGACCCACAGCTGATGGAGACATAAGGGTGGACACTCTTGGGGCTGAGAGGTTTGGTGAGGTTGGGTGAGGAAACGCAGACCCTTTCAAGTAATACTGCGTGGTACCCATCCCATGGGTCCCAAATCTCCAGGTTCAAGGGCATCTTCCTACATCGAAAACATGCATGAGAAACCCAGAAGATGGTACACCGTGTGATCGGGAAAGGTTTCCAAAACGCACCTCATTTCTCATCTCCTTGTGCTCGGGTTCGCCATTCCAGCCGCTTTACTAGCAATCTCCCTCCTTGGAGATTCAGCACCTTTAACCTCCTGTTCCGTACAGGTTGCAATTTGTCCTGAGGATGAACGGGAAGAGTGGGAACCAATGAGAGACTAGCTCTAGGTGTTGGGACAGGCACAGGTCACTCTACTTTCCCATCAGGAAGAAGAATTAACCACAGGCTCAGCCTGCCGCCCGGGACCAGAATAGGGCCTGAAGCAATCCTGCGCTTTTGCGGCCAGCTTCCAAGAAAGCGAGTTGAAAAATGGAGCTCAGGGGCACTGCAATTCACAAACCTGCAGACTTATAAATGATAACTCTCGTCCACAAATATATTGAGGGAAGGCAACGAAGAGGATTCGAAAGCAAGGCAGAATGGCAAGAAACAGATTTCAGGAGGGAGATTCGAATCGCCTTTCAAGCACAGGAAAAGCGGCAAAACCTCGACAATGATGCCCTTGGCCAAAAAGGGCTTATGCGTTTTTTCCTGAATATATTCAGGAAAAATCGCATAAGCCCTTTTTGGCTAAGCAAGCAACCTGGAAAGGCAAATCAGTGCTATAAAGAAGTCTCGCTTCCCATCGGTCAAAAGGGCCATGCTAAATAAAGTTTCAAACCAGAAATGCAGGACAGCCCATGGAGAAACGGGTGCCTGGCTACGCTGATGGGGGGGATGTAAATTGCCAACAGCCACTCTCTAGAAGTGTACGGTGTGTCCTGCAACATCTAAAAAACTCAGCTTAGAGAGCATAGGGCACTTCCACTCATGGGCGTATAAATTGGGAAAACTAAAAATCAGCAAGGCACAGGCACCCCAAAGTTTAGGGCTGCTCTGTTGACAAGAACCTCCACTTCGTTACACCTTAAATATCCCAGGAAAGAGAAAAATGGATAAAGAAGTTGTGGTCTTTATGTACAATGGAATATCACTCAGCCATGAAATCAACGTCATAAGGCTAGTAGCAGCATGATGAGTGGATTTAGGTACGACGATTCTAAGTGAAATAAGTCACACAGAAAAAGACACTTATCATAAGATATCACTTATAGAGGGAATGTAAAAACCGCTACCCTTGAACTGAATTGCAAAACAGAACAGAGTCACACGTTTAGAAAACACACTATGGCTGCTTAACGGGAAAGGTGAGGTGGGATGATGCATAAAACAAGGGTTTCAAATTAGCTCAGATACCGTTCCATAAACCCAATATGTAATAGACAAGACCTACTCCTTGCTCAGTGAATTGGACTCAACACCCCCTATTCACCGCCCAAGAATATATCTGACTAGTAAGAATCTTAAAACCTATGTATTGATATCTCTCTGTAAGTGAGTCAAGTGGGTGTAAAGCGGCATAAACACAGCAGTGAAAAGCAGCTAAACCCCATTATAAAAATCAATTACTTTTAAAAACCCGTGAAACAAAGACAGTGAAAGAGAGAGAAATTCTTACAAAATTCGTTCAGGGGCTGTGATGCCACCTGGATTGACCATATCTAGACCCACAGCTGATTTAGACATAAGGGTGGACACTCTTGGGGCTGAGAGGTTTGGTGAGGTTGGGTGAGGAAACGCAGACCCTTTCAAGTAATACTGCGTGGTACCCATCCCATGGGTCCCAAATCTCCAGGTTCAAGGGCATCTTCCTACATCGAAAACATGCATGAGAAACCCAGAAGATGGTACACCGTGTGATCGGGAAAGGTTTCCAAAACGCACCTCATTTCTCATCTCCTTGTGCTCGGGTTCGCCATTCCAGCCGCTTTACTAGCAATCTCCCTCCTTGGAGATTCAGCACCTTTAACCTCCTGTCCCGTACAGGTTGCAATTTGTCCTGAGGATGAACGGGAAGAGTGGGAACCGATGAGAGACTAGCTCTAGGTGTTGGGACAGGCACAGGTCACTCTACTTTCCCATCAGGAAGAAGAATTAACCACAGGCTCAGCCTGCCGCCCGGGACCAGAATAGGGCCTGAAGCAATCCTGCGCTTTTGCGGCCAGCTCCCAAGAAAGCGAGTTGAAAAATGGAGCTCAGGGGCACTGCAATTCACAAACCTGCAGACTTATAAATGATAACTCTCGTCCACAAATATATTGAGGGAAGGCAACGAAGAGGATTCGAAAGCAAGGCAGAATGGCAAGAAACAGATTTCAGGAGGGAGATTCGAATCGCCTTTAAAGCACAGGAAAAGCGGCAAAACCTCGACAATGATGCCCTTGGCCAAAAAGGGCGTATGCGTTTTTTCCTGAATATATTCAGGAAAAATCGCATAAGCCCTTTTTGGCCAACCAAGCAACCTGGAAAGGCAAATCAGCGCTATAAAGAAGTCTCGCTTCCCATCGGTCAAAAGGGCCATGCTAAATAAAGTTTCAAACCAGAAATGCAGGACAGCCCATGGAGAAACGGGTGCCTGGCTACGCTGATGGGGGGGATGTAAATTGCCAACAGCCACTCTGGAGAAGTGTACGGTGTGTCCTGCAACATCTAAAAAACTCAGCTTAGAGAGCATAGGGCACTTCCACTCATGGGCGTATAAATTGGGAAAACTAAAAATCAGCAAGGCACAGGCACCCCAAAGTTTAGGGCTGCTCTGTTGACAAGAACCTCCACTTCGTTACACCTTAAATATCCCAGGAAAGAGAAAAATGGATAAAGAAGTTGTGGTCCTTATGTACAATGGAATATCACTCAGCCATGAAATCAACGTCATAAGGCTAGTAGCAGCATGATGAGTGGATTTAGGTACGACGATTCTAAGTGAAATAAGTCACACAGAAAAAGACACTTATCATAAGATATCACTTATAGAGGGAATGTAAAAACCGCTACCCTTGAACTGAATTGCAAAACAGAACAGAGTCACACGTTTAGAAAACACACTATGGCTGCTTAACGGGAAAGGTGAGGTGGGGTGACGCATAAAACAAGGGTTTCAAATTAGCTCAGATACCGTTCCATAAACCCAATATGTAATAGACAAGACCTACTCCTTGCTCAGTGAATTGGACTCAACACCCCCTATTCACCGCCCAAGAATATATCTGACTAGTAAGAATCTTAAAACCTATGTATTGATATCTCTCTGTAAGTGAGTCAAGTGGGTGTAAAGCGGCATGAACACAGCAGTGAAAAGCAGCTAAACCCCATTATAAAAATCAATTACTTTTAAAAACCCGTGAAACAAAGACAGTGAAAGAGAGAGAAATTCTTACAAAATTCGTTCAGGGGCTGTGATGCCACCTGGATTGACCATATCTAGACCCACAGCTGATTTAGACATAAGGGTGGACACTCTTGGGGCTGAGAGGTTTGGTGAGGTTGGGTGAGGAAACACAGACCCTTTCAAGTAATACTGCGTGGTACCCATCCCATGGGTCCCAAATCTCCAGGTTCAAGGGCATCTTCCTACATCGAAAACATGCATGAGAAACCCAGAAGATGGTACACCGTGTGATCGGGAAAGGTTTCCAAAACGCACCTCATTTCTCATCTCCTTGTGCTCGGGTTCGCCATTCCAGCCGCTTTACTAGCAATCTCCCTCCTTGGAGATTCAGCACCTTTAACCTCCTGTTCCGTACAGGTTGCAATTTGTCCTGAGGATGAACGGGAAGAGTGGGAACCGATGAGAGACTAGCTCTAGGTGTTGGGACAGGCACAGGTCACTCTACTTTCCCATCAGGAAGAAGAATTAACCACAGGCTCAGCCTGCCGCCCGGGACCAGAATAGGGCCTGAAGCAATCCTGCGCTTTTGCGGCCAGCTCCCAAGAAAGCGAGTTGAAAAATGGAGCTCAGGGGCACTGCAATTCACAAACCTGCAGACTTATAAATGATAACTCTCGTCCACAAATATATTGAGGGAAGGCAACGAAGAGGATTCGAAAGCAAGGCAGAATGGCAAGAAACAGATTTCTGGAGGGAGATTCGAATCGCCTTTAAAGCACAGGAAAAGCGGCAAAACCTCGACATTGATGTCCTTGGCCAAAAAGGGCGTATGCGTTTTTTCCTGACTATATACAGGAAAAAACGCATACGCTCTTTTTGGCCAACCAAGCAACCTGGAAAGGCAAATCAGCGCTACAAAGAAGTCTCGCTTCCCATCGGTCAAAAGGGCCATGCTGAATAAAGTGTCAAAACCAGAAATGCAGGACAGGCAACGGAGAAACGGGAGCCTGGCTACGCTGATGGGCGGGATGTAAATTGCCAACAGCCACTCTGGAGAAGTGTACGGTGTGTCCTGAAACATCTAAAAAACTCAGCTTAGAGAGCATAGGGCACTTCCACTCATGGGCGTATAAATTGGGAAAACTAAAAATCAGCAAGGCACAGGCACCCCAAAGTTTAGGGCTGCTCTGTTGACAAGAACCTCCACTTCGTTACACCTTAAATATCCCAGGAAAGAAAAAAATGGATAAAGAAGTTGTGGTCCTTATGTACAATGGAATATCACTCAGCCATGAAATCAACGTCATAAGGCTAGTAGCAGCATGATGAGTGGATTTAGGTACGACGATTCTAAGTGAAATAAGTCACACAGAAAAAGACACTTATCATAAGATATCACTTATAGAGGGAATGTAAAAACCGCTACCCTTGAACTGAATTGCAAAACAGAACAGAGTCCCACGTTTAGAAAACACACTATGGCTGCTTAACGGGAATGGTGAGGTGGGGTGATGCATAAAACAAGGGTTTCAAATTACTTCAGATACCGTTCCATAAACCCAATATGTAATAGACAAGACCTACTCCTTGATTAGTGAATTGGACTCAACACCCCCTATTCACTGCCCAAGAATATATCTGAGTAGTAAGAATCTTAAAACCTATGTTTTGATATCTCTCTGTAAGTGACTCAAGTGGGTGTAAAGCGGCAGAAACACAGCAGTGAAAAGCAGCTAAACCCCATTATAAAAATCAATTACTTTTAAAAACCCGTGAAACAAAGACAGTGAAAGAGAGAGAAATTCTTACAAAATTCGTTCAGGGGCTGTGATGCCACCTGGATTGACCATATCTAGACCCACAGCTGATGGAGACATAAGGGTGGACACTCTTGGGGCTGAGAGGTTTGGTGAGGATGGGTGAGGAAACGCAGACCGTTTAAAGTAATACTGCGTGGTTCCCATCCCATGGGTCCCAAATCTCCAGGTTCAAGGGCATCTTCCTACATCGAAAACATGAATGAGAAACCCAGAAGATGGTACACCGTGTGATCGGGAAAGGTTTCCAAAACGCACCTCATTTCTCATCTCCTTATGCTCGGGTTCGCCATTCCAGCCGCTTTAGTAGCAATCTCCCTCCTTGGAGAATCAGCACCTTTAACCTCCTGTTCCGTACAGGTTGCAATTTGTCCTGAGGATGAACGGGAAGAGGTGGAACCAATGAGAGACTAGCTCTAGGTGTTGGGACAGGCACAGGTCACTCTACTTCCCCATCAGGAAGAAGAATTAACCACAGGCTCAGCCTGCCGCCCAGGACCAGAATAGGGCCTGAAGCAATCCTGCGCTTTTGCGGCCAGCTCCCAAGAAAGCGAGTTGAAAAATGGAGCTCAGGGGCACTGCAATTCACAAACCTGCAGACTTATAAATGATAACTCTCGTCCACAAATATATTGAGGGAAGGCAACGAAGAGGATTGGAAAGCAAGGCAGAATTGCAGGAAACAGATTTCAGGAGGGAGATTCGAATCGCCTTTCAACCAGAGGAAAAGCGGCAAAACCTCGACAATGATGCCCTTGGCCAAAAAGGGCGTATGCGTTTTTTCCTGAATATATTCAGGAAAAAACGCATACGCCCTTTTTGGCCAACCAAGCAACCTGGAAAGGCAAATCAGCGCTACAAAGAAGTCTCGCTTCCCATCGGTCAAAAGGGCCATGCTGAATAAAGTGTCAAAACCAGAAATGCAGGACAGGCCATGGAGAAACGGGAGCCTGGCTACGCTGATGGGAGGGATGTAAATTGCCAACAGCCACTCTGGAGAAGTGTACGGTGTGTCCTGAAACATCTAAAAAACTCTGCTTAGAGAGCACAGGGCACTTCCACTCATGGGAGTATAAATTGGGAAAACTAAAAATCAGCAAGACACAGGCACCCCAAAGTTTAGGGCTGCTCTGTTGACAAGAACCTCCACTTCGTTACACCTTAAATATCCCAGGAAAGAGAAAAATGGATAAAGAAGTTGTGGTCCTTATGTACAATGGAATATCACTCAGCCATGAAATCAACGTGATAAGGCTAGTAGCAGCATGATGAGTGGATTTAGGTACGACGATTCTAAGTGAAATAAGTCACACAGAAAAAGACACTTATCATAAGATATCACTTATAGAGGGAATGTAAAAACCGCTACCCTTGAACTGAATTACAAAACAGAACAGAGTCCCACGTTTAGAAAACACACTATGGCTGCTTAACGGGAATGGTGAGGTGGGGTGATGCATAAAACAAGGGTTTCAAATTACTTCAGATACCGTTCCATAAACCCAATATGTAATAGACAAGACCTACTCCTTGATCAGTGAATTGGACTCAACACCCCCTATTCACTGCCCAAGAATATATCTGAGTAGTAAGAATCTTAAAACCTATGTTTTGATATCTCTCTGTAAGTGACTCAAGTGGGTGTAAAGCGGCAGAAACACAGCAGTGAAAAGCAGCTAAACCCCATTATAAAAATCAATTACTTTTAAAAACCCGTGAAACAAAGACAGTGAAAGAGAGAGAAATTCTTACAAAATTCGTTCAGGGGCTGTGATGCCACCTGGATTGACCATATCTAGACCCACAGCTGATGGAGACATAAGGGTGGACACTCTTGGGGCTGAGAGGTTTGGTGAGGATGGGTGAGGAAACGCAGACCGTTTAAAGTAATACTGCGTGGTTCCCATCTCATGGGTCCCAAATCTCCAGGTTCAAGGGCATCTTCCTACATCGAAAACATTAATGAGAAACCCAGAAGATGGTACACCGTGTGATCGGGAAAGGTTTCCAAAACGCACCTCATTTCTCATCTCCTTATGCTCGGGTTCGCCATTCCAGCCGCTTTAGTAGCAATCTCCCTCCTTGGAGAATCAGCACCTTTAACCTCCTGTTCCGTACAGGTTGCAATTTGTCCTGAGGATGAACGGGAAGAGGTGGAACCAATGAGAGACTAGCTCTAGGTGTTGGGACAGGCACAGGTCACTCTACTTCCCCATCAGGAAGAAGAATTAACCACAGGCTCAGCCTGCCGCCCGGGACCAGAATAGGGCCTGAAGCAATCCTGCGCTTTTGCGGCCAGCTCCCAAGAAAGCGAGTTGAAAAATGGAGCTCAGGGACACTGCAATTCACAAACCTGCAGACTTATAAATGATAACTCTCGTCCACAAATATATTGAGGGAAGGCAACGAAGAGGATTGGAAAGCAAGGCAGAATTGCAGGAAACAGATTTCAGGAGGGAGATTCGAATCGCCTTTAAAGCACAGGAAAAGCGGCAAAACCTCGACAATGATGCCCTTGGCCAAAAAGGGCGTATGCGTTTTTTCCTGAATATATTCAGGAAAAAACGCATACGCCCTTTTTGGCCAACCAAGCAACCTGGAAAGGCAAATCAGCGCTACAAAGAAGTCTCGCTTCCCATCGGTCAAAAGGGCCATGCTGAATAAAGTGTCAAAACCAGAAATGCAGGACAGGCCATGGAGAAACGGGAGCCTGGCTACGCTGATGGGAGGGATGTAAATTGCCAACAGCCACTCTGGAGAAGTGTACGGTGTGTCCTGAAACATCTAAAAAACTCAGCTTAGAGAGCATAGGGCACTTCCACTCATGGGCGTATAAATTGGGAAAACTAAAAATCAGGAAGGCACAGGCACCCCAAAGTTTAGGGCTGCTCTGTTGACAAGAACCTCCACTTCGTTACACATTAAATATCCCAGGAACGAAAAAAATGGATAAAGAAGTTGTGGTCCTTATGTACAATGGAATATCACTCAGCCATGAAATCAACGTCATAAGGCTAGTAGCAGCATGATGAGTGGATTTAGGTACGACGATTCTAAGTGAAATAAGTCACACAGACAAAGACACTTATCATAAGATATCACTTATAGAGGGAATGTAAAAACCGCTACCCTTGAACTGAATTACAAAACAGAACAGAGTCCCACGTTTAGAAAACACACTATGGCTGCTTAACGGGAATGGTGAGGTGGGGTGATGCATAAAACAAGGGTTTCAAATTACTTCAGATACCGTTCCATAAACCCAATATGTAATAGACAAGACCTACTCCTTGATCAGTGAATTGGACTCAACACCCCCTATTCACTGCCCAAGAATATATCTGAGTAGTAAGAATCTTAAAACCTATGTTTTGATATCTCTCTGTAAGTGACTCAAGTGGGTGTAAATCGGCAGAAACACAGCAGTGAAAAGCAGCTAAACCCCATTATAAAAATCAATTACTTTTAAAAACCCGTGAAACAAAGACAGTGAAAGAGAGAGAAATTCTTACAAAATTCGTTCAGGGGCTGTGATGCCACCTGGATTGACCATATCTAGACCCACAGCTGATGGAGACATAAGGGTGGACACTCTTGGGGCTGAGAGGTTTGGTGAGGATGGGTGAGGAAACGCAGACCGTTTAAAGTAATACTGCGTGGTTCCCATCTCATGGGTCCCAAATCTCCAGGTTCAAGGGCATCTTCCTACATCGAAAACATTAATGAGAAACCCAGAAGATGGTACACCGTGTGATCGGGAAAGGTTTCCAAAACGCACCTCATTTCTCATCTCCTTATGCTCGGGTTCGCCATTCCAGCCGCTTTAGTAGCAATCTCCCTCCTTGGAGAATCAGCACCTTTAACCTCCTGTTCCGTACAGGTTGCAATTTGTCCTGAGGATGAACGGGAAGAGGTGGAACCAATGAGAGACTAGCTCTAGGTGTTGGGACAGGCACAGGTCACTCTACTTCCCCATCAGGAAGAAGAATTAACCACAGGCTCAGCCTGCCGCCCGGGACCAGAATAGGGCCTGAAGCAATCCTGCGCTTTTGCGGCCAGCTCCCAAGAAAGCGAGTTGAAAAATGGAGCTCAGGGACACTGCAATTCACAAACCTGCAGACTTATAAATGATAACTCTCGTCCACAAATATATTGAGGGAAGGCAACGAAGAGGATTGGAAAGCAAGGCAGAATTGCAGGAAACAGATTTCAGGAGGGAGATTCGAATCGCCTTTAAAGCACAGGAAAAGCGGCAAAACCTCGACAATGATGCCCTTGGCCAAAAAGGGCGTATGCGTTTTTTCCTGAATATATTCAGGAAAAAACGCATACGCCCTTTTTGGCCAACCAAGCAACCTGGAAAGGCAAATCAGCGCTACAAAGAAGTCTCGCTTCCCATCGGTCAAAAGGGCCATGCTGAATAAAGTGTCAAAACCAGAAATGCAGGACAGGCCATGGAGAAACGGGAGCCTGGCTACGCTGATGGGAGGGATGTAAATTGCCAACAGCCACTCTGGAGAAGTGTACGGTGTGTCCTGAAACATCTAAAAAACTCAGCTTAGAGAGCATAGGGCACTTCCACTCATGGGCGTATAAATTGGGAAAACTAAAAATCAGGAAGGCACAGGCACCCCAAAGTTTAGGGCTGCTCTGTTGACAAGAACCTCCACTTCGTTACACATTAAATATCCCAGGAACGAAAAAAATGGATAAAGAAGTTGTGGTCCTTATGTACAATGGAATATCACTCAGCCATGAAATCAACGTCATAAGGCTAGTAGCAGCATGATGAGTGGATTTAGGTACGACGATTCTAAGTGAAATAAGTCACACAGACAAAGACACTTATCATAAGATATCACTTATAGAGGGAATGTAAAAACCGCTACCCTTGAACTGAATTACAAAACAGAACAGAGTCCCACGTTTAGAAAACACACTATGGCTGCTTAACGGGAATGGTGAGGTGGGGTGATGCATAAAACAAGGGTTTCAAATTACTTCAGATACCGTTCCATAAACCCAATATGTAATAGACAAGACCTACTCCTTGATCAGTGAATTGGACTCAACACCCCCTATTCACTGCCCAAGAATATATCTGAGTAGTAAGAATCTTAAAACCTATGTTTTGATATCTCTCTGTAAGTGACTCAAGTGGGTGTAAATCGGCAGAAACACAGCAGTGAAAAGCAGCTAAACCCCATTATAAAAATCAATTACTTTTAAAAACCCGTGAAACAAAGACAGTGAAAGAGAGAGAAATTCTTACAAAATTCGTTCAGGGGCTGTGATGCCACCTGGATTGACCATATCTAGACCCACAGCTGATGGAGACATAAGGGTGGACACTCTTGGGGCTGAGAGGTTTGGTGAGGATGGGTGAGGAAACGCAGACCGTTTAAAGTAATACTGCGTGGTTCCCATCCCATGGGTCCCAAATCTCCAGGTTCAAGGGCATCTTCCTACATCGAAAACATGAATGAGAAACCCATAAGATGGTACACCGTGTGATCGGGAAAGGTTTCCAAAACGCACCTCATTTCTCATCTCCTTATGCTCGGGTTCGCCATTCCAGCCGCTTTAGTAGCAATCTCCCTCCTTGGAGAATCAGCACCTTTAACCTCCTGTTCCGTACAGGTTGCAATTTGTCCTGAGGATGAACGGGAAGAGGTGGAACCAATGAGAGACTAGCTCTAGGTGTTGGGACAGGCACAGGTCACTCTACTTCCCCATCAGGAAGAAGAATTAACCACAGGCTCAGCCTGCCGCCCAGGACCAGAATAGGGCCTGAAGCAATCCTGCGCTTTTGCGGCCAGCTCCCAAGAAAGCGAGTTGAAAAATGGAGCTCAGGGGCACTGCAATTCACAAACCTGCAGACTTATAAATGATAACTCTCGTCCACAAATATATTGAGGGAAGGCAACGAAGAGGATTGGAAAGCAAGGCAGAATTGCAGGAAACAGATTTCAGGAGGGAGATTCGAATCGCCTTTCAAGCACAGGAAAAGCGGCAAAACCTCGACAATGATGCCCTTGGCCAAAAAGGGCGTATGCGTTTTTTCCTGAATATATTCAGGAAAAAACGCATACGCCCTTTTTGGCCAACCAAGCAACCTGGAAAGGCAAATCAGCGCTACAAAGAAGTCTCGCTTCCCATCGGTCAAAAGGGCCATGCTGAATAAAGTGTCAAAACCAGAAATGCAGGACAGGCCATGGAGAAACGGGAGCCTGGCTACGCTGATGGGAGGGATGTAAATTGCCAACAGCCACTCTGGAGAAGTGTACGGTGTGTCCTGAAACATCTAAAAAACTCAGCTTAGAGAGCACAGGGCACTTCCACTCATGGGAGTATAAATTGGGAAAACTAAAAATCAGCAAGACACAGGCACCCCAAAGTTTAGGGCTGCTCTGTTGACAAGAACCTCCACTTCGTTACACCTTAAATATCCCAGGAAAGAGAAAAATGGATAAAGAAGTTGTGGTCCTTATGTACAATGGAATATCACTCAGCCATGAAATCAACGTCATAAGGCTAGTAGCAGCATGATGAGTGGATTTAGGTACGACGATTCTAAGTGAAATAAGTCACACAGAAAAAGACACTTATCATAAGATATCACTTATAGAGGGAATGTAAAAACCGCTACCCTTGAACTGAATTACAAAACAGAACAGAGTCCCACGTTTAGAAAACACACTATGGCTGCTTAACGGGAATGGTGAGGTGGGGTGATGCATAAAACAAGGGTTTCAAATTACTTCAGATACCGTTCCATAAACCCAATATGTAATAGACAAGACCTACTCCTTGATCAGTGAATTGGACTCAACACCCCCTATTCACTGCCCAAGAATATATCTGAGTAGTAAGAATCTTAAAACCTATGTTTTGATATCTCTCTGTAAGTGACTCAAGTGGGTGTAAAGCGGCAGAAACACAGCAGTGAAAAGCAGCTAAACCCCATTATAAAAATCAATTACTTTTAAAAACCCGTGAAACAAAGACAGTGAAAGAGAGAGAAATTCTTACAAAATTCGTTCAGGGGCTGTGATGCCACCTGGATTGACCATATCTAGACCCACAGCTGATGGAGACATAAGGGTGGACACTCTTGGGGCTGAGAGGTTTGGTGAGGATGGGTGAGGAAACGCAGACCGTTTAAAGTAATACTGCGTGGTTCCCATCCCATGGGTCCCAAATCTCCAGGTTCAAGGGCATCTTCCTACATCGAAAACATTAATGAGAAACCCAGAAGATGGTACACCGTGTGATCGGGAAAGGTTTCCAAAACGCACCTCATTTCTCATCTCCTTATGCTCGGGTTCGCCATTCCAGCCGCTTTAGTAGCAATCTCCCTCCTTGGAGAATCAGCACCTTTAACCTCCTGTTCCGTACAGGTTGCAATTTGTCCTGAGGATGAACGGGAAGAGGTGGAACCAATGAGAGACTAGCTCTAGGTGTTGGGACAGGCACAGGTCACTCTACTTCCCCATCAGGAAGAAGAATTAACCACAGGCTCAGCCTGCCGCCCGGGACCAGAATAGGGCCTGAAGCAATCCTGCGCTTTTGCGGCCAGCTCCCAAGAAAGCGAGTTGAAAAATGGAGCTCAGGGGCACTGCAATTCACAAACCTGCAGACTTATAAATGATAACTCTCGTCCACAAATATATTGAGGGAAGGAAACGAAGAGGATTGGAAAGCAAGGCAGAATTGCAGGAAACAGATTTCAGGAGGGAGATTCGAATCGCCTTTCAAGCACAGGAAAAGCGGCAAAACCTCGACAATGATGCCCTTGGCCAAAAAGGGCGTATGCGTTTTTTCCTGAATATATTCAGGAAAAAACGCATACGCCCTTTTTGGCCAACCAAGCAACCTGGAAAGGCAAATCAGCGCTACAAAGAAGTCTCGCTTCCCATCGGTCAAAAGGGCCATGCTGAATAAAGTGTCAAAACCAGAAATGCAGGACAGGCCATGGAGAAACGGGAGCCTGGCTACGCTGATGGGAGGGATGTAAATTGCCAACAGCCACTCTGGAGAAGTGTACGGTGTGTCCTGAAACATCTAAAAAACTCAGCTTAGAGAGCATAGGGCACTTCCACTCATGGGCGTATAAATTGGGAAAACTAAAAATCAGGAAGGCACAGGCACCCCAAAGTTTAGGGCTGCTCTGTTGACAAGAACCTCCACTTCGTTACACATTAAATATCCCAGGAACGAAAAAAATGGATAAAGAAGTTGTGGTCCTTATGTACAATGGAATATCACTCAGCCATGAAATCAACGTCATAAGGCTAGTAGCAGCATGATGAGTGGATTTAGGTACGACGATTCTAAGTGAAATAAGTCACACAGACAAAGACACTTATCATAAGATATCACTTATAGAGGGAATGTAAAAACCGCTACCCTTGAACTGAATTACAAAACAGAACAGAGTCCCACGTTTAGAAAACACACTATGGCTGCTTAACGGGAATGGTGAGGTGGGGTGATGCATAAAACAAGGGTTTCAAATTACTTCAGATACCGTTCCATAAACCCAATATGTAATAGACAAGACCTACTCCTTGATCAGTGAATTGGACTCAACACCCCCTATTCACTGCCCAAGAATATATCTGAGTAGTAAGAATCTTAAAACCTATGTTTTGATATCTCTCTGTAAGTGACTCAAGTGGGTGTAAAGCGGCAGAAACACAGCAGTGAAAAGCAGCTAAACCCCATTATAAAAATCAATTACTTTTAAAAACCCGTGAAACAAAGACAGTGAAAGAGAGAGAAATTCTTACAAAATTCGTTCAGGGGCTGTGATGCCACCTGGATTGACCATATCTAGACCCACAGCTGATGGAGACATAAGGGTGGACACTCTTGGGGCTGAGAGGTTTGGTGAGGATGGGTGAGGAAACGCAGACCGTTTAAAGTAATACTGCGTGGTTCCCATCCCATGGGTCCCAAATCTCCAGGTTCAAGGGCATCTTCCTACATCGAAAACATGAATGAGAAACCCATAAGATGGTACACCGTGTGATCGGGAAAGGTTTCCAAAACGCACCTCATTTCTCATCTCCTTATGCTCGGGTTCGCCATTCCAGCCGCTTTAGTAGCAATCTCCCTCCTTGGAGAATCAGCACCTTTAACCTCCTGTTCCGTACAGGTTGCAATTTGTCCTGAGGATGAACGGGAAGAGGTGGAACCAATGAGAGACTAGCTCTAGGTGTTGGGACAGGCACAGGTCACTCTACTTCCCCATCAGGAAGAAGACTTAACCACAGGCTCAGCCTGCCGCCCAGGACCAGAATAGGGCCTGAAGCAATCCTGCGCTTTTGCGGCCAGCTCCCAAGAAAGCGAGTTGAAAAATGGAGCTCAGGGGCACTGCAATTCACAAACCTGCAGACTTATAAATGATAACTCTCGTCCACAAATATATTGAGGGAAGGCAACGAAGAGGATTGGAAAGCAAGGCAGAATTGCAGGAAACAGATTTCAGGAGGGAGATTCGAATCGCCTTTCAAGCACAGGAAAAGCGGCAAAACCTCGACAATGATGCCCTTGGCCAAAAAGGGCGTATGCGTTTTTTCCTGAATATATTCAGGAAAAAACGCATACGCCCTTTTTGGCCAACCAAGCAACCTGGAAAGGCAAATCAGCGCTACAAAGAAGTCTCGCTTCCCATCGGTCAAAAGGGCCATGCTGAATAAAGTGTCAAAACCAGAAATGCAGGACAGGCCATGGAGAAACGGGAGCCTGGCTACGCTGATGGGAGGGATGTAAATTGCCAACAGCCACTCTGGAGAAGTGTACGGTGTGTCCTGAAACATCTAAAAAACTCAGCTTAGAGAGCACAGGGCACTTCCACTCATGGGAGTATAAATTGGGAAAACTAAAAATCAGCAAGACACAGGCACCCCAAAGTTTAGGGCTGCTCTGTTGACAAGAACCTCCACTTCGTTACACCTTAAATATCCCAGGAAAGAGAAAAATGGATAAAGAAGTTGTGGTCCTTATGTACAATGGAATATCACTCAGCCATGAAATCAACGTCATAAGGCTAGTAGCAGCATGATGAGTGGATTTAGGTACGACGATTCTAAGTGAAATAAGTCACACAGAAAAAGACACTTATCATAAGATATCACTTATAGAGGGAATGTAAAAACCGCTACCCTTGAACTGAATTACAAAACAGAACAGAGTCCCACGTTTAGAAAACACACTATGGCTGCTTAACGGGAATGGTGAGGTGGGGTGATGCATAAAACAAGGGTTTCAAATTACTTCAGATACCGTTCCATAAACCCAATATGTAATAGACAAGACCTACTCCTTGATCAGTGAATTGGACTCAACACCCCCTATTCACTGCCCAAGAATATATCTGAGTAGTAAGAATCTTAAAACCTATGTTTTGATATCTCTCTGTAAGTGACTCAAGTGGGTGTAAAGCGGCAGAAACACAGCAGTGAAAAGCAGCTAAACCCCATTATAAAAATCAATTACTTTTAAAAACCCGTGAAACAAAGACAGTGAAAGAGAGAGAAATTCTTACAAAATTCGTTCAGGGGCTGTGATGCCACCTGGATTGACCATATCTAGACCCACAGCTGATGGAGACATAAGGGTGGACACTCTTGGGGCTGAGAGGTTTGGTGAGGATGGGTGAGGAAACGCAGACCGTTTAAAGTAATACTGCGTGGTTCCCATCCCATGGGTCCCAAATCTCCAGGTTCAAGGGCATCTTCCTACATCGAAAACATTAATGAGAAACCCAGAAGATGGTACACCGTGTGATCGGGAAAGGTTTCCAAAACGCACCTCATTTCTCATCTCCTTATGCTCGGGTTCGCCATTCCAGCCGCTTTAGTAGCAATCTCCCTCCTTGGAGAATCAGCACCTTTAACCTCCTGTTCCGTACAGGTTGCAATTTGTCCTGAGGATGAACGGGAAGAGGTGGAACCAATGAGAGACTAGCTCTAGGTGTTGGGACAGGCACAGGTCACTCTACTTCCCCATCAGGAAGAAGAATTAACCACAGGCTCAGCCTGCCGCCCAGGACCAGAATAGGGCCTGAAGCAATCCTGCGCTTTTGCGGCCAGCTCCCAAGAAAGCGAGTTGAAAAATGGAGCTCAGGGGCACTGCAATTCACAAACCTGCAGACTTATAAATGATAACTCTCGTCCACAAATATATTGAGGGAAGGCAACGAAGAGGATTGGAAAGCAAGGCAGAATTGCAGGAAACAGATTTCAGGAGGGAGATTCGAATCGCCTTTCAAGCACAGGAAAAGCGGCAAAACCTCGACAATGATGCCCTTGGCCAAAAAGGGCGTATGCGTTTTTTCCTGAATATATTCAGGAAAAAACGCATACGCCCTTTTTGGCCAACCAAGCAACCTGGAAAGGCAAATCAGCGCTACAAAGAAGTCTCGCTTCCCATCGGTCAAAAGGGCCATGCTGAATAAAGTGTCAAAACCAGAAATGCAGGACAGGCCATGGAGAAACGGGAGCCTGGCTACGCTGATGGGAGGGATGTAAATTGCCAACAGCCACTCTGGAGAAATGTACGGTGTGTCCTGAAACATCTAAAAAACTCAGCTTAGAGAGCACAGGGCACTTCCACTCATGGGAGTATAAATTGGGAAAACTAAAAATCAGCAAGACACAGGCACCCCAAAGTTTAGGGCTGCTCTGTTGACAAGAACCTCCACTTCGTTACACCTTAAATATCCCAGGAAAGAGAAAAATGGATAAAGAAGTTGTGGTCCTTATGTACAATGGAATATCACTCAGCCATGAAATCAACGTCATAAGGCTAGTAGCAGCATGATGAGTGGATTTAGGTACGACGATTCTAAGTGAAATAAGTCACACAGAAAAAGACACTTATCATAAGATATCACTTATAGAGGGAATGTAAAAACCGCTACCCTTGAACTGAATTACAAAACAGAACAGAGTCCCACGTTTAGAAAACACACTAGGGCTGCTTAAGGGGAAAGGTGAGGTGGGGTGATGCATAAAACAAGGGTTTCAAATTAGCTCAGATACCGTTCCATAAACCCAATATGTAATAGACAAGACCTACTCCTTGATCAGTGAATTGGACTCAACACCCCCTATTCACCGCCCAAGAATATATCTGACTAGTAAGAATCTTAAAACCTATGTTTTGATATCTCTCTGTAAGTGAGTCAAGTGGGTGTAAAGCGGCAGAAACACAGCAGTGAAAAGCAGCTAAACCCCATTATAAAAATCAATTACTTTTAAAAACCCGTGAAACAAAGACAGTGAAAGAGAGAGAAATTCTTACAAAATTCGTTCAGGGGCTGTGATGCCACCTGGATTGACCATATCTAGACCCACAGCTGATGGAGACATAAGGGTGGACACTCTTGGGGCTGAGAGGTTTGGTGAGGTTGGGTGAGGAAACGCAGACCCTTTAAAGTAATACTGCGTGGTTCCCATCCCATGGGTCCCAAATCTCCAGGTTCAAGGGCATCTTCCTACATCGAAAACATGCTTGAGAAACCCAGAAGATGGTACACCGTGTGATCGGGAAAGGTTTCCAAAGCGCACCTCATTTCTCATCTCCTTATGCTCGGGTTCGCCATTCCAGCCGCTTTAGTAGCAATCTCCCTCCTTGGAGAATCAGCACCTGTAACCTCCTGTTCCGTACAGGTTGCAATTTGTCCTGAGGATGAACGGGAAGAGTGGGAACCAATGAGAGACTAGCTCTAGGTGTTGGGACAGGCACAGGTCACTCTACTTCCCCATCAAGAAGAATAATTAACCACAGGCTCAGCCTGCCGCCCGGGACCAGAATAGGGCCTGAAGCAATCCTGCGCTTTTGCGGCCAGCTCCCAAGAAAGCGAGTTGAAAAATGGAGCTCAGGGGCACTGCAATTCACAAACCTGCAGACTTATAAATGATAACTCTCGTCCACAAATATATTGAGGGAAGGCAACGAAGAGGATTGGAAAGCAAGGCAGAATTGCAGGAAACAGATTTCAGGAGGGAGATTCGAATCGCCTTTAAAGCACAGGAAAAGCGGCAAAACCTCGACAATGATGCCCTTGGCCAAAAAGGGCGTATGCGTTTTTTCCTGAATATATTCAGGAAAAAACGCATACGCCCTTTTTGGCCAACCAAGCAACCTGGAAAGGCAAATCAGCGCTACAAAGAAGTCTCGCTTCCCATCGGTCAAAAGGGCCATGCTGAATAAAGTGTCAAAACCAGAAATGCAGGACAGGCCATGGAGAAACGGGAGCCTGGCTACGCTGATGGGAGGGATGTAAATTGCCAAACGCCACTCTGGAGAAGTGTACGGTGTGTCCTGAAACATCTAAAAAACTCAGCTTAGAGAGCACAGGGCACTTCCACTCATGGGCGTATAAATTGGGAAAACTAAAAATCAGCAAGACACAGGCACCCCAAAGTTTAGGGCTGCTCTGTTGACAAGAACCTCCACTTCGTTACACCTTAAATATCCCCGGAAAGAGAAAAATGGATAAAGAAGTTGTGGTCCTTATGTACAATGGAATATCACTCAGCCAAGAAATCAACGTCATAAGGCTGGTAGCAGCATGATGAGTGGATTTAGGTACGACGATTCTAAGTGAAATAAGTCACACAGAAAAAGACACTTATCATAAGATATCACTTATAGAGGGAATGTAAAAACCGCTACCCTTGAACTGAATTACAAAACAGAACAGAGTCCCACGTTTAGAAAACACACTAGGGCTGCTTAAGGGGAAAGGTGAGGTGGGGTGATGCATAAAACAAGGGTTTCAAATTAGCTCAGATACCGTTCCATAAACCCAATATGTAATAGACAAGACCTACTCCTTGATCAGTGAATTGGACTCAACACCCCCTATTCACCGCCCAAGAATATATCTGACTAGTAAGAATCTTAAAACCTATGTTTTGATATCTCTCTGTAAGTGAGTCAAGTGGGTGTAAAGCGGCAGAAACACAGCAGTGAAAAGCAGCTAAACCCCATTATAAAAATCAATTACTTTTAAAAACCCGTGAAACAAAGACAGTGAAAGAGAGAGAAATTCTTACAAAATTCGTTCAGGGGCTGTGATGCCACCTGGATTGACCATATCTAGACCCACAGCTGATGGAGACATAAGGGTGGACACTCTTGGGGCTGAGAGGTTTGGTGAGGTTGGGTGAGGAAACGCAGACCCTTTAAAGTAATACTGCGTGGTTCCCATCCCATGGGTCCCAAATCTCCAGGTTCAAGGGCATCTTCCTACATCGAAAACATGCATGAGAAACCCAGAAGATGGTACACCGTGTGATCGGGAAAGGTTTCCAAAGCGCACCTCATTTCTCATCTCCTTATGCTCGGGTTCGCCATTCCAGCCGCTTTAGTAGCAATCTCCCTCCTTGGAGAATCAGCACCTGTAACCTCCTGTTCCGTACAGGTTGCAATTTGTCTTGAGGATGAACGGGAAGAGTGGGAACCAATGAGAGACTAGCTCTAGGTGTTGGGACAGGCACAGGTCACTCTACTTCCCCATCAGGAAGAAGAATTAACCACAGGCTCAGCCTGCCGCCCGGGACCAGAATAGGGCCTGAAGCAATCCTGCGCTTTTGCGGCCAGCTCCCAAGAAAGCGAGTTGAAAAATGGAGCTCAGGGGCACTGCAATTCACAAACCTGCAGACTTATAAATGATAACTCTCGTCCACAAATATATTGAGGGAAGGCAACGAAGAGGATTGGAAAGCAAGGCAGAATTGCAGGAAACAGATTTCAGGAGGGAGATTCGAATCGCCTTTAAAGCACAGGAAAAGCGGCAAAACCTCGACAATGATGCCCTTGGCCAAAAAGGGCGTATGCGTTTTTTCCTGAATATATTCAGGAAAAAACGCATACGCCCTTTTTGGCCAACCAAGCAACCTGGAAAGGCAAATCAGCGCTACAAAGAAGTCTCGCTTCCCATCGGTCAAAAGGGCCATGCTGAATAAAGTGTCAAAACCAGAAATGCAGGACAGGCCATGGAGAAACGGGAGCCTGGCTACGCTGATGGGAGGGATGTAAATTGCCAACAGCCACTCTGGAGAAGTGTACGGTGTGTCCTGAAACATCTAAAAAACTCAGCTTAGAGAGCACAGGGCACTTCCACTCATGGGCGTATAAATTGGGAAAACTAAAAATCAGCAAGACACAGGCACCCCAAAGTTTAGGGCTGCTCTGTTGACAAGAACCTCCACTTCGTTACACCTTAAATATCCCAGGAAAGAGAAAAATGGATAAAGAAGTTGTGGTCCTTATGTACAATGGAATATCACTCAGCCATGAAATCAACGTCATAAGGCTAGTAGCAGCATGATGAGTGGATTTAGGTACGACGATTCTAAGTGAAATAAGTCACACAGAAAAAGACACTTATCATAAGATATCACTTATAGAGGGAATGTAAAAACCGCTACCCTTGAACTGAATTACAAAACAGAACAGAGTCCCACGTTTAGAAAACACACTAGGGCTGCTTAAGGGGAAAGGTGAGGTGGGGTGATGCATAAAACAAGGGTTTCAAATTAGGTCAGACACCGTTCCATAAACCCAATATGTAATAGACAAGACCTACTCCTTGATCAGTGAATTGGACTCAACACCCCCTATTCACCGCCCAAGAATATATCTGACTAGTAAGAATCTTAAAACCTATGTTTTGATATCTCTCTGTAAGTGAGTCAAGTGGGTGTAAAGCGGCAGAAACACAGCAGTGAAAAGCAGCTAAACCCCATTATAAAAATCAATTACTTTTAAAAACCCGTGAAACAAAGACAGTGAAAGAGAGAGAAATTCTTACAAAATTCGTTCAGGGGCTGTGATGCCACCTGGATTGACCATATCTAGACCCACAGCTGATGGAGACATAAGGGTGGACACTCTTGGGGCTGAGAGGTTTGGTGAGGTTGGGTGAGGAAACGCAGACCCTTTAAAGTAATACTGCGTGGTTCCCATCCCATGGGTCCCAAATCTCCAGGTTCAAGGGCATCTTCCTACATCGAAAACATGCATGAGAAACCCAGAAGATGGTACACCGTGTGATCGGGAAAGGTTTCCAAAGCGCACCTCATTTCTCATCTCCTTATGCTCGGGTTCGCCATTCCAGCCGCTTTAGTAGCAATCTCCCTCCTTGGAGAATCAGCACCTGTAACCTCCTGTTCCGTACAGGTTGCAATTTGTCCTGAGGATGAACGGGAAGAGTGGGAACCAATGAGAGACTAGCTCTAGGTGTTGGGACAGGCACAGGTCACTCTACTTCCCCATCAGGAAGAAGAATTAACCACAGGCTCAGCCTGCCGCCCGGGACCAGAATAGGGCCTGAAGCAATCCTGCGATTTTGCGGCCAGCTCCCAAGAAAGCGAGTTGAAAAATGGAGCTCAGGGGCACTGCAATTCACAAACCTGCAGACTTATAAATGATAACTCTCGTCCACAAATATATTGAGGGAAGGCAACGAAGAGGATTGGAAAGCAAGGCAGAATTGCAGGAAACAGATTTCAGGAGGGAGATTCGAATCGCCTTTAAAGCACAGGAAAAGCGGCAAAACCTCGACAATGATGCCCTTGGCCAAAAAGGGCGTATGCGTTTTTTCCTGAATATATTCAGGAAAAAACGCATACGCCCTTTTTGGCCAACCAAGCAACCTGGAAAGGCAAATCAGCGCTACAAAGAAGTCTCGCTTCCCATCGGTCAAAAGGGCCATGCTGAATAAAGTGTCAAAACCAGAAATGCAGGACAGGCCATGGAGAAACGGGAGCCTGGCTACGCTGATGGGAGGGATGTAAATTGCCAACAGCCACTCTGGAGAAGTGTACGGTGTGTCCTGAAACATCTAAAAAACTCAGCTTAGAGAGCACAGGGCACTTCCACTCATGGGCGTATAAATTGGGAAAACTAAAAATCAGCAAGACACAGGCACCCCAAAGTTTAGGGCTGCTCTGTTGACAAGAACCTCCACTTCGTTACACCTTAAATATCCCAGGAAAGAGAAAAATGGATAAAGAAGTTGTGGTCCTTATGTACAATGGAATATCACTCAGCCATGAAATCAACGTCATAAGGCTAGTAGCAGCATGATGAGTGGATTTAGGTACGACGATTCTAAGTGAAATAAGTCACACAGAAAAAGACACTTATCATAAGATATCACTTATAGAGGGAATGTAAAAACCGCTACCCTTGAACTGAATTACAAAACAGAACAGAGTCCCACGTTTAGAAAACACACTAGGGCTGCTTAAGGGGAAAGGTGAGGTGGGGTGATGCATAAAACAAGGGTTTCAAATTAGGTCAGACACCGTTCCATAAACCCAATATGTAATAGACAAGACCTACTCCTTGATCAGTGAATTGGACTCAACACCCCCTATTCACCGCCCAAGAATATATCTGACTAGTAAGAATCTTAAAACCTATGTTTTGATATCTCTCTGTAAGTGAGTCAAGTGGGTGTAAAGCGGCAGAAACACAGCAGTGAAAAGCAGCTAAACCCCATTATAAAAATCAATTACTTTTAAAAACCCGTGAAACAAAGACAGTGAAAGAGAGAGAAATTCTTACAAAATTCGTTCAGGGGCTGTGATGCCACCTGGATTGACCATATCTAGACCCACAGCTGATGGAGACATAAGGGTGGACACTCTTGGGGCTGAGAGGTTTGGTGAGGTTGGGTGAGGAAACGCAGACCCTTTAAAGTAATACTGCGTGGTTCCCATCCCATGGGTCCCAAATCTCCAGGTTCAAGGGCATCTTCCTACATCGAAAACATGCATGAGAAACCCAGAAGATGGTACACCGTGTGATCGGGAAAGGTTTCCAAAGCGCACCTCATTTCTCATCTCCTTATGCTCGGGTTCGCCATTCCAGCCGCTTTAGTAGCAATCTCCCTCCTTGGAGAATCAGCACCTGTAACCTCCTGTTCCGTACAGGTTGCAATTTGTCCTGAGGATGAACGGGAAGAGTGGGAACCAATGAGAGACTAGCTCTAGGTGTTGGGACAGGCACAGGTCACTCTACTTCCCCATCAGGAAGAAGAATTAACCACAGGCTCAGCCTGCCGCCCGGGACCAGAATAGGGCCTGAAGCAATCCTGCGATTTTGCGGCCAGCTCCCAAGAAAGCGAGTTGAAAAATGGAGCTCAGGGGCACTGCAATTCACAAACCTGCAGACTTATAAATGATAACTCTCGTCCACAAATATATTGAGGGAAGGCAACGAAGAGGATTGGAAAGCAAGGCAGAATTGCAGGAAACAGATTTCAGGAGGGAGATTCGAATCGCCTTTAAAGCACAGGAAAAGCGGCAAAACCTCGACAATGATGCCCTTGGCCAAAAAGGGCGTATGCGTTTTTTCCTGAATATATTCAGGAAAAAACGCATACGCCCTTTTTGGCCAACCAAGCAACCTGGAAAGGCAAATCAGCGCTACAAAGAAGTCTCGCTTCCCATCGGTCAAAAGGGCCATGCTGAATAAAGTGTCAAAACCAGAAATGCAGGACAGGCCATGGAGAAACGGGAGCCTGGCTACGCTGATGGGAGGGATGTAAATTGCCAACAGCCACTCTGGAGAAGTGTACGGTGTGTCCTGAAACATCTAAAAAACTCAGCTTAGAGAGCACAGGGCACTTCCACTCATGGGCGTATAAATTGGGAAAACTAAAAATCAGCAAGACACAGGCACCCCAAAGTTTAGGGCTGCTCTGTTGACAAGAACCTCCACTTCGTTACACCTTAAATATCCCAGGAAAGAGAAAAATGGATAAAGAAGTTGTGGTCCTTATGTACAATGGAATATCACTCAGCCATGAAATCAACGTCATAAGGCTAGTAGCAGCATGATGAGTGGATTTAGGTACGACGATTCTAAGTGAAATAAGTCACACAGAAAAAGACACTTATCATAAGATATCACTTATAGAGGGAATGTAAAAACCGCTACCCTTGAACTGAATTACAAAACAGAACAGAGTCCCACGTTTAGAAAACACACTAGGGCTGCTTAAGGGGAAAGGTGAGGTGGGGTGATGCATAAAACAAGGGTTTCAAATTAGGTCAGACACCGTTCCATAAACCCAATATGTAATAGACAAGACCTACTCCTTGATCAGTGAATTGGACTCAACACCCCCTATTCACCGCCCAAGAATATATCTGACTAGTAAGAATCTTAAAACCTATGTTTTGATATCTCTCTGTAAGTGAGTCAAGTGGGTGTAAAGCGGCAGAAACACAGCAGTGAAAAGCAGCTAAACCCCATTATAAAAATCAATTACTTTTAAAAACCCGTGAAACAAAGACAGTGAAAGAGAGAGAAATTCTTACAAAATTCGTTCAGGGGCTGTGATGCCACCTGGATTGACCATATCTAGACCCACAGCTGATGGAGACATAAGGGTGGACACTCTTGGGGCTGAGAGGTTTGGTGAGGTTGGGTGAGGAAACGCAGACCCTTTAAAGTAATACTGCGTGGTTCCCATCCCATGGGTCCCAAATCTCCAGGTTCAAGGGCATCTTCCTACATCGAAAACATGCATGAGAAACCCAGAAGATGGTACACCGTGTGATCGGGAAAGGTTTCCAAAGCGCACCTCATTTCTCATCTCCTTATGCTCGGGTTCGCCATTCCAGCCGCTTTAGTAGCAATCTCCCTCCTTGGAGAATCAGCACCTGTAACCTCCTGTTCCGTACAGGTTGCAATTTGTCCTGAGGATGAACGGGAAGAGTGGGAACCAATGAGAGACTAGCTCTAGGTGTTGGGACAGGCACAGGTCACTCTACTTCCCCATCAGGAAGAAGAATTAACCACAGGCTCAGCCTGCCGCCCGGGACCAGAATAGGGCCTGAAGCAATCCTGCGCTTTTGCGGCCAGCTCCCAAGAAAGCGAGTTGAAAAATGGAGCTCAGGGGCACTGCAATTCACAAACCTGCAGACTTATAAATGATAACTCTCGTCCACAAATATATTGAGGGAAGGCAACGAAGAGGATTGGAAAGCAAGGCAGAATTGCAGGAAACAGATTTCAGGAGGGAGATTCGAATCGCCTTTAAAGCACAGGAAAAGCGGCAAAACCTCGACAATGATGCCCTTGGCCAAAAAGGGCGTATGCGTTTTTTCCTGAATATATTCAGGAAAAAACGCATACGCCCTTTTTGGCCAACCAAGCAACCTGGAAAGGCAAATCAGCGCTACAAAGAAGTCTCGCTTCCCATCGGTCAAAAGGGCCATGCTGAATAAAGTGTCAAAACCAGAAATGCAGGACAGGCCATGGAGAAACGGGAGCCTGGCTACGCTGATGGGAGGGATGTAAATTGCCAACAGCCACTCTGGAGAAGTGTACGGTGTGTCCTGAAACATCTAAAAAACTCAGCTTAGAGAGCACAGGGCACTTCCACTCATGGGCGTATAAATTGGGAAAACTAAAAATCAGCAAGACACAGGCACCCCAAAGTTTAGGGCTGCTCTGTTGACAAGAACCTCCACTTCGTTACACCTTAAATATCCCAGGAAAGAGAAAAATGGATAAAGAAGTTGTGGTCCTTATGTACAATGGAATATCACTCAGCCATGAAATCAACGTCATAAGGCTAGTAGCAGCATGATGAGTGGATTTAGGTACGACGATTCTAAGTGAAATAAGTCACACAGAAAAAGACACTTATCATAAGATATCACTTATAGAGGGAATGTAAAAACCGCTACCCTTGAACTGAATTACAAAACAGAACAGAGTCCCACGTTTAGAAAACACACTAGGGCTGCTTAAGGGGAAAGGTGAGGTGGGGTGATGCATAAAACAAGGGTTTCAAATTAGGTCAGACACCGTTCCATAAACCCAATATGTAATAGACAAGACCTACTCCTTGATCAGTGAATTGGACTCAACACCCCCTATTCACCGCCCAAGAATATATCTGACTAGTAAGAATCTTAAAACCTATGTTTTGATATCTCTCTGTAAGTGAGTCAAGTGGGTGTAAAGCGGCAGAAACACAGCAGTGAAAAGCAGCTAAACCCCATTATAAAAATCAATTACTTTTAAAAACCCGTGAAACAAAGACAGTGAAAGAGAGAGAAATTCTTACAAAATTCGTTCAGGGGCTGTGATGCCACCTGGATTGACCATATCTAGACCCACAGCTGATGGAGACATAAGGGTGGACACTCTTGGGGCTGAGAGGTTTGGTGAGGTTGGGTGAGGAAACGCAGACCCTTTAAAGTAATACTGCGTGGTTCCCATCCCATGGGTCCCAAATCTCCAGGTTCAAGGGCATCTTCCTACATCGAAAACATGCATGAGAAACCCAGAAGATGGTACACCGTGTGATCGGGAAAGGTTTCCAAAGCGCACCTCATTTCTCATCTCCTTATGCTCGGGTTCGCCATTCCAGCCGCTTTAGTAGCAATCTCCCTCCTTGGAGAATCAGCACCTGTAACCTCCTGTTCCGTACAGGTTGCAATTTGTCCTGAGGATGAACGGGAAGAGTGGGAACCAATGAGAGACTAGCTCTAGGTGTTGGGACAGGCACAGGTCACTCTACTTCCCCATCAGGAAGAAGAATTAACCACAGGCTCAGCCTGCCGCCCGGGACCAGAATAGGGCCTGAAGCAATCCTGCGCTTTTGCGGCCAGCTCCCAAGAAAGCGAGTTGAAAAATGGAGCTCAGGGGCACTGCAATTCACAAACCTGCAGACTTATAAATGATAACTCTCGTCCACAAATATATTGAGGGAAGGCAACGAAGAGGATTGGAAAGCAAGGCAGAATTGCAGGAAACAGATTTCAGGAGGGAGATTCGAATCGCCTTTAAAGCACAGGAAAAGCGGCAAAACCTCGACAATGATGCCCTTGGCCAAAAAGGGCGTATGCGTTTTTTCCTGAATATATTCAGGAAAAAACGCATACGCCCTTTTTGGCCAACCAAGCAACCTGGAAAGGCAAATCAGCGCTACAAAGAAGTCTCGCTTCCCATCGGTCAAAAGGGCCATGCTGAATAAAGTGTCAAAACCAGAAATGCAGGACAGGCCATGGAGAAACGGGAGCCTGGCTACGCTGATGGGAGGGATGTAAATTGCCAACAGCCACTCTGGAGAAGTGTACGGTGTGTCCTGAAACATCTAAAAAACTCAGCTTAGAGAGCACAGGGCACTTCCACTCATGGGCGTATAAATTGGGAAAACTAAAAATCAGCAAGACACAGGCACCCCAAAGTTTAGGGCTGCTCTGTTGACAAGAACCTCCACTTCGTTACACCTTAAATATCCCAGGAAAGAGAAAAATGGATAAAGAAGTTGTGGTCCTTATGTACAATGGAATATCACTCAGCCATGAAATCAACGTCATAAGGCTAGTAGCAGCATGATGAGTGGATTTAGGTACGACGATTCTAAGTGAAATAAGTCACACAGAAAAAGACACTTATCATAAGATATCACTTATAGAGGGAATGTAAAAACCGCTACCCTTGAACTGAATTACAAAACAGAACAGAGTCCCACGTTTAGAAAACACACTAGGGCTGCTTAAGGGGAAAGGTGAGGTGGGGTGATGCATAAAACAAGGGTTTCAAATTAGGTCAGACACCGTTCCATAAACCCAATATGTAATAGACAAGACCTACTCCTTGATCAGTGAATTGGACTCAACACCCCCTATTCACCGCCCAAGAATATATCTGACTAGTAAGAATCTTAAAACCTATGTTTTGATATCTCTCTGTAAGTGAGTCAAGTGGGTGTAAAGCGGCAGAAACACAGCAGTGAAAAGCAGCTAAACCCCATTATAAAAATCAATTACTTTTAAAAACCCGTGAAACAAAGACAGTGAAAGAGAGAGAAATTCTTACAAAATTCGTTCAGGGGCTGTGATGCCACCTGGATTGACCATATCTAGACCCACAGCTGATGGAGACATAAGGGTGGACACTCTTGGGGCTGAGAGGTTTGGTGAGGTTGGGTGAGGAAACGCAGACCCTTTAAAGTAATACTGCGTGGTTCCCATCCCATGGGTCCCAAATCTCCAGGTTCAAGGGCATCTTCCTACATCGAAAACATGCATGAGAAACCCAGAAGATGGTACACCGTGTGATCGGGAAAGGTTTCCAAAGCGCACCTCATTTCTCATCTCCTTATGCTCGGGTTCGCCATTCCAGCCGCTTTAGTAGCAATCTCCCTCCTTGGAGAATCAGCACCTGTAACCTCCTGTTCCGTACAGGTTGCAATTTGTCCTGAGGATGAACGGGAAGAGTGGGAACCAATGAGAGACTAGCTCTAGGTGTTGGGACAGGCACAGGTCACTCTACTTCCCCATCAGGAAGAAGAATTAACCACAGGCTCAGCCTGCCGCCCGGGACCAGAATAGGGCCTGAAGCAATCCTGCGCTTTTGCGGCCAGCTCCCAAGAAAGCGAGTTGAAAAATGGAGCTCAGGGGCACTGCAATTCACAAACCTGCAGACTTATAAATGATAACTCTCGTCCACAAATATATTGAGGGAAGGCAACGAAGAGGATTGGAAAGCAAGGCAGAATTGCAGGAAACAGATTTCAGGAGGGAGATTCGAATCGCCTTTAAAGCACAGGAAAAGCGGCAAAACCTCGACAATGATGCCCTTGGCCAAAAAGGGCGTATGCGTTTTTTCCTGAATATATTCAGGAAAAAACGCATACGCCCTTTTTGGCCAACCAAGCAACCTGGAAAGGCAAATCAGCGCTACAAAGAAGTCTCGCTTCCCATCGGTCAAAAGGGCCATGCTGAATAAAGTGTCAAAACCAGAAATGCAGGACAGGCCATGGAGAAACGGGAGCCTGGCTACGCTGATGGGAGGGATGTAAATTGCCAACAGCCACTCTGGAGAAGTGTACGGTGTGTCCTGAAACATCTAAAAAACTCAGCTTAGAGAGCACAGGGCACTTCCACTCATGGGCGTATAAATTGGGAAAACTAAAAATCAGCAAGACACAGGCACCCCAAAGTTTAGGGCTGCTCTGTTGACAAGAACCTCCACTTCGTTACACCTTAAATATCCCAGGAAAGAGAAAAATGGATAAAGAAGTTGTGGTCCTTATGTACAATGGAATATCACTCAGCCATGAAATCAACGTCATAAGGCTAGTAGCAGCATGATGAGTGGATTTAGGTACGACGATTCTAAGTGAAATAAGTCACACAGAAAAAGACACTTATCATAAGATATCACTTATAGAGGGAATGTAAAAACCGCTACCCTTGAACTGAATTACAAAACAGAACAGAGTCCCACGTTTAGAAAACACACTAGGGCTGCTTAAGGGGAAAGGTGAGGTGGGGTGATGCATAAAACAAGGGTTTCAAATTAGGTCAGACACCGTTCCATAAACCCAATATGTAATAGACAAGACCTACTCCTTGATCAGTGAATTGGACTCAACACCCCCTATTCACCGCCCAAGAATATATCTGACTAGTAAGAATCTTAAAACCTATGTTTTGATATCTCTCTGTAAGTGAGTCAAGTGGGTGTAAAGCGGCAGAAACACAGCAGTGAAAAGCAGCTAAACCCCATTATAAAAATCAATTACTTTTAAAAACCCGTGAAACAAAGACAGTGAAAGAGAGAGAAATTCTTACAAAATTCGTTCAGGGGCTGTGATGCCACCTGGATTGACCATATCTAGACCCACAGCTGATGGAGACATAAGGGTGGACACTCTTGGGGCTGAGAGGTTTGGTGAGGTTGGGTGAGGAAACGCAGACCCTTTAAAGTAATACTGCGTGGTTCCCATCCCATGGGTCCCAAATCTCCAGGTTCAAGGGCATCTTCCTACATCGAAAACATGCATGAGAAACCCAGAAGATGGTACACCGTGTGATCGGGAAAGGTTTCCAAAGCGCACCTCATTTCTCATCTCCTTATGCTCGGGTTCGCCATTCCAGCCGCTTTAGTAGCAATCTCCCTCCTTGGAGAATCAGCACCTGTAACCTCCTGTTCCGTACAGGTTGCAATTTGTCCTGAGGATGAACGGGAAGAGTGGGAACCAATGAGAGACTAGCTCTAGGTGTTGGGACAGGCACAGGTCACTCTACTTCCCCATCAGGAAGAAGAATTAACCACAGGCTCAGCCTGCCGCCCGGGACCAGAATAGGGCCTGAAGCAATCCTGCGCTTTTGCGGCCAGCTCCCAAGAAAGCGAGTTGAAAAATGGAGCTCAGGGGCACTGCAATTCACAAACCTGCAGACTTATAAATGATAACTCTCGTCCACAAATATATTGAGGGAAGGCAACGAAGAGGATTGGAAAGCAAGGCAGAATTGCAGGAAACAGATTTCAGGAGGGAGATTCGAATCGCCTTTAAAGCACAGGAAAAGCGGCAAAACCTCGACAATGATGCCCTTGGCCAAAAAGGGCGTATGCGTTTTTTCCTGAATATATTCAGGAAAAAACGCATACGCCCTTTTTGGCCAACCAAGCAACCTGGAAAGGCAAATCAGCGCTACAAAGAAGTCTCGCTTCCCATCGGTCAAAAGGGCCATGCTGAATAAAGTGTCAAAACCAGAAATGCAGGACAGGCCATGGAGAAACGGGAGCCTGGCTACGCTGATGGGAGGGATGTAAATTGCAACAGCAAATCTGGAGAAGTGTACGGTGTGTCCTGAAACATCTAAAAAACTCAGCTTAGAGAGCACAGGGCACTTCCACTCATGGGCGTATAAATTGGGAAAACTAAAAATCAGCAAGACACAAGCACCCCAAAGTTTAGGGCTGCTCTGTTGACAAGAACCTCCACTTCGTTACACCTTAAATATCCCAGGAAAGAGAAAAATGGATAAAGAAGTTGTGGTCCTTATGTACAATGGAATATCACTCAGCCATGAAATCAACGTCATAAGGCTAGTAGCAGCATGATGAGTGGATTAAGGTACGACGATTCTAAGTGAAATAAGTCACACAGAAAAAGACACTTATCATAAGATATCACTTATAGAGGGAATGTAAAAACCGCTACCCTTGAACTGAATTACAAAACAGAACAGAGTCCCACGTTTAGAAAACACACTATGGCTGCTTAAGGGGAAAGGTGAGGTGGGGTGATGCATAAAACAAGGGTTTCAAATTAGGTCAGACACCGTTCCATAAACCCAATATGTAATAGACAAGACCTACTCCTTGATCAGTGAATTGGACTCAACACCCCCTATTCACCGCCCAAGAATATATCTGACTAGTAAGAATCTTAAAACCTATGTTTTGATATCTCTCTGTAAGTGAGTCAAGTGGGTGTAAAGCGGCAGAAACACAGCAGTGAAAAGCAGCTAAACCCCATTATAAAAATCAATTACTTTTAAAAACCCGTGAAACAAAGACAGTGAAAGAGAGAGAAATTCTTACAAAATTCGTTCAGGGGCTGTGATGCCACCTGGATTGACCATATCTAGACCCACAGCTGATGGAGACATAAGGGTGGACACTCTTGGGGCTGAGAGGTTTGGTGAGGTTGGGTGAGGAAACGCAGACCCTTTAAAGTAATACTGCGTGGTTCCCATCCCATGGGTCCCAAATCTCCAGGTTCAAGGGCATCTTCCTACATCGAAAACATGCATGAGAAACCCAGAAGATGGTACACCGTGTGATCGGGAAAGGTTTCCAAAGCGCACCTCATTTCTCATCTCCTTATGCTCGGGTTCGCCATTCCAGCCACTTTAGTAGCAATCTCCCTCCTTGGAGAATCAGCACCTGTAACCTCCTGTTCCGTACAGGTTGCAATTTGTCCTGAGGATGAACGGGAAGAGTGGGAACCAATGAGAGACTAGCTCTAGGTGTTGGGACAGGCACAGGTCACTCTACTTCCCCATCAGGAAGAAGAATTAACCACAGGCTCAGCCTGCCGCCCGGGACCAGAATAGGGCCTGAAGCAATCCTGCGCTTTTGCGGCCAGCTCCCAAGAAAGCGAGTTGAAAAATGGAGCTCAGGGGCACTGCAATTCACAAACCTGCAGACTTATAAATGATAACTCTCGTCCACAAATATATTGAGGGAAGGCAACGAAGAGGATTGGAAAGCAAGGCAGAATTGCAGGAAACAGATTTCAGGAGGGAGATTCGAATCGCCTTTAAAGCACAGGAAAAGCGGCAAAACCTCGACAATGATGCCCTTGGCCAAAAAGGGCGTATGCGTTTTTTCCTGAATATATTCAGGAAAAAACGCATACGCCCTTTTTGGCCAACCAAGCAACCTGGAAAGGCAAATCAGCGCTACAAAGAAGTCTCGCTTCCCATCGGTCAAAAGGGCCATGCTGAATAAAGTGTCAAAACCAGAAATGCAGGACAGGCCATGGAGAAACGGGAGCCTGGCTACGCTGATGGGAGGGATGTAAATTGCCAACAGCCACTCTGGAGAAGTGTACGGTGTGTCCTGAAACATCTAAAAAACTCAGCTTAGAGAGCACAGGGCACTTCCACTCATGGGCGTATAAATTGGGAAAACTAAAAATCAGCAAGACACAGGCACCCCAATGTTTAGGGCTGCTCTGTTGCCAAGAACCTCCACTTCGTTACACCTTAAATATCCCAGGAAAGAGAAAAATGGATAAAGAAGTTGTGGTCCTTATGTACAATGGAATATCACTCAGCCATGAAATCAACGTCATAAGGCTAGTAGCAGCATGATGAGTGGATTTAGGTACGACGATTCTAAGTGAAATAAGTCACACAGAAAAAGACACTTATCATAAGATATCACTTATAGAGGGAATGTAAAAACCGCTACCCTTGAACTGAATTACAAAACAGAACAGAGTCCCACGTTTAGAAAACACACTAAGGCTGCTTAAGGGGAAAGTTGAGGTGGGGTGATGCATAAAACAAGGGTTTCAAATTAGCTCAGATACCGTTCCATAAACCCAATATGTAATAGACAAGACCTACTCCTTGATCAGTGAATTCGACTCAACACCCCCTATTCACCGCCCAAGAATATATCTGACTAGTAAGAATCTTAAAACCTATGTTTTGATATCTCTCTGTAAGTGAGTCAAGTGGGTGTAAAGCGGCAGAAACACAGCAGTGAAAAGCAGCTAAACCCCATTATAAAAATCAATTACTTTTAAAAACCCGTGAAACAAAGACAGTGAAAGAGAGAGAAATTCTTACAAAATTCGTTCAGGGGCTGTGATGCCACCTGGATTGACCATATCTAGACCCACAGCTGATGGAGACATAAGGGTGGACACTCTTGGGGCTGAGAGGTTTGGTGAGGTTGGGTGAGGAAACGCAGACCCTTTAAAGTAATACTGCGTGGTTCCCATCCCATGGGTCCCAAATCTCCAGGTTCAAGGGCATCTTCCTACATCGAAAACATGCATGAGAAACCCAGAAGATGGTACACCGTGTGATCGGGAAAGGTTTCCAAAGCGCACCTCATTTCTCATCTCCTTATGCTCGGGTTCGCCATTCCAGCCGCTTTAGTAGCAATCTCCCTCCTTGGAGAATCAGCACCTGTAACCTCCTGTTCCGTACAGGTTGCAATTTGTCCTGAGGATGAACGGGAAGAGTGGGAACCAATGAGAGACTAGCTCTAGGTGTTGGGACAGGCACAGGTCACTCTACTTCCCCATCAGGAAGAAGAATTAACCACAGGCTCAGCCTGCCGCCCGGGACCAGAATAGGGCCTGAAGCAATCCTGCGCTTTTGCGGCCAGCTCCCAAGAAAGCGAGTTGAAAAATGGAGCTCAGGGGCACTGCAATTCACAAACCTGCAGACTTATAAATGATAACTCTCGTCCACAAATATATTGAGGGAAGGCAACGAAGAGGATTGGAAAGCAAGGCAGAATTGCAGGAAACAGATTTCAGGAGGGAGATTCGAATCGCCTTTAAAGCACAGGAAAAGCGGCAAAACCTCGACAATGATGCCCTTGGCCAAAAAGGGCGTATGCGTTTTTTCCTGAATATATTCAGGAAAAAACGCATACGCCCTTTTTGGCCAACCAAGCAACCTGGAAAGGCAAATCAGCGCTACAAAGAAGTCTCGCTTCCCATCGGTCAAAAGGGCCATGCTGAATAAAGTGTCAAAACCAGAAATGCAGGACAGGCCATGGAGAAACGGGAGCCTGGCTACGCTGATGGGAGGGATGTAAATTGCCAACAGCCACTCTGGAGAAGTGTACGGTGTGTCCTGAAACATCTAAAAAACTCAGCTTAGAGAGCACAGGGCACTTCCACTCATGGGCGTATAAATTGGGAAAACTAAAAATCAGCAAGACACAGGCACCCCAATGTTTAGGGCTGCTCTGTTGCCAAGAACCTCCACTTCGTTACACCTTAAATATCCCAGGAAAGAGAAAAATGGATAAAGAAGTTGTGGTCCTTATGTACAATGGAATATCACTCAGCCATGAAATCAACGTCATAAGGCTAGTAGCAGCATGATGAGTGGATTTAGGTACGACGATTCTAAGTGAAATAAGTCACACAGAAAAAGACACTTATCATAAGATATCACTTATAGAGGGAATGTAAAAACCGCTACCCTTGAACTGAATTACAAAACAGAACAGAGTCCCACGTTTAGAAAACACACTAGGGCTGCTTAAGGGGAAAGTTGAGGTGGGGTGATGCATAAAACAAGGGTTTCAAATTAGCTCAGATACCGTTCCATAAACCCAATATGTAATAGACAAGACCTACTCCTTGATCAGTGAATTCGACTCAACACCCCCTATTCACCGCCCAAGAATATATCTGACTAGTAAGAATCTTAAAACCTATGTTTTGATATCTCTCTGTAAGTGAGTCAAGTGGGTGTAAAGCGGCAGAAACACAGCAGTGAAAAGCAGCTAAACCCCATTATAAAAATCAATTACTTTTAAAAACCCGTGAAACAAAGACAGTGAAAGAGAGAGAAATTCTTACAAAATTCGTTCAGGGGCTGTGATGCCACCTGGATTGACCATATCTAGACCCACAGCTGATGGAGACATAAGGGTGGACACTCTTGGGGCTGAGAGGTTTGGTGAGGTTGGGTGAGGAAACGCAGACCCTTTAAAGTAATACTGCGTGGTTCCCATCCCATGGGTCCCAAATCTCCAGGTTCAAGGGCATCTTCCTACATCGAAAACATGCATGAGAAACCCAGAAGATGGTACACCGTGTGATCGGGAAAGGTTTCCAAAGCGCACCTCATTTCTCATCTCCTTATGCTCGGGTTCGCCATTCCAGCCGCTTTAGTAGCAATCTCCCTCCTTGGAGAATCAGCACCTGTAACCTCCTGTTCCGTACAGGTTGCAATTTGTCCTGAGGATGAACGGGAAGAGTGGGAACCAATGAGAGACTAGCTCTAGGTGTTGGGACAGGCACAGGTCACTCTACTTCCCCATCAGGAAGAAGAATTAACCACAGGCTCAGCCTGCCGCCCGGGACCAGAATAGGGCCTGAAGCAATCCTGCGCTTTTGCGGCCAGCTCCCAAGAAAGCGAGTTGAAAAATGGAGCTCAGGGGCACTGCAATTCACAAACCTGCAGACTTATAAATGATAACTCTCGTCCACAAATATATTGAGGGAAGGCAACGAAGAGGATTGGAAAGCAAGGCAGAATTGCAGGAAACAGATTTCAGGAGGGAGATTCGAATCGCCTTTAAAGCACAGGAAAAGCGGCAAAACCTCGACAATGATGCCCTTGGCCAAAAAGGGCGTATGCGTTTTTTCCTGAATATATTCAGGAAAAAACGCATACGCCCTTTTTGGCCAACCAAGCAACCTGGAAAGGCAAATCAGCGCTACAAAGAAGTCTCGCTTCCCATCGGTCAAAAGGGCCATGCTGAATAAAGTGTCAAAACCAGAAATGCAGGACAGGCCATGGAGAAACGGAGGCCTGGCTACGCTGATGGGAGGGATGTAAATTGCCAACAGCCACTCTGGAGAAGTGTACGGTGTGTCCTGAAACATCTAAAAAACTCAGCTTAGAGAGCACAGGGCACTTCCACTCATGGGCGTATAAATTGGGAAAACTAAAAATCAGCAAGACACAGGCACCCCAAAGTTTAGGGCTGCTCTGTTGACAAGAACCTCCACTTCGTTACACCTTAAATATCCCAGGAAAGAGAAAAATGGATAAAGAAGTTGTGGTCCTTATGTACAATGGAATATCACTCAGCCATGAAATCAACGTCATAAGGCTAGTAGCAGCATGATGAGTGGATTTAGGTACGACGATTCTAAGTGAAATAAGTCACACAGAAAAAGACACTTATCATAAGATATCACTTATAGAGGGAATGTAAAAACCGCTACCCTTGAACTGAATTGCAAAACAGAACAGAGTCACACGTTTAGAATACACACTATGGCTGCTTAACGGGAAAGGTGAGGTGGGGTGATGCATAAAACAAGGGTTTCAAATTAGCTCAGATACCATTCCATAAACCCAATATGTAATAGACAAGACCTACTCCTTGCTCAGTGAATTGGACTCAACACCCCCTATTCACCGCCCAAGAATATATCTGACTAGTAAGAATCTTAAAACCTATGTATTGATATCTCTCTGTAAGTGAGTCAAGTGGGTGTAAAGCGGCATAAACACAGCAGTAAAAAGCAGCTAAACCCCATTATAAAAATCAATTACTTTTAAAAACCCGTGAAACAAAGACAGTGAAAGAGAGAGAAATTCTTACAAAATTCGTTCACTGGCTGTGATGCCACCTGGATTGACCATATCTAGACCCACAGCTGATTGACACATAAGGGTGGACACTCTTGGGGCTGAGAGTTTTGGTGGGGTTGGGTGAGGAAACGCAGACCCTTTAAAGTAATACTGCGTGGTTCCCATCCCATGGGTCCCAAATCTCCAGGTTCAAAGGCGTCTTCCTACGTCGAAAACATGCATGAGAAACCCAGAAGATGGTACACCGTGTGATCGGGAAAGGTTTCCAAAACGCACCTCATTTCTCATCTCCTTATGCTCGGGTTCGCCATTCCAGCCGCTTTAGTAGCAATCTCCCTCCTTGGAGAATCAGCACCTTTAACCTCCTGTTCCGTACAGGTTGCAATTTGTCCTGAGGATGAACGGGAAGAGTGGGAACCAATGAGAGACTAGCTCTAGGTGTTGGGACAGGCACAGGTCACTCTACTTCTCCATCAGGAAGAAGAATTAACCACAGGCTCAGCCTGCCGCCCGGGACCAGAATAGGGCCTGAAGCAATCCTGCGCTTTTGCGGCCAGCTCCCAAGAAAGCGAGTTGAAAAATGGAGCTCAGGGGCACTGCAATTCACAAACCTGCAGACTTATAAATGATAACTCTCGTCCACAAATATATTGAGGGAAGGCAACGAAGAGGATTGGAAAGCAAGGCAGAATTGCAGGAAACAGATTTCAGGAGGGAGATTCGAATCGCCTTTAAAGCACAGGAAAAGCGGCAAAACCTCGACAATGATGCCCTTGGCCAAAAAGGGCGTATGCGTTTTTTCCTGAATATATTCAGGAAAAATCGCATACGCCCTTTTTGGCCAACCAAGCAACCTGGAAAGACAAATCAGCGCTACAAAGAAGTCTCGCTTCCCATCGGTCAAAAGGGCCATGCTGAATAAAGTGTCAAAACCAGAAATGCAGGACAGGCAACGGAGAAACGGGAGCCTGGCTACGCTGATGGGCGAGATGTAAATTGCCAACAGCCTCTCTGGAGAAGTGTACGGTGTGTCCTGAAACATCTAAAAAACTCAGCTTAGAGAGCATAGGGCACTTCCACTCATTGGCGTATAAATTGGGAAAACGGAAAATCAGCAAGGCACAGGCACCCCAAAGTTTAGGGCTGCTCTGTTGACAAGAACCTCCACTTCGTTACACATTAAATATCCCAGGAACGAAAAAAATGGATAAAGAAGTTGTGGTCCTTATGTACAATGGAATATCACTCAGCCATGAAATCAACGTCATAAGGCTAGTAGCAGCATGATGAGTGGATTTAGGTACGACGATTCTAAGTGAAATAAGTCACACAGAAAAAGACACTTATCATAAGATATCACTTATAGAGGGAATGTAAAAACCGCTACCCTTGAACTGAATTACAAAACAGAACAGAGTCCCACGTTTAGAAAACACACTAGGGCTGCTTAAGGGGAAAGGTGAGGTGGGGTGATGCATAAAACAAGGGTTTCAAATTAGCTCAGATACCGTTCCATAAACCCAATATGTAATAGAAAAGACCTACTCCTTGATCAGTGAATTGGACTCAACACCCCCTATTCACCGCCCAAGAATATATCTGACTAGTAAGAATCTTAAAACCTATGTTTTGATATCTCTCTGTAAGTGAGTCAAGTGGGTGTAAAGCGGCAGAAACACAGCAGTGAAAAGCAGCTAAACCCCATTATAAAAATCAATTACTTTTAAAAACCCGTGAAACAAAGACAGTGAAAGAGAGAGAAATTCTTACAAAATTCGTTCAGGGGCTGTGATGCCACCTGGATTGACCATATCTAGACCCACAGCTGATGGAGACATAAGGGTGGACACTCTTGGGGCTGAGAGTTTTGGTGAGGTTGGGTGAGGAAACGCAGACCCTTTAAAGTAATACTGCGTGGTTCCCATCCCATGGGTCCCAAATCTCCAGGTTCAAGGGCATCTTCCTACATCGAAAACATGCATGAGAAACCCAGAAGATGGTACACCGTGTGATCGGGAAAGGTTTCCAAAGCGCACCTCATTTCTCATCTCCATATGCTCGGGTTCGCCATTCCAGCCACTTTAGTAGCAATCTCCCTCCTTGGAGAATCAGCACCTGTAACCTCCTGTTCCGTACAGGTTGCAATTTGTCCTGAGGATGAACGGGAAGAGTGGGAACCAATGAGAGACTAGCTCTAGGTGTTGGGACAGGCACAGGTCACTCTACTTCCCCATCAGGAAGAAGAATTAACCACAGGCTCAGCCTGCCGCCCGGGACCAGAATAGGGCCTGAAGCAATCCTGCGCTTTTGCGGCCAGCTCCCAAGAAAGCGAGTTGAAAAATGGAGCTCAGGGGCACTGCAATTCACAAACCTGCAGACTTATAAATGATAACTCTCGTCCACAAATATATTGAGGGAAGGCAACGAAGAGGATTGGAAAGCAAGGCAGAATTGCAGGAAACAGATTTCAGGAGGGAGATTCGAATCGCCTTTAAAGCACAGGAAAAGCGGCAAAACCTCGACAATGATGCCCTTGGCCAAAAAGGGCGTATGCGTTTTTTCCTGAATATATTCAGGAAAAAACGCATACGCCCTTTTTGGCCAACCAAGCAACCTGGAAAGGCAAATCAGCGCTACAAAGAAGTCTCGCTTCCCATCGGTCAAAAGGGCCATGCTGAATAAAGTGTCAAAACCAGAAATGCAGGACAGGCCATGGAGAAACGGGAGCCTGGCTACGCTGATGGGCGGGATGTAAATTGCCAAACGCCACTCTGGAGAAGTGTACGGTGTGTCCTGAAACATCTAAAAAACTCAGCTTAGAGAGCACAGGGCACTTCCACTCATGGGCGTATAAATTGGGAAAACTAAAAATCAGCAAGACACAGGCACCCCAAAGTTTAGGGCTGCTCTGTTGACAAGAACCTCCACTTCGTTACACCTTAAATATCCCCGGAAAGAGAAAAATGGATAAAGAAGTTGTGGTCCTTATGTACAATGGAATATCACTCAGCCAAGAAATCAACGTCATAAGGCTAGTAGCAGCATGATGAGTGGATTTAGGTACGACGATTCTAAGTGAAATAAGTCACACAGAAAAAGACACTTATCATAAGATATCACTTATAGAGGGAATGTAAAAACCGCTACCCTTGAACTGAATTACAAAACAGAACAGAGTCCCACGTTTAGAAAACACACTAGGGCTGCTTAAGGGGAAAGGTGAGGTGGGGTGATGCATAAAACAAGGGTTTCAAATTAGCTCAGATACCGTTCCATAAACCCAATATGTAATAGACAAGACCTACTCCTTGATCAGTGAATTGGACTCAACACCCCCTATTCACCGCCCAAGAATATATCTGACTAGTAAGAATCTTAAAACCTATGTTTTGATATCTCTCTGTAAGTGAGTCAAGTGGGTGTAAAGCGGCAGAAACACAGCAGTGAAAAGCAGCTAAACCCCATTATAAAAATCAATTACTTTTAAAAACCCGTGAAACAAAGACAGTGAAAGAGAGAGAAATTCTTACAAAATTCGTTCAGGGGCTGTGATGCCACCTGGATTGACCATATCTAGACCCACAGCTGATGGAGACATAAGGGTGGACACTCTTGGGGCTGAGAGTTTTGGTGAGGTTGGGTGAGGAAACGCAGACCCTTTAAAGTAATACTGCGTGGTTCCCATCCCATGGGTCCCAAATCTCCAGGTTCAAGGGCATCTTCCTACATCGAAAACATGCTTGAGAAACCCAGAAGATGGTACACCGTGTGATCGGGAAAGGTTTCCAAAGCGCACCTCATTTCTCATCTCCATATGCTCGGGTTCGCTATTCCAGCCACTTTAGTAGCAATCTCCCTCCTTGGAGAATCAGCACCTGTAACCTCCTGTTCCGTACAGGTTGCAATTTGTCCTGAGGATGAACGGGAAGAGTGGGAACCAATGAGAGACTAGCTCTAGGTGTTGGGACAGGCACAGGTCACTCTACTTCCCCATCAAGAAAAATAATTAACCACAGGCTCAGCCTGCCGCCCGGGACCAGAATAGGGCCTGAAGCAATCCTGCGCTTTTGCGGCCAGCTCCCAAGAAAGCGAGTTGAAAAATGGAGCTCAGGGGCACTGCAATTCACAAACCTGCAGCCTTATAAATGATAACTCTCGTCCACAAATATATTGAGGGAAGGCAACGAAGAGGATTGGAAAGCAAGGCAGAATTGCAGGAAACAGATTTCAGGAGGGAGATTCGAATCGCCTTTAAAGCACAGGAAAAGCGGCAAAACCTCGACAATGATGCCCTTGGCCAAAAAGGGCGTATGCGTTTTTTCCTGAATATATTCAGGAAAAAACGCATACGCCCTTTTTGGCCAACCAAGCAACCTGGAAAGGCAAATCAGCGCTACAAAGAAGTCTCGCTTCCCATCGGTCAAAAGGGCCATGCTGAATAAAGTGTCAAAACCAGAAATGCAGGACAGGCCATGGAGAAACGGGAGCCTGGCTACGCTGATGGGCGGGATGTAAATTGCCAAACGCCACTCTGGAGAAGTGTACGGTGTGTCCTGAAACATCTAAAAAACTCAGCTTAGAGAGCACAGGGCACTTCCACTCATGGGCGTATAAATTGGGAAAACTAAAAATCAGCAAGACACAGGCACCCCAAAGTTTAGGGCTGCTCTGTTGACAAGAACCTCCACTTCGTTACACCTTAAATATCCCCGGAAAGAGAAAAATGGATAAAGAAGTTGTGGTCCTTATGTACAATGGAATATCACTCAGCCAAGAAATCAACGTCATAAGGCTAGTAGCAGCATGATGAGTGGATTTAGGTACGACGATTCTAAGTGAAATAAGTCACACAGAAAAAGACACTTATCATAAGATATCACTTATAGAGGGAATGTAAAAACCGCTACCCTTGAACTGAATTACAAAACAGAACAGAGTCCCACGTTTAGAAAACACACTAGGGCTGCTTAAGGGGAAAGGTGAGGTGGGGTGATGCATAAAACAAGGGTTTCAAATTAGCTCAGATACCGTTCCATAAACCCAATATGTAATAGACAAGACCTACTCCTTGATCAGTGAATTGGACTCAACACCCCCTATTCACCGCCCAAGAATATATCTGACTAGTAAGAATCTTAAAACCTATGTTTTGATATCTCTCTGTAAGTGAGTCAAGTGGGTGTAAAGCGGCAGAAACACAGCAGTGAAAAGCAGCTAAACCCCATTATAAAAATCAATTACTTTTAAAAACCCGTGAAACAAAGACAGTGAAAGAGAGAGAAATTCTTACAAAATTCGTTCAGGGGCTGTGATGCCACCTGGATTGACCATATCTAGACCCACAGCTGATGGAGACATAAGGGTGGACACTCTTGGGGCTGAGAGGTTTGGTGAGGTTGGGTGAGGAAACGCAGACCCTTTAAAGTAATACTGCGTGGTTCCCATCCCATGGGTCCCAAATCTCCAGGTTCAAGGGCATCTTCCTACATCGAAAACATGCATGAGAAACCCAGAAGATGGTACACCGTGTGATCGGGAAAGGTTTCCAAAGCGCACCTCATTTCTCATCTCCTTATGCTCGGGTTCGCCATTCCAGCCGCTTTAGTAGCAATCTCCCTCCTTGGAGAATCAGCACCTGTAACCTCCTGTTCCGTACAGGTTGCAATTTGTCCTGAGGATGAACGGGAAGAGTGGGAACCAATGAGAGACTAGCTCTAGGTGTTGGGACAGGCACAGGTCACTCTACTTCCCCATCAGGAAGAAGAATTAACCACAGGCTCAGCCTGCCGCCCGGGACCAGAATAGGGCCTGAAGCAATCCTGCGCTTTTGCGGCCAGCTCCCAAGAAAGCGAGTTGAAAAATGGAGCTCAGGGGCACTGCAATTCACAAACCTGCAGACTTATAAATGATAACTCTCGTCCACAAATATATTGAGGGAAGGCAACGAAGAGGATTGGAAAGCAAGGCAGAATTGCAGGAAACAGATTTCAGGAGGGAGATTCGAATCGCCTTTAAAGCACAGGAAAAGCGGCAAAACCTCGACAATGATGCCCTTGGCCAAAAAGGGCGTATGCGTTTTTTCCTGAATATATTCAGGAAAAAACGCATACGCCCTTTTTGGCCAACCAAGCAACCTGGAAAGGCAAATCAGCGCTACAAAGAAGTCTCGCTTCCCATCGGTCAAAAGGGCCATGCTGAATAAAGTGTCAAAACCAGAAATGCAGGACAGGCCATGGAGAAACGGGAGCCTGGCTACGCTGATGGGCGGGATGTAAATTGCCAACAGCCACTCTGGAGAAGTGTACGGTGTGTCCTGAAACATCTAAAAAACTCAGCTTAGAGAGCACAGGGCACTTCCACTCATGGGCGTATAAATTGGGAAAACTAAAAATCAGCAAGACACAGGCACCCCAAAGTTTAGGGCTGCTCTGTTGACAAGAACCTCCATTTCATTACACCTTAAATATCCCCGGAAAGAGAAAAATGGATAAAGAAGTTGTGGTCCTTATGTACAATGGAATATCACTCAGCCAAGAAATCAACGTCATAAGGCTAGTAGCAGCATGATGAGTGGATTTAGGTACGACGATTCTAAGTGAAATAAGTCACACAGAAAAAGACACTTATCATAAGATATCACTTATAGAGGGAATGTAAAAACCGCTACCCTTGAACTGAATTACAAAACAGAACAGAGTCCCACGTTTAGAAAACACACTAGGGCTGCTTAAGGGGAAAGGTGAGGTGGGGTGATGCATAAAACAAGGGTTTCAAATTAGCTCAGATACCGTTCCATAAACCCAATATGTAATAGACAAGACCTACTCCTTGATCAGTGAATTGGACTCAACACCCCCTATTCACCGCCCAAGAATATATCTGACTAGTAAGAATCTTAAAACCTATGTTTTGATATCTCTCTGTAAGTGAGTCAAGTGGGTGTAAAGCGGCAGAAACACAGCAGTGAAAAGCAGCTAAACCCCATTATAAAAATCAATTACTTTTAAAAACCCGTGAAACAAAGACAGTGAAAGAGAGAGAAATTCTTACAAAATTCGTTCAGGGGCTGTGATGCCACCTGGATTGACCATATCTAGACCCACAGCTGATGGAGACATAAGGGTGGACACTCTTGGGGCTGAGAGGTTTGGTGAGGTTGGGTGAGGAAACGCAGACCCTTTAAAGTAATACTGCGTGGTTCCCATCCCATGGGTCCCAAATCTCCAGGTTCAAGGGCATCTTCCTACATCGAAAACATGCATGAGAAACCCAGAAGATGGTACACCGTGTGATCGGGAAAGGTTTCCAAAACGCACCTCATTTCTCATCTCCTTAGGCTCGGGTTCGCCATTCCAGCCGCTTTAGTAGCAATCTCCCTCCTTGGAGAATCAGCACCTGTAACCTCCTGTTCCGTACAGGTTGCAATTTGTCCTGAGGATGAACGGGAATAGTGGGAACCAATCAGAGACTAGCTCTAGGTGTTGGGACAGGCACAGGTCACTCTACTTCCCCATCAGGAAGAAGAATTAACCACAGGCTCAGCCTGCCGCCCGGGACCAGAATAGGGCCTGAAGCAATCCTGCGCTTTTGCGGCCAGCTCCCAAGAAAGCGAGTTGAAAAATGGAGCTCAGGGGCACTGCAATTCACAAACCTGCAGACTTATAAATGATAACTCTCGTCCACAAATATATTGAGGGAAGGCAACGAAGAGGATTGGAAAGCAAGGCAGAATTGCAGGAAACAGATTTCAGGAGGGAGATTCGAATCGCCTTTAAAGCACAGGAAAAGCGGCAAAACCTCGACAATGATGCCCTTGGCCAAAAAGGGCGTATGCGTTTTTTCCTGAATATATTCAGGAAAAAACGCATACGCCCTTTTTGGCCAACCAAGCAACCTGGAAAGGCAAATCAGCGCTACAAAGAAGTCTCGCTTCCCATCGGTCAAAAGGGCCATGCTGAATAAAGTGTCAAAACCAGAAATGCAGGACAGGCCATGGAGAAACGGGAGCCTGGCTACGCTGATGGGAGGGATGTAAATTGCCAACAGCCACTCTGGAGAAGTGTACGGTGTGTCCTGAAACATCTAAAAAACTCAGCTTAGAGAGCACAGGGCACTTCCACTCATGGGCGTATAAATTGGGAAAACTAAAAATCAGCAAGACACAGGCACCCCAAAGTTTAGGGCTGCTCTGTTGACAAGAACCTCCACTTCGTTACACCTTAAATATCCCAGGAAAGAGAAAAATGGATAAAGAAGTTGTGGTCCTTATGTACAATGGAATATCACTCAGCCATGAAATCAACGTCATAAGGCTAGTAGCAGCATGATGAGTGGATTTAGGTACGACGATTCTAAGTGAAATAAGTCACACAGAAAAAGACACTTATCATAAGATATCACTTATAGAGGGAATGTAAAAACCGCTACCCTTGAACTGAATTACAAAACAGAACAGAGTCCCACGTTTAGAAAACACACTAGGGCTGCTTAAGGGGAAAGGTGAGGTGGGGTGATGCATAAAACAAGGGTTTCAAATTAGCTCAGATACCGTTCCATAAACCCAATATGTAATAGACAAGACCTACTCCTTGATCAGTGAATTGGACTCAACACCCCCTATTCACCGCCCAAGAATATATCTGACTAGTAAGAATCTTAAAACCTATGTTTTGATATCTCTCTGTAAGTGAGTCAAGTGGGTGTAAAGCGGCAGAAACACAGCAGTGAAAAGCAGCTAAACCCCATTATAAAAATCAATTACTTTTAAAAACCCGTGAAACAAAGACAGTGAAAGAGAGAGAAATTCTTACAAAATTCGTTCAGGGGCTGTGATGCCACCTGGATTGACCATATCTAGACCCACAGCTGATGGAGACATAAGGGTGGACACTCTTGGGGCTGAGAGTTTTGGTGAGGTTGGGTGAGGAAACGCAGACCCTTTAAAGTAATACTGCGTGGTTCCCATCCCATGGGTCCCAAATCTCCAGGTTCAAGGGCATCTTCCTACATCGAAAACATGCTTGAGAAACCCAGAAGATGGTACACCGTGTGATCGGGAAAGGTTTCCAAAGCGCACCTCATTTCTCATCTCCATATGCTCGGGTTCGCTATTCCAGCCGCTTTAGTAGCAATCTCCCTCCTTGGAGAATCAGCACCTGTAACCTCCTGTTCCGTACAGGTTGCAATTTGTCCTGAGGATGAACGGGAAGAGTGGGAACCAATCAGAGACTAGCTCTAGGTGTTGGGACAGGCACAGGTCACTCTACTTCCCCATCAAGAAAAATAATTAACCACAGGCTCAGCCTGCCGCCCGGGACCAGAATAGGGCCTGAAGCAATCCTGCGCTTTTGCGGCCAGCTCCCAAGAAAGCGAGTTGAAAAATGGAGCTCAGGGGCACTGCAATTCACAAACCTGCAGCCTTATAAATGATAACTCTCGTCCACAAATATATTGAGGGAAGGCAACGAAGAGGATTGGAAAGCAAGGCAGAATTGCAGGAAACAGATTTCAGGAGGGAGATTCGAATCGCCTTTAAAGCACAGGAAAAGCGGCAAAACCTCGACAATGATGCCCTTGGCCAAAAAGGGCGTATGCGTTTTTTCCTGAATATATTCAGGAAAAAACGCATACGCCCTTTTTGGCCAACCAAGCAACCTGGAAAGGCAAATCAGCGCTACAAAGAAGTCTCGCTTCCCATCGGTCAAAAGGGCCATGCTGAATAAAGTGTCAAAACCAGAAATGCAGGACAGGCCATGGAGAAACGGGAGCCTGGCTACGCTGATGGGCGGGATGTAAATTGCCAAACGCCACTCTGGAGAAGTGTACGGTGTGTCCTGAAACATCTAAAAAACTCAGCTTAGAGAGCACAGGGCACTTCCACTCATGGGCGTATAAATTGGGAAAACTAAAAATCAGCAAGACACAGGCACCCCAAAGTTTAGGGCTGCTCTGTTGACAAGAACCTCCACTTCGTTACACCTTAAATATCCCCGGAAAGAGAAAAATGGATAAAGAAGTTGTGGTCCTTATGTACAATGGAATATCACTCAGCCAAGAAATCAACGTCATAAGGCTAGTAGCAGCATGATGAGTGGATTTAGGTACGACGATTCTAAGTGAAATAAGTCACACAGAAAAAGACACTTATCATAAGATATCACTTATAGAGGGAATGTAAAAACCGCTACCCTTGAACTGAATTACAAAACAGAACAGAGTCCCACGTTTAGAAAACACACTAGGGCTGCTTAAGGGGAAAGGTGAGGTGGGGTGATGCATAAAACAAGGGTTTCAAATTAGCTCAGATACCGTTCCATAAACCCAATATGTAATAGACAAGACCTACTCCTTGATCAGTGAATTGGACTCAACACCCCCTATTCACCGCCCAAGAATATATCTGACTAGTAAGAATCTTAAAACCTATGTTTTGATATCTCTCTGTAAGTGAGTCAAGTGGGTGTAAAGCGGCAGAAACACAGCAGTGAAAAGCAGCTAAACCCCATTATAAAAATCAATTACTTTTAAAAACCCGTGAAACAAAGACAGTGAAAGAGAGAGAAATTCTTACAAAATTCGTTCAGGGGCTGTGATGCCACCTGGATTGACCATATCTAGACCCACAGCTGATGGAGACATAAGGGTGGACACTCTTGGGGCTGAGAGGTTTGGTGAGGTTGGGTGAGGAAACGCAGACCCTTTAAAGTAATACTGCGTGGTTCCCATCCCATGGGTCCCAAATCTCCAGGTTCAAGGGCATCTTCCTACATCGAAAACATGCATGAGAAACCCAGAAGATGGTACACCGTGTGATCGGGAAAGGTTTCCAAAGCGCACCTCATTTCTCATCTCCTTATGCTCGGGTTCGCCATTCCAGCCGCTTTAGTAGCAATCTCCCTCCTTGGAGAATCAGCACCTGTAACCTCCTGTTCCGTACAGGTTGCAATTTGTCCTGAGGATGAACGGGAAGAGTGGGAACCAATGAGAGACTAGCTCTAGGTGTTGGGACAGGCACAGGTCACTCTACTTCCCCATCAGGAAGAAGAATTAACCACAGGCTCAGCCTGCCGCCCGGGACCAGAATAGGGCCTGAAGCAATCCTGCGCTTTTGCGGCCAGCTCCCAAGAAAGCGAGTTGAAAAATGGAGCTCAGGGGCACTGCAATTCACAAACCTGCAGACTTATAAATGATAACTCTCGTCCACAAATATATTGAGGGAAGGCAACGAAGAGGATTGGAAAGCAAGGCAGAATTGCAGGAAACAGATTTCAGGAGGGAGATTCGAATCGCCTTTAAAGCACAGGAAAAGCGGCAAAACCTCGACAATGATGCCCTTGGCCAAAAAGGGCGTATGCGTTTTTTCCTGAATATATTCAGGAAAAAACGCATACGCCCTTTTTGGCCAACCAAGCAACCTGGAAAGGCAAATCAGCGCTACAAAGAAGTCTCGCTTCCCATCGGTCAAAAGGGCCATGCTGAATAAAGTGTCAAAACCAGAAATGCAGGACAGGCCATGGAGAAACGGGAGCCTGGCTACGCTGATGGGCGGGATGTAAATTGCCAACAGCCACTCTGGAGAAGTGTACGGTGTGTCCTGAAACATCTAAAAAACTCAGCTTAGAGAGCACAGGGCACTTCCACTCATGGGCGTATAAATTGGGAAAACTAAAAATCAGCAAGACACAGGCACCCCAAAGTTTAGGGCTGCTCTGTTGACAAGAACCTCCATTTCATTACACCTTAAATATCCCCGGAAAGAGAAAAATGGATAAAGAAGTTGTGGTCCTTATGTACAATGGAATATCACTCAGCCAAGAAATCAACGTCATAAGGCTAGTAGCAGCATGATGAGTGGATTTAGGTACGACGATTCTAAGTGAAATAAGTCACACAGAAAAAGACACTTATCATAAGATATCACTTATAGAGGGAATGTAAAAACCGCTACCCTTGAACTGAATTACAAAACAGAACAGAGTCCCACGTTTAGAAAACACACTAGGGCTGCTTAAGGGGAAAGGTGAGGTGGGGTGATGCATAAAACAAGGGTTTCAAATTAGCTCAGATACCGTTCCATAAACCCAATATGTAATAGACAAGACCTACTCCTTGATCAGTGAATTGGACTCAACACCCCCTATTCACCGCCCAAGAATATATCTGACTAGTAAGAATCTTAAAACCTATGTTTTGATATCTCTCTGTAAGTGAGTCAAGTGGGTGTAAAGCGGCAGAAACACAGCAGTGAAAAGCAGCTAAACCCCATTATAAAAATCAATTACTTTTAAAAACCCGTGAAACAAAGACAGTGAAAGAGAGAGAAATTCTTACAAAATTCGTTCAGGGGCTGTGATGCCACCTGGATTGACCATATCTAGACCCACAGCTGATGGAGACATAAGGGTGGACACTCTTGGGGCTGAGAGGTTTGGTGAGGTTGGGTGAGGAAACGCAGACCCTTTAAAGTAATACTGCGTGGTTCCCATCCCATGGGTCCCAAATCTCCAGGTTCAAGGGCATCTTCCTACATCGAAAACATGCATGAGAAACCCAGAAGATGGTACACCGTGTGATCGGGAAAGGTTTCCAAAACGCACCTCATTTCTCATCTCCTTAGGCTCGGGTTCGCCATTCCAGCCGCTTTAGTAGCAATCTCCCTCCTTGGAGAATCAGCACCTGTAACCTCCTGTTCCGTACAGGTTGCAATTTGTCCTGAGGATGAACGGGAATAGTGGGAACCAATCAGAGACTAGCTCTAGGTGTTGGGACAGGCACAGGTCACTCTACTTCCCCATCAGGAAGAAGAATTAACCACAGGCTCAGCCTGCCGCCCGGGACCAGAATAGGGCCTGAAGCAATCCTGCGCTTTTGCGGCCAGCTCCCAAGAAAGCGAGTTGAAAAATGGAGCTCAGGGGCACTGCAATTCACAAACCTGCAGACTTATAAATGATAACTCTCGTCCACAAATATATTGAGGGAAGGCAACGAAGAGGATTGGAAAGCAAGGCAGAATTGCAGGAAACAGATTTCAGGAGGGAGATTCGAATCGCCTTTAAAGCACAGGAAAAGCAGCAAAACCTCGACAATGATGCCCTTGGCCAAAAAGGGCGTATGCGTTTTTTCCTGAATATATTCAGGAAAAAACGCATACGCCCTTTTTGGCCAACCAAGCAACCTGGAAAGGCAAATCAGCGCTACAAAGAAGTCTCGCTTCCCATCGGTCAAAAGGGCCATGCTGAATAAAGTGTCAAAACCAGAAATGCAGGACAGGCCATGGAGAAACGGGAGCCTGGCTACGCTGATGGGAGGGATGTAAATTGCCAACAGCCACTCTGGAGAAGTGTACGGTGTGTCCTGAAACATCTAAAAAACTCAGCTTAGAGAGCACAGGGCACTTCCACTCATGGGCGTATAAATTGGGAAAACTAAAAATCAGCAAGACACAGGCACCCCAAAGTTTAGGGCTGCTCTGTTGACAAGAACCTCCACTTCGTTACACCTTAAATATGCCAGGAAAGAGAAAAATGGATAAAGAAGTTGTGGTCCTTATGTACAATGGAATATCACTCAGCCATGAAATCAACGTCATAAGGCTAGTAGCAGCATGATGAGTGGATTTAGGTACGACGATTCTAAGTGAAATAAGTCACACAGAAAAAGACACTTATCATAAGATATCACTTATAGAGGGAATGTAAAAACCGCTACCCTTGAACTGAATTGCAAAACAGAACAGAGTCACACGTTTAGAAAACACACTATGGCTGCTTAACGGGAAAGGTGAGGTGGGGTGATGCATAAAACAAGGGTTTCAAATTAGCTCAGATACCGTTCCATAAACCCAATATGTAATAGACAAGACCTACTCCTTGCTCAGTGAATTGGACTCAACACCCCCTATTCACCGCCCAAGAATATATCTGACTAGTAAGAATCTTAAAACCTATGTATTGATATCTCTCTGTAAGTGAGTCACGTGGGTGTAAAGCGGCATAAACACAGCAGTAAAAAGCAGCTAAACCCCATTATAAAAATCAATTACTTTTAAAAACCCGTGAAACAAAGACAGTGAAAGAGAGAGAAATTCTTACAAAATTCGTTCAGGGGCTGTGATGCCACCTGGATTGACCATATCTAGACCCACAGCTGATGGAGACATAAGGGTGGACACTCTTGGGGCTGAGAGGTTTGGTGAGGTTGGGTGAGGAAACGCAGACCCTTTCAACTAATACTGCGTGGTACCCATCCCATGGGTCCCAAATCTCCAGGTTCAAGGGCATCTTCCTACATCGAAAACATGCATGAGAAACCCAGAAGATGGTACACCGTGTGATCGGGAAAGGTTTCCAAAACGCACCTCATATCTCATCTCCTTGTGCTCGGGTTCGCCATTCCAGCCCCTTTACTAGCAATCTCCCTCCTTGGAGATTCAGCACCTTTAACCTCCTGTTCCGTACAGGTTGCAATTTGTCCTGAGGATGAACGGGAAGAGTGGGAACCAATGAGAGACTAGCTCTAGGTGTTGGGACAGGCACAGGTCACTCTACTTCCCCATCAGGAAGAAGAATTAACCACAGGCTCAGCCTGCCGCCCGGGACCAGAATAGGGCCTGAAGCAATCCTGCGCTTTTGCGGCCAGCTCCCAAGAAAGCGAGTTGAAAAATGGATCTCAGGGGCACTGCAATTCACAAACCTGCAGACTTATAAATGATAACTCTCGTCCACAAATATATTGAGGGAAGGCAACGAAGAGGATTCGAAAGCAAGGCAGAATGGCAAGAAACAGATTTCAGGAGGGAGATTCGAATCGCCTTTAAAGCACAGGAAAAGCGGCAAAACCTCGACAATGATGCCCTTGGCCAAAAAGGGCGTATGCGTTTTTTCCTGAATATATTCAGGAAAAATCGCATAAGCCCTTTTTGGCCAACCAAGCAACCTGGAAAGGCAAATCAGCGCTATAAAGAAGTCGCGCTTCCCATCGGTCAAAAGGGCCATGCTAAATAAAGTTTCAAACCAGAAATGCAGGACAGCCCATGGAGAAACGGGTGCCTGGCTACGCTGATGGGGGGGATGTAAATTGCCAACAGCCACTCTGGAGAAGTGTACGGTGTGTCCTGAAACATCTAAAAAACTCAGCTTAGAGAGCACAGGGCACTTCCACTCATGGGCGTATAAATTGGGAAAACTAAAAATCAGCAAGACACAGGCACCCCAAAGTTTAGGGCTGCTCTGTTGACAAGAACCTCCACTTCGTTACACCTTAAATATCCCAGGAAAGAGAAAAATGGATAAAGAAGTTGTGGTCCTTATGTACAATGGAATATCACTCAGCCATGAAATCAACGTCATAAGGCTAGTAGCAGCATGATGAGTGGATTTAGGTACGACGATTCTAAGTGAAATAAGTCACACAGAAAAAGACACTTATCATAAGATATCACTTATAGAGGGAATGTAAAAAGCGCTACCCTTGAACTGAATTACAAAACAGAACAGAGTCCCACGTTTAGAAAACACACTATGGCTGCTTAACGGGAAAGGTGAAGTGGGGTGATGCATAAAACAAGGGTTTCAAATTAGCTCAGATACCGTTCCATAAACCCAATATGTAATAGACAAGACCTACTCCTTGATCAGTGAATTGGACTCAACACCCCCTATTCACCGCCCAAGAATATATCTGACTAGTAAGAATCTTAAAACCTATGTTTTGATATCTCTCTGTAAGTGAGTCAAGTGGGTGTAAAGCGGCAGAAACACAGCAGTGAAAAGCAGCTAAACCCCATTATAAAAATCAATTACTTTTAAAAACCCGTGAAACAAAGACAGTGAAAGAGAGGGAAATTCTTACAAAATTCGTTCAGGGGCTGTGATGCCACCTGGATTGACCATATCTAGACCCACAGCTGTTGGAGACATAAGGTTGGACACTCTTGGGGCTGAGAGGTTTGGTGCGGTTGGGTGAGGAAACGCAGACCCTTTAAAGTAATACTGCGTGGTTCCCATCCCATGGGTCCCAAATCTCCAGGTTAAAGGGCATCTTCCTACATCGAAAACATGCATGAGAAACCCAGAAGATGGTACACCGTGTGATCGGGAAAGGTTTCCAAAATGCACCTCATTTCTCATCTCCTTATGCTCGGGTTCGCCATTCCAGCCGCTTTAGTAGCAATCTCCCTCCTTGGAGAATTAGCACCTTTAACCTCCTGTTCCGTACAGGTTGCAATTTGTCCTGAGGATGAACGGGAAGAGTGGGAACCGATGAGAGACTAGCTCTAGGTGTTGGGACAGGCACAGGTCACTCTACTTCCCCATCAGGAAGAAGAATTAACCACAGGCTCAGCCTGCCGCCCGGGACCAGAATAGGGCCTGAAGCAATCCTGCGCTTTTGCGGCCAGCTCCCAAGAAAGCGAGTTGAAAAATGGAGCTCAGGGGCACTGCAATTCACAAACCTGCAGACTTATAAATGATAACTCTCGTCCACAAATATATTGAGGGAAGGCAACGAAGAGGATTGGAAAGCAAGGCAGAATTGCAGGAAACAGATTTCAGGAGGGAGATTCGAATCGCCTTTAAAGCACAGGAAAAGCGGCAAAACCTCGACAATGATGTCCTTGGCCAAAAAGGGCGTATGCGTTTTTTCCTGAATATATTCAGGAAAAATCGCATAAGCCCTTTTTGGCCAACCAAGCAACCTGGAAAGGCAAATCAGCGCTATAAAGAAGTCTTGCTTCCCATCGGTCAAAAGGGCCATGCTAAATAAAGTTTCAAACCAGAAATGCCGGACAGCCCATGGAGAAACGGGAGCCTGGCTACGCTGATGGGGGGGACGTAAATTGCCAACAGCCACTCTGGAGAAGTGTACGGTGTGTCCTGCAACATCTAAAAAACTCAGCTTAGAGAGCATAGGGCACTTCCACTCATGGGCGTATCAATTGGGAAAACTAAAAATCAGCAAGACACAGGCACCCCAAAGTTTAGGGCTGCTCTGTTGACAAGAACCTCCACTTCGTTACACTTTAAATATGCCAGGAAAGAGAAAAATGGATAAAGAAGTTGTGGTCCTTATGTACAATGGAATATCACTCAGCCATGAAATCAACGTCATAAGGCTAGTAGCAGCATGATGAGTGGATTTAGGTACGACGATTCTAAGTGAAATAAGTCACACAGAAAAGGACACTTATCATAAGATATCACTTATAGAGGGAATGTAAAAACCGCTACCCTTGAACTGAATTGCAAAACAGAACAGAGTCACAGGTTTAGAAAACACACTATGGCTGCTTAACGGGAAAGGTGAGGTGGGGTGATGCATAAAACAAGGGTTTCAAATTAGCTCAGATACCGTTCCATAAACCCAATATGTAATAGACAAGACCTACTCCTTGCTCAGTGAATTGGACTCAACACCCCCTATTCACCGCCCAAGAATATATCTGACTAGTAAGAATCTTAAAACATATGTATTGATATCTCTCTGTAAGTGAGTCACGTGGGTGTAAAGCGGCATAAACACAGCAGTAAAAAGCAGCTAAACCCCATTATAAAAATCAATTACTTTTAAAAACCCGTGAAACAAAGACAGTGAAAGAGAGAGAAATTCTTACAAAATTCGTTCAGGGGCTGTGATGCCACCTGGATTGACCATATCTAGACCCACAGCTGATGGAGACATAAGGGTGGACACTCTTGGGGCTGAGAGGTTTGGTGAGGTTGGGTGAGGAAACGCAGACCGTTTCCAGTAATACTGCGTGGTACCCATCCCATGGGTCCCAAATCTCCAGGTTCAAGGGCATCTTCCTACATCGAAAACATGCATGAGAAACCCAGAAGATGGTACACCGTGTGATCGGGAAAGGTTTCCAAAACGCACCTCATTTCTCATCTCCTTGTGCTCGGGTTCGCCATTCCAGCCGCTTTACTAGCAATCTCCCTCCTTGGAGATTCAGCACCTTTAACCTCCTGTTCCGTACAGGTTGCAATTTGTCCTGAGGATGAACGGGAAGAGTGGGAACCAATGACAGACTAGCTCTAAGTGTTAGGACAGGCACAGGTCACTCTACTTTCCCATCAGGAAGAAGAATTAACCACAGGCTCAGCCTGCCGCCCGGGACCAGAATAGGGCCTGAAGCAATCCTGCGCTTTTGCGGCCAGCTCCCAAGAAAGCGAGTTGAAAAATGGAGCTCAGGGGCACTGCAATTCACAAACCTGCAGACTTATAAATGATAACTCTCGTCCACAAATATATTGAGGGAAGGCAACGAAGAGGATTCGAAAGCAAGGCAGAATGGCAAGAAACAGATTTCAGGAGGGAGATTCGAATCGCCTTTAAAGCACAGGAAAAGTGGCAAAACCTCGACAATGATGCCCTTGGCCAAAAAGGGCGTATGCGTTTTTTCCTGAATATATTCAGGAAAAATCGCATAAGCCCTTTTTGGCCAACCAAGCAACCTGGAAAGGCAAATCAGCGCTATAAAGAAGTCTCGCTTCCCATCGGTCAAAAGGGCCATGCTAAATAAAGTTTCAAACCAGAAATGCAGGACAGCCCATGGAGAAAAGGGTGCCTGGCTACGCTGATGGGGGGGATGTAAATTGCCAACAGCCACTCTGGAGAACTGTACGGTGTGTCCTGAAACATCTAAAAAACTCAGCTTAGAGAGCACAGGGCACTTCCACTCATGGGTGTATAAATTGGGAAAACTAAAAATCAGCAAGACACAGGCACCCCAAAGTTTAGGGCTGCTCTGTTGACAAGAACCTCCACTTCGTTACACCTTAAATATCCCAGGAAAGAGAAAAATGGATAAAGAAGTTGTGGTCCTTATGTACAATGGAATATCACTCAGCCATGAAATCAACGTCATAAGGCTAGTAGCAGCATGATGAGTGGATTTAGGTACGACGATTCTAAGTGAAATAAGTCACACAGAAAAAGACACTTATCATAAGATATCACTTATAGAGGGAATGTAAAAACCGCTACCCTTGAACTGAATTACAAAACAGAACAGAGTCCCACGTTTAGAAAACACACTATGGCTGCTTAACGGGAAAGGTGAAGTGGGGTGATGCATAAAACAAGGGTTTCAAATTAGCTCAGATACCGTTCCATAAACCCAATATGTAATAGACAAGACCTACTCCTTGATCAGTGAATTGGACTCAACACCCCCTATTCACCGCCCAAGAATATATCTGAATAGTAAGAATCTTAAAACCTATGTTTTGATATCTCTCTGTAAGTGAGTCAAGTGGGTGTAAAGCGGCAGAAACACAGCAGTGAAAAGCAGCTAAACCCCATTATAAAAATCAATTACTTTTAAAAACCCGTGAAACAAAGACAGTGAAAGAGAGGGAAATTCTTACAAAATTCGTTCAGGGGCTGTGATGCCACCTGGATTGACCATATCTAGACCCACAGCTGTTGGAGACATAAGGTTGGACACTCTTGGGGCTGAGAGGTTTGGTGCGGTTGGGTGAGGAAACGCAGACCCTTTAAAGTAATACTGCGTGGTTCCCATCCCATGGGTCCCAAATCTCCAGGTTCAAGGGCATCTTCCTACATCGAAAACATGCATGAGAAACCCAGAAGATGGTACACCGTGTGATCGGGAAAGGTTTCCAAAACGCACCTCATTTCTCATCTCCTTATGCTCGGGTTCGCCATTCCAGCCGCTTTAGTAGCAATCTCCCTCCTTGGAGAATCAGCACCTTTAACCTCCTGTTCCGTACAGGTTGCAATTTGTCCTGAGGATGAACGGGAAGAGTGGGAACCGATGAGAGACTAGCTCTAGGTGTTGGGACAGGCACAGGTCACTCTACTTCCCCATCAGGAAGAAGAATTAACCACAGGCTCAGCCTGCCGCCCGGGACCAGAATAGGGCCTGAAGCAATCCTGCGCTTTTGCGGCCAGCTCCCAAGAAAGCGAGTTGAAAAATGGATCTCAGGGGCACTGCAATTCACAAACCTGCAGACTTATAAATGATAACTCTCGTCCACAAATATATTGAGGGAAGGCAACGAAGAGGATTCGAAAGCAAGGCAGAATGGCAAGAAACAGATTTCAGGAGGGAGATTCGAATCGCCTTTAAAGCACAGGAAAAGCGGCAAAACCTCGACAATGATGCCCTTGGCCAAAAAGGGCGTATGCGTTTTTTCCTGAATATATTCAGGAAAAATCGCATAAGCCCTTTTTGGCCAACCAAGCAACCTGGAAAGGCAAATCAGCACTATAAAGAAGTCTCGCTTCCCATCGGTCAAAAGGGCCATGCTAAATAAAGTTTCAAACCAGAAATGCAGGACAGCCCATGGAGAAACGGGTGCCTGGCTACGCTGATGGGGGGGATGTAAATTGCCAACAGCCACTCTGGAGAAGTGTACGGTGTGTCCTGAAACATCTAAAAAACTCAGCTTAGAGAGCACAGGGCACTTCCACTCATGGGCGTATAAATTGGGAAAACTAAAAATCAGCAAGACACAGGCACCCCAAAGTTTAGGGCTGCTCTGTTGACAAGAACCTCCACTTCGTTACACCTTAAATATCCCAGGAAAGAGAAAAATGGATAAAGAAGTTGTGGTCCATATGTACAATGGAATATCACTCAGCCATGAAATCAACGTCATAAGGCTAGTAGCAGCATGATGAGTGGATTTAGGTACGACGATTCTAAGTGAAATAAGTCACACAGAAAAAGACACTTATCATAAGATATCACTTATAGAGGGAATGTAAAAAGCGCTACCCTTGAACTGAATTACAAAACAGAACAGAGTCCCACGTTTAGAAAACACACTATGGCTGCTTAACGGGAAAGGTGAAGTGGGGTGATGCATAAAACAAGGGTTTCAAATTAGCTCAGATACCGTTCCATAAACCCAATATGTAATAGACAAGACCTACTCCTTGATCAGTGAATTGGACTCAACACCCCCTATTCACCGCCCAAGAATATATCTGACTAGTAAGAATCTTAAAACCTATGTTTTGATATCTCTCTGTAAGTGAGTCAAGTGGGTGTAAAGCGGCAGAAACACAGCAGTGAAAAGCAGCTAATCCCCATTATAAAAATCAATTACTTTTAAAAACCCGTGAAACAAAGACAGTGAAAGAGAGGGAAATTCTTACAAAATTCGTTCAGGGGCTGTGATGCCACCTGGATTGACCATATCTAGACCCACAGCTGTTGGAGACATAAGGTTGGACACTCTTGGGGCTGAGAGGTTTGGTGCGGTTGGGTGAGGAAACGCAGACCCTTTAAAGTAATACTGCGTGGTTCCCATCCCATGGGTCCCAAATCTCCAGGTTCAAGGGCATCTTCCTACATCGAAAACATGCATGAGAAACCCAGAAGATGGTACACCGTGTGATCGGGAAAGGTTTCCAAAACGCACCTCATTTCTCATCTCCTTATGCTCGGGTTCGCCATTCCAGCCGCTTTAGTAGCAATCTCCCTCCTTGGAGAATCAGCACCTTTAACCTCCTGTTCCGTACAGGTTGCAATATGTCCTGAGGATGAACGGGAAGAGTGGGAACCGATGAGAGACTAGCTCTAGGTGTTGGGACAGGCACAGGTCACTCTACTTCCCCATCAGGAAGAAGAATTAACCACAGGCTCAGCCTGCCGCCCGGGACCAGAATAGGGCCTGAAGCAATCCTGCACTTTTGCGGCCAGCTCCCAAGAAAGCGAGTTGAAAAATGGATCTCAGGGGCACTGCAATTCACCAACCTGCAGACTTATAAATGATAACTCTCGTCCACAAATATATTGAGGGAAGGCAACGAAGAGGATTCGAAAGCAAGGCAGAATGGCAAGAAACAGATTTCAGGAGGGAGATTCGAATCGCCTTTAAAGCACAGGAAAAGCGGCAAAACCTCGACAATGATGCCCTTGGCCAAAAAGGGCGTATGCGTTTTTTCCTGAATATATTCAGGAAAAATCGCATAAGCCCTTTTTGGCCAACCAAGCAACCTGGAAAGGCAAATCAGCGCTATAAAGAAGTCTCGCTTCCCATCGGTCAAAAGGGCCATGCTAAATAAAGTTTCAAACCAGAAATGCAGGACAGCCCATGGAGAAACGGGTGCCTGGCTACGCTGATGGGGGGGATGTAAATTGCCAACAGCCACTCTGGAGAAGTGTACGGTGTGTCCTGAAACATCTAAAAAACTCAGCTTAGAGAGCACAGGGCACTTCCACTCATGGGCGTATAAATTGGGAAAACTAAAAATCAGCAAGACACAGGCACCCCAAAGTTTAGGGCTGCTCTGTTGACAAGAACCTCCACTTCGTTACACCTTAAATATCCCAGGAAAGAGAAAAATGGATAAAGAAGTTGTGGTCCTTATGTACAATGGAATATCACTCAGCCATGAAATCAACGTCATAAGGCTAGTAGCAGCATGATGAGTGGATTTAGGTACGACGATTCTAAGTGAAATAAGTCACACATAAAAAGACACTTATCATAAGATATCACTTATAGAGGGAATGTAAAAACCGCTACCCTTGAACTGAATTGCAAAACAGAACAGAGTCACACGTTTAGAAAACACACTATGGCTGCTTAACGGGAAAGGTGAGGTGGGGTGATGCATAAAACAAGGGTTTCAAATTAGCTCAGATACCGTTCCATAAACCCAATATGTAATAGACAAGACCTACTCCTTGCTCAGTGAATTGGACTCAACACCCCCTATTCACCGCCCAAGAATATATCTGACTAGTAAGAATGTTAAAACCTATGTATTGATATCTCTCTGTAAGTGAGTCACGTGGGTGTAAAGCGGCATAAACACAGCAGTAAAAAGCAGCTAAACCCCATTATAAAAATCAATTACTTTTAAAAACCCGTGAAACAAAGACAGTGAAAGAGAGAGAAATTCTTACAAAATTCGTTCAGGGGCTGTGATGCCACCTGGATTGACCATATCTAGACCCACAGCTGATGGAGACATAAGGGTGGACACTCTTGGGGTTGAGAGGTTTCGTGCGGTAGGGTGAGGAAACGCAGACCCTTTCAAGTAATACTGCGTGGTACCCATCCCATGGGTCCCAAATCTCCAGGTTCAAGGGCATCTTCCTACATCGAAAACATGCATGAGAAACCCAGAAGATGGTACACCGTGTGATCGGGAAAGGTTTCCAAAACGCACCTCATTTCTCATCTCCTTGTGCTCGGGTTCGCCATTCCAGCCGCTTTACTAGCAATCTCCCTCCTTGGAGATTCAGCACCTTTAACCTCCTGTTCCGTACAGGTTGCAATTTGTCCTGAGGATGAACGGGAAGAGTGGGAACCAATGAGAGACTAGCTCTAGGTGTTGGGACAGGCACAGGTCACTCTACTTCCCCATCAGGAAGAAGAATTAACCACAGGCTCAGCCTGCCGCCCGGGACCAGAATAGGGCCTGAAGCAATCCTGCGCTTTTGCGGCCAGCTCCCAAGAAAGCGAGTTGAAAAATGGAGCTCAGGGGCACTGCAATTCACAAACCTGCAGACTTATAAATGATAACTCTCGTCCACAAATATATTGAGGGAAGGCAACGAAGAGGATTGGAAAGCAAGGCAGAATTGCAGGAAACAGATTTCAGGAGGGAGATTCGAATCGCCTTTAAAGCACAGGAAAAGCGGCAAAACCTCGACAATGATGCCCTTGGCCAAAAAGGGCGTATGCGTTTTTTCCTGAATATATTCAGGAAAAAACGCATACGCCCTTTTTGGCCAACCAAGCAACCTGGAAAGGCAAATCAGCGCTACAAAGAAGTCTCGCTTCCCATCGGTCAAAAGGGCCATGCTGAATAAAGTGTCAAAACCAGAAATGCAGGACAGGCCATGGAGAAACGGGAGCCTGGCTACGCTGATGGGCGGGATGTAAATTGCCAACAGCCACTCTGGAGAAGTGTACGGTGTGTCCTGAAACATCGAAAAAACTCAGCTTAGAGAGCACAGGGCACTTCCACTCATGGGCGTATAAATTGGGAAAACTAAAAATCAGCAAGACACAGGCACCCCAAAGTTTAGGGCTGCTCTGTTGACAAGAACCTCCACTTCGTTACACCTTAAATATCCCCGGAAAGAGAAAAATGGATAAAGAAGTTGTGGTCCTTATGTACAATGGAATATCACTCAGCCAAGAAATAAACGTCATAAGGCTAGTAGCAGCATGATGAGTGGATTTAGGTACGACGATTCTAAGTGAAATAAGTCACACAGAAAAAGACACTTATCATAAGTTATCACTTATAGAGGGAATGTAAAAACCGCTACCCTTGAACTGAATTACAAAACAGAACAGAGTCCCACGTTTAGAAAACACACTTGGGCTGCTTAAGGGGAAAGGTGAGGTGGGGTGATGCATAAAACAAGGGTTTCAAATTAGGTCAGACACCGTTCCATGAACCCAATATGTAATAGACAAGACCTACTCCTTGATCAGTGAATTGGACTCAACACCCCCTATTCACCGCCCAAGAATATATCTGACTAGTAAGAATCTTAAAACCTATGTTTTGATATCTCCCTGTAAGTGAGTCAAGTGGGTGTAAAGCGGCAGAAACACAGCAGTGAAAAGCAGCTAAACCCCATTATAAAAATCAATTACTTTTAAAAACCCGTGAAACAAAGACAGTGAAAGAGAGAGAAATTCTTACAAAATTCGTTCAGGGGCTGTGATGCCACCTGGATTGACCATATCTAGACCCACAGCTGATGGAGACATAAGGGTGGACACTCTTGGGGCTGAGAGGTTTGGTGAGGATGGGTGAGGAAACGCAGACCGTTTAAAGTAATACTGCGTGGTTCCCATCCCATGGGTCCCAAATCTCCAGGTTCAAGGGCATCTTCCTACATCGAAAACATGCATGAGAAACCCAGAAGATGGTACACCGTGTGATCGGGAAAGGTTTCCAAAGCGCACCTCATTTCTCATCTCCTTGTGCTCGGGTTCGCCATTCCAGCCGCTTTACTAGCAATCTCCCTCCTTGGAGATTCAGCACCTTTAACCTCCTGTTCCGTACAGGTTGCAATTTGTCCTGAGGATGAACGGGAAGAGTGGGAACCAATGAGAGACTAGCTCTAGGTGTTGGGACAGGCACAGGTCACTCTACTTTCCCATCAGGAAGAAGAATTAACCACAGGCTCAGCCTGCCGCCCGGGACCAGAATAGGGCCTGAAGCAATCCTGCGCTTTTGCGGCCAGCTCCCAAGAAAGCGAGTTGAAAAATGGAGCTCAGGGGCACTGCAATTCACAAACCTGCAGACTTATAAATGATAACTCTCGTCCACAAATATATTGAGGGAAGGCAACGAAGAGGATTCGAAAGCAAGGCAGAATGGCAAGAAACAGATTTCAGGAGGGAGATTCGAATCGCCTTTCAAGCACAGGAAAAGCGGCTAAACCTCGACAATGATGCCCTTGGCCAAAAAGGGCGTATGCGTTTTTTCCTGAATATATTCAGGAAAAATCGCATATGCCCTTTTTGGCCAACCAAGCAACCTGGAAAGTCAAATCAGCGCTATAAAGAAGTCTCGCTTCCCATCGGTCAAAAGGGCCATGCTAAATAAAGTTTCAAACCAGAAATGCAGGACAGGCCATGGAGAAACGGGAGCCTGGCTACGCTGATGGGGGGGATGTAAATTGCCAACAGCCACTCTGGAGAAGTGTACGGTGTGTCCTGCAACATCTAAAAAACTCAGCTTAGAGAGCATAGGGCACTTCCACTCATGGGCGTATAAATTGGGAAAACTAACAATCAGCAAGGCACAGGCACCCCAAAGTTTAGGGTTGCTCTGTTGACAAGAACCTCCACTTCGTTACACCTTAAATATGCCAGGAAAGAGAAAAATGGATAAAGAAGTTGTGGTCCTTATGTACAATGGAATATCACTCAGCCATGAAATCAACGTCATAAGGCTAGTAGCAGCATGATGAGTGGATTTAGGTACGACGATTCTAAGTGAAATAAGTCACACAGAAAAAGACACTTATCATAAGATATCACTTATAGAGGGAATGTAAAAACCGCTACCCTTGAACTGAATTGCAAAACAGAACAGAGTCACACGTTTAGAAAACACACTATGGCTGCTTAACGGGAAAGGTGAGGTGGGGTGATGCATAAAACAAGGGTTTCAAATTAGCTCAGATACCGTTCCATAAACCCAATATGTAATAGACAAGACCTACTCCTTGCTCAGTGAATTGGACTCAACACCCCCTATTCACCGCCCAAGAATATATCTGACTAGTAAGAATCTTAAAACCTATGTATTGATATCTCTCTGTAAGTGAGTCACGTGGGTGTAAAGCGACATAAACACAGCAGTAAAAAGCAGCTAAACCCCATTATAAAAATCAATTACTTTTAAAAACCCGTGAAACAAAGACAGTGAAAGAGAGGGAAATTCTTACAAAATTCGTTCAGGGGCTGTGATGCCACCTGGATTGACCATATCTAGACCCACAGCTGTTGGAGACATAAGGTTGGACACTCTTGGGGCTGAGAGGTTTGGTGCGGTTGGGTGAGGAAACGCAGACCCTTTAAAGTAATACTGCGTGGGTCCCATCCCATGGGTCCCAAATCTCCAGGTTCAAGGGCATCTTCCTACATCGAAAACATGCATGAGAAACCCAGAAGATGGTACACCGTGTGATCGGGAAAGGTTTCCAAAACGCACCTCATTTCTCATCTCCTTATGCTCGGGTTCGCCATTCCAGCCGCTTTAGTAGCAATCTCCCTCCTTGGAGAATCAGCACCTTTAACCTCCTGTTCCGTACAGGTTGCAATTTGTCCTGAGGATGAACGGGAAGAGTGGGAACCGATGAGAGACTAGCTCTAGGTGTTGGGACAGGCACAGGTCACTCTACTTCCCCATCAGGAAGAAGAATTAACCACAGGCTCAGCCTGCCGCCCGGGACCAGAATAGGGCCTGAAGCAATCCTGCGCTTTTGCGGCCAGCTCCCAAGAAAGCGAGTTGAAAAATGGATCTCAGGGGCACTGCAATTCACAAACCTGCAGACTTATAAATGATAACTCTCGTCCACAAATATATTGAGGGAAGGCAACGAAGAGGATTCGAAAGCAAGGCAGAATGGCAAGAAACAGATTTCAGGAGGGAGATTCGAATCGCCTTTAAAGCACAGGAAAAGCGGCAAAACCTCGACAATGATGCCCTTGGCCAAAAAGGGCGTATGCGTTTTTTCCTGAATATATTCAGGAAAAATCGCATACGCCCTTTTTGGCCAACCAAGCAACCTGGAAAGGCAAATCAGCGCTATAAAGAAGTCTCGCTTCCCATCGGTCAAAAGGGCCATGCTAAATAAAGTTTCAAACCAGAAATGCAGGACAGCCCATGGAGAAACGGGTGCCTGGCTACGCTGATGGGGGGGATGTAAATTGCCAACAGCCACTCTGGAGAAGTGTACGGTGTGTCCTGAAACATCTAAAAAACTCAGGTTAGAGAGCACAGGGCACTTCCACTCATGGGCGTATAAATTGGGAAAACTAAAAATCAGCAAGACACAGGCACCCCAAAGTTTAGGGCTGCTCTGTTGACAAGAACCTCCACTTCGTTACACCTTAAATATCCCAGGAAAGAGAAAACTGGATAAAGAAGTTGTGGTCCATATGTACAATGGAATATCACTCAGCCATGAAATCAACGTCATAAGGCTAGTAGCAGCATGATGAGTGGATTTAGGTACGACGATTCTAAGTGAAATAAGTCACACAGAAAAAGACACTTATCATAAGATATCACTTATAGAGGGAATGTAAAAAGCGCTACCCTTGAACTGAATTACAAAACAGAACAGAGTCCCACGTTTAGAAAACACACTATGGCTGCTTAACGGGAAAGGTGAAGTGGGGTGATGCATAAAACAAGGGTTTCAAATTAGCTCAGATACCGTTCCATAAACCCAATATGTAATAGACAAGACCTACTCCTTGATCAGTGAATTGGACTCAACACCCCCTATTCACCGCCCAAGAATATATCTGACTAGTAAGAATCTTAAAACCTATGTTTTGATATCTCTCTGTAAGTGAGTCAAGTGGGTGTAAAGCGGCAGAAACACCACAGTGAAAATCAGCTAATCCCCATTATAAAAATCAATTACTTTTAAAAACCCGTGAAACAAAGACAGTGAAAGAGAGGGAAATTCTTACAAAATTCGTTCAGGGGCTGTGATGCCACCTGGATTGACCATATCTAGACCCACAGCTGTTGGAGACATAAGGTTGGACACTCTTGGGGCTGAGAGGTTTGGTGCGGTTGGGTGAGGAAACGCAGACCCTTTAAAGTAATACTGCGTGGTTCCCATCCCATGGGTCCCAAATCTCCAGGTTCAAGGGCATCTTCCTACATCGAAAACATGCATGAGAAACCCAGAAGATGGTACACCGTGTGATCGGGAAAGGTTTCCAAAACGCACCTCATTTCTCATCTCCTTATGCTCGGGTTCGCCATTCCAGCCGCTTTAGTAGCAATCTCCCTCCTTGGAGAATCAGCACCTTTAACCTCCTGTTCCGTACAGGTTGCAATTTGTCCTGAGGATGAACGGGAAGAGTGGGAACCGATGAGAGACTAGCTCTAGGTGTTGGGACAGGCACAGGTCACTCTACTTCCCCATCAGGAAGAAGAATTAACCACAGGCTCAGCCTGCCGCCCGGGACCAGAATAGGGCCTGAAGCAATCCTGCGCTTTTGCGGCCAGCTCCCAAGAAAGCGAGTTGAAAAATGGATCTCAGGGGCACTGCAATTCACAAACCTGCAGACTTATAAATGATAACTCTCGTCCACAAATATATTGAGGGAAGGCAACGAAGAGGATTCGAAAGCAAGGCAGAATGGCAAGAAACAGATTTCAGGAGGGAGATTCGAATCGCCTTTAAAGCACAGGAAAAGCGGCAAAACCTCGACAATGATGCCCTTGGCCAAAAAGGGCGTATGCGTTTTTTCCTGAATATATTCAGGAAAAATCGCATAAGCCCTTTTTGGCCAACCAAGCAACCTGGAAAGGCAAATCAGCGCTATAAAGAAGTCTCGCTTCCCATCGGTCAAAAGGGCCATGCTAAATAAAGTTTCAAACCAGAAATGCAGGACAGGCCATGGAGAAACGGGAGCCTGGCTACGCTGATGGGGGGGATGTAAATTGCCAACAGTCACTCTGGAGAAGTGTACGGTGTGTCCTGCAACATCTAAAAAACTCAGCTTAGAGAGCATAGGGCACTTCCACTCATGGGCGTATAAATTGGGAAAACTAAAAATCAGCAAGGCACAGGCACCCCAAAGTTTAGGGCTGCTCTGTTGACAAGAACCTCCACTTCGTTACACCTTAAATATGCCAGGAAAGAGAAAAATGGATAAAGAAGCTGTGGTCCTTATGTACAATGGAATATCACTCAGCCATGAAATCAACGTCATAAGGCTAGTAGCAGCATGATGAGTGGATTTAGGTACGACGATTCTAAGTGAAATAAGTCACACAGAAAAAGACACTTATCATAAGATATCACTTATAGAGGGAATGTAAAAACCGCTACCCTTGAACTGAATTGCAAAACAGAACAGAGTCACACGTTTAGAAAACACACTATGGCTGCTTAACGGGAAAGGTGAGGTGGGGTGATGCATAAAACAAGGGTTTCAAATTAGCTGAGATACCGTTCCATAAACCCAATATGTAATAGACAAGACCTACTCCTTGCTCAGTGAATTGGACTCAACACCCCCTATTCACCGCCCAACAATATATCTGACTAGTAAGAATGTTAAAACCTATGTATTGATATCTCTCTGTAAGTGAGTCACGTGGGTGTAAAGCGACATAAACACAGCAGTAAAAAGCAGCTAAACCCCATTATAAAAATCAATTACTTTTAAAAACCCGTGAAACAAAGACAGTGAAAGAGAGAGAAATTCTTACAAAATTCGTTCAGGGGCTGTGATGCCACCTGGATTGACCATATCTAGACCCACAGCTGATGGAGACATAAGGGTGGACACTCTTGGGGCTGAGAGGTTTCGTGCGGTAGGGTGAGGAAACGCAGACCCTTTCAAGTAATACTGCGTGGTACCCATCCCATGGGTCCCAAATCTCCAGGTTCAAGGGCATCTTCCTACATCGAAAACATGCATGAGAAACCCAGAAGATGGTACACCGTGTGATCGGGAAAGGTTTCCAAAACGCACCTCATTTCTCATCTCCTTGTGCTCGGGTTCGCCATTCCAGCCGCTTTACTAGCAATCTCCCTCCTTGGAGATTCAGCACCTTTAACCTCCTGTTCCGTACAGGTTGCAATTTGTCCTGAGGATGAACGGGAAGAGTGGGAACCAATGAGAGACTAGCTCTAGGTGTTGGGACAGGCACAGGTCACTCTACTTCCCCATCAGGAAGAAGAATTAACCACAGGCTCAGCCTGCCGCCCAGGACCAGAATAGGGCCTGAAGCAATCCTGCGCTTTTGCGGCCAGCTCCCAAGAAAGCGAGTTGAAAAATGGAGCTCAGGGGCACTGCAATTCACAAACCTGCAGACTTATAAATGATAACTCTCGTCCACAAATATATTGAGGGAAGGCAACGAAGAGGATTGGAAAGCAAGGCAGAATTGCAGGAAACAGATTTCAGGAGGGAGATTCGAATCGCCTTTAAAGCACAGGAAAAGCGGCAAAACCTCGACAATGATGCCCTTGGCCAAAAAGGGCGTATGCGTTTTTTCCTGAATATATTCAGGAAAAATCACATACGCCCTTTTTGGCCAACCAAGCAACCTGGAAAGTCAAATCAGAGCTATAAAGAAGTCTCGCTTCCCATCGGTCAAAAGGGCCATGCTGAATAAAGTTTCAAACCAGAAATGCAGGACAGCCCATGGAGAAACGGGAGCCTGGCTACGCTGATGGGGGGGATGTAAATTGCCAACAGCCACTCTGGAGAAGTGTACGGTGTGTCCTGCAACATCTAAAAAACTCAGCTTAGAGAGCATAGGGCACTTCCACTCATGGGCGTATCAATTGGGAAAAGTAAAAATCAGCAAGGCACAGGCACCCAAAGTTTAGGGCTGCTCTGTTGACAAGAACCTCCACTTCGTTACACCTTAAATATGCCAGGAAAGAGAAAAATGGATAAAGAAGTTGTGGTCCTTATGTACAATGGAATATCACTCAGCCATGAAATCAACGTCATAAGGCTAGTAGCAGCATGATGAGTGGATTTAGGTACGACGATTCTAAGTGAAATAAGTCACACAGAAAAAGACACTTATCATAAGATATCACTTATAGAGGGAATGTAAAAACCGCTACCCTTGAACTGAATTGCAAAACAGAACAGAGTCACACGTTTAGAAAACACACTATGGCTGCTTAACGGGAAAGGTGAGGTGGGGTGATGCATAAAACAAGGGTTTCAAATTAGCTCAGATACCGTTCCATAAACCCAATATGTAATAGACAAGATCTACTCCTTGATCAGTGAATTGGACTCAACACCCCCTATTCACCGCCCAAGAATATATCTGACTAGTAAGAATCTTAAAACATATGTATTGATATCTCTCTGTAAGTGAGTCACGTGGGTGTAAAGCGGCATAAACACAGCAGTAAAAAGCAGCTAAACCCCATTATAAAAATCAATTACTTTTAAAAACCCGTGAAACAAAGACAGTGAAAGAGAGAGAAATTCTTACAAAATTCGTTCAGGGGCTGTGATGCCACCTGGATTGACCATATCTAGACCCACAGCTGATGGAGACATAAGGGTGGACACTCTTGGGGCTGAGAGGTTTGGTGAGGTTGGGTGAGGAAACGCAGACCCTTTCAATTAATACTGCGTGGTACCCATCCCATGGGTCCCAAATCTCCAGGTTCAAGGGCATCTTCCTACATCGAAAACATGCATGAGAAACCCAGAAGATGGTACACCGTGTGATCGGGAAAGGTTTCCAAAACGCACCTCATTTCTCATCTCCTTGTGCTCGGGTTCGCCATTCCAGCCGCTTTACTAGCAATCTCCCTCCTTGGAGATTCAGCACCTTTAACCTCCTGTTCCGTACAGGTTGCAATTTGTCCTGAGGATGAACGGGAAGAGTGGGAACCAATGAGAGACTAGCTCTAGGTGTTGGGACAGGCACAGGTCACTCTACTTTCCCATCAGGAAGAAGAATTAACCACAGGCTCAGCCTGCCGCCCGGGACCAGAATAGGGCCTGAAGCAATCCTGCGCTTTTGCGGCCAGCTCCCAAGAAAGCGAGTTGAAAAATGGAGCTCAGGGGCACTGCAATTCACAAACCTGCAGACTTATAAATGATAACTCTCGTCCACAAATATATTGAGGGAAGGCAACGAAGAGGATTCGAAAGCAAGGCAGAATGGCAAGAAACAGATTTCAGGAGGGAGATTCGAATCGCCTTTCAAGCACAGGAAAAGCGGCTAAACCTCGACAATGATGCCCTTGGCCAAAAAGGGCGTATGCGTTTTTTCCTGAATATATTCAGGAAAAATCGCATATGCCCTTTTTGGCCAACCAAGCAACCTGGAAAGTCAAATCAGCGCTATAAAGAAGTCTCGCTTCCCATCGGTCAAAAGGGCCATGCTAAATAAAGTTTCAAACCAGAAATGCAGGACAGGCCATGGAGAAACGGGAGCCTGGCTACGCTGATGGGGGGGATGTAAATTGCCAACAGCCACTCTGGAGAAGTGTACGGTGTGTCCTGCAACATCTAAAAAACTCAGCTTAGAGAGCATAGGGCACTTCCACTCATGGGCGTATAAATTGGGAAAACTAACAATCAGCAAGGCACAGGCACCCCAAAGTTTAGGGTTGCTCTGTTGACAAGAACCTCCACTTCGTTACACCTTAAATATGCCAGGAAAGAGAAAAATGGATAAAGAAGTTGTGGTCCTTATGTACAATGGAATATCACTCAGCCATGAAATCAACGTCATAAGGCTAGTAGCAGCATGATGAGTGGATTTAGGTACGACGATTCTAAGTGAAATAAGTCACACAGAAAAAGACACTTATCATAAGATATCACTTATAGAGGGAATGTAAAAACCGCTACCCTTGAACTGAATTGCAAAACAGAACAGAGTCACACGTTTAGAAAACACACTATGGCTGCTTAACGGGAAAGGTGAGGTGGGGTGATGCATAAAACAAGGGTTTCAAATTAGCTCAGATACCGTTCCATAAACCCAATATGTAATAGACAAGACCTACTCCTTGATCAGTGAATTGGACTCAACACCCCCTATTCACCGCCCAAGAATATATCTGACTAGTAAGAATCTTAAAACCTATGTTTTGATATCTCTCTGTAAGTGAGTCAAGTGGGTGTAAAGCGGCAGAAACACCACAGTGAAAATCAGCTAATCCCCATTATAAAAATCAATTACTTTTAAAAACCCGTGAAACAAAGACAGTGAAAGAGAGGGAAATTCTTACAAAATTCGTTCAGGGGCTGTGATGCCACCTGGATTGACCATATCTAGACCCACAGCTGTTGGAGACATAAGGTTGGACACTCTTGGGGCTGAGAGGTTTGGTGCGGTTGGGTGAGGAAACGCAGACCCTTTAAAGTAATACTGCGTGGTTCCCATCCCATGGGTCCCAAATCTCCAGGTTCAAGGGCATCTTCCTACATCGAAAACATGCATGAGAAACCCAGAAGATGGTACACCGTGTGATCGGGAAAGGTTTCCAAAACGCACCTCATTTCTCATCTCCTTATGCTCGGGTTCGCCATTCCAGCCGCTTTAGTAGCAATCTCCCTCCTTGGAGAATCAGCACCTTTAACCTCCTGTTCCGTACAGGTTGCAATTTGTCCTGAGGATGAACGGGAAGAGTGGGAACCGATGAGAGACTAGCTCTAGGTGTTGGGACAGGCACAGGTCACTCTACTTCCCCATCAGGAAGAAGAATTAACCACAGGCTCAGCCTGCCGCCCGGGACCAGAATAGGGCCTGAAGCAATCCTGCGCTTTTGCGGCCAGCTCCCAAGAAAGCGAGTTGAAAAATGGATCTCAGGGGCACTGCAATTCACAAACCTGCAGACTTATAAATGATAACTCTCGTCCACAAATATATTGAGGGAAGGCAACGAAGAGGATTCGAAAGCAAGGCAGAATGGCAAGAAACAGATTTCAGGAGGGAGATTCGAATCGCCTTTAAAGCACAGGAAAAGCGGCAAAACCTCGACAATGATGCCCTTGGCCAAAAAGGGCGTATGCGTTTTTTCCTGAATATATTCAGGAAAAATCGCATAAGCCCTTTTTGGCCAACCAAGCAACCTGGAAAGGCAAATCAGCGCTATAAAGAAGTCTCGCTTCCCATCGGTCAAAAGGGCCATGCTAAATAAAGTTTCAAACCAGAAATGCAGGGCAGCCCATGGAGAAACGGGTGCCTGGCTACGCTGATGGGGGGGATGTAAATTGCCAACAGCCACTCTGGAGAAGTGTACGGTGTGTCCTGAAACATCTAAAAAACTCAGCTTAGAGAGCACAGGGCACTTCCACTCATGGGCGTATAAATTGGGAAAACTAAAAATCAGCAAGACACAGGCACCCCAAAGTTTAGGGCTGCTCTGTTGACAAGAACCTCCACTTCTTTACACCTTAAATATCCCAGGAAAGAGAAAAATGGATAAAGAAGTTGTGGTCCTTATGTACAATGGAATATCACTCAGCCATGAAATCAACGTCATAAGGCTAGTAGCAGCATGATGAGTGGATTTAGGTACGACGATTCTAAGTGAAATAAGTCACACAGAAAAAGACACTTATCATAAGATATCACTTATAGAGGGAATGTAAAAAGCGCTACCCTTGAACTGAATTACAAAACAGAACAGAGTCCCACGTTTAGAAAACACACTATGGCTGCTTAACGGGAAAGGTGAAGTGGGGTGATGCATAAAACAAGGGTTTCAAATTAGCTCAGATACCGTTCCATAAACCCAATATGTAATAGACAAGACCTACTCCTTGATCAGTGAATTGGACTCAACACCCCCTATTCACCGCCCAAGAATATATCTGACTAGTAAGAATCTTAAAACCTATGTTTTGATATCTCTCTGTAAGTGAGTCAAGTGGGTGTAAAGCGGCAGAAACACAGCAGTGAAAAGCAGCTAAACCCCATTATAAAAATCAATTACTTTTAAAAACCCGTGAAACAAAGACAGTGAAAGAGAGGGAAATTCTTACAAAATTCGTTCAGGGGCTGTGATGCCACCTGGATTGACCATATCTAGACCCACAGCTGTTGGAGACATAAGGTTGGACACTCTTGGGGCTGAGAGGTTTGGTGCGGTTGGGTGAGGAAACGCAGACCCTTTAAAGTAATACTGCGTGGTTCCCATCCCATGGGTCCCAAATCTCCAGGTTCAAGGGCATCTTCCTACATCGAAAACATGCATGAGAAACCCAGAAGATGGTACACCGTGTGATCGGGAAAGGTTTCCAAAACGCACCTCATTTCTCATCTCCTTGTGCTCGGGTTCGCCATTCCAGCCGCTTTACTAGCAATCTCCCTCCTTGGAGATTCAGCACCTTTAACCTCCTGTTCCGTACAGGTTGCAATTTGTCCTGAGGATGAACGGGAAGAGGGGGAACCAATGAGAGACTAGCTCTAAGTGTTAGGACAGGCACAGGTCACTCTACTTTCCCATCAGGAAGAAGAATTAACCACAGGCTCAGCCTGCCGCCCGGGACCAGAATAGGGCCTGAAGCAATCCTGCGCTTTTGCGGCCAGCTCCCAAGAAAGCGAGTTGAAAAATGGAGCTCAGGGGCACTGCAATTCACAAACCTGCAGACTTATAAATGATAACTCTCGTCCACAAATATATTGAGGGAAGGCAACGAAGAGGATTGGAAAGCAAGGCAGAATGGCAAGAAACAGATTTCAGGAGGGAGATTCGAATCGCCTTTAAAGCACAGGAAAAGTGGCAAAACCTCGACAATGATGCCCTTGGCCAAAAAGGGCGTATGCGTTTTTTCCTGAATATATTCAGGAAAAATCGCATACGCCCTTTTTGGCCAACCAAGCAACCTGGAAAGTCAAATCAGCGCTATAAAGAAGTCTCGCTTCCCATCGGTCAAAAGGGCCATGCTAAATAAAGTTTCAAACCAGAAATGCAGGACAGGCCATGGAGAAACGGGAGCCTGGCTACGCTGATGGGGGGGATGTAAATTGCCAACAGTCACTCTGGAGAAGTGTACGGTGTGTCCTGCAACATCTAAAAAACTCAGCTTAGAGAGCATAGGGCACTTCCACTCATGGGCGTATAAATTGGGAAAACTAAAAATCAGCAAGGCACAGGCACCCCAAAGTTTAGGGCTGCTCTGTTGACAAGAACCTCCACTTCGTTACACCTTAAATATGCCAGGAAAGAGAAAAATGGATAAAGAAGCTGTGGTCCTTATGTACAATGGAATATCACTCAGCCATGAAATCAACGTCATAAGGCTAGTAGCAGCATGATGAGTGGATTTAGGTACGACGATTCTAAGTGAAATAAGTCACACAGAAAAAGACACTTATCATAAGATATCACTTATAGAGGGAATGTAAAAACCGCTACCCTTGAACTGAATTGCAAAACAGAACAGAGTCACACGTTTAGAAAACACACTATGGCTGCTTAACGGGAAAGGTGAGGTGGGGTGATGCATAAAACAAGGGTTTCAAATTAGCTGAGATACCGTTCCATAAACCCAATATGTAATAGACAAGACCTACTCCTTGCTCAGTGAATTGGACTCAACACCCCCTATTCACCGCCCAACAATATATCTGACTAGTAAGAATGTTAAAACCTATGTATTGATATCTCTCTGTAAGTGAGTCACGTGGGTGTAAAGCGACATAAACACAGCAGTAAAAAGCAGCTAAACCCCATTATAAAAATCAATTACTTTTAAAAACCCGTGAAACAAAGACAGTGAAAGAGAGAGAAATTCTTACAAAATTCGTTCAGGGGCTGTGATGCCACCTGGATTGACCATATCTAGACCCACAGCTGATGGAGACATAAGGGTGGACACTCTTGGGGCTGAGAGGTTTCGTGCGGTAGGGTGAGGAAACGCAGACCCTTTCAAGTAATACTGCGTGGTACCCATCCCATGGGTCCCAAATCTCCAGGTTCAAGGGCATCTTCCTACATCGAAAACATGCATGAGAAACCCAGAAGATGGTACACCGTGTGATCGGGAAAGGTTTCCAAAACGCACCTCATTTCTCATCTCCTTGTGCTCGGGTTCGCCATTCCAGCCGCTTTACTAGCAATCTCCCTCCTTGGAGATTCAGCACCTTTAACCTCCTGTTCCGTACAGGTTGCAATTTGTCCTGAGGATGAACGGGAAGAGTGGGAACCAATGAGAGACTAGCTCTAGGTGTTGGGACAGGCACAGGTCACTCTACTTCCCCATCAGGAAGAAGAATTAACCACAGGCTCAGCCTGCCGCCCAGGACCAGAATAGGGCCTGAAGCAATCCTGCGCTTTTGCGGCCAGCTCCCAAGAAAGCGAGTTGAAAAATGGAGCTCAGGGGCACTGCAATTCACAAACCTGCAGACTTATAAATGATAACTCTCGTCCACAAATATATTGAGGGAAGGCAACGAAGAGGATTGGAAAGCAAGGCAGAATTGCAGGAAACAGATTTCAGGAGGGAGATTCGAATCGCCTTTAAAGCACAGGAAAAGCGGCAAAACCTCGACAATGATGCCCTTGGCCAAAAAGGGCGTATGCGTTTTTTCCTGAATATATTCAGGAAAAATCACATACGCCCTTTTTGGCCAACCAAGCAACCTGGAAAGTCAAATCAGAGCTATAAAGAAGTCTCGCTTCCCATCGGTCAAAAGGGCCATGCTAAATAAAGTTTCAAACCAGAAATGCAGGACAGCCCATGGAGAAACGGGAGCCTGGCTACGCTGATGGGGGGGATGTAAATTGCCAACAGCCACTCTGGAGAAGTGTACGGTGTGTCCTGCAACATCTAAAAAACTCAGCTTAGAGAGCATAGGGCACTTCCACTCATGGGCGTATCAATTGGGAAAAGTAAAAATCAGCAAGGCACAGGCACCCAAAGTTTAGGGCTGCTCTGTTGACAAGAACCTCCACTTCGTTACACCTTAAATATGCCAGGAAAGAGAAAAATGGATAAAGAAGTTGTGGTCCTTATGTACAATGGAATATCACTCAGCCATGAAATCAACGTCATAAGGCTAGTAGCAGCATGATGAGTGGATTTAGGTACGACGATTCTAAGTGAAATAAGTCACACAGAAAAAGACACTTATCATAAGATATCACTTATAGAGGGAATGTAAAAACCGCTACCCTTGAACTGAATTGCAAAACAGAACAGAGTCACACGTTTAGAAAACACACTATGGCTGCTTAACGGGAAAGGTGAGGTGGGGTGATGCATAAAACAAGGGTTTCAAATTAGCTCAGATACCGTTCCATAAACCCAATATGTAATAGACAAGATCTACTCCTTGATCAGTGAATTGGACTCAACACCCCCTATTCACCGCCCAAGAATATATCTGACTAGTAAGAATCTTAAAACATATGTATTGATATCTCTCTGTAAGTGAGTCACGTGGGTGTAAAGCGGCATAAACACAGCAGTAAAAAGCAGCTAAACCCCATTATAAAAATCAATTACTTTTAAAAACCCGTGAAACAAAGACAGTGAAAGAGAGAGAAATTCTTACAAAATTCGTTCAGGGGCTGTGATGCCACCTGGATTGACCATATCTAGACCCACAGCTGATGGAGACATAAGGGTGGACACTCTTGGGGCTGAGAGGTTTGGTGAGGTTGGGTGAGGAAACGCAGACCCTTTCAATTAATACTGCGTGGTACCCATCCCATGGGTCCCAAATCTCCAGGTTCAAGGGCATCTTCCTACATCGAAAACATGCATGAGAAACCCAGAAGATGGTACACCGTGTGATCGGGAAAGGTTTCCAAAACGCACCTCATTTCTCATCTCCTTGTGCTCGGGTTCGCCATTCCAGCCGCTTTACTAGCAATCTCCCTCCTTGGAGATTCAGCACCTTTAACCTCCTGTTCCGTACAGGTTGCAATTTGTCCTGAGGATGAACGGGAAGAGTGGGAACCAATGAGAGACTAGCTCTAGGTGTTGGGACAGGCACAGGTCACTCTACTTTCCCATCAGGAAGAAGAATTAACCACAGGCTCAGCCTGCCGCCCGGGACCAGAATAGGGCCTGAAGCAATCCTGCGCTTTTGCGGCCAGCTCCCAAGAAAGCGAGTTGAAAAATGGAGCTCAGGGGCACTGCAATTCACAAACCTGCAGACTTATAAATGATAACTCTCGTCCACAAATATATTGAGGGAAGGCAACGAAGAGGATTCGAAAGCAAGGCAGAATGGCAAGAAACAGATTTCAGGAGGGAGATTCGAATCGCCTTTCAAGCACAGGAAAAGCGGCTAAACCTCGACAATGATGCCCTTGGCCAAAAAGGGCGTATGCGTTTTTTCCTGAATATATTCAGGAAAAATCGCATATGCCCTTTTTGGCCAACCAAGCAACCTGGAAAGTCAAATCAGCGCTATAAAGAAGTCTCGCTTCCCATCGGTCAAAAGGGCCATGCTAAATAAAGTTTCAAACCAGAAATGCAGGACAGGCCATGGAGAAACGGGAGCCTGGCTACGCTGATGGGGGGGATGTAAATTGCCAACAGCCACTCTGGAGAAGTGTACGGTGTGTCCTGCAACATCTAAAAAACTCAGCTTAGAGAGCATAGGGCACTTCCACTCATGGGCGTATAAATTGGGAAAACTAACAATCAGCAAGGCACAGGCACCCCAAAGTTTAGGGTTGCTCTGTTGACAAGAACCTCCACTTCGTTACACCTTAAATATGCCAGGAAAGAGAAAAATGGATAAAGAAGTTGTGGTCCTTATGTACAATGGAATATCACTCAGCCATGAAATCAACGTCATAAGGCTAGTAGCAGCATGATGAGTGGATTTAGGTACGACGATTCTAAGTGAAATAAGTCACACAGAAAAAGACACTTATCATAAGATATCACTTATAGAGGGAATGTAAAAACCGCTACCCTTGAACTGAATTGCAAAACAGAACAGAGTCACACGTTTAGAAAACACACTATGGCTGCTTAACGGGAAAGGTGAGGTGGGGTGATGCATAAAACAAGGGTTTCAAATTAGCTCAGACACCGTTCCATAAACCCAATATGTAATAGACAAGACCTACTCCTTGCTCAGTGAATTGGACTCAACACCCCCTATTCACCGCCCAAGAATATATCTGACTAGTAAGAATCTTAAAACCTATGTATTGATATCTCTCTGTAAGTGAGTCACGTGGGTGTAAAGCGGCATAAACACAGCAGTAAAAAGCAGCTAAACCCCATTATAAAAATCAATTACTTTTAAAAACCCGTGAAACAAAGACAGTGAAAGAGAGAGAAATTCTTACAAAATTCGTTCAGGGGCTGTGATGCCACCTGGATTGACCATATCTAGACCCACAGCTGATGGAGACATAAGGGTGGACACTCTTGGGGCTGAGAGGTTTGGTGAGGTTGGGTGAGGAAACGCAGACCCTTTCAAGTAATACTGCGTGGTACCCATCCCATGGGTCCCAAATCTCCAGGTTCAAGGGCATCTTCCTACATCGAAAACATGCATGAGAAACCCAGAAGATGGTACACCGTGTGATCGGGAAAGGTTTCCAAAACGCACCTCATTTCTCATCTCCTTGTGCTCGGGTTCGCCATTCCAGCCGCTTTACTAGCAATCTCCCTCCTTGGAGATTCAGCACCTTTAACCTCCTGTTCCGTACAGGTTGCAATTTGTCCTGAGGATGAACGGGAAGAGTGGGAACCAATGAGAGACTAGCTCTAGGTGTTGGGACAGGCACAGGTCACTCTACTTTCCCATCAGGAAGAAGAATTAACCACAGGCTCAGCCTGCCGCCCGGGACCAGAATAGGGCCTGAAGCAATCCTGCGCTTTTGCGGCCAGCTCCCAAGAAAGCGAGTTGAAAAATGGAGCTCAGGGGCACTGCAATTCACAAACCTGCAGACTTATAAATGATAACTCTCGTCCACAAATATATTGAGGGAAGGCAACGAAGAGGATTCGAAAGCAAGGCAGAATGGCAAGAAACAGATTTCAGGAGGGAGATTCGAATCGCCTTTCAAGCACAGGAAAAGCGGCTAAACCTCGACAATGATGCCCTTGGCCAAAAAGGGCATATGCGTTTTTTCCTGAATATATTCAGGAAAAATCGCATATGCCCTTTTTGGCCAACCAAGCAACCTGGAAAGTCAAATCAGCGCTATAAAGAAGTCTCGCTTCCCATCGGGCAAAAGGGCCATGCTAAATAAAGTTTCAAACCAGAAATGCAGGACAGGCCATGGAGAAACGGGAGCCTGGCTACGCTGATGGGGGGGATGTAAATTGCCAACAGCCACTCTGGAGAAGTGTACGGTGTGTCCTGCAACATCTAAAAAACTCAGCTTAGAGAGCATAGGGCACTTCCACTCATGGGCGTATAAATTGGGAAAACTAACAATCAGCAAGGCACAGGCACCCCAAAGTTTAGGGTTGCTCTGTTGACAAGAACCTCCACTTCGTTACACCTTAAATATGCCAGGAAAGAGAAAAATGGATAAAGAAGTTGTGGTCCTTATGTACAATGGAATATCACTCAGCCATGAAATCAACGTCATAAGGCTAGTAGCAGCATGATGAGTGGATTTAGGTACGACGATTCTAAGTGAAATAAGTCACACAGAAAAAGACACTTATCATAAGATATCACTTATAGAGGGAATGTAAAAACCGCTACCCTTGAACTGAATTGCAAAACAGAACAGAGTCACACGTTTAGAAAACACACTATGGCTGCTTAACGGGAAAGGTGAGGTGGGGTGATGCATAAAACAAGGGTTTCAAATTAGCTCAGATACCGTTCCATAAACCCAATATGTAATAGACAAGACCTACTCCTTGCTCAGTGAATTGGACTCAACACCCCCTATTCACCGCCCAAGAATATATCTGACTAGTAAGAATCTTAAAACCTATGTATTGATATCTCTCTGTAAGTGAGTCACGTGGGTGTAAAGCGACATAAACACAGCAGTAAAAAGCAGCTAAACCCCATTATAAAAATCAATTACTTTTAAAAACCCGTGAAACAAAGACAGTGAAAGAGAGAGAAATTCTTACAAAATTCGTTCAGGGGCTGTGATGCCACCTGGATTGACCATATCTAGACCCACAGCTGATGGAGACATAAGGGTGGACACTCTTGGGGCTGAGAGGTTTGGTGAGGTTGGGTGAGGAAACGCAGACCCTTTCAAGTAATACTGCGTGGTACCCATCCCATGGGTCCCAAATCTCCAGGTTCAAGGGCATCTTCCTACATCGAAAACATGCATGAGAAACCCAGAAGATGGTACACCGTGTGATCGGGAAAGGTTTCCAAAACGCACCTCATTTCTCATCTCCTTGTGCTCGGGTTCGCCATTCCAGCCGCTTTACTAGCAATCTCCCTCCTTGGAGATTCAGCACCTTTAACCTCCTGTTCCGTACAGGTTGCAATTTGTCCTGAGGATGAACGGGAAGAGTGGGAACCAATGAGAGACTAGCTCTAGGTGTTGGGACAGGCACAGGTCACTCTACTTTCCCATCAGGAAGAAGAATTAACCACAGGCTCAGCCTGCCGCCCGGGACCAGAATAGGGCCTGAAGCAATCCTGCGCTTTTGCGGCCAGCTCCCAAGAAAGCGAGTTGAAAAATGGAGCTCAGGGGCACTGCAATTCACAAACCTGCAGACTTATAAATGATAACTCTCGTCCACAAATATATTGAGGGAAGGCAACGAAGAGGATTCGAAAGCAAGGCAGAATGGCAAGAAACAGATTTCAGGAGGGAGATTCGAATCGCCTTTCAAGCACAGGAAAAGCGGCAAAACCTCGACAATGATGCCCTTGGCCAAAAAGGGCGTATGCGTTTTTTCCTGAATATATTCAGGAAAAATCGCATAAGCCCTTTTTGGCCAACCAAGCAACCTGGAAAGTCAAATCAGCGCTATAAAGAAGTCTCGCTTCCCATCGGTCAAAAGGGCCATGCTAAATAAAGTTTCAAACCAGAAATGCAGGACAGGCCATGGAGAAACGGGAGCCTGGCTACGCTGATGGGGGGGATGTAAATTGCCAACAGCCACTCTGGAGAAGTGTACGGTGTGTCCTGCAACATCTAAAAAACTCAGCTTAGAGAGCATAGGGCACTTCCACTCATGGGCGTATAAATTGGGAAAACTAAAAATCAGCAAGGCACAGGCACCCCAAAGTTTAGGGTTGCTCTGTTGACAAGAACCTCCACTTCGTTACACCTTAAATATGCCAGGAAAGAGAAAAATGGATAAAGAAGTTGTGGTCCTTATGTACAATGGAATATCACTCAGCCATGAAATCAACGTCATAAGGCTAGTAGCAGCATGATGAGTGGATTTAGGTACGACGATTCTAAGTGAAATAAGTCACACAGAAAAAGACACTTATCATAAGATATCACTTATAGAGGGAATGTAAAAACCGCTACCCTTGAACTGAATTGCAAAACAGAACAGAGTCACACGTTTAGAAAACACACTATGGCTGCTTAACGGGAAAGGTGAGGTGGGGTGATGCATAAAACAAGGGTTTCAAATTAGCTCAGATACCGTTCCATAAACCCAATATGTAATAGACAAGACCTACTCCTTGCTCAGTGAATTGGACTCAACACCCCCTATTCACCGCCCAAGAATATATCTGACTAGTAAGAATCTTAAAACCTATGTATTGATATCTCTCTGTAAGTGAGTCACGTGGGTGTAAAGCGACATAAACACAGCAGTAAAAAGCAGCTAAACCCCATTATAAAAATCAATTACTTTTAAAAACCCGTGAAACAAAGACAGTGAAAGAGAGAGAAATTCTTACAAAATTCGTTCAGGGGCTGTGATGCCACCTGGATTGACCATATCTAGACCCACAGCTGATGGAGACATAAGGGTGGACACTCTTGGGGCTGAGAGGTTTGGTGAGGTTGGGTGAGGAAACGCAGACCCTTTCAAGTAATACTGCGTGGTACCCATCCCATGGGTCCCAAATCTCCAGGTTCAAGGGCATCTTCCTACATCGAAAACATGCATGAGAAACCCAGAAGATGGTACACCGTGTGATCGGGAAAGGTTTCCAAAACGCACCTCATTTCTCATCTCCTTGTGCTCGGGTTCGCCATTCCAGCCGCTTTACTAGCAATCTCCCTCCTTGGAGATTCAGCACCTTTAACCTCCTGTTCCGTACAGGTTGCAATTTGTCCTGAGGATGAACGGGAAGAGTGGGAACCAATGAGAGACTAGCTCTAGGTGTTGGGACAGGCACAGGTCACTCTACTTTCCCATCAGGAAGAAGAATTAACCACAGGCTCAGCCTGCCGCCCGGGACCAGAATAGGGCCTGAAGCAATCCTGCGCTTTTGCGGCCAGCTCCCAAGAAAGCGAGTTGAAAAATGGAGCTCAGGGGCACTGCAATTCACAAACCTGCAGACTTATAAATGATAACTCTCGTCCACAAATATATTGAGGGAAGGCAACGAAGAGGATTCGAAAGCAAGGCAGAATGGCAAGAAACAGATTTCAGGAGGGAGATTCGAATCGCCTTTCAAGCACAGGAAAAGCGGCAAAACCTCGACAATGATGCCCTTGGCCAAAAAGGGCGTATGCGTTTTTTCCTGAATATATTCAGGAAAAATCGCATAAGCCCTTTTTGGCCAACCAAGCAACCTGGAAAGTCAAATCAGCGCTATAAAGAAGTCTCGCTTCCCATCGGTCAAAAGGGCCATGCTAAATAAAGTTTCAAACCAGAAATGCAGGACAGGCCATGGAGAAACGGGAGCCTGGCTACGCTGATGGGGGGGATGTAAATTGCCAACAGCCACTCTGGAGAAGTGTACGGTGTGTCCTGCAACATCTAAAAAACTCAGCTTAGAGAGCATAGGGCACTTCCACTCATGGGCGTATAAATTGGGAAAACTAAAAATCAGCAAGGCACAGGCACCCCAAAGTTTAGGGTTGCTCTGTTGACAAGAACCTCCACTTCGTTACACCTTAAATATGCCAGGAAAGAGAAAAATGGATAAAGAAGTTGTGGTCCTTATGTACAATGGAATATCACTCAGCCATGAAATCAACGTCATAAGGCTAGTAGCAGCATGATGAGTGGATTTAGGTACGACGATTCTAAGTGAAATAAGTCACACAGAAAAAGACACTTATCATAAGATATCACTTATAGAGGGAATGTAAAAACCGCTACCCTTGAACTGAATTGCAAAACAGAACAGAGTCACACGTTTAGAAAACACACTATGGCTGCTTAACGGGAAAGGTGAGGTGGGGTGATGCATAAAACAAGGGTTTCAAATTAGCTCAGACACCGTTCCATAAACCCAATATGTAATAGACAAGACCTACTCCTTGCTCAGTGAATTGGACTCAACACCCCCTATTCACCGCCCAAGAATATATCTGACTAGTAAGAATCTTAAAACCTATGTATTGATATCTCTCTGTAAGTGAGTCACGTGGGTGTAAAGCGGCATAAACACAGCAGTAAAAAGCAGCTAAACCCCATTATAAAAATCAATTACTTTTAAAAACCCGTGAAACAAAGACAGTGAAAGAGAGAGAAATTCTTACAAAATTCGTTCAGGGGCTGTGATGCCACCTGGATTGACCATATCTAGACCCACAGCTGATGGAGACATAAGGGTGGACACTCTTGGGGCTGAGAGGTTTGGTGAGGTTGGGTGAGGAAACGCAGACCCTTTCAAGTAATACTGCGTGGTACCCATCCCATGGGTCCCAAATCTCCAGGTTCAAGGGCATCTTCCTACATCGAAAACATGCATGAGAAACCCAGAAGATGGTACACCGTGTGATCGGGAAAGGTTTCCAAAACGCACCTCATTTCTCATCTCCTTGTGCTCGGGTTCGCCATTCCAGCCGCTTTACTAGCAATCTCCCTCCTTGGAGATTCAGCACCTTTAACCTCCTGTTCCGTACAGGTTGCAATTTGTCCTGAGGATGAACGGGAAGAGTGGGAACCAATGAGAGACTAGCTCTAGGTGTTGGGACAGGCACAGGTCACTCTACTTTCCCATCAGGAAGAAGAATTAACCACAGGCTCAGCCTGCCGCCCGGGACCAGAATAGGGCCTGAAGCAATCCTGCGCTTTTGCGGCCAGCTCCCAAGAAAGCGAGTTGAAAAATGGAGCTCAGGGGCACTGCAATTCACAAACCTGCAGACTTATAAATGATAACTCTCGTCCACAAATATATTGAGGGAAGGCAACGAAGAGGATTGGAAAGCAAGGCAGAATGGCAAGAAACAGATTTCAGGAGGGAGATTCAAATCGCCTTTCAAGCACAGGAAAAGCGGCTAAACCTCGACAATGATGCCCTTGGCCAAAAAGGGCGTATGCGTTTTTTCCTGAATATATTCAGGAAAAATCGCATATGCCCTTTTTGGCCAACCAAGCAACCTGGAAAGTCAAATCAGCGCTATAAAGAAGTCTCGCTTCCCATCGGTCAAAAGGGCCATGCTAAATAAAGTTTCAAACCAGAAATGCAGGACAGGCCATGGAGAAACGGGAGCCTGGCTACGCTGATGGGGGGGATGTAAATTGCCAACAGCCACTCTGGAGAAGTGTACGGTGTGTCCTGCAACATCTAAAAAACTCAGCTTAGAGAGCATAGGGCACTTCCACTCATGGGCGTATAAATTGGGAAAACTAAAAATCAGCAAGGCACAGGCACCCCAAAGTTTAGGGTTGCTCTGTTGACAAGAACCTCCACTTCGTTACACCTTAAATATGCCAGGAAAGAGAAAAATGGATAAAGAAGTTGTGGTCCTTATGTACAATGGAATATCACTCAGCCATGAAATCAACGTCATAAGGCTAGTAGCAGCATGATGAGTGGATTTAGGTACGACGATTCTAAGTGAAATAAGTCACACAGAAAAAGACACTTATCATAAGATATCACTTATAGAGGGAATGTAAAAACCGCTACCCTTGAACTGAATTGCAAAACAGAACAGAGTCACACGTTTAGAAAACACACTATGGCTGCTTAACGGGAAAGGTGAGGTGGGGTGATGCATAAAACAAGGGTTTCAAATTAGCTCAGATACCGTTCCATAAACCCAATATGTAATAGACAAGACCTACTCCTTGCTCAGTGAATTGGACTCAACACCCCCTATTCACCGCCCAAGAATATATCTGACTAGTAAGAATCTTAAAACCTATGTATTGATATCTCTCTGTAAGTGAGTCACGTGGGTGTAAAGCGGCATAAACACAGCAGTAAAAAGCAGCTAAACCCCATTATACAAATCAATTACTTTTAAAAACCCGTGAAACAAAGACAGTGAAAGAGAGAGAAATTCTTACAAAATTCGTTCAGGGGCTGTGATGCCACCTGGATTGACCATATCTAGACCCACAGCTGATGGAGACATAAGGGTGGACACTCTTGGGGCTGAGAGGTTTGGTGAGGTTGGGTGAGGAAACGCAGACCCTTTCAAGTAATACTGCGTGGTACCCATCCCATGGGTCCCAAATCTCCAGGTTCAAGGGCATCTTCCTACATCGAAAACATGCATGAGAAACCCAGAAGATGGTACACCGTGTGATCGGGAAAGGTTTCCAAAACGCACCTCATTTCTCATCTCCTTGTGCTCGGGTTCGCCATTCCAGCCGCTTTACTAGCAATCTCCCTCCTTGGAGATTCAGCACCTTTAACCTCCTGTTCCGTACAGGTTGCAATTTGTCCTGAGGATGAACGGGAAGAGTGGGAACCAATGAGAGACTAGCTCTAGGTGTTGGGACAGGCACAGGTCACTCTACTTTCCCATCAGGAAGAAGAATTAACCACAGGCTCAGCCTGCCGCCCGGGACCAGAATAGGGCCTGAAGCAATCCTGCGCTTTTGCGGCCAGCTCCCAGGAAAGCGAGTTGAAAAATGGAGCTCAGGGGCACTGCAATTCACAAACCTGCAGACTTATAAATGATAACTCTCGTCCACAAATATATTGAGGGAAGGCAACGAAGAGGATTCGAAAGCAAGGCAGAATGGCAAGAAACAGATTTCAGGAGGGAGATTCGAATCGCCTTTCAAGCACAGGAAAAGCGGCAAAACCTCGACAATGATGCCCTTGGCCAAAAAGGGCTTATGCGTTTTTTCCTGAATATATTCAGGAAAAATCGCATAAGCCCTTTTTGACCAACCAAGCAACCTGGAAAGGCAAATCAGCGCTATAAAGAAGTCTCGCTTCCCATCGGTCAAAAGGGCCATGCTAAATAAAGTTTCAAACCAGAAATGCAGGACAGCCCATGGAGAAACGGGTGCTTGGCTACGCTGATGGGGGGGATGTAAATTGCCAACAGCCACTCTCTAGAAGTGTACGGTGTGTCCTGCAACATCTAAAAAACTCAGCTTAGAGAGCATAGGGCACTTCCACTCATGGGCGTATAAATTGGGAAAACTAAAAATCAGCAAGGCACAGGCACCCCAAAGTTTAGGGCTGCTCTGTTGACAAGAACCTCCAGTTCGTTACACCTTAAATATCCCAGGAAAGAGAAAAATGGATAAAGAAGTTGTGGTCCTTATGTACAATGGAATATCACTCAGCCATGAAATCAACGTCATAAGGCTAGTAGCAGCATGATGAGTGGATTTAGGTACGACGATTCTAAGTGAAATAAGTCACACAGAAAAAGACACTTATCATAAGATATCACTTATAGAGGGAATGTAAAAACCGCTACCCTTGAACTGAATTGCAAAACAGAACAGAGTCACACGTTTAGAAAACACACTATGGCTGCTTAACGGGATAGGTGAGGTGGGGTGATGCATAAAACAAGGGTTTCAAATTAGCTCAGACACCGTTCCATAAACCCAATATGTAATAGACAAGACCTACTCCTTGCTCAGTGAATTGGACTCAACACCCCCTATTCACCGCCCAAGAATATATCTGACTAGTAAGAATCTTAAAACCTATGTATTGATATCTCTCTGTAAGTGAGTCAAGTGGGTGTAAAGCGGCATAAACACAGCAGTGAAAAGCAGCTAAACCCCATTATAAAAATCAATTACTTTTAAAAACCCGTGAAACAAAGACAGTGAAATAGAGAGAAATACTTACAAAATTCGTTCAGGGGCTGTGATGCCACCTGGATTGACCATATCTAGACCCACAGCTGATTTAGACATAAGGGTGGACACTCTTGGGGCTGAGAGGTTTGGTGAGGTTGGGTGAGGAAACGCAGACCCTTTCAAGTAATACTGCGTGGTACCCATCCCATGGGTCCCAAATCTCCAGGTTCAAGGGCATCTTCCTACATCGAAAACATGCATGAGAAACCCAGAAGATGGTACACCGTGTGATCGGGAAAGGTTTCCAAAACGCACCTCATTTCTCATCTCCTTGTGCTCGGGTTCGCCATTCCAGCCGCTTTACTAGCAATCTCCCTCCTTGGAGATTCAGCACCTTTAACCTCCTGTCCCGTACAGGTTGCAATTTGTCCTGAGGATGAACGGGAAGAGTGGGAACCGATGAGAGACTAGCTCTAGGTGTTGGGACAGGCACAGGTCACTCTACTTTCCCATCAGGAAGAAGAATTAACCACAGGCTCAGCCTGCCGCCCGGGACCAGAATAGGGCCTGAAGCAATCCTGCGCTTTTGCGGCCAGCTCCCAATAAAGCGAGTTGAAAAATGGAGCTCAGGGGCACTGCAATTCACAAACCTGCAGACTTATAAATGATAACTCTCGTCCACAAATATATTGAGGGAAGGCAACGAAGAGGATTCGAAAGCAAGGCAGAATGGCAAGAAACAGATTTCAGGAGGGAGATACGAATCGCCTTTCAAGCACAGGAAAAGCGGCAAAACCTCGACAATGATGCCCTTGGCCAAAAAGGGCGTATGCGTTTTTTCCTGAATATATTCAGGAAAAATCGCATAAGCCCTTTTTGGCCAACCAAGCAACCTGGAAAGTCAAATCAGCGCTATAAAGAAGTCTCGCTTCCCATCGGTCAAAAGGGCCATGCTGAATAAAGTTTAAAACCAGAAATGCAGGACAGGCCATGGAGAAACGGGAGCCTGGCTACGCTGATGGGGGGGATGTAAATTGCCAACAGCCACTCTGGAGAAGTGTACGGTGTGTCCTGCAACATCTAAAAAAACTCAGCTTAGAGAGCATAGGGCACTTCCACTCATGGGCGTATAAATTGGGAAAACTAAAAATCAGCAAGGCACAGGCACCCCAAAGTTTAGGGCTGCTCTGTTGACAAGAACGTCCATTTCGTTACACCTTAAATATCCCAGGAAAGAGAAAAATGGATAAAGAAGTTGTGGTCCTTATGTACAATGGAATATCACTCAGCCATGAAATCAACGTCATAAGGCTAGTAGCAGCATGATGAGTGGATTTAGGTACGACGATTCTAAGTGAAATAAGTCACACAGAAAAAGACACTTATCATAAGATATCACTTATAGAGGGAATGTAAAAACCGCTACCCTTGAACTGAATTGCAAAACAGAACAGAGTCACACGTTTAGAAAACACACTATGGCTGCTTAACGGGAAAGGTGAGGTGGGGTGATGCATAAAACAAGGGTTTCAAATTAGCTCAGATACCGTTCCATAAACCCAATATGTAATAGACAAGACCTACTCCTTGCTCAGTGAATTGGACTCAACACCCCCTATTCACCGCCCAAGAATATATCTGACTAGTAAGAATCTTAAAACCTATGTATTGATATCTCTCTGTAAGTGAGTCACGTGGGTGTAAAGCGACATAAACACAGCAGTAAAAAGCAGCTAAACCCCATTATAAAAATCAATTACTTTTAAAAACCCGTGAAACAAAGACAGTGAAAGAGAGAGAAATTCTTACAAAATTCGTTCAGGGGCTGTGATGCCACCTGGATTGACCATATCTAGACCCACAGCTGATGGAGACATAAGGGTGGACACTCTTGGGGCTGAGAGGTTTGGTGAGGTTGGGTGAGGAAACGCAGACCCTTTCAAGTAATACTGCGTGGTACCCATCCCATGGGTCCCAAATCTCCAGGTTCAAGGGCATCTTCCTACATCGAAAACATGCATGAGAAACCCAGAAGATGGTACACCGTGTGATCGGGAAAGGTTTCCAAAACGCACCTCATTTCTCATCTCCTTGTGCTCGGGTTCGCCATTCCAGCCGCTTTACTAGCAATCTCCCTCCTTGGAGATTCAGCACCTTTAACCTCCTGTTCCGTACAGGTTGCAATTTGTCCTGAGGATGAACGGGAAGAGTGGGAACCAATGAGAGACTAGCTCTAGGTGTTGGGACAGGCACAGGTCACTCTACTTTCCCATCAGGAAGAAGAATTAACCACAGGCTCAGCCTGCCGCCCGGGACCAGAATAGGGCCTGAAGCAATCCTGCGCTTTTGCGGCCAGCTTCCAAGAAAGCGAGTTGAAAAATGGAGCTCAGGGGCACTGCAATTCACAAACCTGCAGACTTATAAATGATAACTCTCGTCCACAAATATATTGAGGGAAGGCAACGAAGAGGATTCGAAAGCAAGGCAGAATGGCAAGAAACAGATTTCAGGAGGGAGATTCGAATCGCCTTTCAAGCACAGGAAAAGCGGCAAAACCTCGACAATGATGCCCTTGGCCAAAAAGGGCTTATGCGTTTTTTCCTGAATATATTCAGGAAAAATCGCATAAGCCCTTTTTGGCTAAGCAAGCAACCTGGAAAGGCAAATCAGTGCTATAAAGAAGTCTCGCTTCCCATCGGTCAAAAGGGCCATGCTAAATAAAGTTTCAAACCAGAAATGCAGGACAGCCCATGGAGAAACGGGTGCCTGGCTACGCTGATGGGGGGGATGTAAATTGCCAACAGCCACTCTCTAGAAGTGTACGGTGTGTCCTGCAACATCTAAAAAACTCAGCTTAGAGAGCATAGGGCACTTCCACTCATGGGCGTATAAATTGGGAAAACTAAAAATCAGCAAGGCACAGGCACCCCAAAGTTTAGGGCTGCTCTGTTGACAAGAACCTCCACTTCGTTACACCTTAAATATCCCAGGAAAGAGAAAAATGGATAAAGAAGTTGTGGTCTTTATGTACAATGGAATATCACTCAGCCATGAAATCAACGTCATAAGGCTAGTAGCAGCATGATGAGTGGATTTAGGTACGACGATTCTAAGTGAAATAAGTCACACAGAAAAAGACACTTATCATAAGATATCACTTATAGAGGGAATGTAAAAACCGCTACCCTTGAACTGAATTGCAAAACAGAACAGAGTCACACGTTTAGAAAACACACTATGGCTGCTTAACGGGAAAGGTGAGGTGGGATGATGCATAAAACAAGGGTTTCAAATTAGCTCAGATACCGTTCCATAAACCCAATATGTAATAGACAAGACCTACTCCTTGCTCAGTGAATTGGACTCAACACCCCCTATTCACCGCCCAAGAATATATCTGACTAGTAAGAATCTTAAAACCTATGTATTGATATCTCTCTGTAAGTGAGTCAAGTGGGTGTAAAGCGGCATAAACACAGCAGTGAAAAGCAGCTAAACCCCATTATAAAAATCAATTACTTTTAAAAACCCGTGAAACAAAGACAGTGAAAGAGAGAGAAATTCTTACAAAATTCGTTCAGGGGCTGTGATGCCACCTGGATTGACCATATCTAGACCCACAGCTGATTTAGACATAAGGGTGGACACTCTTGGGGCTGAGAGGTTTGGTGAGGTTGGGTGAGGAAACGCAGACCCTTTCAAGTAATACTGCGTGGTACCCATCCCATGGGTCCCAAATCTCCAGGTTCAAGGGCATCTTCCTACATCGAAAACATGCATGAGAAACCCAGAAGATGGTACACCGTGTGATCGGGAAAGGTTTCCAAAACGCACCTCATTTCTCATCTCCTTGTGCTCGGGTTCGCCATTCCAGCCGCTTTACTAGCAATCTCCCTCCTTGGAGATTCAGCACCTTTAACCTCCTGTCCCGTACAGGTTGCAATTTGTCCTGAGGATGAACGGGAAGAGTGGGAACCGATGAGAGACTAGCTCTAGGTGTTGGGACAGGCACAGGTCACTCTACTTTCCCATCAGGAAGAAGAATTAACCACAGGCTCAGCCTGCCGCCCGGGACCAGAATAGGGCCTGAAGCAATCCTGCGCTTTTGCGGCCAGCTCCCAAGAAAGCGAGTTGAAAAATGGAGCTCAGGGGCACTGCAATTCACAAACCTGCAGACTTATAAATGATAACTCTCGTCCACAAATATATTGAGGGAAGGCAACGAAGAGGATTCGAAAGCAAGGCAGAATGGCAAGAAACAGATTTCAGGAGGGAGATTCGAATCGCCTTTAAAGCACAGGAAAAGCGGCAAAACCTCGACAATGATGCCCTTGGCCAAAAAGGGCGTATGCGTTTTTTCCTGAATATATTCAGGAAAAATCGCATAAGCCCTTTTTGGCCAACCAAGCAACCTGGAAAGGCAAATCAGCGCTATAAAGAAGTCTCGCTTCCCATCGGTCAAAAGGGCCATGCTAAATAAAGTTTCAAACCAGAAATGCAGGACAGCCCATGGAGAAACGGGTGCCTGGCTACGCTGATGGGGGGGATGTAAATTGCCAACAGCCACTCTGGAGAAGTGTACGGTGTGTCCTGCAACATCTAAAAAACTCAGCTTAGAGAGCATAGGGCACTTCCACTCATGGGCGTATAAATTGGGAAAACTAAAAATCAGCAAGGCACAGGCACCCCAAAGTTTAGGGCTGCTCTGTTGACAAGAACCTCCACTTCGTTACACCTTAAATATCCCAGGAAAGAGAAAAATGGATAAAGAAGTTGTGGTCCTTATGTACAATGGAATATCACTCAGCCATGAAATCAACGTCATAAGGCTAGTAGCAGCATGATGAGTGGATTTAGGTACGACGATTCTAAGTGAAATAAGTCACACAGAAAAAGACACTTATCATAAGATATCACTTATAGAGGGAATGTAAAAACCGCTACCCTTGAACTGAATTGCAAAACAGAACAGAGTCACACGTTTAGAAAACACACTATGGCTGCTTAACGGGAAAGGTGAGGTGGGGTGACGCATAAAACAAGGGTTTCAAATTAGCTCAGATACCGTTCCATAAACCCAATATGTAATAGACAAGACCTACTCCTTGCTCAGTGAATTGGACTCAACACCCCCTATTCACCGCCCAAGAATATATCTGACTAGTAAGAATCTTAAAACCTATGTATTGATATCTCTCTGTAAGTGAGTCAAGTGGGTGTAAAGCGGCATGAACACAGCAGTGAAAAGCAGCTAAACCCCATTATAAAAATCAATTACTTTTAAAAACCCGTGAAACAAAGACAGTGAAAGAGAGAGAAATTCTTACAAAATTCGTTCAGGGGCTGTGATGCCACCTGGATTGACCATATCTAGACCCACAGCTGATTTAGACATAAGGGTGGACACTCTTGGGGCTGAGAGGTTTGGTGAGGTTGGGTGAGGAAACACAGACCCTTTCAAGTAATACTGCGTGGTACCCATCCCATGGGTCCCAAATCTCCAGGTTCAAGGGCATCTTCCTACATCGAAAACATGCATGAGAAACCCAGAAGATGGTACACCGTGTGATCGGGAAAGGTTTCCAAAACGCACCTCATTTCTCATCTCCTTGTGCTCGGGTTCGCCATTCCAGCCGCTTTACTAGCAATCTCCCTCCTTGGAGATTCAGCACCTTTAACCTCCTGTTCCGTACAGGTTGCAATTTGTCCTGAGGATGAACGGGAAGAGTGGGAACCGATGAGAGACTAGCTCTAGGTGTTGGGACAGGCACAGGTCACTCTACTTTCCCATCAGGAAGAAGAATTAACCACAGGCTCAGCCTGCCGCCCGGGACCAGAATAGGGCCTGAAGCAATCCTGCGCTTTTGCGGCCAGCTCCCAAGAAAGCGAGTTGAAAAATGGAGCTCAGGGGCACTGCAATTCACAAACCTGCAGACTTATAAATGATAACTCTCGTCCACAAATATATTGAGGGAAGGCAACGAAGAGGATTCGAAAGCAAGGCAGAATGGCAAGAAACAGATTTCTGGAGGGAGATTCGAATCGCCTTTAAAGCACAGGAAAAGCGGCAAAACCTCGACATTGATGTCCTTGGCCAAAAAGGGCGTATGCGTTTTTTCCTGACTATATTCAGGAAAAAACGCATACGCTCTTTTTGGCCAACCAAGCAACCTGGAAAGGCAAATCAGCGCTACAAAGAAGTCTCGCTTCCCATCGGTCAAAAGGGCCATGCTGAATAAAGTGTCAAAACCAGAAATGCAGGACAGGCAACGGAGAAACGGGAGCCTGGCTACGCTGATGGGCGGGATGTAAATTGCCAACAGCCACTCTGGAGAAGTGTACGGTGTGTCCTGAAACATCTAAAAAACTCAGCTTAGAGAGCATAGGGCACTTCCACTCATGGGCGTATAAATTGGGAAAACTAAAAATCAGCAAGGCACAGGCACCCCAAAGTTTAGGGCTGCTCTGTTGACAAGAACCTCCACTTCGTTACACCTTAAATATCCCAGGAAAGAAAAAAATGGATAAAGAAGTTGTGGTCCTTATGTACAATGGAATATCACTCAGCCATGAAATCAACGTCATAAGGCTAGTAGCAGCATGATGAGTGGATTTAGGTACGACGATTCTAAGTGAAATAAGTCACACAGAAAAAGACACTTATCATAAGATATCACTTATAGAGGGAATGTAAAAACCGCTACCCTTGAACTGAATTGCAAAACAGAACAGAGTCCCACGTTTAGAAAACACACTATGGCTGCTTAACGGGAATGGTGAGGTGGGGTGATGCATAAAACAAGGGTTTCAAATTACTTCAGATACCGTTCCATAAACCCAATATGTAATAGACAAGACCTACTCCTTGATTAGTGAATTGGACTCAACACCCCCTATTCACTGCCCAAGAATATATCTGAGTAGTAAGAATCTTAAAACCTATGTTTTGATATCTCTCTGTAAGTGACTCAAGTGGGTGTAAAGCGGCAGAAACACAGCAGTGAAAAGCAGCTAAACCCCATTATAAAAATCAATTACTTTTAAAAACCCGTGAAACAAAGACAGTGAAAGAGAGAGAAATTCTTACAAAATTCGTTCAGGGGCTGTGATGCCACCTGGATTGACCATATCTAGACCCACAGCTGATGGAGACATAAGGGTGGACACTCTTGGGGCTGAGAGGTTTGGTGAGGATGGGTGAGGAAACGCAGACCGTTTAAAGTAATACTGCGTGGTTCCCATCCCATGGGTCCCAAATCTCCAGGTTCAAGGGCATCTTCCTACATCGAAAACATGAATGAGAAACCCAGAAGATGGTACACCGTGTGATCGGGAAAGGTTTCCAAAACGCACCTCATTTCTCATCTCCTTATGCTCGGGTTCGCCATTCCAGCCGCTTTAGTAGCAATCTCCCTCCTTGGAGAATCAGCACCTTTAACCTCCTGTTCCGTACAGGTTGCAATTTGTCCTGAGGATGAACGGGAAGAGGTGGAACCAATGAGAGACTAGCTCTAGGTGTTGGGACAGGCACAGGTCACTCTACTTCCCCATCAGGAAGAAGAATTAACCACAGGCTCAGCCTGCCGCCCAGGACCAGAATAGGGCCTGAAGCAATCCTGCGCTTTTGCGGCCAGCTCCCAAGAAAGCGAGTTGAAAAATGGAGCTCAGGGGCACTGCAATTCACAAACCTGCAGACTTATAAATGATAACTCTCGTCCACAAATATATTGAGGGAAGGCAACGAAGAGGATTGGAAAGCAAGGCAGAATTGCAGGAAACAGATTTCAGGAGGGAGATTCGAATCGCCTTTCAACCAGAGGAAAAGCGGCAAAACCTCGACAATGATGCCCTTGGCCAAAAAGGGCGTATGCGTTTTTTCCTGAATATATTCAGGAAAAAACGCATACGCCCTTTTTGGCCAACCAAGCAACCTGGAAAGGCAAATCAGCGCTACAAAGAAGTCTCGCTTCCCATCGGTCAAAAGGGCCATGCTGAATAAAGTGTCAAAACCAGAAATGCAGGACAGGCCATGGAGAAACGGGAGCCTGGCTACGCTGATGGGAGGGATGTAAATTGCCAACAGCCACTCTGGAGAAGTGTACGGTGTGTCCTGAAACATCTAAAAAACTCTGCTTAGAGAGCACAGGGCACTTCCACTCATGGGAGTATAAATTGGGAAAACTAAAAATCAGCAAGACACAGGCACCCCAAAGTTTAGGGCTGCTCTGTTGACAAGAACCTCCACTTCGTTACACCTTAAATATCCCAGGAAAGAGAAAAATGGATAAAGAAGTTGTGGTCCTTATGTACAATGGAATATCACTCAGCCATGAAATCAACGTGATAAGGCTAGTAGCAGCATGATGAGTGGATTTAGGTACGACGATTCTAAGTGAAATAAGTCACACAGAAAAAGACACTTATCATAAGATATCACTTATAGAGGGAATGTAAAAACCGCTACCCTTGAACTGAATTACAAAACAGAACAGAGTCCCACGTTTAGAAAACACACTATGGCTGCTTAACGGGAATGGTGAGGTGGGGTGATGCATAAAACAAGGGTTTCAAATTACTTCAGATACCGTTCCATAAACCCAATATGTAATAGACAAGACCTACTCCTTGATCAGTGAATTGGACTCAACACCCCCTATTCACTGCCCAAGAATATATCTGAGTAGTAAGAATCTTAAAACCTATGTTTTGATATCTCTCTGTAAGTGACTCAAGTGGGTGTAAAGCGGCAGAAACACAGCAGTGAAAAGCAGCTAAACCCCATTATAAAAATCAATTACTTTTAAAAACCCGTGAAACAAAGACAGTGAAAGAGAGAGAAATTCTTACAAAATTCGTTCAGGGGCTGTGATGCCACCTGGATTGACCATATCTAGACCCACAGCTGATGGAGACATAAGGGTGGACACTCTTGGGGCTGAGAGGTTTGGTGAGGATGGGTGAGGAAACGCAGACCGTTTAAAGTAATACTGCGTGGTTCCCATCTCATGGGTCCCAAATCTCCAGGTTCAAGGGCATCTTCCTACATCGAAAACATTAATGAGAAACCCAGAAGATGGTACACCGTGTGATCGGGAAAGGTTTCCAAAACGCACCTCATTTCTCATCTCCTTATGCTCGGGTTCGCCATTCCAGCCGCTTTAGTAGCAATCTCCCTCCTTGGAGAATCAGCACCTTTAACCTCCTGTTCCGTACAGGTTGCAATTTGTCCTGAGGATGAACGGGAAGAGGTGGAACCAATGAGAGACTAGCTCTAGGTGTTGGGACAGGCACAGGTCACTCTACTTCCCCATCAGGAAGAAGAATTAACCACAGGCTCAGCCTGCCGCCCGGGACCAGAATAGGGCCTGAAGCAATCCTGCGCTTTTGCGGCCAGCTCCCAAGAAAGCGAGTTGAAAAATGGAGCTCAGGGACACTGCAATTCACAAACCTGCAGACTTATAAATGATAACTCTCGTCCACAAATATATTGAGGGAAGGCAACGAAGAGGATTGGAAAGCAAGGCAGAATTGCAGGAAACAGATTTCAGGAGGGAGATTCGAATCGCCTTTAAAGCACAGGAAAAGCGGCAAAACCTCGACAATGATGCCCTTGGCCAAAAAGGGCGTATGCGTTTTTTCCTGAATATATTCAGGAAAAAACGCATACGCCCTTTTTGGCCAACCAAGCAACCTGGAAAGGCAAATCAGCGCTACAAAGAAGTCTCGCTTCCCATCGGTCAAAAGGGCCATGCTGAATAAAGTGTCAAAACCAGAAATGCAGGACAGGCCATGGAGAAACGGGAGCCTGGCTACGCTGATGGGAGGGATGTAAATTGCCAACAGCCACTCTGGAGAAGTGTACGGTGTGTCCTGAAACATCTAAAAAACTCAGCTTAGAGAGCACAGGGCACTTCCACTCATGGGCGTATAAATTGGGAAAACTAAAAATCAGGAAGGCACAGGCACCCCAAAGTTTAGGGCTGCTCTGTTGACAAGAACCTCCACTTCGTTACACATTAAATATCCCAGGAACGAAAAAAATGGATAAAGAAGTTGTGGTCCTTATGTACAATGGAATATCACTCAGCCATGAAATCAACGTCATAAGGCTAGTAGCAGCATGATGAGTGGATTTAGGTACGACGATTCTAAGTGAAATAAGTCACACAGACAAAGACACTTATCATAAGATATCACTTATAGAGGGAATGTAAAAACCGCTACCCTTGAACTGAATTACAAAACAGAACAGAGTCCCACGTTTAGAAAACACACTATGGCTGCTTAACGGGAATGGTGAGGTGGGGTGATGCATAAAACAAGGGTTTCAAATTACTTCAGATACCGTTCCATAAACCCAATATGTAATAGACAAGACCTACTCCTTGATCAGTGAATTGGACTCAACACCCCCTATTCACTGCCCAAGAATATATCTGAGTAGTAAGAATCTTAAAACCTATGTTTTGATATCTCTCTGTAAGTGACTCAAGTGGGTGTAAAGCGGCAGAAACACAGCAGTGAAAAGCAGCTAAACCCCATTATAAAAATCAATTACTTTTAAAAACCCGTGAAACAAAGACAGTGAAAGAGAGAGAAATTCTTACAAAATTCGTTCAGGGGCTGTGATGCCACCTGGATTGACCATATCTAGACCCACAGCTGATGGAGACATAAGGGTGGACACTCTTGGGGCTGAGAGGTTTGGTGAGGATGGGTGAGGAAACGCAGACCGTTTAAAGTAATACTGCGTGGTTCCCATCCCATGGGTCCCAAATCTCCAGGTTCAAGGGCATCTTCCTACATCGAAAACATTAATGAGAAACCCAGAAGATGGTACACCGTGTGATCGGGAAAGGTTTCCAAAACGCACCTCATTTCTCATCTCCTTATGCTCGGGTTCGCCATTCCAGCCGCTTTAGTAGCAATCTCCCTCCTTGGAGAATCAGCACCTTTAACCTCCTGTTCCGTACAGGTTGCAATTTGTCCTGAGGATGAACGGGAAGAGGTGGAACCAATGAGAGACTAGCTCTAGGTGTTGGGACAGGCACAGGTCACTCTACTTCCCCATCAGGAAGAAGAATTAACCACAGGCTCAGCCTGCCGCCCGGGACCAGAATAGGGCCTGAAGCAATCCTGCGCTTTTGCGGCCAGCTCCCAAGAAAGCGAGTTGAAAAATGGAGCTCAGGGACACTGCAATTCACAAACCTGCAGACTTATAAATGATAACTCTCGTCCACAAATATATTGAGGGAAGGCAACGAAGAGGATTGGAAAGCAAGGCAGAATTGCAGGAAACAGATTTCAGGAGGGAGATTCGAATCGCCTTTCAAGCACAGGAAAAGCGGCAAAACCTCGACAATGATGCCCTTGGCCAAAAAGGGCGTATGCGTTTTTTCCTGAATATATTCAGGAAAAAACGCATACGCCCTTTTTGGCCAACCAAGCAACCTGGAAAGGCAAATCAGCGCTACAAAGAAGTCTCGCTTCCCATCGGTCAAAAGGGCCATGCTGAATAAAGTGTCAAAACCAGAAATGCAGGACAGGCCATGGAGAAACGGGAGCCTGGCTACGCTGATGGGAGGGATGTAAATTGCCAACAGCCACTCTGGAGAAGTGTACGGTGTGTCCTGAAACATCTAAAAAACTCAGCTTAGAGAGCATAGGGCACTTCCACTCATGGGCGTATAAATTGGGAAAACTAAAAATCAGGAAGGCACAGGCACCCCAAAGTTTAGGGCTGCTCTGTTGACAAGAACCTCCACTTCGTTACACATTAAATATCCCAGGAACGAAAAAAATGGATAAAGAAGTTGTGGTCCTTATGTACAATGGAATATCACTCAGCCATGAAATCAACGTCATAAGGCTAGTAGCAGCATGATGAGTGGATTTAGGTACGACGATTCTAAGTGAAATAAGTCACACAGACAAAGACACTTATCATAAGATATCACTTATAGAGGGAATGTAAAAACCGCTACCCTTGAACTGAATTACAAAACAGAACAGAGTCCCACGTTTAGAAAACACACTATGGCTGCTTAACGGGAATGGTGAGGTGGGGTGATGCATAAAACAAGGGTTTCAAATTACTTCAGATACCGTTCCATAAACCCAATATGTAATAGACAAGACCTACTCCTTGATCAGTGAATTGGACTCAACACCCCCTATTCACTGCCCAAGAATATATCTGAGTAGTAAGAATCTTAAAACCTATGTTTTGATATCTCTCTGTAAGTGACTCAAGTGGGTGTAAATCGGCAGAAACACAGCAGTGAAAAGCAGCTAAACCCCATTATAAAAATCAATTACTTTTAAAAACCCGTGAAACAAAGACAGTGAAAGAGAGAGAAATTCTTACAAAATTCGTTCAGGGGCTGTGATGCCACCTGGATTGACCATATCTAGACCCACAGCTGATGGAGACATAAGGGTGGACACTCTTGGGGCTGAGAGGTTTGGTGAGGATGGGTGAGGAAACGCAGACCGTTTAAAGTAATACTGCGTGGTTCCCATCCCATGGGTCCCAAATCTCCAGGTTCAAGGGCATCTTCCTACATCGAAAACATGAATGAGAAACCCATAAGATGGTACACCGTGTGATCGGGAAAGGTTTCCAAAACGCACCTCATTTCTCATCTCCTTATGCTCGGGTTCGCCATTCCAGCCGCTTTAGTAGCAATCTCCCTCCTTGGAGAATCAGCACCTTTAACCTCCTGTTCCGTACAGGTTGCAATTTGTCCTGAGGATGAACGGGAAGAGGTGGAACCAATGAGAGACTAGCTCTAGGTGTTGGGACAGGCACAGGTCACTCTACTTCCCCATCAGGAAGAAGAATTAACCACAGGCTCAGCCTGCCGCCCAGGACCAGAATAGGGCCTGAAGCAATCCTGCGCTTTTGCGGCCAGCTCCCAAGAAAGCGAGTTGAAAAATGGAGCTCAGGGGCACTGCAATTCACAAACCTGCAGACTTATAAATGATAACTCTCGTCCACAAATATATTGAGGGAAGGCAACGAAGAGGATTGGAAAGCAAGGCAGAATTGCAGGAAACAGATTTCAGGAGGGAGATTCGAATCGCCTTTCAAGCACAGGAAAAGCGGCAAAACCTCGACAATGATGCCCTTGGCCAAAAAGGGCGTATGCGTTTTTTCCTGAATATATTCAGGAAAAAACGCATACGCCCTTTTTGGCCAACCAAGCAACCTGGAAAGGCAAATCAGCGCTACAAAGAAGTCTCGCTTCCCATCGGTCAAAAGGGCCATGCTGAATAAAGTGTCAAAACCAGAAATGCAGGACAGGCCATGGAGAAACGGGAGCCTGGCTACGCTGATGGGAGGGATGTAAATTGCCAACAGCCACTCTGGAGAAGTGTACGGTGTGTCCTGAAACATCTAAAAAACTCAGCTTAGAGAGCACAGGGCACTTCCACTCATGGGAGTATAAATTGGGAAAACTAAAAATCAGCAAGACACAGGCACCCCAAAGTTTAGGGCTGCTCTGTTGACAAGAACCTCCACTTCGTTACACCTTAAATATCCCAGGAAAGAGAAAAATGGATAAAGAAGTTGTGGTCCTTATGTACAATGGAATATCACTCAGCCATGAAATCAACGTCATAAGGCTAGTAGCAGCATGATGAGTGGATTTAGGTACGACGATTCTAAGTGAAATAAGTCACACAGAAAAAGACACTTATCATAAGATATCACTTATAGAGGGAATGTAAAAACCGCTACCCTTGAACTGAATTACAAAACAGAACAGAGTCCCACGTTTAGAAAACACACTATGGCTGCTTAACGGGAATGGTGAGGTGGGGTGATGCATAAAACAAGGGTTTCAAATTACTTCAGATACCGTTCCATAAACCCAATATGTAATAGACAAGACCTACTCCTTGATCAGTGAATTGGACTCAACACCCCCTATTCACTGCCCAAGAATATATCTGAGTAGTAAGAATCTTAAAACCTATGTTTTGATATCTCTCTGTAAGTGACTCAAGTGGGTGTAAAGCGGCAGAAACACAGCAGTGAAAAGCAGCTAAACCCCATTATAAAAATCAATTACTTTTAAAAACCCGTGAAACAAAGACAGTGAAAGAGAGAGAAATTCTTACAAAATTCGTTCAGGGGCTGTGATGCCACCTGGATTGACCATATCTAGACCCACAGCTGATGGAGACATAAGGGTGGACACTCTTGGGGCTGAGAGGTTTGGTGAGGATGGGTGAGGAAACGCAGACCGTTTAAAGTAATACTGCGTGGTTCCCATCCCATGGGTCCCAAATCTCCAGGTTCAAGGGCATCTTCCTACATCGAAAACATTAATGAGAAACCCAGAAGATGGTACACCGTGTGATCGGGAAAGGTTTCCAAAACGCACCTCATTTCTCATCTCCTTATGCTCGGGTTCGCCATTCCAGCCGCTTTAGTAGCAATCTCCCTCCTTGGAGAATCAGCACCTTTAACCTCCTGTTCCGTACAGGTTGCAATTTGTCCTGAGGATGAACGGGAAGAGGTGGAACCAATGAGAGACTAGCTCTAGGTGTTGGGACAGGCACAGGTCACTCTACTTCCCCATCAGGAAGAAGAATTAACCACAGGCTCAGCCTGCCGCCCGGGACCAGAATAGGGCCTGAAGCAATCCTGCGCTTTTGCGGCCAGCTCCCAAGAAAGCGAGTTGAAAAATGGAGCTCAGGGGCACTGCAATTCACAAACCTGCAGACTTATAAATGATAACTCTCGTCCACAAATATATTGAGGGAAGGAAACGAAGAGGATTGGAAAGCAAGGCAGAATTGCAGGAAACAGATTTCAGGAGGGAGATTCGAATCGCCTTTCAAGCACAGGAAAAGCGGCAAAACCTCGACAATGATGCCCTTGGCCAAAAAGGGCGTATGCGTTTTTTCCTGAATATATTCAGGAAAAAACGCATACGCCCTTTTTGGCCAACCAAGCAACCTGGAAAGGCAAATCAGCGCTACAAAGAAGTCTCGCTTCCCATCGGTCAAAAGGGCCATGCTGAATAAAGTGTCAAAACCAGAAATGCAGGACAGGCCATGGAGAAACGGGAGCCTGGCTACGCTGATGGGAGGGATGTAAATTGCCAACAGCCACTCTGGAGAAGTGTACGGTGTGTCCTGAAACATCTAAAAAACTCAGCTTAGAGAGCATAGGGCACTTCCACTCATGGGCGTATAAATTGGGAAAACTAAAAATCAGGAAGGCACAGGCACCCCAAAGTTTAGGGCTGCTCTGTTGACAAGAACCTCCACTTCGTTACACATTAAATATCCCAGGAACGAAAAAAATGGATAAAGAAGTTGTGGTCCTTATGTACAATGGAATATCACTCAGCCATGAAATCAACGTCATAAGGCTAGTAGCAGCATGATGAGTGGATTTAGGTACGACGATTCTAAGTGAAATAAGTCACACAGACAAAGACACTTATCATAAGATATCACTTATAGAGGGAATGTAAAAACCGCTACCCTTGAACTGAATTACAAAACAGAACAGAGTCCCACGTTTAGAAAACACACTATGGCTGCTTAACGGGAATGGTGAGGTGGGGTGATGCATAAAACAAGGGTTTCAAATTACTTCAGATACCGTTCCATAAACCCAATATGTAATAGACAAGACCTACTCCTTGATCAGTGAATTGGACTCAACACCCCCTATTCACTGCCCAAGAATATATCTGAGTAGTAAGAATCTTAAAACCTATGTTTTGATATCTCTCTGTAAGTGACTCAAGTGGGTGTAAAGCGGCAGAAACACAGCAGTGAAAAGCAGCTAAACCCCATTATAAAAATCAATTACTTTTAAAAACCCGTGAAACAAAGACAGTGAAAGAGAGAGAAATTCTTACAAAATTCGTTCAGGGGCTGTGATGCCACCTGGATTGACCATATCTAGACCCACAGCTGATGGAGACATAAGGGTGGACACTCTTGGGGCTGAGAGGTTTGGTGAGGATGGGTGAGGAAACGCAGACCGTTTAAAGTAATACTGCGTGGTTCCCATCCCATGGGTCCCAAATCTCCAGGTTCAAGGGCATCTTCCTACATCGAAAACATGAATGAGAAACCCATAAGATGGTACACCGTGTGATCGGGAAAGGTTTCCAAAACGCACCTCATTTCTCATCTCCTTATGCTCGGGTTCGCCATTCCAGCCGCTTTAGTAGCAATCTCCCTCCTTGGAGAATCAGCACCTTTAACCTCCTGTTCCGTACAGGTTGCAATTTGTCCTGAGGATGAACGGGAAGAGGTGGAACCAATGAGAGACTAGCTCTAGGTGTTGGGACAGGCACAGGTCACTCTACTTCCCCATCAGGAAGAAGAATTAACCACAGGCTCAGCCTGCCGCCCAGGACCAGAATAGGGCCTGAAGCAATCCTGCGCTTTTGCGGCCAGCTCCCAAGAAAGCGAGTTGAAAAATGGAGCTCAGGGGCACTGCAATTCACAAACCTGCAGACTTATAAATGATAACTCTCGTCCACAAATATATTGAGGGAAGGCAACGAAGAGGATTGGAAAGCAAGGCAGAATTGCAGGAAACAGATTTCAGGAGGGAGATTCGAATCGCCTTTCAAGCACAGGAAAAGCGGCAAAACCTCGACAATGATGCCCTTGGCCAAAAAGGGCGTATGCGTTTTTTCCTGAATATATTCAGGAAAAAACGCATACGCCCTTTTTGGCCAACCAAGCAACCTGGAAAGGCAAATCAGCGCTACAAAGAAGTCTCGCTTCCCATCGGTCAAAAGGGCCATGCTGAATAAAGTGTCAAAACCAGAAATGCAGGACAGGCCATGGAGAAACGGGAGCCTGGCTACGCTGATGGGAGGGATGTAAATTGCCAACAGCCACTCTGGAGAAGTGTACGGTGTGTCCTGAAACATCTAAAAAACTCAGCTTAGAGAGCACAGGGCACTTCCACTCATGGGAGTATAAATTGGGAAAACTAAAAATCAGCAAGACACAGGCACCCCAAAGTTTAGGGCTGCTCTGTTGACAAGAACCTCCACTTCGTTACACCTTAAATATCCCAGGAAAGAGAAAAATGGATAAAGAAGTTGTGGTCCTTATGTACAATGGAATATCACTCAGCCATGAAATCAACGTCATAAGGCTAGTAGCAGCATGATGAGTGGATTTAGGTACGACGATTCTAAGTGAAATAAGTCACACAGAAAAAGACACTTATCATAAGATATCACTTATAGAGGGAATGTAAAAACCGCTACCCTTGAACTGAATTACAAAACAGAACAGAGTCCCACGTTTAGAAAACACACTATGGCTGCTTAACGGGAATGGTGAGGTGGGGTGATGCATAAAACAAGGGTTTCAAATTACTTCAGATACCGTTCCATAAACCCAATATGTAATAGACAAGACCTACTCCTTGATCAGTGAATTGGACTCAACACCCCCTATTCACTGCCCAAGAATATATCTGAGTAGTAAGAATCTTAAAACCTATGTTTTGATATCTCTCTGTAAGTGACTCAAGTGGGTGTAAAGCGGCAGAAACACAGCAGTGAAAAGCAGCTAAACCCCATTATAAAAATCAATTACTTTTAAAAACCCGTGAAACAAAGACAGTGAAAGAGAGAGAAATTCTTACAAAATTCGTTCAGGGGCTGTGATGCCACCTGGATTGACCATATCTAGACCCACAGCTGATGGAGACATAAGGGTGGACACTCTTGGGGCTGAGAGGTTTGGTGAGGATGGGTGAGGAAACGCAGACCGTTTAAAGTAATACTGCGTGGTTCCCATCCCATGGGTCCCAAATCTCCAGGTTCAAGGGCATCTTCCTACATCGAAAACATTAATGAGAAACCCAGAAGATGGTACACCGTGTGATCGGGAAAGGTTTCCAAAACGCACCTCATTTCTCATCTCCTTATGCTCGGGTTCGCCATTCCAGCCGCTTTAGTAGCAATCTCCCTCCTTGGAGAATCAGCACCTTTAACCTCCTGTTCCGTACAGGTTGCAATTTGTCCTGAGGATGAACGGGAAGAGGTGGAACCAATGAGAGACTAGCTCTAGGTGTTGGGACAGGCACAGGTCACTCTACTTCCCCATCAGGAAGAAGAATTAACCACAGGCTCAGCCTGCCGCCCGGGACCAGAATAGGGCCTGAAGCAATCCTGCGCTTTTGCGGCCAGCTCCCAAGAAAGCGAGTTGAAAAATGGAGCTCAGGGGCACTGCAATTCACAAACCTGCAGACTTATAAATGATAACTCTCGTCCACAAATATATTGAGGGAAGGCAACGAAGAGGATTGGAAAGCAAGGCAGAATTGCAGGAAACAGATTTCAGGAGGGAGATTCGAATCGCCTTTCAAGCACAGGAAAAGCGGCAAAACCTCGACAATGATGCCCTTGGCCAAAAAGGGCGTATGCGTTTTTTCCTGAATATATTCAGGAAAAAACGCATACGCCCTTTTTGGCCAACCAAGCAACCTGGAAAGGCAAATCAGCGCTACAAAGAAGTCTCGCTTCCCATCGGTCAAAAGGGCCATGCTGAATAAAGTGTCAAAACCAGAAATGCAGGACAGGCCATGGAGAAACGGGAGCCTGGCTACGCTGATGGGAGGGATGTAAATTGCCAACAGCCACTCTGGAGAAGTGTACGGTGTGTCCTGAAACATCTAAAAAACTCAGCTTAGAGAGCACAGGGCACTTCCACTCATGGGAGTATAAATTGGGAAAACTAAAAATCAGCAAGACACAGGCACCCCAAAGTTTAGGGCTGCTCTGTTGACAAGAACCTCCACTTCGTTACACCTTAAATATCCCAGGAAAGAGAAAAATGGATAAAGAAGTTGTGGTCCTTATGTACAATGGAATATCACTCAGCCATGAAATCAACGTCATAAGGCTAGTAGCAGCATGATGAGTGGATTTAGGTACGACGATTCTAAGTGAAATAAGTCACACAGAAAAAGACACTTATCATAAGATATCACTTATAGAGGGAATGTAAAAACCGCTACCCTTGAACTGAATTACAAAACAGAACAGAGTCCCACGTTTAGAAAACACACTAGGGCTGCTTAAGGGGAAAGGTGAGGTGGGGTGATGCATAAAACAAGGGTTTCAAATTAGCTCAGATACCGTTCCATAAACCCAATATGTAATAGACAAGACCTACTCCTTGATCAGTGAATTGGACTCAACACCCCCTATTCACCGCCCAAGAATATATCTGACTAGTAAGAATCTTAAAACCTATGTTTTGATATCTCTCTGTAAGTGAGTCAAGTGGGTGTAAAGCGGCAGAAACACAGCAGTGAAAAGCAGCTAAACCCCATTATAAAAATCAATTACTTTTAAAAACCCGTGAAACAAAGACAGTGAAAGAGAGAGAAATTCTTACAAAATTCGTTCAGGGGCTGTGATGCCACCTGGATTGACCATATCTAGACCCACAGCTGATGGAGACATAAGGGTGGACACTCTTGGGGCTGAGAGGTTTGGTGAGGTTGGGTGAGGAAACGCAGACCCTTTAAAGTAATACTGCGTGGTTCCCATCCCATGGGTCCCAAATCTCCAGGTTCAAGGGCATCTTCCTACATCGAAAACATGCTTGAGAAACCCAGAAGATGGTACACCGTGTGATCGGGAAAGGTTTCCAAAGCGCACCTCATTTCTCATCTCCTTATGCTCGGGTTCGCCATTCCAGCCGCTTTAGTAGCAATCTCCCTCCTTGGAGAATCAGCACCTGTAACCTCCTGTTCCGTACAGGTTGCAATTTGTCCTGAGGATGAACGGGAAGAGTGGGAACCAATGAGAGACTAGCTCTAGGTGTTGGGACAGGCACAGGTCACTCTACTTCCCCATCAAGAAGAATAATTAACCACAGGCTCAGCCTGCCGCCCGGGACCAGAATAGGGCCTGAAGCAATCCTGCGCTTTTGCGGCCAGCTCCCAAGAAAGCGAGTTGAAAAATGGAGCTCAGGGGCACTGCAATTCACAAACCTGCAGACTTATAAATGATAACTCTCGTCCACAAATATATTGAGGGAAGGCAACGAAGAGGATTGGAAAGCAAGGCAGAATTGCAGGAAACAGATTTCAGGAGGGAGATTCGAATCGCCTTTAAAGCACAGGAAAAGCGGCAAAACCTCGACAATGATGCCCTTGGCCAAAAAGGGCGTATGCGTTTTTTCCTGAATATATTCAGGAAAAAACGCATACGCCCTTTTTGGCCAACCAAGCAACCTGGAAAGGCAAATCAGCGCTACAAAGAAGTCTCGCTTCCCATCGGTCAAAAGGGCCATGCTGAATAAAGTGTCAAAACCAGAAATGCAGGACAGGCCATGGAGAAACGGGAGCCTGGCTACGCTGATGGGAGGGATGTAAATTGCCAAACGCCACTCTGGAGAAGTGTACGGTGTGTCCTGAAACATCTAAAAAACTCAGCTTAGAGAGCACAGGGCACTTCCACTCATGGGCGTATAAATTGGGAAAACTAAAAATCAGCAAGACACAGGCACCCCAAAGTTTAGGGCTGCTCTGTTGACAAGAACCTCCACTTCGTTACACCTTAAATATCCCCGGAAAGAGAAAAATGGATAAAGAAGTTGTGGTCCTTATGTACAATGGAATATCACTCAGCCAAGAAATCAACGTCATAAGGCTGGTAGCAGCATGATGAGTGGATTTAGGTACGACGATTCTAAGTGAAATAAGTCACACAGAAAAAGACACTTATCATAAGATATCACTTATAGAGGGAATGTAAAAACCGCTACCCTTGAACTGAATTACAAAACAGAACAGAGTCCCACGTTTAGAAAACACACTAGGGCTGCTTAAGGGGAAAGGTGAGGTGGGGTGATGCATAAAACAAGGGTTTCAAATTAGCTCAGATACCGTTCCATAAACCCAATATGTAATAGACAAGACCTACTCCTTGATCAGTGAATTGGACTCAACACCCCCTATTCACCGCCCAAGAATATATCTGACTAGTAAGAATCTTAAAACCTATGTTTTGATATCTCTCTGTAAGTGAGTCAAGTGGGTGTAAAGCGGCAGAAACACAGCAGTGAAAAGCAGCTAAACCCCATTATAAAAATCAATTACTTTTAAAAACCCGTGAAACAAAGACAGTGAAAGAGAGAGAAATTCTTACAAAATTCGTTCAGGGGCTGTGATGCCACCTGGATTGACCATATCTAGACCCACAGCTGATGGAGACATAAGGGTGGACACTCTTGGGGCTGAGAGGTTTGGTGAGGTTGGGTGAGGAAACGCAGACCCTTTAAAGTAATACTGCGTGGTTCCCATCCCATGGGTCCCAAATCTCCAGGTTCAAGGGCATCTTCCTACATCGAAAACATGCATGAGAAACCCAGAAGATGGTACACCGTGTGATCGGGAAAGGTTTCCAAAGCGCACCTCATTTCTCATCTCCTTATGCTCGGGTTCGCCATTCCAGCCGCTTTAGTAGCAATCTCCCTCCTTGGAGAATCAGCACCTGTAACCTCCTGTTCCGTACAGGTTGCAATTTGTCTTGAGGATGAACGGGAAGAGTGGGAACCAATGAGAGACTAGCTCTAGGTGTTGGGACAGGCACAGGTCACTCTACTTCCCCATCAGGAAGAAGAATTAACCACAGGCTCAGCCTGCCGCCCGGGACCAGAATAGGGCCTGAAGCAATCCTGCGCTTTTGCGGCCAGCTCCCAAGAAAGCGAGTTGAAAAATGGAGCTCAGGGGCACTGCAATTCACAAACCTGCAGACTTATAAATGATAACTCTCGTCCACAAATATATTGAGGGAAGGCAACGAAGAGGATTGGAAAGCAAGGCAGAATTGCAGGAAACAGATTTCAGGAGGGAGATTCGAATCGCCTTTCAAGCACAGGAAAAGCGGCAAAACCTCGACAATGATGCCCTTGGCCAAAAAGGGCGTATGCGTTTTTTCCTGAATATATTCAGGAAAAAACGCATACGCCCTTTTTGGCCAACCAAGCAACCTGGAAAGGCAAATCAGCGCTACAAAGAAGTCTCGCTTCCCATCGGTCAAAAGGGCCATGCTGAATAAAGTGTCAAAACCAGAAATGCAGGACAGGCCATGGAGAAACGGGAGCCTGGCTACGCTGATGGGAGGGATGTAAATTGCCAACAGCCACTCTGGAGAAGTGTACGGTGTGTCCTGAAACATCTAAAAAACTCAGCTTAGAGAGCACAGGGCACTTCCACTCATGGGCGTATAAATTGGGAAAACTAAAAATCAGCAAGACACAGGCACCCCAAAGTTTAGGGCTGCTCTGTTGACAAGAACCTCCACTTCGTTACACCTTAAATATCCCAGGAAAGAGAAAAATGGATAAAGAAGTTGTGGTCCTTATGTACAATGGAATATCACTCAGCCATGAAATCAACGTCATAAGGCTAGTAGCAGCATGATGAGTGGATTTAGGTACGACGATTCTAAGTGAAATAAGTCACACAGAAAAAGACACTTATCATAAGATATCACTTATAGAGGGAATGTAAAAACCGCTACCCTTGAACTGAATTACAAAACAGAACAGAGTCCCACGTTTAGAAAACACACTAGGGCTGCTTAAGGGGAAAGGTGAGGTGGGGTGATGCATAAAACAAGGGTTTCAAATTAGGTCAGACACCGTTCCATAAACCCAATATGTAATAGACAAGACCTACTCCTTGATCAGTGAATTGGACTCAACACCCCCTATTCACCGCCCAAGAATATATCTGACTAGTAAGAATCTTAAAACCTATGTTTTGATATCTCTCTGTAAGTGAGTCAAGTGGGTGTAAAGCGGCAGAAACACAGCAGTGAAAAGCAGCTAAACCCCATTATAAAAATCAATTACTTTTAAAAACCCGTGAAACAAAGACAGTGAAAGAGAGAGAAATTCTTACAAAATTCGTTCAGGGGCTGTGATGCCACCTGGATTGACCATATCTAGACCCACAGCTGATGGAGACATAAGGGTGGACACTCTTGGGGCTGAGAGGTTTGGTGAGGTTGGGTGAGGAAACGCAGACCCTTTAAAGTAATACTGCGTGGTTCCCATCCCATGGGTCCCAAATCTCCAGGTTCAAGGGCATCTTCCTACATCGAAAACATGCATGAGAAACCCAGAAGATGGTACACCGTGTGATCGGGAAAGGTTTCCAAAGCGCACCTCATTTCTCATCTCCTTATGCTCGGGTTCACCATTCCAGCCGCTTTAGTAGCAATCTCCCTCCTTGGAGAATCAGCACCTGTAACCTCCTGTTCCGTACAGGTTGCAATTTGTCCTGAGGATGAACGGGAAGAGTGGGAACCAATGAGAGACTAGCTCTAGGTGTTGGGACAGGCACAGGTCACTCTACTTCCCCATCAGGAAGAAGAATTAACCACAGGCTCAGCCTGCCGCCCGGGACCAGAATAGGGCCTGAAGCAATCCTGCGATTTTGCGGCCAGCTCCCAAGAAAGCGAGTTGAAAAATGGAGCTCAGGGGCACTGCAATTCACAAACCTGCAGACTTATAAATGATAACTCTCGTCCACAAATATATTGAGGGAAGGCAACGAAGAGGATTGGAAAGCAAGGCAGAATTGCAGGAAACAGATTTCAGGAGGGAGATTCGAATCGCCTTTAAAGCACAGGAAAAGCGGCAAAACCTCGACAATGATGCCCTTGGCCAAAAAGGGCGTATGCGTTTTTTCCTGAATATATTCAGGAAAAAACGCATACGCCCTTTTTGGCCAACCAAGCAACCTGGAAAGGCAAATCAGCGCTACAAAGAAGTCTCGCTTCCCATCGGTCAAAAGGGCCATGCTGAATAAAGTGTCAAAACCAGAAATGCAGGACAGGCCATGGAGAAACGGGAGCCTGGCTACGCTGATGGGAGGGATGTAAATTGCCAACAGCCACTCTGGAGAAGTGTACGGTGTGTCCTGAAACATCTAAAAAACTCAGCTTAGAGAGCACAGGGCACTTCCACTCATGGGCGTATAAATTGGGAAAACTAAAAATCAGCAAGACACAGGCACCCCAAAGTTTAGGGCTGCTCTGTTGACAAGAACCTCCACTTCGTTACACCTTAAATATCCCCGGAAAGAGAAAAATGGATAAAGAAGTTGTGGTCCTTATGTACAATGGAATATCACTCAGCCATGAAATCAACGTCATAAGGCTAGTAGCAGCATGATGAGTGGATTTAGGTACGACGATTCTAAGTGAAATAAGTCACACAGAAAAAGACACTTATCATAAGATATCACTTATAGAGGGAATGTAAAAACCGCTACCCTTGAACTGAATTACAAAACAGAACAGAGTCCCACGTTTAGAAAACACACTAGGGCTGCTTAAGGGGAAAGGTGAGGTGGGGTGATGCATAAAACAAGGGTTTCAAATTAGGTCAGACACCGTTCCATAAACCCAATATGTAATAGACAAGACCTACTCCTTGATCAGTGAATTGGACTCAACACCCCCTATTCACCGCCCAAGAATATATCTGACTAGTAAGAATCTTAAAACCTATGTTTTGATATCTCTCTGTAAGTGAGTCAAGTGGGTGTAAAGCGGCAGAAACACAGCAGTGAAAAGCAGCTAAACCCCATTATAAAAATCAATTACTTTTAAAAACCCGTGAAACAAAGACAGTGAAAGAGAGAGAAATTCTTACAAAATTCGTTCAGGGGCTGTGATGCCACCTGGATTGACCATATCTAGACCCACAGCTGATGGAGACATAAGGGTGGACACTCTTGGGGCTGAGAGGTTTGGTGAGGTTGGGTGAGGAAACGCAGACCCTTTAAAGTAATACTGCGTGGTTCCCATCCCATGGGTCCCAAATCTCCAGGTTCAAGGGCATCTTCCTACATCGAAAACATGCATGAGAAACCCAGAAGATGGTACACCGTGTGATCGGGAAAGGTTTCCAAAGCGCACCTCATTTCTCATCTCCTTATGCTCGGGTTCGCCATTCCAGCCGCTTTAGTAGCAATCTCCCTCCTTGGAGAATCAGCACCTGTAACCTCCTGTTCCGTACAGGTTGCAATTTGTCCTGAGGATGAACGGGAAGAGTGGGAACCAATGAGAGACTAGCTCTAGGTGTTGGGACAGGCACAGGTCACTCTACTTCCCCATCAGGAAGAAGAATTAACCACAGGCTCAGCCTGCCGCCCGGGACCAGAATAGGGCCTGAAGCAATCCTGCGCTTTTGCGGCCAGCTCCCAAGAAAGCGAGTTGAAAAATGGAGCTCAGGGGCACTGCAATTCACAAACCTGCAGACTTATAAATGATAACTCTCGTCCACAAATATATTGAGGGAAGGCAACGAAGAGGATTGGAAAGCAAGGCAGAATTGCAGGAAACAGATTTCAGGAGGGAGATTCGAATCGCCTTTAAAGCACAGGAAAAGCGGCAAAACCTCGACAATGATGCCCTTGGCCAAAAAGGGCGTATGCGTTTTTTCCTGAATATATTCAGGAAAAAACGCATACGCCCTTTTTGGCCAACCAAGCAACCTGGAAAGGCAAATCAGCGCTACAAAGAAGTCTCGCTTCCCATCGGTCAAAAGGGCCATGCTGAATAAAGTGTCAAAACCAGAAATGCAGGACAGGCCATGGAGAAACGGGAGCCTGGCTACGCTGATGGGAGGGATGTAAATTGCCAACAGCCACTCTGGAGAAGTGTACGGTGTGTCCTGAAACATCTAAAAAACTCAGCTTAGAGAGCACAGGGCACTTCCACTCATGGGCGTATAAATTGGGAAAACTAAAAATCAGCAAGACACAGGCACCCCAAAGTTTAGGGCTGCTCTGTTGAGAAGAACCTCCACTTCGTTACACCTTAAATATCCCAGGAAAGAGAAAAATGGATAAAGAAGTTGTGGTCCTTATGTACAATGGAATATCACTCAGCCATGAAATCAACGTCATAAGGCTAGTAGCAGCATGATGAGTGGATTTAGGTACGACGATTCTAAGTGAAATAAGTCACACACAAAAAGACACTTATCATAAGATATCACTTATAGAGGGAATGTAAAAACCGCTACCCTTGAACTGAATTACAAAACAGAACAGAGTCCCACGTTTAGAAAACACACTAGGGCTGCTTAAGGGGAAAGGTGAGGTGGGGTGATGCATAAAACAAGGGTTTCAAATTAGGTCAGACACCGTTCCATAAACCCAATATGTAATAGACAAGACCTACTCCTTGATCAGTGAATTGGACTCAACACCCCCTATTCACCGCCCAAGAATATATCTGACTAGTAAGAATCTTAAAACCTATGTTTTGATATCTCTCTGTAAGTGAGTCAAGTGGGTGTAAAGCGGCAGAAACACAGCAGTGAAAAGCAGCTAAACCCCATTATAAAAATCAATTACTTTTAAAAACCCGTGAAACAAAGACAGTGAAAGAGAGAGAAATTCTTACAAAATTCGTTCAGGGGCTGTGATGCCACCTGGATTGACCATATCTAGACCCACAGCTGATGGAGACATAAGGGTGGACACTCTTGGGGCTGAGAGGTTTGGTGAGGTTGGGTGAGGAAACGCAGACCCTTTAAAGTAATACTGCGTGGTTCCCATCCCATGGGTCCCAAATCTCCAGGTTCAAGGGCATCTTCCTACATCGAAAACATGCATGAGAAACCCAGAAGATGGTACACCGTGTGATCGGGAAAGGTTTCCAAAGCGCACCTCATTTCTCATCTCCTTATGCTCGGGTTCGCCATTCCAGCCGCTTTAGTAGCAATCTCCCTCCTTGGAGAATCAGCACCTGTAACCTCCTGTTCCGTACAGGTTGCAATTTGTCCTGAGGATGAACGGGAAGAGTGGGAACCAATGAGAGACTAGCTCTAGGTGTTGGGACAGGCACAGGTCACTCTACTTCCCCATCAGGAAGAAGAATTAACCACAGGCTCAGCCTGCCGCCCGGGACCAGAATAGGGCCTGAAGCAATCCTGCGCTTTTGCGGCCAGCTCCCAAGAAAGCGAGTTGAAAAATGGAGCTCAGGGGCACTGCAATTCACAAACCTGCAGACTTATAAATGATAACTCTCGTCCACAAATATATTGAGGGAAGGCAACGAAGAGGATTGGAAAGCAAGGCAGAATTGCAGGAAACAGATTTCAGGAGGGAGATTCGAATCGCCTTTCAAGCACAGGAAAAGCGGCAAAACCTCGACAATGATGCCCTTGGCCAAAAAGGGCGTATGCGTTTTTTCCTGAATATATTCAGGAAAAAACGCATACGCCCTTTTTGGCCAACCAAGCAACCTGGAAAGGCAAATCAGCGCTACAAAGAAGTCTCGCTTCCCATCGGTCAAAAGGGCCATGCTGAATAAAGTGTCAAAACCAGAAATGCAGGACAGGCCATGGAGAAACGGGAGCCTGGCTACGCTGATGGGAGGGATGTAAATTGCCAACAGCCACTCTGGAGAAGTGTACGGTGTGTCCTGAAACATCTAAAAAACTCAGCTTAGAGAGCACAGGGCACTTCCACTCATGGGCGTATAAATTGGGAAAACTAAAAATCAGCAAGACACAGGCACCCCAAAGTTTAGGGCTGCTCTGTTGACAAGAACCTCCACTTCGTTACACCTTAAATATCCCAGGAAAGAGAAAAATGGATAAAGAAGTTGTGGTCCTTATGTACAATGGAATATCACTCAGCCATGAAATCAACGTCATAAGGCTAGTAGCAGCATGATGAGTGGATTTAGGTACGACGATTCTAAGTGAAATAAGTCACACAGAAAAAGACACTTATCATAAGATATCACTTATAGAGGGAATGTAAAAACCGCTACCCTTGAACTGAATTACAAAACAGAACAGAGTCCCACGTTTAGAAAACACACTAGGGCTGCTTAAGGGGAAAGGTGAGGTGGGGTGATGCATAAAACAAGGGTTTCAAATTAGGTCAGACACCGTTCCATAAACCCAATATGTAATAGACAAGACCTACTCCTTGATCAGTGAATTGGACTCAACACCCCCTATTCACCGCCCAAGAATATATCTGACTAGTAAGAATCTTAAAACCTATGTTTTGATATCTCTCTGTAAGTGAGTCAAGTGGGTGTAAAGCGGCAGAAACACAGCAGTGAAAAGCAGCTAAACCCCATTATAAAAATCAATTACTTTTAAAAACCCGTGAAACAAAGACAGTGAAAGAGAGAGAAATTCTTACAAAATTCGTTCAGGGGCTGTGATGCCACCTGGATTGACCATATCTAGACCCACAGCTGATGGAGACATAAGGGTGGACACTCTTGGGGCTGAGAGGTTTGGTGAGGTTGGGTGAGGAAACGCAGACCCTTTAAAGTAATACTGCGTGGTTCCCATCCCATGGGTCCCAAATCTCCAGGTTCAAGGGCATCTTCCTACATCGAAAACATGCATGAGAAACCCAGAAGATGGTACACCGTGTGATCGGGAAAGGTTTCCAAAGCGCACCTCATTTCTCATCTCCTTATGCTCGGGTTCGCCATTCCAGCCGCTTTAGTAGCAATCTCCCTCCTTGGAGAATCAGCACCTGTAACCTCCTGTTCCGTACAGGTTGCAATTTGTCCTGAGGATGAACGGGAAGAGTGGGAACCAATGAGAGACTAGCTCTAGGTGTTGGGACAGGCACAGGTCACTCTACTTCCCCATCAGGAAGAAGAATTAACCACAGGCTCAGCCTGCCGCCCGGGACCAGAATAGGGCCTGAAGCAATCCTGCGCTTTTGCGGCCAGCTCCCAAGAAAGCGAGTTGAAAAATGGAGCTCAGGGGCACTGCAATTCACAAACCTGCAGACTTATAAATGATAACTCTCGTCCACAAATATATTGAGGGAAGGCAACGAAGAGGATTGGAAAGCAAGGCAGAATTGCAGGAAACAGATTTCAGGAGGGAGATTCGAATCGCCTTTAAAGCACAGGAAAAGCGGCAAAACCTCGACAATGATGCCCTTGGCCAAAAAGGGCGTATGCGTTTTTTCCTGAATATATTCAGGAAAAAACGCATACGCCCTTTTTGGCCAACCAAGCAACCTGGAAAGGCAAATCAGCGCTACAAAGAAGTCTCGCTTCCCATCGGTCAAAAGGGCCATGCTGAATAAAGTGTCAAAACCAGAAATGCAGGACAGGCCATGGAGAAACGGGAGCCTGGCTACGCTGATGGGAGGGATGTAAATTGCCAACAGCCACTCTGGAGAAGTGTACGGTGTGTCCTGAAACATCTAAAAAACTCAGCTTAGAGAGCACAGGGCACTTCCACTCATGGGCGTATAAATTGGGAAAACTAAAAATCAGCAAGACACAGGCACCCCAAAGTTTAGGGCTGCTCTGTTGACAAGAACCTCCACTTCGTTACACCTTAAATATCCCAGGAAAGAGAAAAATGGATAAAGAAGTTGTGGTCCTTATGTACAATGGAATATCACTCAGCCATGAAATCAACGTCATAAGGCTAGTAGCAGCATGATGAGTGGATTTAGGTACGACGATTCTAAGTGAAATAAGTCACACAGAAAAAGACACTTATCATAAGATATCACTTATAGAGGGAATGTAAAAACCGCTACCCTTGAACTGAATTACAAAACAGAACAGAGTCCCACGTTTAGAAAACACACTAGGGCTGCTTAAGGGGAAAGGTGAGGTGGGGTGATGCATAAAACAAGGGTTTCAAATTAGGTCAGACACCGTTCCATAAACCCAATATGTAATAGACAAGACCTACTCCTTGATCAGTGAATTGGACTCAACACCCCCTATTCACCGCCCAAGAATATATCTGACTAGTAAGAATCTTAAAACCTATGTTTTGATATCTCTCTGTAAGTGAGTCAAGTGGGTGTAAAGCGGCAGAAACACAGCAGTGAAAAGCAGCTAAACCCCATTATAAAAATCAATTACTTTTAAAAACCCGTGAAACAAAGACAGTGAAAGAGAGAGAAATTCTTACAAAATTCGTTCAGGGGCTGTGATGCCACCTGGATTGACCATATCTAGACCCACAGCTGATGGAGACATAAGGGTGGACACTCTTGGGGCTGAGAGGTTTGGTGAGGTTGGGTGAGGAAACGCAGACCCTTTAAAGTAATACTGCGTGGTTCCCATCCCATGGGTCCCAAATCTCCAGGTTCAAGGGCATCTTCCTACATCGAAAACATGCATGAGAAACCCAGAAGATGGTACACCGTGTGATCGGGAAAGGTTTCCAAAGCGCACCTCATTTCTCATCTCCTTATGCTCGGGTTCGCCATTCCAGCCGCTTTAGTAGCAATCTCCCTCCTTGGAGAATCAGCACCTGTAACCTCCTGTTCCGTACAGGTTGCAATTTGTCCTGAGGATGAACGGGAAGAGTGGGAACCAATGAGAGACTAGCTCTAGGTGTTGGGACAGGCACAGGTCACTCTACTTCCCCATCAGGAAGAAGAATTAACCACAGGCTCAGCCTGCCGCCCGGGACCAGAATAGGGCCTGAAGCAATCCTGCGCTTTTGCGGCCAGCTCCCAAGAAAGCGAGTTGAAAAATGGAGCTCAGGGGCACTGCAATTCACAAACCTGCAGACTTATAAATGATAACTCTCGTCCACAAATATATTGAGGGAAGGCAACGAAGAGGATTGGAAAGCAAGGCAGAATTGCAGGAAACAGATTTCAGGAGGGAGATTCGAATCGCCTTTAAAGCACAGGAAAAGCGGCAAAACCTCGACAATGATGCCCTTGGCCAAAAAGGGCGTATGCGTTTTTTCCTGAATATATTCAGGAAAAAACGCATACGCCCTTTTTGGCCAACCAAGCAACCTGGAAAGGCAAATCAGCGCTACAAAGAAGTCTCGCTTCCCATCGGTCAAAAGGGCCATGCTGAATAAAGTGTCAAAACCAGAAATGCAGGACAGGCCATGGAGAAACGGGAGCCTGGCTACGCTGATGGGAGGGATGTAAATTGCAACAGCAAATCTGGAGAAGTGTACGGTGTGTCCTGAAACATCTAAAAAACTCAGCTTAGAGAGCACAGGGCACTTCCACTCATGGGCGTATAAATTGGGAAAACTAAAAATCAGCAAGACACAAGCACCCCAAAGTTTAGGGCTGCTCTGTTGACAAGAACCTCCACTTCGTTACACCTTAAATATCCCAGGAAAGAGAAAAATGGATAAAGAAGTTGTGGTCCTTATGTACAATGGAATATCACTCAGCCATGAAATCAACGTCATAAGGCTAGTAGCAGCATGATGAGTGGATTAAGGTACGACGATTCTAAGTGAAATAAGTCACACAGAAAAAGACACTTATCATAAGATATCACTTATAGAGGGAATGTAAAAACCGCTACCCTTGAACTGAATTACAAAACAGAACAGAGTCCCACGTTTAGAAAACACACTAGGGCTGCTTAAGGGGAAAGGTGAGGTGGGGTGATGCATAAAACAAGGGTTTCAAATTAGGTCAGACACCGTTCCATAAACCCAATATGTAATAGACAAGACCTACTCCTTGATCAGTGAATTGGACTCAACACCCCCTATTCACCGCCCAAGAATATATCTGACTAGTAAGAATCTTAAAACCTATGTTTTGATATCTCTCTGTAAGTGAGTCAAGTGGGTGTAAAGCGGCAGAAACACAGCAGTGAAAAGCAGCTAAACCCCATTATAAAAATCAATTACTTTTAAAAACCCGTGAAACAAAGACAGTGAAAGAGAGAGAAATTCTTACAAAATTCGTTCAGGGGCTGTGATGCCACCTGGATTGACCATATCTAGACCCACAGCTGATGGAGACATAAGGGTGGACACTCTTGGGGCTGAGAGGTTTGGTGAGGTTGGGTGAGGAAACGCAGACCCTTTAAAGTAATACTGCGTGGTTCCCATCCCATGGGTCCCAAATCTCCAGGTTCAAGGGCATCTTCCTACATCGAAAACATGCATGAGAAACCCAGAAGATGGTACACCGTGTGATCGGGAAAGGTTTCCAAAGCGCACCTCATTTCTCATCTCCTTATGCTCGGGTTCGCCATTCCAGCCGCTTTAGTAGCAATCTCCCTCCTTGGAGAATCAGCACCTGTAACCTCCTGTTCCGTACAGGTTGCAATTTGTCCTGAGGATGAACGGGAAGAGTGGGAACCAATGAGAGACTAGCTCTAGGTGTTGGGACAGGCACAGGTCACTCTACTTCCCCATCAGGAAGAAGAATTAACCACAGGCTCAGCCTGCCGCCCGGGACCAGAATAGGGCCTGAAGCAATCCTGCGCTTTTGCGGCCAGCTCCCAAGAAAGCGAGTTGAAAAATGGAGCTCAGGGGCACTGCAATTCACAAACCTGCAGACTTATAAATGATAACTCTCGTCCACAAATATATTGAGGGAAGGCAACGAAGAGGATTGGAAAGCAAGGCAGAATTGCAGGAAACAGATTTCAGGAGGGAGATTCGAATCGCCTTTAAAGCACAGGAAAAGCGGCAAAACCTCGACAATGATGCCCTTGGCCAAAAAGGGCGTATGCGTTTTTTCCTGAATATATTCAGGAAAAAACGCATACGCCCTTTTTGGCCAACCAAGCAACCTGGAAAGGCAAATCAGCGCTACAAAGAAGTCTCGCTTCCCATCGGTCAAAAGGGCCATGCTGAATAAAGTGTCAAAACCAGAAATGCAGGACAGGCCATGGAGAAACGGGAGCCTGGCTACGCTGATGGGAGGGATGTAAATTGCCAACAGCCACTCTGGAGAAGTGTACGGTGTGTCCTGAAACATCTAAAAAACTCAGCTTAGAGAGCACAGGGCACTTCCACTCATGGGCGTATAAATTGGGAAAACTAAAAATCAGCAAGACACAGGCACCCCAAAGTTTAGGGCTGCTCTGTTGACAAGAACCTCCACTTCGTTACACCTTAAATATCCCAGGAAAGAGAAAAATGGATAAAGAAGTTGTGGTCCTTATGTACAATGGAATATCACTCAGCCATGAAATCAACGTCATAAGGCTAGTAGCAGCATGATGAGTGGATTTAGGTACGACGATTCTAAGTGAAATAAGTCACACAGAAAAAGACACTTATCATAAGATATCACTTATAGAGGGAATGTAAAAACCGCTACCCTTGAACTGAATTACAAAACAGAACAGAGTCCCACGTTTAGAAAACACACTAGGGCTGCTTAAGGGGAAAGGTGAGGTGGGGTGATGCATAAAACAAGGGTTTCAAATTAGGTCAGACACCGTTCCATAAACCCAATATGTAATAGACAAGACCTACTCCTTGATCAGTGAATTGGACTCAACACCCCCTATTCACCGCCCAAGAATATATCTGACTAGTAAGAATCTTAAAACCTATGTTTTGATATCTCTCTGTAAGTGAGTCAAGTGGGTGTAAAGCGGCAGAAACACAGCAGTGAAAAGCAGCTAAACCCCATTATAAAAATCAATTACTTTTAAAAACCCGTGAAACAAAGACAGTGAAAGAGAGAGAAATTCTTACAAAATTCGTTCAGGGGCTGTGATGCCACCTGGATTGACCATATCTAGACCCACAGCTGATGGAGACATAAGGGTGGACACTCTTGGGGCTGAGAGGTTTGGTGAGGTTGGGTGAGGAAACGCAGACCCTTTAAAGTAATACTGCGTGGTTCCCATCCCATGGGTCCCAAATCTCCAGGTTCAAGGGCATCTTCCTACATCGAAAACATGCATGAGAAACCCAGAAGATGGTACACCGTGTGATCGGGAAAGGTTTCCAAAGCGCACCTCATTTCTCATCTCCTTATGCTCGGGTTCGCCATTCCAGCCGCTTTAGTAGCAATCTCCCTCCTTGGAGAATCAGCACCTGTAACCTCCTGTTCCGTACAGGTTGCAATTTGTCCTGAGGATGAACGGGAAGAGTGGGAACCAATGAGAGACTAGCTCTAGGTGTTGGGACAGGCACAGGTCACTCTACTTCCCCATCAGGAAGAAGAATTAACCACAGGCTCAGCCTGCCGCCCGGGACCAGAATAGGGCCTGAAGCAATCCTGCGCTTTTGCGGCCAGCTCCCAAGAAAGCGAGTTGAAAAATGGAGCTCAGGGGCACTGCAATTCACAAACCTGCAGACTTATAAATGATAACTCTCGTCCACAAATATATTGAGGGAAGGCAACGAAGAGGATTGGAAAGCAAGGCAGAATTGCAGGAAACAGATTTCAGGAGGGAGATTCGAATCGCCTTTAAAGCACAGGAAAAGCGGCAAAACCTCGACAATGATGCCCTTGGCCAAAAAGGGCGTATGCGTTTTTTCCTGAATATATTCAGGAAAAAACGCATACGCCCTTTTTGGCCAACCAAGCAACCTGGAAAGGCAAATCAGCGCTACAAAGAAGTCTCGCTTCCCATCGGTCAAAAGGGCCATGCTGAATAAAGTGTCAAAACCAGAAATGCAGGACAGGCCATGGAGAAACGGGAGCCTGGCTACGCTGATGGGAGGGATGTAAATTGCCAACAGCCACTCTGGAGAAGTGTACGGTGTGTCCTGAAACATCTAAAAAACTCAGCTTAGAGAGCACAGGGCACTTCCACTCATGGGCGTATAAATTGGGAAAACTAAAAATCAGCAAGACACAGGCACCCCAAAGTTTAGGGCTGCTCTGTTGAGAAGAACCTCCACTTCGTTACACCTTAAATATCCCAGGAAAGAGAAAAATGGATAAAGAAGTTGTGGTCCTTATGTACAATGGAATATCACTCAGCCATGAAATCAACGTCATAAGGCTAGTAGCAGCATGATGAGTGGATTTAGGTACGACGATTCTAAGTGAAATAAGTCACACACAAAAAGACACTTATCATAAGATATCACTTATAGAGGGAATGTAAAAACCGCTACCCTTGAACTGAATTACAAAACAGAACAGAGTCCCACGTTTAGAAAACACACTAGGGCTGCTTAAGGGGAAAGGTGAGGTGGGGTGATGCATAAAACAAGGGTTTCAAATTAGGTCAGACACCGTTCCATAAACCCAATATGTAATAGACAAGACCTACTCCTTGATCAGTGAATTGGACTCAACACCCCCTATTCACCGCCCAAGAATATATCTGACTAGTAAGAATCTTAAAACCTATGTTTTGATATCTCTCTGTAAGTGAGTCAAGTGGGTGTAAAGCGGCAGAAACACAGCAGTGAAAAGCAGCTAAACCCCATTATAAAAATCAATTACTTTTAAAAACCCGTGAAACAAAGACAGTGAAAGAGAGAGAAATTCTTACAAAATTCGTTCAGGGGCTGTGATGCCACCTGGATTGACCATATCTAGACCCACAGCTGATGGAGACATAAGGGTGGACACTCTTGGGGCTGAGAGGTTTGGTGAGGTTGGGTGAGGAAACGCAGACCCTTTAAAGTAATACTGCGTGGTTCCCATCCCATGGGTCCCAAATCTCCAGGTTCAAGGGCATCTTCCTACATCGAAAACATGCATGAGAAACCCAGAAGATGGTACACCGTGTGATCGGGAAAGGTTTCCAAAGCGCACCTCATTTCTCATCTCCTTATGCTCGGGTTCGCCATTCCAGCCACTTTAGTAGCAATCTCCCTCCTTGGAGAATCAGCACCTGTAACCTCCTGTTCCGTACAGGTTGCAATTTGTCCTGAGGATGAACGGGAAGAGTGGGAACCAATGAGAGACTAGCTCTAGGTGTTGGGACAGGCACAGGTCACTCTACTTCCCCATCAGGAAGAAGAATTAACCACAGGCTCAGCCTGCCGCCCGGGACCAGAATAGGGCCTGAAGCAATCCTGCGCTTTTGCGGCCAGCTCCCAAGAAAGCGAGTTGAAAAATGGAGCTCAGGGGCACTGCAATTCACAAACCTGCAGACTTATAAATGATAACTCTCGTCCACAAATATATTGAGGGAAGGCAACGAAGAGGATTGGAAAGCAAGGCAGAATTGCAGGAAACAGATTTCAGGAGGGAGATTCGAATCGCCTTTAAAGCACAGGAAAAGCGGCAAAACCTCGACAATGATGCCCTTGGCCAAAAAGGGCGTATGCGTTTTTTCCTGAATATATTCAGGAAAAAACGCATACGCCCTTTTTGGCCAACCAAGCAACCTGGAAAGGCAAATCAGCGCTACAAAGAAGTCTCGCTTCCCATCGGTCAAAAGGGCCATGCTGAATAAAGTGTCAAAACCAGAAATGCAGGACAGGCCATGGAGAAACGGGAGCCTGGCTACGCTGATGGGAGGGATGTAAATTGCCAACAGCCACTCTGGAGAAGTGTACGGTGTGTCCTGAAACATCTAAAAAACTCAGCTTAGAGAGCACAGGGCACTTCCACTCATGGGCGTATAAATTGGGAAAACTAAAAATCAGCAAGACACAGGCACCCCAATGTTTAGGGCTGCTCTGTTGCCAAGAACCTCCACTTCGTTACACCTTAAATATCCCAGGAAAGAGAAAAATGGATAAAGAAGTTGTGGTCCTTATGTACAATGGAATATCACTCAGCCATGAAATCAACGTCATAAGGCTAGTAGCAGCATGATGAGTGGATTTAGGTACGACGATTCTAAGTGAAATAAGTCACACAGAAAAAGACACTTATCATAAGATATCACTTATAGAGGGAATGTAAAAACCGCTACCCTTGAACTGAATTACAAAACAGAACAGAGTCCCACGTTTAGAAAACACACTAAGGCTGCTTAAGGGGAAAGTTGAGGTGGGGTGATGCATAAAACAAGGGTTTCAAATTAGCTCAGATACCGTTCCATAAACCCAATATGTAATAGACAAGACCTACTCCTTGATCAGTGAATTCGACTCAACACCCCCTATTCACCGCCCAAGAATATATCTGACTAGTAAGAATCTTAAAACCTATGTTTTGATATCTCTCTGTAAGTGACTCAAGTGGGTGTAAAGCGGCAGAAACACAGCAGTGAAAAGCAGCTAAACCCCATTATAAAAATCAATTACTTTTAAAAACCCGTGAAACAAAGACAGTGAAAGAGAGAGAAATTCTTACAAAATTCGTTCAGGGGCTGTGATGCCACCTGGATTGACCATATCTAGACCCACAGCTGATGGAGACATAAGGGTGGACACTCTTGGGGCTGAGAGGTTTGGTGAGGTTGGGTGAGGAAACGCAGACCCTTTAAAGTAATACTGCGTGGTTCCCATCCCATGGGTCCCAAATCTCCAGGTTCAAGGGCATCTTCCTACATCGAAAACATGCATGAGAAACCCAGAAGATGGTACACCGTGTGATCGGGAAAGGTTTCCAAAGCGCACCTCATTTCTCATCTCCTTATGCTCGGGTTCGCCATTCCAGCCGCTTTAGTAGCAATCTCCCTCCTTGGAGAATCAGCACCTGTAACCTCCTGTTCCGTACAGGTTGCAATTTGTCCTGAGGATGAACGGGAAGAGTGGGAACCAATGAGAGACTAGCTCTAGGTGTTGGGACAGGCACAGGTCACTCTACTTCCCCATCAGGAAGAAGAATTAACCACAGGCTCAGCCTGCCGCCCGGGACCAGAATAGGGCCTGAAGCAATCCTGCGCTTTTGCGGCCAGCTCCCAAGAAAGCGAGTTGAAAAATGGAGCTCAGGGGCACTGCAATTCACAAACCTGCAGACTTATAAATGATAACTCTCGTCCACAAATATATTGAGGGAAGGCAACGAAGAGGATTGGAAAGCAAGGCAGAATTGCAGGAAACAGATTTCAGGAGGGAGATTCGAATCGCCTTTAAAGCACAGGAAAAGCGGCAAAACCTCGACAATGATGCCCTTGGCCAAAAAGGGCGTATGCGTTTTTTCCTGAATATATTCAGGAAAAAACGCATACGCCCTTTTTGGCCAACCAAGCAACCTGGAAAGGCAAATCAGCGCTACAAAGAAGTCTCGCTTCCCATCGGTCAAAAGGGCCATGCTGAATAAAGTGTCAAAACCAGAAATGCAGGACAGGCCATGGAGAAACGGGAGCCTGGCTACGCTGATGGGAGGGATGTAAATTGCCAACAGCCACTCTGGAGAAGTGTACGGTGTGTCCTGAAACATCTAAAAAACTCAGCTTAGAGAGCACAGGGCACTTCCACTCATGGGCGTATAAATTGGGAAAACTAAAAATCAGCAAGACACAGGCACCCCAATGTTTAGGGCTGCTCTGTTGCCAAGAACCTCCACTTCGTTACACCTTAAATATCCCAGGAAAGAGAAAAATGGATAAAGAAGTTGTGGTCCTTATGTACAATGGAATATCACTCAGCCATGAAATCAATGTCATAAGGCTAGTAGCAGCATGATGAGTGGATTTAGGTACGACGATTCTAAGTGAAATAAGTCACACAGAAAAAGACACTTATCATAAGATATCACTTATAGAGGGAATGTAAAAACCGCTACCCTTGAACTGAATTACAAAACAGAACAGAGTCCCACGTTTAGAAAACACACTAGGGCTGCTTAAGGGGAAAGTTGAGGTGGGGTGATGCATAAAACAAGGGTTTCAAATTAGCTCAGATACCGTTCCATAAACCCAATATGTAATAGACAAGACCTACTCCTTGATCAGTGAATTCGACTCAACACCCCCTATTCACCGCCCAAGAATATATCTGACTAGTAAGAATCTTAAAACCTATGTTTTGATATCTCTCTGTAAGTGAGTCAAGTGGGTGTAAAGCGGCAGAAACACAGCAGTGAAAAGCAGCTAAACCCCATTATAAAAATCAATTACTTTTAAAAACCCGTGAAACAAAGACAGTGAAAGAGAGAGAAATTCTTACAAAATTCGTTCAGGGGCTGTGATGCCACCTGGATTGACCATATCTAGACCCACAGCTGATGGAGACATAAGGGTGGACACTCTTGGGGCTGAGAGGTTTGGTGAGGTTGGGTGAGGAAACGCAGACCCTTTAAAGTAATACTGCGTGGTTCCCATCCCATGGGTCCCAAATCTCCAGGTTCAAGGGCATCTTCCTACATCGAAAACATGCATGAGAAACCCAGAAGATGGTACACCGTGTGATCGGGAAAGGTTTCCAAAGCGCACCTCATTTCTCATCTCCTTATGCTCGGGTTCGCCATTCCAGCCGCTTTAGTAGCAATCTCCCTCCTTGGAGAATCAGCACCTGTAACCTCCTGTTCCGTACAGGTTGCAATTTGTCCTGAGGATGAACGGGAAGAGTGGGAACCAATGAGAGACTAGCTCTAGGTGTTGGGACAGGCACAGGTCACTCTACTTCCCCATCAGGAAGAAGAATTAACCACAGGCTCAGCCTGCCGCCCGGGACCAGAATAGGGCCTGAAGCAATCCTGCGCTTTTGCGGCCAGCTCCCAAGAAAGCGAGTTGAAAAATGGAGCTCAGGGGCACTGCAATTCACAAACCTGCAGACTTATAAATGATAACTCTCGTCCACAAATATATTGAGGGAAGGCAACGAAGAGGATTGGAAAGCAAGGCAGAATTGCAGGAAACAGATTTCAGGAGGGAGATTCGAATCGCCTTTAAAGCACAGGAAAAGCGGCAAAACCTCGACAATGATGCCCTTGGCCAAAAAGGGCGTATGCGTTTTTTCCTGAATATATTCAGGAAAAAACGCATACGCCCTTTTTGGCCAACCAAGCAACCTGGAAAGGCAAATCAGCGCTACAAAGAAGTCTCGCTTCCCATCGGTCAAAAGGGCCATGCTGAATAAAGTGTCAAAACCAGAAATGCAGGACAGGCCATGGAGAAACGGAGGCCTGGCTACGCTGATGGGAGGGATGTAAATTGCCAACAGCCACTCTGGAGAAGTGTACGGTGTGTCCTGAAACATCTAAAAAACTCAGCTTAGAGAGCACAGGGCACTTCCACTCATGGGCGTATAAATTGGGAAAACTAAAAATCAGCAAGACACAGGCACCCCAAAGTTTAGGGCTGCTCTGTTGACAAGAACCTCCACTTCGTTACACCTTAAATATCCCAGGAAAGAGAAAAATGGATAAAGAAGTTGTGGTCCTTATGTACAATGGAATATCACTCAGCCATGAAATCAACGTCATAAGGCTAGTAGCAGCATGATGAGTGGATTTAAGTACGACGATTCTAAGTGAAATAAGTCACACAGAAAAAGACACTTATCATAAGATATCACTTATAGAGGGAATGTAAAAACCGCTACCCTTGAACTGAATTGCAAAACAGAACAGAGTCACACGTTTAGAATACACACTATGGCTGCTTAACGGGAAAGGTGAGGTGGGGTGATGCATAAAACAAGGGTTTCAAATTAGCTCAGATACCATTCCATAAACCCAATATGTAATAGACAAGACCTACTCCTTGCTCAGTGAATTGGACTCAACACCCCCTATTCACCGCCCAAGAATATATCTGACTAGTAAGAATCTTAAAACCTATGTATTGATATCTCTCTGTAAGTGAGTCAAGTGGGTGTAAAGCGGCATAAACACAGCAGTAAAAAGCAGCTAAACCCCATTATAAAAATCAATTACTTTTAAAAACCCGTGAAACAAAGACAGTGAAAGAGAGAGAAATTCTTACAAAATTCGTTCACTGGCTGTGATGCCACCTGGATTGACCATATCTAGACCCACAGCTGATTGACACATAAGGGTGGACACTCTTGGGGCTGAGAGTTTTGGTGGGGTTGGGTGAGGAAACGCAGACCCTTTAAAGTAATACTGCGTGGTTCCCATCCCATGGGTCCCAAATCTCCAGGTTCAAAGGCGTCTTCCTACGTCGAAAACATGCATGAGAAACCCAGAAGATGGTACACCGTGTGATCGGGAAAGGTTTCCAAAACGCACCTCATTTCTCATCTCCTTATGCTCGGGTTCGCCATTCCAGCCGCTTTAGTAGCAATCTCCCTCCTTGGAGAATCAGCACCTTTAACCTCCTGTTCCGTACAGGTTGCAATTTGTCCTGAGGATGAACGGGAAGAGTGGGAACCAATGAGAGACTAGCTCTAGGTGTTGGGACAGGCACAGGTCACTCTACTTCTCCATCAGGAAGAAGAATTAACCACAGGCTCAGCCTGCCGCCCGGGACCAGAATAGGGCCTGAAGCAATCCTGCGCTTTTGCGGCCAGCTCCCAAGAAAGCGAGTTGAAAAATGGAGCTCAGGGGCACTGCAATTCACAAACCTGCAGACTTATAAATGATAACTCTCGTCCACAAATATATTGAGGGAAGGCAACGAAGAGGATTGGAAAGCAAGGCAGAATTGCAGGAAACAGATTTCAGGAGGGAGATTCGAATCGCCTTTAAAGCACAGGAAAAGCGGCAAAACCTCGACAATGATGCCCTTGGCCAAAAAGGGCGTATGCGTTTTTTCCTGAATATATTCAGGAAAAAACGCATACGCCCTTTTTGGCCAACCAAGCAACCTGGAAAGGCAAATCAGCGCTACAAAGAAGTCTCGCTTCCCATCGGTCAAAAGGGCCATGCTGAATAAAGTGTCAAAACCAGAAATGCAGGACAGGCCATGGAGAAACGGGAGCCTGGCTACGCTGATGGGCGGGATGTAAATTGCCAAACGCCACTCTGGAGAAGTGTACGGTGTGTCCTGAAACATCTAAAAAACTCAGCTTAGAGAGCACAGGGCACTTCCACTCATGGGCGTATAAATTGGGAAAACTAAAAATCAGCAAGACACAGGCACCCCAAAGTTTAGGGCTGCTCTGTTGACAAGAACCTCCACTTCGTTACACCTTAAATATCCCCGGAAAGAGAAAAATGGATAAAGAAGTTGTGGTCCTTATGTACAATGGAATATCACTCAGCCAAGAAATCAACGTCATAAGGCTAGTAGCAGCATGATGAGTGGATTTAGGTACGACGATTCTAAGTGAAATAAGTCACACAGAAAAAGACACTTATCATAAGATATCACTTATAGAGGGAATGTAAAAACCGCTACCCTTGAACTGAATTACAAAACAGAACAGAGTCCCACGTTTAGAAAACACACTAGGGCTGCTTAAGGGGAAAGGTGAGGTGGGGTGATGCATAAAACAAGGGTTTCAAATTAGCTCAGATACCGTTCCATAAACCCAATATGTAATAGACAAGACCTACTCCTTGATCAGTGAATTGGACTCAACACCCCCTATTCACCGCCCAAGAATATATCTGACTAGTAAGAATCTTAAAACCTATGTTTTGATATCTCTCTGTAAGTGAGTCAAGTGGGTGTAAAGCGGCAGAAACACAGCAGTGAAAAGCAGCTAAACCCCATTATAAAAATCAATTACTTTTAAAAACCCGTGAAACAAAGACAGTGAAAGAGAGAGAAATTCTTACAAAATTCGTTCAGGGGCTGTGATGCCACCTGGATTGACCATATCTAGACCCACAGCTGATGGAGACATAAGGGTGGACACTCTTGGGGCTGAGAGGTTTGGTGAGGTTGGGTGAGGAAACGCAGACCCTTTAAAGTAATACTGCGTGGTTCCCATCCCATGGGTCCCAAATCTCCAGGTTCAAGGGCATCTTCCTACATCGAAAACATGCATGAGAAACCCAGAAGATGGTACACCGTGTGATCGGGAAAGGTTTCCAAAGCGCACCTCATTTCTCATCTCCTTATGCTCGGGTTCGCCATTCCAGCCGCTTTAGTAGCAATCTCCCTCCTTGGAGAATCAGCACCTGTAACCTCCTGTTCCGTACAGGTTGCAATTTGTCCTGAGGATGAACGGGAAGAGTGGGAACCAATGAGAGACTAGCTCTAGGTGTTGGGACAGGCACAGGTCACTCTACTTCCCCATCAGGAAGAAGAATTAACCACAGGCTCAGCCTGCCGCCCGGGACCAGAATAGGGCCTGAAGCAATCCTGCGCTTTTGCGGCCAGCTCCCAAGAAAGCGAGTTGAAAAATGGAGCTCAGGGGCACTGCAATTCACAAACCTGCAGACTTATAAATGATAACTCTCGTCCACAAATATATTGAGGGAAGGCAACGAAGAGGATTGGAAAGCAAGGCAGAATTGCAGGAAACAGATTTCAGGAGGGAGATTCGAATCGCCTTTAAAGCACAGGAAAAGCGGCAAAACCTCGACAATGATGCCCTTGGCCAAAAAGGGCGTATGCGTTTTTTCCTGAATATATTCAGGAAAAAACGCATACGCCCTTTTTGGCCAACCAAGCAACCTGGAAAGGCAAATCAGCGCTACAAAGAAGTCTCGCTTCCCATCGGTCAAAAGGGCCATGCTGAATAAAGTGTCAAAACCAGAAATGCAGGACAGGCCATGGAGAAACGGGAGCCTGGCTACGCTGATGGGCGGGATGTAAATTGCCAACAGCCACTCTGGAGAAGTGTACGGTGTGTCCTGAAACATCTAAAAAACTCAGCTTAGAGAGCACAGGGCACTTCCACTCATGGGCGTATAAATTGGGAAAACTAAAAATCAGCAAGACACAGGCACCCCAAAGTTTAGGGCTGCTCTGTTGACAAGAACCTCCATTTCATTACACCTTAAATATCCCCGGAAAGAGAAAAATGGATAAAGAAGTTGTGGTCCTTATGTACAATGGAATATCACTCAGCCAAGAAATCAACGTCATAAGGCTAGTAGCAGCATGATGAGTGGATTTAGGTACGACGATTCTAAGTGAAATAAGTCACACAGAAAAAGACACTTATCATAAGATATCACTTATAGAGGGAATGTAAAAACCGCTACCCTTGAACTGAATTACAAAACAGAACAGAGTCCCACGTTTAGAAAACACACTAGGGCTGCTTAAGGGGAAAGGTGAGGTGGGGTGATGCATAAAACAAGGGTTTCAAATTAGCTCAGATACCGTTCCATAAACCCAATATGTAATAGACAAGACCTACTCCTTGATCAGTGAATTGGACTCAACACCCCCTATTCACCGCCCAAGAATATATCTGACTAGTAAGAATCTTAAAACCTATGTTTTGATATCTCTCTGTAAGTGAGTCAAGTGGGTGTAAAGCGGCAGAAACACAGCAGTGAAAAGCAGCTAAACCCCATTATAAAAATCAATTACTTTTAAAAACCCGTGAAACAAAGACAGTGAAAGAGAGAGAAATTCTTACAAAATTCGTTCAGGGGCTGTGATGCCACCTGGATTGACCATATCTAGACCCACAGCTGATGGAGACATAAGGGTGGACACTCTTGGGGCTGAGAGGTTTGGTGAGGTTGGGTGAGGAAACGCAGACCCTTTAAAGTAATACTGCGTGGTTCCCATCCCATGGGTCCCAAATCTCCAGGTTCAAGGGCATCTTCCTACATCGAAAACATGCATGAGAAACCCAGAAGATGGTACACCGTGTGATCGGGAAAGGTTTCCAAAACGCACCTCATTTCTCATCTCCTTAGGCTCGGGTTCGCCATTCCAGCCGCTTTAGTAGCAATCTCCCTCCTTGGAGAATCAGCACCTGTAACCTCCTGTTCCGTACAGGTTGCAATTTGTCCTGAGGATGAACGGGAATAGTGGGAACCAATCAGAGACTAGCTCTAGGTGTTGGGACAGGCACAGGTCACTCTACTTCCCCATCAGGAAGAAGAATTAACCACAGGCTCAGCCTGCCGCCCGGGACCAGAATAGGGCCTGAAGCAATCCTGCGCTTTTGCGGCCAGCTCCCAAGAAAGCGAGTTGAAAAATGGAGCTCAGGGGCACTGCAATTCACAAACCTGCAGACTTATAAATGATAACTCTCGTCCACAAATATATTGAGGGAAGGCAACGAAGAGGATTGGAAAGCAAGGCAGAATTGCAGGAAACAGATTTCAGGAGGGAGATTCGAATCGCCTTTAAAGCACAGGAAAAGCGGCAAAACCTCGACAATGATGCCCTTGGCCAAAAAGGGCGTATGCGTTTTTTCCTGAATATATTCAGGAAAAAACGCATACGCCCTTTTTGGCCAACCAAGCAACCTGGAAAGGCAAATCAGCGCTACAAAGAAGTCTCGCTTCCCATCGGTCAAAAGGGCCATGCTGAATAAAGTGTCAAAACCAGAAATGCAGGACAGGCCATGGAGAAACGGGAGCCTGGCTACGCTGATGGGAGGGATGTAAATTGCCAACAGCCACTCTGGAGAAGTGTACGGTGTGTCCTGAAACATCTAAAAAACTCAGCTTAGAGAGCACAGGGCACTTCCACTCATGGGCGTATAAATTGGGAAAACTAAAAATCAGCAAGACACAGGCACCCCAAAGTTTAGGGCTGCTCTGTTGACAAGAACCTCCACTTCGTTACACCTTAAATATCCCAGGAAAGAGAAAAATGGATAAAGAAGTTGTGGTCCTTATGTACAATGGAATATCACTCAGCCATGAAATCAACGTCATAAGGCTAGTAGCAGCATGATGAGTGGATTTAGGTACGACGATTCTAAGTGAAATAAGTCACACAGAAAAAGACACTTATCATAAGATATCACTTATAGAGGGAATGTAAAAACCGCTACCCTTGAACTGAATTACAAAACAGAACAGAGTCCCACGTTTAGAAAACACACTAGGGCTGCTTAAGGGGAAAGGTGAGGTGGGGTGATGCATAAAACAAGGGTTTCAAATTAGCTCAGATACCGTTCCATAAACCCAATATGTAATAGACAAGACCTACTCCTTGATCAGTGAATTGGACTCAACACCCCCTATTCACCGCCCAAGAATATATCTGACTAGTAAGAATCTTAAAACCTATGTTTTGATATCTCTCTGTAAGTGAGTCAAGTGGGTGTAAAGCGGCAGAAACACAGCAGTGAAAAGCAGCTAAACCCCATTATAAAAATCAATTACTTTTAAAAACCCGTGAAACAAAGACAGTGAAAGAGAGAGAAATTCTTACAAAATTCGTTCAGGGGCTGTGATGCCACCTGGATTGACCATATCTAGACCCACAGCTGATGGAGACATAAGGGTGGACACTCTTGGGGCTGAGAGTTTTGGTGAGGTTGGGTGAGGAAACGCAGACCCTTTAAAGTAATACTGCGTGGTTCCCATCCCATGGGTCCCAAATCTCCAGGTTCAAGGGCATCTTCCTACATCGAAAACATGCTTGAGAAACCCAGAAGATGGTACACCGTGTGATCGGGAAAGGTTTCCAAAGCGCACCTCATTTCTCATCTCCATATGCTCGGGTTCGCTATTCCAGCCGCTTTAGTAGCAATCTCCCTCCTTGGAGAATCAGCACCTGTAACCTCCTGTTCCGTACAGGTTGCAATTTGTCCTGAGGATGAACGGGAAGAGTGGGAACCAATCAGAGACTAGCTCTAGGTGTTGGGACAGGCACAGGTCACTCTACTTCCCCATCAAGAAAAATAATTAACCACAGGCTCAGCCTGCCGCCCGGGACCAGAATAGGGCCTGAAGCAATCCTGCGCTTTTGCGGCCAGCTCCCAAGAAAGCGAGTTGAAAAATGGAGCTCAGGGGCACTGCAATTCACAAACCTGCAGCCTTATAAATGATAACTCTCGTCCACAAATATATTGAGGGAAGGCAACGAAGAGGATTGGAAAGCAAGGCAGAATTGCAGGAAACAGATTTCAGGAGGGAGATTCGAATCGCCTTTAAAGCACAGGAAAAGCGGCAAAACCTCGACAATGATGCCCTTGGCCAAAAAGGGCGTATGCGTTTTTTCCTGAATATATTCAGGAAAAAACGCATACGCCCTTTTTGGCCAACCAAGCAACCTGGAAAGGCAAATCAGCGCTACAAAGAAGTCTCGCTTCCCATCGGTCAAAAGGGCCATGCTGAATAAAGTGTCAAAACCAGAAATGCAGGACAGGCCATGGAGAAACGGGAGCCTGGCTACGCTGATGGGCGGGATGTAAATTGCCAAACGCCACTCTGGAGAAGTGTACGGTGTGTCCTGAAACATCTAAAAAACTCAGCTTAGAGAGCACAGGGCACTTCCACTCATGGGCGTATAAATTGGGAAAACTAAAAATCAGCAAGACACAGGCACCCCAAAGTTTAGGGCTGCTCTGTTGACAAGAACCTCCACTTCGTTACACCTTAAATATCCCCGGAAAGAGAAAAATGGATAAAGAAGTTGTGGTCCTTATGTACAATGGAATATCACTCAGCCAAGAAATCAACGTCATAAGGCTAGTAGCAGCATGATGAGTGGATTTAGGTACGACGATTCTAAGTGAAATAAGTCACACAGAAAAAGACACTTATCATAAGATATCACTTATAGAGGGAATGTAAAAACCGCTACCCTTGAACTGAATTACAAAACAGAACAGAGTCCCACGTTTAGAAAACACACTAGGGCTGCTTAAGGGGAAAGGTGAGGTGGGGTGATGCATAAAACAAGGGTTTCAAATTAGCTCAGATACCGTTCCATAAACCCAATATGTAATAGACAAGACCTACTCCTTGATCAGTGAATTGGACTCAACACCCCCTATTCACCGCCCAAGAATATATCTGACTAGTAAGAATCTTAAAACCTATGTTTTGATATCTCTCTGTAAGTGAGTCAAGTGGGTGTAAAGCGGCAGAAACACAGCAGTGAAAAGCAGCTAAACCCCATTATAAAAATCAATTACTTTTAAAAACCCGTGAAACAAAGACAGTGAAAGAGAGAGAAATTCTTACAAAATTCGTTCAGGGGCTGTGATGCCACCTGGATTGACCATATCTAGACCCACAGCTGATGGAGACATAAGGGTGGACACTCTTGGGGCTGAGAGGTTTGGTGAGGTTGGGTGAGGAAACGCAGACCCTTTAAAGTAATACTGCGTGGTTCCCATCCCATGGGTCCCAAATCTCCAGGTTCAAGGGCATCTTCCTACATCGAAAACATGCATGAGAAACCCAGAAGATGGTACACCGTGTGATCGGGAAAGGTTTCCAAAGCGCACCTCATTTCTCATCTCCTTATGCTCGGGTTCGCCATTCCAGCCGCTTTAGTAGCAATCTCCCTCCTTGGAGAATCAGCACCTGTAACCTCCTGTTCCGTACAGGTTGCAATTTGTCCTGAGGATGAACGGGAAGAGTGGGAACCAATGAGAGACTAGCTCTAGGTGTTGGGACAGGCACAGGTCACTCTACTTCCCCATCAGGAAGAAGAATTAACCACAGGCTCAGCCTGCCGCCCGGGACCAGAATAGGGCCTGAAGCAATCCTGCGCTTTTGCGGCCAGCTCCCAAGAAAGCGAGTTGAAAAATGGAGCTCAGGGGCACTGCAATTCACAAACCTGCAGACTTATAAATGATAACTCTCGTCCACAAATATATTGAGGGAAGGCAACGAAGAGGATTGGAAAGCAAGGCAGAATTGCAGGAAACAGATTTCAGGAGGGAGATTCGAATCGCCTTTAAAGCACAGGAAAAGCGGCAAAACCTCGACAATGATGCCCTTGGCCAAAAAGGGCGTATGCGTTTTTTCCTGAATATATTCAGGAAAAAACGCATACGCCCTTTTTGGCCAACCAAGCAACCTGGAAAGGCAAATCAGCGCTACAAAGAAGTCTCGCTTCCCATCGGTCAAAAGGGCCATGCTGAATAAAGTGTCAAAACCAGAAATGCAGGACAGGCCATGGAGAAACGGGAGCCTGGCTACGCTGATGGGCGGGATGTAAATTGCCAACAGCCACTCTGGAGAAGTGTACGGTGTGTCCTGAAACATCTAAAAAACTCAGCTTAGAGAGCACAGGGCACTTCCACTCATGGGCGTATAAATTGGGAAAACTAAAAATCAGCAAGACACAGGCACCCCAAAGTTTAGGGCTGCTCTGTTGACAAGAACCTCCATTTCATTACACCTTAAATATCCCCGGAAAGAGAAAAATGGATAAAGAAGTTGTGGTCCTTATGTACAATGGAATATCACTCAGCCAAGAAATCAACGTCATAAGGCTAGTAGCAGCATGATGAGTGGATTTAGGTACGACGATTCTAAGTGAAATAAGTCACACAGAAAAAGACACTTATCATAAGATATCACTTATAGAGGGAATGTAAAAACCGCTACCCTTGAACTGAATTACAAAACAGAACAGAGTCCCACGTTTAGAAAACACACTAGGGCTGCTTAAGGGGAAAGGTGAGGTGGGGTGATGCATAAAACAAGGGTTTCAAATTAGCTCAGATACCGTTCCATAAACCCAATATGTAATAGACAAGACCTACTCCTTGATCAGTGAATTGGACTCAACACCCCCTATTCACCGCCCAAGAATATATCTGACTAGTAAGAATCTTAAAACCTATGTTTTGATATCTCTCTGTAAGTGAGTCAAGTGGGTGTAAAGCGGCAGAAACACAGCAGTGAAAAGCAGCTAAACCCCATTATAAAAATCAATTACTTTTAAAAACCCGTGAAACAAAGACAGTGAAAGAGAGAGAAATTCTTACAAAATTCGTTCAGGGGCTGTGATGCCACCTGGATTGACCATATCTAGACCCACAGCTGATGGAGACATAAGGGTGGACACTCTTGGGGCTGAGAGGTTTGGTGAGGTTGGGTGAGGAAACGCAGACCCTTTAAAGTAATACTGCGTGGTTCCCATCCCATGGGTCCCAAATCTCCAGGTTCAAGGGCATCTTCCTACATCGAAAACATGCATGAGAAACCCAGAAGATGGTACACCGTGTGATCGGGAAAGGTTTCCAAAACGCACCTCATTTCTCATCTCCTTAGGCTCGGGTTCGCCATTCCAGCCGCTTTAGTAGCAATCTCCCTCCTTGGAGAATCAGCACCTGTAACCTCCTGTTCCGTACAGGTTGCAATTTGTCCTGAGGATGAACGGGAATAGTGGGAACCAATCAGAGACTAGCTCTAGGTGTTGGGACAGGCACAGGTCACTCTACTTCCCCATCAGGAAGAAGAATTAACCACAGGCTCAGCCTGCCGCCCGGGACCAGAATAGGGCCTGAAGCAATCCTGCGCTTTTGCGGCCAGCTCCCAAGAAAGCGAGTTGAAAAATGGAGCTCAGGGGCACTGCAATTCACAAACCTGCAGACTTATAAATGATAACTCTCGTCCACAAATATATTGAGGGAAGGCAACGAAGAGGATTGGAAAGCAAGGCAGAATTGCAGGAAACAGATTTCAGGAGGGAGATTCGAATCGCCTTTAAAGCACAGGAAAAGCGGCAAAACCTCGACAATGATGCCCTTGGCCAAAAAGGGCGTATGCGTTTTTTCCTGAATATATTCAGGAAAAAACGCATACGCCCTTTTTGGCCAACCAAGCAACCTGGAAAGGCAAATCAGCGCTACAAAGAAGTCTCGCTTCCCATCGGTCAAAAGGGCCATGCTGAATAAAGTGTCAAAACCAGAAATGCAGGACAGGCCATGGAGAAACGGGAGCCTGGCTACGCTGATGGGAGGGATGTAAATTGCCAACAGCCACTCTGGAGAAGTGTACGGTGTGTCCTGAAACATCTAAAAAACTCAGCTTAGAGAGCACAGGGCACTTCCACTCATGGGCGTATAAATTGGGAAAACTAAAAATCAGCAAGACACAGGCACCCCAAAGTTTAGGGCTGCTCTGTTGACAAGAACCTCCACTTCGTTACACCTTAAATATCCCAGGAAAGAGAAAAATGGATAAAGAAGTTGTGGTCCTTATGTACAATGGAATATCACTCAGCCATGAAATCAACGTCATAAGGCTAGTAGCAGCATGATGAGTGGATTTAGGTACGACGATTCTAAGTGAAATAAGTCACACAGAAAAAGACACTTATCATAAGATATCACTTATAGAGGGAATGTAAAAACCGCTACCCTTGAACTGAATTACAAAACAGAACAGAGTCCCACGTTTAGAAAACACACTAGGGCTGCTTAAGGGGAAAGGTGAGGTGGGGTGATGCATAAAACAAGGGTTTCAAATTAGGTCAGACACCGTTCCATAAACCCAATATGTAATAGACAAGACCTACTCCTTGATCAGTGAATTGGACTCAACACCCCCTATTCACCGCCCAAGAATATATCTGACTAGTAAGAATCTTAAAACCTATGTTTTGATATCTCTCTGTAAGTGAGTCAAGTGGGTGTAAAGCGGCAGAAACACAGCAGTGAAAAGCAGCTAAACCCCATTATAAAAATCAATTACTTTTAAAAACCCGTGAAACAAAGACAGTGAAAGAGAGAGAAATTCTTACAAAATTCGTTCAGGGGCTGTGATGCCACCTGGATTGACCATATCTAGACCCACAGCTGATGGAGACATAAGGGTGGACACTCTTGGGGCTGAGAGGTTTGGTGAGGTTGGGTGAGGAAACGCAGACCCTTTAAAGTAATACTGCGTGGTTCCCATCCCATGGGTCCCAAATCTCCAGGTTCAAGGGCATCTTCCTACATCGAAAACATGCATGAGAAACCCAGAAGATGGTACACCGTGTGATCGGGAAAGGTTTCCAAAGCGCACCTCATTTCTCATCTCCTTATGCTCGGGTTCGCCATTCCAGCCGCTTTAGTAGCAATCTCCCTCCTTGGAGAATCAGCACCTGTAACCTCCTGTTCCGTACAGGTTGCAATTTGTCCTGAGGATGAACGGGAAGAGTGGGAACCAATGAGAGACTAGCTCTAGGTGTTGGGACAGGCACAGGTCACTCTACTTCCCCATCAGGAAGAAGAATTAACCACAGGCTCAGCCTGCCGCCCGGGACCAGAATAGGGCCTGAAGCAATCCTGCGCTTTTGCGGCCAGCTCCCAAGAAAGCGAGTTGAAAAATGGAGCTCAGGGGCACTGCAATTCACAAACCTGCAGACTTATAAATGATAACTCTCGTCCACAAATATATTGAGGGAAGGCAACGAAGAGGATTGGAAAGCAAGGCAGAATTGCAGGAAACAGATTTCAGGAGGGAGATTCGAATCGCCTTTCAAGCACAGGAAAAGCGGCAAAACCTCGACAATGATGCCCTTGGCCAAAAAGGGCGTATGCGTTTTTTCCTGAATATATTCAGGAAAAAACACATACGCCCTTTTTGGCCAACCAAGCAACCTGGAAAGGCAAATCAGCGCTACAAAGAAGTCTCGCTTCCCATCGGTCAAAAGGGCCATGCTGAATAAAGTGTCAAAACCAGAAATGCAGGACAGGCCATGGAGAAATGGGAGCCTGGCTACGCTGATGGGAGGGATGTAAATTGCCAACAGCCACTCTGGAGAAGTGTACGGTGTGTCCTGAAACATCTAAAAAACTCAGCTTAGAGAGCACAGGGCACTTCCACTCATGGGCGTATAAATTGGGAAAACTAAAAATCAGCAAGACACAGGCACCCCAAAGTTTAGGGCTGCTCTGTTGACAAGAACCTCCACTTCGTTACACCTTAAATATCCCAGGAAAGAGAAAAATGGATAAAGAAGTTGTGGTCCTTATGTACAATGGAATATCACTCAGCCATGAAATCAACGTCATAAGGCTAGTAGCAGCATGATGAGTGGATTTAGGTACGACGATTCTAAGTGAAATAAGTCACACAGAAAAAGACACTTATCATAAGATATCACTTATAGAGGGAATGTAAAAACCGCTACCCTTGAACTGAATTACAAAACAGAACAGAGTCCCACGTTTAGAAAACACACTAGGGCTGCTTAAGGGGAAAGGTGAGGTGGGGTGATGCATAAAACAAGGGTTTCAAATTAGGTCAGACACCGTTCCATAAACCCAATATGTAATAGACAAGACCTACTCCTTGATCAGTGAATTGGACTCAACACCCCCTATTCACCGCCCAAGAATATATCTGACTAGTAAGAATCTTAAAACCTATGTTTTGATATCTCTCTGTAAGTGAGTCAAGTGGGTGTAAAGCGGCAGAAACACAGCAGTGAAAAGCAGCTAAACCCCATTATAAAAATCAATTACTTTTAAAAACCCGTGAAACAAAGACAGTGAAAGAGAGAGAAATTCTTACAAAATTCGTTCAGGGGCTGTGATGCCACCTGGATTGACCATATCTAGACCCACAGCTGATGGAGACATAAGGGTGGACACTCTTGGGGCTGAGAGGTTTGGTGAGGTTGGGTGAGGAAACGCAGACCCTTTAAAGTAATACTGCGTGGTTCCCATCCCATGGGTCCCAAATCTCCAGGTTCAAGGGCATCTTCCTACATCGAAAACATGCATGAGAAACCCAGAAGATGGTACACCGTGTGATCGGGAAAGGTTTCCAAAGCGCACCTCATTTCTCATCTCCTTATGCTCGGGTTCGCCATTCCAGCCGCTTTAGTAGCAATCTCCCTCCTTGGAGAATCAGCACCTGTAACCTCCTGTTCCGTACAGGTTGCAATTTGTCCTGAGGATGAACGGGAAGAGTGGGAACCAATGAGAGACTAGCTCTAGGTGTTGGGACAGGCACAGGTCACTCTACTTCCCCATCAGGAAGAAGAATTAACCACAGGCTCAGCCTGCCGCCCGGGACCAGAATAGGGCCTGAAGCAATCCTGCGCTTTTGCGGCCAGCTCCCAAGAAAGCGAGTTGAAAAATGGAGCTCAGGGGCACTGCAATTCACAAACCTGCAGACTTATAAATGATAACTCTCGTCCACAAATATATTGAGGGAAGGCAACGAAGAGGATTGGAAAGCAAGGCAGAATTGCAGGAAACAGATTTCAGGAGGGAGATTCGAATCGCCTTTAAAGCACAGGAAAAGCGGCAAAACCTCGACAATGATGCCCTTGGCCAAAAAGGGCGTATGCGTTTTTTCCTGAATATATTCAGGAAAAAACGCATACGCCCTTTTTGGCCAACCAAGCAACCTGGAAAGGCAAATCAGCGCTACAAAGAAGTCTCGCTTCCCATCGGTCAAAAGGGCCATGCTGAATAAAGTGTCAAAACCAGAAATGCAGGACAGGCCATGGAGAAACGGGAGCCTGGCTACGCTGATGGGAGGGATGTAAATTGCAACAGCCAATCTGGAGAAGTGTACGGTGTGTCCTGAAACATCTAAAAAACTCAGCTTAGAGAGCACAGGGCACTTCCACTCATGGGCGTATAAATTGGGAAAACTAAAAATCAGCAAGACACAAGCACCCCAAAGTTTAGGGCTGCTCTGTTGACAAGAACCTCCACTTCGTTACACCTTAAATATCCCAGGAAAGAGAAAAATGGATAAAGAAGTTGTGGTCCTTATGTACAATGGAATATCACTCAGCCATGAAATCAACGTCATAAGGCTAGTAGCAGCATGATGAGTGGATTTAGGTACGACGATTCTAAGTGAAATAAGTCACACAGAAAAAGACACTTATCATAAGATATCACTTATAGAGGGAATGTAAAAACCGCTACCCTTGAACTGAATTACAAAGCAGAACAGAGTCCCACGTTTAGAAAACACACTCGGGCTGCTTAAGGGGAAAGTTGAGGTGGGGTGATGCATAAAACAAGGGTTTCAAATTAGCTCAGATACCGTTCCATAAACCCAATATGTAATAGACAAGACCTACTCCTTGATCAGTGAATTCGACTCAACACCCCCTATTCACCGCCCAAGAATATATCTGACTAGTAAGAATCTTAAAACCTATGTTTTGATATCTCTCTGTAAGTGAGTCAAGTGGGTGTAAAGCGGCAGAAACACAGCAGTGAAAAGCAGCTAAACCCCATTATAAAAATCAATTACTTTTAAAAACCCGTGAAACAAAGACAGTGAAAGAGAGAGAAATTCTTACAAAATTCGTTCAGGGGCTGTGATGCCACCTGGATTGACCATATCTAGACCCACAGCTGATGGAGACATAAGGGTGGACACTCTTGGGGCTGAGAGGTTTGGTGAGGTTGGGTGAGGAAACGCAGACCCTTTAAAGTAATACTGCGTGGTTCCCATCCCATGGGTCCCAAATCTCCAGGTTCAAGGGCATCTTCCTACATCGAAAACATGCATGAGAAACCCAGAAGATGGTACACCGTGTGATCGGGAAAGGTTTCCAAAGCGCACCTCATTTCTCATCTCCTTATGCTCGGGTTCGCCATTCCAGCCGCTTTAGTAGCAATCTCCCTCCTTGGAGAATCAGCACCTGTAACCTCCTGTTCCGTACAGGTTGCAATTTGTCCTGAGGATGAACGGGAAGAGTGGGAACCAATGAGAGACTAGCTCTAGGTGTTGGGACAGGCACAGGTCACTCTACTTCCCCATCAGGAAGAAGAATTAACCACAGGCTCAGCCTGCCGCCCGGGACCAGAATAGGGCCTGAAGCAATCCTGCGCTTTTGCGGCCAGCTCCCAAGAAAGCGAGTTGAAAATTGGAGCTCAGGGGCACTGCAATTCACAAACCTGCAGACTTATAAATGATAACTCTCGTCCACAAATATATTGAGGGAAGGCAACGAAGAGGATTGGAAAGCAAGGCAGAATTGCAGGAAACAGATATCAGGAGGGAGATTCGAATCGCCTTTAAAGCACAGGAAAAGCGGCAAAACCTCGACAATGATGCCCTTGGCCAAAAAGGGCGTATGCGTTTTTTCCTGAATATATTCAGGAAAAAACGCATACGCCCTTTTTGGCCAACCAAGCAACCTGGAAAGGCAAATCAGCGCTACAAAGAAGTCTCGCTTCCCATCGGTCAAAAGGGCCATGCTGAATAAAGTGTCAAAACCAGAAATGCAGGACAGGCCATGGAGAAACGGAGGCCTGGCTACGCTGATGGGAGGGATGTAAATTGCCAACAGCCACTCTGGAGAAGTGTACGGTGTGTCCTGAAACATCTAAAAAACTCAGCTTAGAGAGCACAGGGCACTTCCACTCATGGGCGTATAAATTGGGAAAACTAAAAATCAGCAAGACACAGGCACCCCAATGTTTAGGGCTGCTCTGTTGCCAAGAACCTCCACTTCGTTACACCTTAAATATCCCAGGAAAGAGAAAAATGGATAAAGAAGTTGTGGTCCTTATGTACAATGGAATATCACTCAGCCATGAAATCAACGTCATAAGGCTAGTAGCAGCATGATGAGTGGATTTAGGTACGACGATTCTAAGTGAAATAAGTCACACAGAAAAAGACACTTATCATAAGATATCACTTATAGAGGGAATGTAAAAACCGCTACCCTTGAACTGAATTACAAAACAGAACAGAGTCCCACGTTTAGAAAACACACTAGGGCTGCTTAAGGGGAAAGTTGAGGTGGGGTGATGCATAAAACAAGGGTTTCAAATTAGCTCAGATACCGTTCCATAAACCCAATATGTAATAGACAAGACCTACTCCTTGATCAGTGAATTGGACTCAACACCCCCTATTCACCGCCCAAGAATATATCTGACTAGTAAGAATCTTAAAACCTATGTTTTGATATCTCTCTGTAAGTGAGTCAAGTGGGTGTAAAGCGGCAGAAACACAGCAGTGAAAAGCAGCTAAACCCCATTATAAAAATCAATTACTTTTAAAAACCCGTGAAACAAAGACAGTGAAAGAGAGAGAAATTCTTACAAAATTCGTTCAGGGGCTGTGATGCCACCTGGATTGACCATATCTAGACCCACAGCTGATGGAGACATAAGGGTGGACACTCTTGGGGCTGAGAGGTTTGTTGAGGTTGGGTGAGGAAACGCAGACCCTTTAAAGTAATACTGCGTGGTTCCCATCCCATGGGTCCCAAATCTCCAGGTTCAAGGGCATCTTCCTACATCGAAAACATGCATGAGAAACCCAGAAGATGGTACACCGTGTGATCGGGAAAGGTTTCCAAAGCGCACCTCATTTCTCATCTCCTTATGCTCGGGTTCGCCATTCCAGCCGCTTTAGTAGCAATCTCCCTCCTTGGAGAATCAGCACCTGTAACCTCCTGTTCCGTACAGGTTGCAATTTGTCCTGAGGATGAACGGGAAGAGTGGGAACCAATGAGAGACTAGCTCTAGGTGTTCGGACAGGCACAGGTCACTCTACTTCCCCATCAGGAAGAAGAATTAACCACAGGCTCAGCCTGCCGCCCGGGACCAGAATAGGGCCTGAAGCAATCCTGCGCTTTTGCGGCCAGCTCCCAAGAAAGCGAGTTGAAAAATGGAGCTCAGGGGCACTGCAATTCACAAACCTGCAGACTTATAAATGATAACTCTCGTCCACAAATATATTGAGGGAAGGCAACGAAGAGGATTGGAAAGCAAGGCAGAATTGCAGGAAACAGATTTCAGGAGGGAGATTCGAATCGCCTTTAAAGCACAGGAAAAGCGGCAAAACCTCGACAATGATGCCCTTGGCCAAAAAGGGCGTATGCGTTTTTTCCTGAATATATTCAGGAAAAAACGCATACGCCCTTTTTGGCCAACCAAGCAACCTGGAAAGGCAAATCAGCGCTACAAAGAAGTCTCGCTTCCCATCGGTCAAAAGGGCCATGCTGAATAAAGTGTCAAAACCAGAAATGCAGGACAGGCCATGGAGAAACGGAGGCCTGGCTACGCTGATGGGAGGGATGTAAATTGCCAACAGCCACTCTGGAGAAGTGTACGGTGTGTCCTGAAACATCTAAAAAACTCAGCTTAGAGAGCACAGGGCACTTCCACTCATGGGCGTATAAATTGGGAAAACTAAAAATCAGCAAGACACAGGCACCCCAAAGTTTAGGGCTGCTCTGTTGACAAGAACCTCCACTTCGTTACACCTTAAATATCCCAGGAAAGAGAAAAATGGATAAAGAAGTTGTGGTCCTTATGTACAATGGAATATCACTCAGCCATGAAATCAACGTCATAAGGCTAGTAGCAGCATGATGAGTGGATTTAGGTACGACGATTCTAAGTGAAATAAGTCACACAGAAAAAGACACTTATCATAAGATATCACTTATAGAGGGAATGTAAAAACCGCTACCCTTGAACTGAATTGCAAAACAGAACAGAGTCACACGTTTAGAATACACACTATGGCTGCTTAACGGGAAAGGTGAGGTGGGGTGATGCATAAAACAAGGGTTTCAAATTAGCTCAGATACCATTCCATAAACCCAATATGTAATAGACAAGACCTACTCCTTGCTCAGTGAATTGGACTCAACACCCCCTATTCACCGCCCAAGAATATATCTGACTAGTAAGAATCTTAAAACCTATGTATTGATATCTCTCTGTAAGTGAGTCAAGTGGGTGTAAAGCGGCATAAACACAGCAGTAAAAAGCAGCTAAACCCCATTATAAAAATCAATTACTTTTAAAAACCCGTGAAACAAAGACAGTGAAAGAGAGAGAAATTCTTACAAAATTCGTTCACTGGCTGTGATGCCACCTGGATTGACCATATCTAGACCCACAGCTGATTGACACATAAGGGTGGACACTCTTGGGGCTAAGAGGTTTGGTGAGGTTGGGTGAGGAAACGCAGACCCTTTCAAGTAATACTGCGTGATATCCATCCCATGGGTCCCATATCTCCAGGTTCAAGGGCATCTTCCTACATCGAAAACATGCATGAGAAACCCAGAAGATGGTACACCGTGTGATCGGGAAAGGTTTCTAAAACGCACCTCATTTCTCATCTCCTTGTGCTCAGTTTAGCCATTCCAGCTGCTTTACTAGGAATCTCCATCCTTGGAGAATCAGCACCTTTAACCTCCTGTTTCGTACAGGTTGCAATTTGTCCTGAGGATGAACGGGAAGAGGGGGAACCAATGAGAGACTAGCTCTAGGTGTTGGGACAGGCACAGGTCACTCTACTTTCCCATCAGGAAGAAGAATTAACCACAGGCTCAGCCTGCCGCCCGGCACCAGAATAGGGCCTGAAGCAATCCTGCGCTTTTGCGGCCAGCTCCCAAGAAAGCGAGTTGAAAAATGGAGCTCAGGGGCACTGAAATTCACAAACCTGCAGACTTATAAATGATAACTCTCGTCCACAAATATATTGAGAGAAGGTACGGAAGAGGATTTGAAAGCAAGGCAGAATTGCAGGAAACAGATTTAAGGAGGGAGATTCGAATCACCTTTAAAGCACAGGAAAAGCGGCAAAACCTCGACAATGATGCCCTTGGCCTAAAAGGGCGTATGCGTTTTTTCCTGAATATATTCAGGAAAAAACGCATACGCCCTTTTTGGCCAACCAAGCAACCAGGAAAGGCAAATCAGCGCTACAAAGAAGTCTCGCTTCCCATCGGTCAAAAGGGCCATGCTGAATAAAGTTTCAAAACCAGAAATGCAGGACAGGCCATGGAGGAACGGGAGCCTGGCTACGCTGATGGGCGGGATGTAAATTGCCAACAGCCACTCTGGAGAAGTTTACGTTGTGTCCTGAAACATTTAAAAAACTCAGTTTGAGAGCATAGGGCACTTCCACTCATGGGCGTATAAGTTGGGAAAACTAAAAATCAGCAAGACACAGGCACCCCAAAGTTTAGGGCTGCTCTTTTGGGAAGAACCTCCACTTCATTACACCTTAAATATGCCAGGAAAGAGAAAAATAGATAAAGATGTTGTGGTCCTTATGAACAATGGAATATCACTCAGCCATGAAATCAACGTCATAAGGCTAGTAGCAGCATGATGAGTGGATTTAGGTACGACGATTCTAAGTGAAATAAGTCACACAGAAAAAGACACTTATCATATCACTTATAGAGGGAATGTAAAAACCGCTACCCTTGAACTGAATTGCAAAACAGAACAGAGTCACACGTTTAGAAAACACACTATGGCTGCTTAACGGGAAAGGTGAGGTGGAGTGATGCATAAAACAAGGGTTTCAAATTAGCTCAGATACCGTTCCATAAACCCAATATGTAATAGAGAAGACCTACTCCTTGATCAGTGAATTGGACTCAACACCCCCTATTCACCGCCCAAGAATATATCTGACTAGTAAGAATCTTAAAACCTATGTATTGATATCTCTCTGTAAGTGAGTCAAGTGGGTGTAAAGCGGCAGAAACACAGCAGTGAAAAGCAGCTAAACCCCATTATAAAAATCAATTACTTTTAAAAACCCGTGAAACAAAGACAGTGAAAGAGAGAGAAATTCTTACAAAATTCGTTCAGGGGCTGTGATGCCACCTGGATTGACCATATCTAGACCCACAGCTGATGGAGACATAAGGGTGGACACTCTTGGGGCTGAGAGGTTTGGTGAGGTTGGGTGAGGAAACGCAGACCCTTTAAAGTAATACTGCGTGGTTCCCATCCCATGGGTCCCAAATCTCCAGGTTCAAGGGCATCTTCCTACATCGAAAACATGCATGAGAAACCCAGAAGATGGTACACCGTGTGATCGGGAAAGGTTTCCAAAACGCACCTCATTTCTCATCTCCTTATGCTCGGGTTCGCCATTCCAGCCGCTTTAGTAGCAATCTCCCTCCTTGGAGAATCAGCACCTGTAACCTCCTGTTCCGTACAGGTTGCAATTTGTCCTGAGGATGAACGGGAATAGTGGGAACCAATGAGAGACTAGCTCTAGGTGTTGGGACAGGCACAGGTCACTCTACTTCCCCATCAGGAAGAAGAATTAACCACAGGCTCAGCCTGCCGCCCGGGACCAGAATAGGGCCTGAAGCAATCCTGCGCTTTTGCGGCCAGCTCCCAAGAAAGCGAGTTGAAAAATGGAGCTCAGGGGCACTGCAATTCACAAACCTGCAGACTTATAAATGATAACTCTCGTCCACAAATATATTGAGGGAAGGCAACGAAGAGGATTGGAAAGCAAGGCAGAATTGCAGGAAACAGATTTCAGGAGGGAGATTCGAATCGCCTTTAAAGCACAGGAAAAGCGGCAAAACCTCGACAATGATGCCCTTGGCCAAAAAGGGCGTATGCGTTTTTTCCTGAATATATTCAGGAAAAAACGCATACGCCCTTTTTGGCCAACCAAGCAACCTGGAAAGGCAAATCAGCGCTACAAAGAAGTCTCGCTTCCCATCGGTCAAAAGGGCCATGCTGAATAAAGTGTCAAAACCAGAAATGCAGGACAGGCCATGGAGAAACGGGAGCCTGGCTACGCTGATGGGAGGGATGTAAATTGCCAACAGCCACTCTGGAGAAGTGTACGGTGTGTCCTGAAACATCTAAAAAACTCAGCTTAGAGAGCACAGGGCACTTCCACTCATGGGCGTATAAATTGGGAAAACTAAAAATCAGCAAGACACAGGCACCCCAAAGTTTAGGGCTGCTCTGTTGACAAGAACCTCCACTTCGTTACACCTTAAATATCCCAGGAAAGAGAAAAATGGATAAAGAAGTTGTGGTCCTTATGTAGAATGGAATATCACTCAGCCATGAAATCAACGTCATAAGGCTAGTAGCAGCATGATGAGTGGATTTAGGTACGACGATTCTAAGTGAAATAAGTCACACAGAAAAAGACACTTATCATAAGATATCACTTATAGAGGGAATGTAAAAACCGCTACCCTTGAACTGAATTACAAAACAGAACAGAGTCCCACGTTTAGAAAACACACTAGGGCTGCTTAAGGGGAAAGGTGAGGTGGGGTGATGCATAAAACAAGGGTTTCAAATTAGGTCAGACACCGTTCCATAAACCCAATATGTAATAGACAAGACCTACTCCTTGATCAGTGAATTGGACTCAACACCCCCTATTCACCGCCCAAGAATATATCTGACTAGTAAGAATCTTAAAACCTATGTTTTGATATCTCTCTGTAAGTGAGTCAAGTGGGTGTAAAGCGGCAGAAACACAGCAGTGAAAAGCAGCTAAACCCCATTATAAAAATCAATTACTTTTAAAAACCCGTGAAACAAAGACAGTGAAAGAGAGAGAAATTCTTACAAAATTCGTTCAGGGGCTGTGATGCCACCTGGATTGACCATATCTAGACCCACAGCTGATGGAGACATAAGGGTGGACACTCTTGGGGCTGAGAGGTTTGGTGAGGTTGGGTGAGGAAACGCAGACCCTTTAAAGTAATACTGCGTGGTTCCCATCCCATGGGTCCCAAATCTCCAGGTTCAAGGGCATCTTCCTACATCGAAAACATGCATGAGAAACCCAGAAGATGGTACACCGTGTGATCGGGAAAGGTTTCCAAAGCGCACCTCATTTCTCATCTCCTTATGCTCGGGTTCGCCATTCCAGCCGCTTTAGTAGCAATCTCCCTCCTTGGAGAATCAGCACCTGTAACCTCCTGTTCCGTACAGGTTGCAATTTGTCCTGAGGATGAACGGGAAGAGTGGGAACCAATGAGAGACTAGCTCTAGGTGTTGGGACAGGCACAGGTCACTCTACTTCCCCATCAGGAAGAAGAATTAACCACAGGCTCAGCCTGCCGCCCGGGACCAGAATAGGGCCTGAAGCAATCCTGCGCTTTTGCGGCCAGCTCCCAAGAAAGCGAGTTGAAAAATGGAGCTCAGGGGCACTGCAATTCACAAACCTGCAGACTTATAAATGATAACTCTCGTCCACAAATATATTGAGGGAAGGCAACGAAGAGGATTGGAAAGCAAGGCAGAATTGCAGGAAACAGATTTCAGGAGGGAGATTCGAATCGCCTTTAAAGCACAGGAAAAGCGGCAAAACCTCGACAATGATGCCCTTGGCCAAAAAGGGCGTATGCGTTTTTTCCTGAATATATTCAGGAAAAAACGCATACGCCCTTTTTGGCCAACCAAGCAACCTGGAAAGGCAAATCAGCGCTACAAAGAAGTCTCGCTTCCCATCGGTCAAAAGGGCCATGCTGAATAAAGTGTCAAAACCAGAAATGCAGGACAGGCAACGGAGAAACGGGAGCCTGGCTACGCTGATGGGCGAGATGTAAATTGCCAACAGCCTCTCTGGAGAAGTGTATGGTGTGTCCTGAAACATCTAAAAAACTCAGCTTAGAGAGCATAGGGCACTTCCACTCATGGGCGTATAAATTGGGAAAACTAAAAATCAGGAAGGCACAGGCACCCCAAAGTTTAGGGCTGCTCTGTTGACAAGAACCTCCACTTCGTTACACATTAAATATCCCAGGAAAGAAAAAAATGGATAAAGAAGTTGTGGTCCTTATGTACAATGGAATATCACTCAGCCATGAAATCAACGTCATAAGGCTAGTAGCAGCATGATGAGTGGATTTAGGTACGACGATTCTAAGTGAAATAAGTCACACAGAAAAAGACACTTATCATAAGATATCACTTATAGAGGGAATGTAAAAACCGCTACCCTTGAACTGAATTGCAAAACAGAACAGAGTCACACGTTTAGAATACACACTATGGCTGCTTAACGGGAAAGGTGAGGTGGGGTGATGCATAAAACAAGGGTTTCAAATTAGCTCAGATACCATTCCATAAACCCAATATGTAATAGACAAGACCTACTCCTTGCTCAGTGAATTGGACTCAACACCCCCTATTCACCGCCCAAGAATATATCTGACTAGTAAGAATCTTAAAACCTATGTATTGATATCTCTCTGTAAGTGAGTCAAGTGGGTGTAAAGCGGCATAAACACAGCAGTAAAAAGCAGCTAAACCCCATTATAAAAATCAATTACTTTTAAAAACCCGTGAAACAAAGACAGTGAAAGAGAGAGAAATTCTTACAAAATTCGTTCACTGGCTGTGATGCCACCTGGATTGACCATATCTAGACCCACAGCTGATTGACACATAAGGGTGGACACTCTTGGGGCTAAGAGGTTTGGTGAGGTTGGGTGAGGAAACGCAGACCCTTTCAAGTAATACTGCGTGATATCCATCCCATGGGTCCCATATCTCCAGGTTCAAGGGCATCTTCCTACATCGAAAACATGCATGAGAAACCCAGAAGATGGTACACCGTGTGATCGGGAAAGGTTTCTAAAACGCACCTCATTTCTCATCTCCTTGTGCTCAGTTTAGCCATTCCAGCTGCTTTACTAGGAATCTCCATCCTTGGAGAATCAGCACCTTTAACCTCCTGTTTCGTACAGGTTGCAATTTGTCCTGAGGATGAACGGGAAGAGGGGGAACCAATGAGAGACTAGCTCTAGGTGTTGGGACAGGCACAGGTCACTCTACTTTCCCATCAGGAAGAAGAATTAACCACAGGCTCAGCCTGCCGCCCGGCACCAGAATAGGGCCTGAAGCAATCCTGCGCTTTTGCGGCCAGCTCCCAAGAAAGCGAGTTGAAAAATGGAGCTCAGGGGCACTGAAATTCACAAACCTGCAGACTTATAAATGATAACTCTCGTCCACAAATATATTGAGAGAAGGTACGGAAGAGGATTTGAAAGCAAGGCAGAATTGCAGGAAACAGATTTAAGGAGGGAGATTCGAATCACCTTTAAAGCACAGGAAAAGCGGCAAAACCTCGACAATGATGCCCTTGGCCTAAAAGGGCGTATGCGTTTTTTCCTGAATATATTCAGGAAAAAACGCATACGCCCTTTTTGGCCAACCAAGCAACCAGGAAAGGCAAATCAGCGCTACAAAGAAGTCTCGCTTCCCATCGGTCAAAAGGGCCATGCTGAATAAAGTTTCAAAACCAGAAATGCAGGACAGGCCATGGAGGAACGGGAGCCTGGCTACGCTGATGGGCGGGATGTAAATTGCCAACAGCCACTCTGGAGAAGTTTACGTTGTGTCCTGAAACATTTAAAAAACTCAGTTTGAGAGCATAGGGCACTTCCACTCATGGGCGTATAAGTTGGGAAAACTAAAAATCAGCAAGACACAGGCACCCCAAAGTTTAGGGCTGCTCTTTTGGGAAGAACCTCCACTTCATTACACCTTAAATATGCCAGGAAAGAGAAAAATAGATAAAGATGTTGTGGTCCTTATGAACAATGGAATATCACTCAGCCATGAAATCAACGTCATAAGGCTAGTAGCAGCATGATGAGTGGATTTAGGTACGACGATTCTAAGTGAAATAAGTCACACAGAAAAAGACACTTATCATATCACTTATAGAGGGAATGTAAAAACCGCTACCCTTGAACTGAATTGCAAAACAGAACAGAGTCACACGTTTAGAAAACACACTATGGCTGCTTAACGGGAAAGGTGAGGTGGAGTGATGCATAAAACAAGGGTTTCAAATTAGCTCAGATACCGTTCCATAAACCCAATATGTAATAGAGAAGACCTACTCCTTGATCAGTGAATTGGACTCAACACCCCCTATTCACCGCCCAAGAATATATCTGACTAGTAAGAATCTTAAAACCTATGTATTGATATCTCTCTGTAAGTGAGTCAAGTGGGTGTAAAGCGGCAGAAACACAGCAGTGAAAAGCAGCTAAACCCCATTATAAAAATCAATTACTTTTAAAAACCCGTGAAACAAAGACAGTGAAAGAGAGAGAAATTCTTACAAAATTCGTTCAGGGGCTGTGATGCCACCTGGATTGACCATATCTAGACCCACAGCTGATGGAGACATAAGGGTGGACACTCTTGGGGCTGAGAGGTTTGGTGAGGTTGGGTGAGGAAACGCAGACCCTTTAAAGTAATACTGCGTGGTTCCCATCCCATGGGTCCCAAATCTCCAGGTTCAAGGGCATCTTCCTACATCGAAAACATGCATGAGAAACCCAGAAGATGGTACACCGTGTGATCGGGAAAGGTTTCCAAAACGCACCTCATTTCTCATCTCCTTATGCTCGGGTTCGCCATTCCAGCCGCTTTAGTAGCAATCTCCCTCCTTGGAGAATCAGCACCTGTAACCTCCTGTTCCGTACAGGTTGCAATTTGTCCTGAGGATGAACGGGAATAGTGGGAACCAATGAGAGACTAGCTCTAGGTGTTGGGACAGGCACAGGTCACTCTACTTCCCCATCAGGAAGAAGAATTAACCACAGGCTCAGCCTGCCGCCCGGGACCAGAATAGGGCCTGAAGCAATCCTGCGCTTTTGCGGCCAGCTCCCAAGAAAGCGAGTTGAAAAATGGAGCTCAGGGGCACTGCAATTCACAAACCTGCAGACTTATAAATGATAACTCTCGTCCACAAATATATTGAGGGAAGGCAACGAAGAGGATTGGAAAGCAAGGCAGAATTGCAGGAAACAGATTTCAGGAGGGAGATTCGAATCGCCTTTAAAGCACAGGAAAAGCGGCAAAACCTCGACAATGATGCCCTTGGCCAAAAAGGGCGTATGCGTTTTTTCCTGAATATATTCAGGAAAAAACGCATACGCCCTTTTTGGCCAACCAAGCAACCTGGAAAGGCAAATCAGCGCTACAAAGAAGTCTCGCTTCCCATCGGTCAAAAGGGCCATGCTGAATAAAGTGTCAAAACCAGAAATGCAGGACAGGCCATGGAGAAACGGGAGCCTGGCTACGCTGATGGGAGGGATGTAAATTGCCAACAGCCACTCTGGAGAAGTGTACGGTGTGTCCTGAAACATCTAAAAAACTCAGCTTAGAGAGCACAGGGCACTTCCACTCATGGGCGTATAAATTGGGAAAACTAAAAATCAGCAAGACACAGGCACCCCAAAGTTTAGGGCTGCTCTGTTGACAAGAACCTCCACTTCGTTACACCTTAAATATCCCAGGAAAGAGAAAAATGGATAAAGAAGTTGTGGTCCTTATGTAGAATGGAATATCACTCAGCCATGAAATCAACGTCATAAGGCTAGTAGCAGCATGATGAGTGGATTTAGGTACGACGATTCTAAGTGAAATAAGTCACACAGAAAAAGACACTTATCATAAGATATCACTTATAGAGGGAATGTAAAAACCGCTACCCTTGAACTGAATTACAAAACAGAACAGAGTCCCACGTTTAGAAAACACACTAGGGCTGCTTAAGGGGAAAGGTGAGGTGGGGTGATGCATAAAACAAGGGTTTCAAATTAGGTCAGACACCGTTCCATAAACCCAATATGTAATAGACAAGACCTACTCCTTGATCAGTGAATTGGACTCAACACCCCCTATTCACCGCCCAAGAATATATCTGACTAGTAAGAATCTTAAAACCTATGTTTTGATATCTCTCTGTAAGTGAGTCAAGTGGGTGTAAAGCGGCAGAAACACAGCAGTGAAAAGCAGCTAAACCCCATTATAAAAATCAATTACTTTTAAAAACCCGTGAAACAAAGACAGTGAAAGAGAGAGAAATTCTTACAAAATTCGTTCAGGGGCTGTGATGCCACCTGGATTGACCATATCTAGACCCACAGCTGATGGAGACATAAGGGTGGACACTCTTGGGGCTGAGAGGTTTGGTGAGGTTGGGTGAGGAAACGCAGACCCTTTAAAGTAATACTGCGTGGTTCCCATCCCATGGGTCCCAAATCTCCAGGTTCAAGGGCATCTTCCTACATCGAAAACATGCATGAGAAACCCAGAAGATGGTACACCGTGTGATCGGGAAAGGTTTCCAAAGCGCACCTCATTTCTCATCTCCTTATGCTCGGGTTCGCCATTCCAGCCGCTTTAGTAGCAATCTCCCTCCTTGGAGAATCAGCACCTGTAACCTCCTGTTCCGTACAGGTTGCAATTTGTCCTGAGGATGAACGGGAAGAGTGGGAACCAATGAGAGACTAGCTCTAGGTGTTGGGACAGGCACAGGTCACTCTACTTCCCCATCAGGAAGAAGAATTAACCACAGGCTCAGCCTGCCGCCCGGGACCAGAATAGGGCCTGAAGCAATCCTGCGCTTTTGCGGCCAGCTCCCAAGAAAGCGAGTTGAAAAATGGAGCTCAGGGGCACTGCAATTCACAAACCTGCAGACTTATAAATGATAACTCTCGTCCACAAATATATTGAGGGAAGGCAACGAAGAGGATTGGAAAGCAAGGCAGAATTGCAGGAAACAGATTTCAGGAGGGAGATTCGAATCGCCTTTAAAGCACAGGAAAAGCGGCAAAACCTCGACAATGATGCCCTTGGCCAAAAAGGGCGTATGCGTTTTTTCCTGAATATATTCAGGAAAAAACGCATACGCCCTTTTTGGCCAACCAAGCAACCTGGAAAGGCAAATCAGCGCTACAAAGAAGTCTCGCTTCCCATCGGTCAAAAGGGCCATGCTGAATAAAGTGTCAAAACCAGAAATGCAGGACAGGCAACGGAGAAACGGGAGCCTGGCTACGCTGATGGGCGAGATGTAAATTGCCAACAGCCTCTCTGGAGAAGTGTATGGTGTGTCCTGAAACATCTAAAAAACTCAGCTTAGAGAGCATAGGGCACTTCCACTCATGGGCGTATAAATTGGGAAAACTAAAAATCAGGAAGGCACAGGCACCCCAAAGTTTAGGGCTGCTCTGTTGACAAGAACCTCCACTTCGTTACACATTAAATATCCCAGGAAAGAAAAAAATGGATAAAGAAGTTGTGGTCCTTATGTACAATGGAATATCACTCAGCCATGAAATCAACGTCATAAGGCTAGTAGCAGCATGATGAGTGGATTTAGGTACGACGATTCTAAGTGAAATAAGTCACACAGACAAAGACACTTATCATAAGATATCACTTATAGAGGGAATGTAAAAACCGCTACCCTTGAACTGAATTACAAAACAGAACAGAGTCCCACGTTTAGAAAACACACTATGGCTGCTTAACGGGAATGGTGAGGTGGGGTGATGCATAAAACAAGGGTTTCAAATTACTTCAGATACCGTTCCATAAACCCAATATGTAATAGACAAGACCTACTCCTTGATCAGTGAATTGGACTCAACACCCCCTATTCACTGCCCAAGAATATATCTGAGTAGTAAGAATCTTAAAACCTATGTTTTGATATCTCTCTGTAAGTGACTCAAGTGGGTGTAAAGCGGCAGAAACACAGCAGTGAAAAGCAGCTAAACCCCATTATAAAAATCAATTACTTTTAAAAACCCGTGAAACAAAGACAGTGAAAGAGAGAGAAATTCTTACAAAATTCGTTCAGGGGCTGTGATGCCACCTGGATTGACCATATCTAGACCCACAGCTGATGGAGACATAAGGGTGGACACTCTTGGGGCTGAGAGGTTTGGTGAGGATGGGTGAGGAAACGCAGACCGTTTAAAGTAATACTGCGTGGTTCCCATCCCATGGGTCCCAAATCTCCAGGTTCAAGGGCATCTTCCTACATCGAAAACATTAATGAGAAACCCAGAAGATGGTACACCGTGTGATCGGGAAAGGTTTCCAAAACGCACCTTATTTCTCATCTCCTTATGCTCGGGTTCGCCATTCCAGCCGCTTTAGTAGCAATCTCCCTCCTTGGAGAATCAGCACCTTTAACCTCCTGTTCCGTACAGGTTGCAATTTGTCCTGAGGATGAACGGGAAGAGGTGGAACCAATGAGAGACTAGCTCTAGGTGTTGGGACAGGCACAGGTCACTCTACTTCCCCATCAGGAAGAAGAATTAACCACAGGCTCAGCCTGCCGCCCGGGACCAGAATAGGGCCTGAAGCAATCCTGCGCTTTTGCGGCCAGCTCCCAAGAAAGCGAGTTGAAAAATGGAGCTCAGGGGCACTGCAATTCACAAACCTGCAGACTTATAAGTGATAACTCTCGTCCACAAATATATTGAGGGAAGGAAACGAAGAGGATTGGAAAGCAAGGCAGAATTGCAGGAAACAGATTTCAGGAGGGAGATTCGAATCGCCTTTCAAGCACAGGAAAAGCGGCAAAACCTCGACAATGATGCCCTTGGCCAAAAAGGGCGTATGCGTTTTTTCCTGAATATATTCAGGAAAAAACGCATACGCCCTTTTTGGCCAACCAAGCAACCTGGAAAGGCAAATCAGCGCTACAAAGAAGTCTCGCTTCCCATCGGTCAAAAGGGCCATGCTGAATAAAGTGTCAAAACCAGAAATGCAGGACAGGCCATGGAGAAACGGGAGCCTGGCGACGCTGATGGGAGGGATGTAAATTGCCAACAGCCACTCTGGAGAAGTGTACGGTGTGTCCTGAAACATCTAAAAAACTCAGCTTAGAGAGCATAGGGCACTTCCACTCATGGGCGTATAAATTGGGAAAACTAAAAATCAGGAAGGCACAGGCACCCCAAAGTTTAGGGCTGCTCTGTTGACAAGAACCTCCACTTCGTTACACATTAAATATCCCAGGAACGAAAAAAATGGATAAAGAAGTTGTGGTCCTTATGTACAATGGAATATCACTCAGCCATGAAATCAACGTCATAAGGCTAGTAGCAGCATGATGAGTGGATTTAGGTACGACGATTCTAAGTGAAATAAGTCACACAGACAAAGACACTTATCATAAGATATCACTTATAGAGGGAATGTAAAAACCGCTACCCTTGAACTGTATTACAAAACAGAACAGAGTCCCACGTTTAGAAAACACACTATGGCTGCTTAACGGGAATGGTGAGGTGGGGTGATGCATAAAACAAGGGTTTCAAATTACTTCAGATACCGTTCCATAAACCCAATATGTAATAGACAAGACCTACTCCTTGATCAGTGAATTGGACTCAACACCCCCTATTCACTGCCCAAGAATATATCTGAGTAGTAAGAATCTTAAAACCTATGTTTTGATATCTCTCTGTAAGTGACTCAAGTGGGTGTAAAGCGGCAGAAACACAGCAGTGAAAAGCAGCTAAACCCCCATTATAAAAATCAATTACTTTTAAAAACCCGTGAAACAAAGACAGTGAAAGAGAGAGAAATTCTTACAAAATTCGTTCAGGGGCTGTGATGCCACCTGGATTGACCATATCTAGACCCACAGCTGATGGAGACATAAGGGTGGACACTCTTGGGGCTGAGAGGTTTGGTGAGGATGGGTGAGGAAACGCAGACCGTTTAAAGTAATACTGCGTGGTTCCCATCCCATGGGTCCCAAATCTCCAGGTTCAAGGGCATCTTCCTACATCGAAAACATGAATGAGAAACCCAGAAGATGGTACACCGTGTGATCGGGAAAGGTTTCCAAAACGCACCTCATTTCTCATCTCCTTATGCTCGGGTTCGCCATTCCAGCCGCTTTAGTAGCAATCTCCCTCCTTGGAGAATCAGCACCTTTAACCTCCTGTTCCGTACAGGTTGCAATTTGTCCTGAGGATGAACGGGAAGAGGTGGAACCAATGAGAGACTAGCTCTAGGTGTTGGGACAGGCACAGGTCACTCTACTTCCCCATCAGGAAGAAGAATTAACCACAGGCTCAGCCTGCCGCCCAGGACCAGAATAGGGCCTGAAGCAATCCTGCGCTTTTGCGGCCAGCTCCCAAGAAAGCGAGTTGAAAAATGGAGCTCAGGGGCACTGCAATTCACAAACCTGCAGACTTATAAATGATAACTCTCGTCCACAAATATATTGAGGGAAGGCAACGAAGAGGATTGGAAAGCAAGGCAGAATTGCAGGAAACAGATTTCAGGAGGGAGATTCGAATCGCCTTTCAAGCACAGGAAAAGCGGCAAAACCTCGACAATGATGCCCTTGGCCAAAAAGGGCGTATGCGTTTTTTCCTGAATATATTCAGGAAAAAACGCATACGCCCTTTTTGGCCAACCAAGCAACCTAGAAAGGCAAATCAGCGCTACAAAGAAGTCTCGCTTCCCATCGGTCAAAAGGGCCATGCTGAATAAAGTGTCAAAACCAGAAATGCAGGACAGGCCATGGAGAAACGGGAGCCTGGCTACGCTGATGGGAGGGATGTAAATTGCCAACAGCCACTCTGGAGAAGTGTACGGTGTGTCCTGAAACATCTAAAAAACTCAGCTTAGAGAGCACAGGTCACTTCCCCTCATGGGAGTATAAATTGGGAAAACTAAAAATCAGCAAGACACAGGCACCCCAAAGTTTAGGGCTGCTCTGTTGACAAGAACCTCCACTTCGTTACACCTTAAATATCCCAGGAAAGAGAAAAATGGATAAAGAAGTTGTGGTCCTTATGTACAATGGAATATCACTCAGCCATGAAATCAACGTCATAAGGCTAGTAGCAGCATGATGAGTGGATTTAGGTACGACGATTCTAAGTGAAATAAGTCACACAGAAAAAGACACTTATCATAAGATATCACTTATAGAGGGAATGTAAAAACCGCTACCCTTGAACTGAATTACAAAACAGAACAGAGTCCCACGTTTAGAAAACACACTAGGGCTGCTTAAGGGGAAAGGTGAGGTGGGGTGATGCATAAAACAAGGGTTTCAAATTAGCTCAGATACCGTTCCATAAACCCAATATGTAATAGACAAGACCTACTCCTTGATCAGTGAATTGGACTCAACACCCCCTATTCACCGCCCAAGAATATATCTGACTAGTAAGAATCTTAAAACCTATGTTTTGATATCTCTCTGTAAGTGAGTCAAGTGGGTGTAAAGCGGCAGAAACACAGCAGTGAAAAGCAGCTAAACCCCATTATAAAAATCAATTACTTTTAAAAACCCGTGAAACAAAGACAGTGAAAGAGAGAGAAATTCTTACAAAATTCGTTCAGGGGCTGTGATGCCACCTGGATTGACCATATCTAGACCCACAGCTGATGGAGACATAAGGGTGGACACTCTTGGGGCTGAGAGTTTTGGTGAGGTTGGGTGAGGAAACGCAGACCCTTTAAAGTAATACTGCGTGGTTCCCATCCCATGGGTCCCAAATCTCCAGGTTCAAGGGCATCTTCCTACATCGAAAACATGCTTGAGAAACCCAGAAGATGGTACACCGTGTGATCGGGAAAGGTTTCCAAAGCGCACCTCATTTCTCATCTCCTTATGCTCGGGTTCGCCATTCCAGCCGCTTTAGTAGCAATCTCCCTCCTTGGAGAATCAGCACCTGTAACCTCCTGTTCCGTACAGGTTGCAATTTGTCCTGAGGATGAACGGGAAGAGTGGGAACCAATGAGAGACTAGCTCTAGGTGTTGGGACAGGCACAGGTCACTCTACTTCCCCATCAAGAAGAATAATTAACCACAGGCTCAGCCTGCCGCCCGGGACCAGAATAGGGCCTGAAGCAATCCTGCGCTTTTGCGGCCAGCTCCCAAGAAAGCGAGTTGAAAAATGGAGCTCAGGGGCACTGCAATTCACAAACCTGCAGACTTATAAATGATAACTCTCGTCCACAAATATATTGAGGGAAGGCAACGAAGAGGATTGGAAAGCAAGGCAGAATTGCAGGAAACAGATTTCAGGAGGGAGATTCGAATCGCCTTTAAAGCACAGGAAAAGCGGCAAAACCTCGACAATGATGCCCTTGGCCAAAAAGGGCGTATGCGTTTTTTCCTGAATATATTCAGGAAAAAACGCATACGCCCTTTTTGGCCAACCAAGCAACCTGGAAAGGCAAATCAGCGCTACAAAGAAGTCTCGCTTCCCATCGGTCAAAAGGGCCATGCTGAATAAAGTGTCAAAACCAGAAATGCAGGACAGGCCATGGAGAAACGGGAGCCTGGCTACGCTGATGGGCGGGATGTAAATTGCCAAACGCCACTCTGGAGAAGTGTACGGTGTGTCCTGAAACATCTAAAAAACTCAGCTTAGAGAGCACAGGGCACTTCCACTCATGGGCGTATAAATTGGGAAAACTAAAAATCAGCAAGACACAGGCACCCCAAAGTTTAGGGCTGCTCTGTTGACAAGAACCTCCACTTCGTTACACCTTAAATATCCCCGGAAAGAGAAAAATGGATAAAGAAGTTGTGGTCCTTATGTACAATGGAATATCACTCAGCCAAGAAATCAACGTCATAAGGCTAGTAGCAGCATGATGAGTGGATTTAGGTACGACGATTCTAAGTGAAATAAGTCACACAGAAAAAGACACTTATCATAAGATATCACTTATAGAGGGAATGTAAAAACCACTACCCTTGAACTGAATTACAAAACAGAACAGAGTCCCACGTTTAGAAAACACACTAGGGCTGCTTAAGGGGAAAGGTGAGGTGGGGTGATGCATAAAACAAGGGTTTCAAATTAGCTCAGATACCGTTCCATAAACCCAATATGTAATAGACAAGACCTACTCCTTGATCAGTGAATTGGACTCAACACCCCCTATTCACCGCCCAAGAATATATCTGACTAGTAAGAATCTTAAAACCTATGTTTTGATATCTCTCTGTAAGTGAGTCAAGTGGGTGTAAAGCGGCAGAAACACAGCAGTGAAAAGCAGCTAAACCCCATTATAAAAATCAATTACTTTTAAAAACCCGTGAAACAAAGACAGTGAAAGAGAGAGAAATTCTTACAAAATTCGTTCAGGGGCTGTGATGCCACCTGGATTGACCATATCTAGACCCACAGCTGATGGAGACATAAGGGTGGACACTCTTGGGGCTGAGAGGTTTGGTGAGGTTGGGTGAGGAAACGCAGACCCTTTAAAGTAATACTGCGTGGTTCCCATCCCATGGGTCCCAAATCTCCAGGTTCAAGGGCATCTTCCTACATCGAAAACATGCATGAGAAACCCAGAAGATGGTACACCGTGTGATCGGGAAAGGTTTCCAAAGCGCACCTCATTTCTCATCTCCTTATGCTCGGGTTCGCCATTCCAGCCGCTTTAGTAGCAATCTCCCTCCTTGGAGAATCAGCACCTGTAACCTCCTGTTCCGTACAGGTTGCAATTTGTCCTGAGGATGAACGGGAAGAGTGGGAACCAATGAGAGACTAGCTCTAGGTGTTGGGACAGGCACAGGTCACTCTACTTCCCCATCAGGAAGAAGAATTAACCACAGGCTCAGCCTGCCGCCCTGGACCAGAATAGGGCCTGAAGCAATCCTGCGCTTTTGCGGCCAGCTCCCAAGAAAGCGAGTTGAAAAATGGAGCTCAGGGGCACTGCAATTCACAAACCTGCAGACTTATAAATGATAACTCTCGTCCACAAATATATTGAGGGAAGGCAACGAAGAGGATTGGAAAGCAAGGCAGAATTGCAGGAAACAGATTTCAGGAGGGAGATTCGAATCGCCTTTAAAGCACAGGAAAAGCGGCAAAACCTCGACAATGATGCCCTTGGCCAAAAAGGGCGTATGCGTTTTTTCCTGAATATATTCAGGAAAAAACGCATACGCCCTTTTTGGCCAACCAAGCAACCTGGAAAGGCAAATCAGCGCTACAAAGAAGTCTCGCTTCCCATCGGTCAAAAGGGCCATGCTGAATAAAGTGTCAAAACCAGAAATGCAGGACAGGCCATGGAGAAACGGGAGCCTGGCTACGCTGATGGGCGGGATGTAAATTGCCAACAGCCACTCTGGAGAAGTGTACGGTGTGTCCTGAAACATCTAAAAAACTCAGCTTAGAGAGCACAGGGCACTTCCACTCATGGGCGTATAAATTGGGAAAACTAAAAATCAGCAAGACACAGGCACCCCAAAGTTTAGGGCTGCTCTGTTGACAAGAACCTCCATTTCATTACACCTTAAATATCCCCGGAAAGAGAAAAATGGATAAAGAAGTTGTGGTCCTTATGTACAATGGAATATCACTCAGCCAAGAAATCAACGTCATAAGGCTAGTAGCAGCATGATGAGTGGATTTAGGTACGACGATTCTAAGTGAAATAAGTCACACAGAAAAAGACACTTATCATAAGATATCACTTATAGAGGGAATGTAAAAACCGCTACCCTTGAACTGAATTACAAAACAGAACAGAGTCCCACGTTTAGAAAACACACTAGGGCTGCTTAAGGGGAAAGGTGAGGTGGGGTGATGCATAAAACAAGGGTTTCAAATTAGCTCAGATACCGTTCCATAAACCCAATATGTAATAGACAAGACCTACTCCTTGATCAGTGAATTGGACTCAACACCCCCTATTCACCGCCCAAGAATATATCTGACTAGTAAGAATCTTAAAACCTATGTTTTGATATCTCTCTGTAAGTGAGTCAAGTGGGTGTAAAGCGGCAGAAACACAGCAGTGAAAAGCAGCTAAACCCCATTATAAAAATCAATTACTTTTAAAAACCCGTGAAACAAAGACAGTGAAAGAGAGAGAAATTCTTACAAAATTCGTTCAGGGGCTGTGATGCCACCTGGATTGACCATATCTAGACCCACAGCTGATGGAGACATAAGGGTGGACACTCTTGGGGCTGAGAGGTTTGGTGAGGTTGGGTGAGGAAACGCAGACCCTTTAAAGTAATACTGCGTGGTTCCCATCCCATGGGTCCCAAATCTCCAGGTTCAAGGGCATCTTCCTACATCGAAAACATGCATGAGAAACCCAGAAGATGGTACACCGTGTGATCGGGAAAGGTTTCCAAAGCGCACCTCATTTCTCATCTCCTTATGCTCGGGTTCGCCATTCCAGCCGCTTTAGTAGCAATCTCCCTCCTTGGAGAATCAGCACCTGTAACCTCCTGTTCCGTACAGGTTGCAATTTGTCCTGAGGATGAACGGGAAGAGTGGGAACCAATGAGAGACTAGCTCTAGGTGTTGGGACAGGCACAGGTCACTCTACTTCCCCATCAGGAAGAAGAATTAACCACAGGCTCAGCCTGCCGCCCTGGACCAGAATAGGGCCTGAAGCAATCCTGCGCTTTTGCGGCCAGCTCCCAAGAAAGCGAGTTGAAAAATGGAGCTCAGGGGCACTGCAATTCACAAACCTGCAGACTTATAAATGATAACTCTCGTCCACAAATATATTGAGGGAAGGCAACGAAGAGGATTGGAAAGCAAGGCAGAATTGCAGGAAACAGATTTCAGGAGGGAGATTCGAATCGCCTTTAAAGCACAGGAAAAGCGGCAAAACCTCGACAATGATGCCCTTGGCCAAAAAGGGCGTATGCGTTTTTTCCTGAATATATTCAGGAAAAAACGCATACGCCCTTTTTGGCCAACCAAGCAACCTGGAAAGGCAAATCAGCGCTACAAAGAAGTCTCGCTTCCCATCGGTCAAAAGGGCCATGCTGAATAAAGTGTCAAAACCAGAAATGCAGGACAGGCCATGGAGAAACGGGAGCCTGGCTACGCTGATGGGCGGGATGTAAATTGCCAACAGCCACTCTGGAGAAGTGTACGGTGTGTCCTGAAACATCTAAAAAACTCAGCTTAGAGAGCACAGGGCACTTCCACTCATGGGCGTATAAATTGGGAAAACTAAAAATCAGCAAGACACAGGCACCCCAAAGTTTAGGGCTGCTCTGTTGACAAGAACCTCCATTTCATTACACCTTAAATATCCCCGGAAAGAGAAAAATGGATAAAGAAGTTGTGGTCCTTATGTACAATGGAATATCACTCAGCCAAGAAATCAACGTCATAAGGCTAGTAGCAGCATGATGAGTGGATTTAGGTACGACGATTCTAAGTGAAATAAGTCACACAGAAAAAGACACTTATCATAAGATATCACTTATAGAGGGAATGTAAAAACCGCTACCCTTGAACTGAATTACAAAACAGAACAGAGTCCCACGTTTAGAAAACACACTAGGGCTGCTTAAGGGGAAAGGTGAGGTGGGGTGATGCATAAAACAAGGGTTTCAAATTAGCTCAGATACCGTTCCATAAACCCAATATGTAATAGACAAGACCTACTCCTTGATCAGTGAATTGGACTCAACACCCCCTATTCACCGCCCAAGAATATATCTGACTAGTAAGAATCTTAAAACCTATGTTTTGATATCTCTCTGTAAGTGAGTCAAGTGGGTGTAAAGCGGCAGAAACACAGCAGTGAAAAGCAGCTAAACCCCATTATAAAAATCAATTACTTTTAAAAACCCGTGAAACAAAGACAGTGAAAGAGAGAGAAATTCTTACAAAATTCGTTCAGGGGCTGTGATGCCACCTGGATTGACCATATCTAGACCCACAGCTGATGGAGACATAAGGGTGGACACTCTTGGGGCTGAGAGGTTTGGTGAGTTTGGGTGAGGAAACGCAGACCCTTTAAAGTAATACTGCGTGGTTCCCATCCCATGGGTCCCAAATCTCCAGGTTCAAGGGCATCTTCCTACATCGAAAACATGCATGAGAAACCCAGAAGATGGTACACCGTGTGATCGGGAAAGGTTTCCAAAACGCACCTCATTTCTCATCTCCTTATGCTCGGGTTCGCCATTCCAGCCGCTTTAGTAGCAATCTCCCTCCTTGGAGAATCAGCACCTGTAACCTCCTGTTCCGTACAGGTTGCAATTTGTCCTGAGGATGAACGGGAATAGTGGGAACCAATCAGAGACTAGCTCTAGGTGTTGGGACAGGCACAGGTCACTCTACTTCCCCATCAGGAAGAAGAATTAACCACAGGCTCAGCCTGCCGCCCGGGACCAGAATAGGGCCTGAAGCAATCCTGCGCTTTTGCGGCCAGCTCCCAAGAAAGCGAGTTGAAAAATGGAGCTCAGGGGCACTGCAATTCACAAACCTGCAGACTTATAAATGATAACTCTCGTCCACAAATATATTGAGGGAAGGAAACGAAGAGGATTGGAAAGCAAGGCAGAATTGCAGGAAACAGATTTCAGGAGGGAGATTCGAATCGCCTTTCAAGCACAGGAAAAGCGGCAAAACCTCGACAATGATGCCCTTGGCCAAAAAGGGCGTATGCGTTTTTTCCTGAATATATTCAGGAAAAAACGCATACGCCCTTTTTGGCCAACCAAGCAACCTGGAAAGGCAAATCAGCGCTACAAAGAAGTCTCGCTTCCCATCGGTCAAAAGGGCCATGCTGAATAAAGTGTCAAAACCAGAAATGCAGGACAGGCCATGGAGAAACGGGAGCCTGGCTACGCTGATGGGAGGGATGTAAATTGCCAACAGCCACTCTGGAGAAGTGTACGGTGTGTCCTGAAACATCTAAAAAACTCAGCTTAGAGAGCACAGGGCACTTCCACTCATGGGCGTATAAATTGGGAAAACTAAAAATCAGCAAGACACAGGCACCCCAAAGTTTAGGGCTGCTCTGTTGACAAGAACCTCCACTTCGTTACACCTTAAATATCCCAGGAAAGAGAAAAATGGATAAAGAAGTTGTGGTCCTTATGTAGAATGGAATATCACTCAGCCATGAAATCAACGTCATAAGGCTAGTAGCAGCATGATGAGTGGATTTAGGTACGACGATTCTAAGTGAAATAAGTCACACAGAAAAAGACACTTATCATAAGATATCACTTATAGAGGGAATGTAAAAACCGCTACCCTTGAACTGAATTACAAAACAGAACAGAGTCCCACGTTTAGAAAACACACTAGGGCTGCTTAAGGGGAAAGGTGAGGTGGGGTGATGCATAAAACAAGGGTTTCAAATTAGGTCAGACACCGTTCCATAAACCCAATATGTAATAGACAAGACCTACTCCTTGATCAGTGAATTGGACTCAACACCCCCTATTCACCGCCCAAGAATATATCTGACTAGTAAGAATCTTAAAACCTATGTTTTGATATCTCTCTGTAAGTGAGTCAAGTGGGTGTAAAGCGGCAGAAACACAGCAGTGAAAAGCAGCTAAACCCCATTATAAAAATCAATTACTTTTAAAAACCCGTGAAACAAAGACAGTGAAAGAGAGAGAAATTCTTACAAAATTCGTTCAGGGGCTGTGATGCCACCTGGATTGACCATATCTAGACCCACAGCTGATGGAGACATAAGGGTGGACACTCTTGGGGCTGAGAGGTTTGGTGAGGTTGGGTGAGGAAACGCAGACCCTTTAAAGTAATACTGCGTGGTTCCCATCCCATGGGTCCCAAATCTCCAGGTTCAAGGGCATCTTCCTACATCGAAAACATGCATGAGAAACCCAGAAGATGGTACACCGTGTGATCGGGAAAGGTTTCCAAAGCGCACCTCATTTCTCATCTCCTTATGCTCGGGTTCGCCATTCCAGCCGCTTTAGTAGCAATCTCCCTCCTTGGAGAATCAGCACCTGTAACCTCCTGTTCCGTACAGGTTGCAATTTGTCCTGAGGATGAACGGGAAGAGTGGGAACCAATGAGAGACTAGCTCTAGGTGTTGGGACAGGCACAGGTCACTCTACTTCCCCATCAGGAAGAAGAATTAACCACAGGCTCAGCCTGCCGCCCGGGACCAGAATAGGGCCTGAAGCAATCCTGCGCTTTTGCGGCCAGCTCCCAAGAAAGCGAGTTGAAAAATGGAGCTCAGGGGCACTGCAATTCACAAACCTGCAGACTTATAAATGATAACTCTCGTCCACAAATATATTGAGGGAAGGCAACGAAGAGGATTGGAAAGCAAGGCAGAATTGCAGGAAACAGATTTCAGGAGGGAGATTCGAATCGCCTTTAAAGCACAGGAAAAGCGGCAAAACCTCGACAATGATGCCCTTGGCCAAAAAGGGCGTATGCGTTTTTTCCTGAATATATTCAGGAAAAAACGCATACGCCCTTTTTGGCCAACCAAGCAACCTGGAAAGGCAAATCAGCGCTACAAAGAAGTCTCGCTTCCCATCGGTCAAAAGGGCCATGCTGAATAAAGTGTCAAAACCAGAAATGCAGGACAGGCAACGGAGAAACGGGAGCCTGGCTACGCTGATGGGCGAGATGTAAATTGCCAACAGCCTCTCTGGAGAAGTGTATGGTGTGTCCTGAAACATCTAAAAAACTCAGCTTAGAGAGCATAGGGCACTTCCACTCATGGGCGTATAAATTGGGAAAACTAAAAATCAGGAAGGCACAGGCACCCCAAAGTTTAGGGCTGCTCTGTTGACAAGAACCTCCACTTCGTTACACATTAAATATCCCAGGAAAGAAAAAAATGGATAAAGAAGTTGTGGTCCTTATGTACAATGGAATATCACTCAGCCATGAAATCAACGTCATAAGGCTAGTAGCAGCATGATGAGTGGATTTAGGTACGACGATTCTAAGTGAAATAAGTCACACAGACAAAGACACTTATCATAAGATATCACTTATAGAGGGAATGTAAAAACCGCTACCCTTGAACTGAATTACAAAACAGAACAGAGTCCCACGTTTAGAAAACACACTATGGCTGCTTAACGGGAATGGTGAGGTGGGGTGATGCATAAAACAAGGGTTTCAAATTACTTCAGATACCGTTCCATAAACCCAATATGTAATAGACAAGACCTACTCCTTGATCAGTGAATTGGACTCAACACCCCCTATTCACTGCCCAAGAATATATCTGAGTAGTAAGAATCTTAAAACCTATGTTTTGATATCTCTCTGTAAGTGACTCAAGTGGGTGTAAAGCGGCAGAAACACAGCAGTGAAAAGCAGCTAAACCCCATTATAAAAATCAATTACTTTTAAAAACCCGTGAAACAAAGACAGTGAAAGAGAGAGAAATTCTTACAAAATTCGTTCAGGGGCTGTGATGCCACCTGGATTGACCATATCTAGACCCACAGCTGATGGAGACATAAGGGTGGACACTCTTGGGGCTGAGAGGTTTGGTGAGGATGGGTGAGGAAACGCAGACCGTTTAAAGTAATACTGCGTGGTTCCCATCCCATGGGTCCCAAATCTCCAGGTTCAAGGGCATCTTCCTACATCGAAAACATTAATGAGAAACCCAGAAGATGGTACACCGTGTGATCGGGAAAGGTTTCCAAAACGCACCTCATTTCTCATCTCCTTATGCTCGGGTTCGCCATTCCAGCCGCTTTAGTAGCAATCTCCCTCCTTGGAGAATCAGCACCTTTAACCTCCTGTTCCGTACAGGTTGCAATTTGTCCTGAGGATGAACGGGAAGAGGTGGAACCAATGAGAGACTAGCTCTAGGTGTTGGGACAGGCACAGGTCACTCTACTTCCCCATCAGGAAGAAGAATTAACCACAGGCTCAGCCTGCCGCCCGGGACCAGAATAGGGCCTGAAGCAATCCTGCGCTTTTGCGGCCAGCTCCCAAGAAAGCGAGTTGAAAAATGGAGCTCAGGGGCACTGCAATTCACAAACCTGCAGACTTATAAATGATAACTCTCGTCCACAAATATATTGAGGGAAGGAAACGAAGAGGATTGGAAAGCAAGGCAGAATTGCAGGAAACAGATTTCAGGAGGGAGATTCGAATCGCCTTTCAAGCACAGGAAAAGCGGCAAAACCTCGACAATGATGCCCTTGGCCAAAAAGGGCGTATGCGTTTTTTCCTGAATATATTCAGGAAAAAACGCATACGCCCTTTTTGGCCAACCAAGCAACCTGGAAAGGCAAATCAGCGCTACAAAGAAGTCTCGCTTCCCATCGGTCAAAAGGGCCATGCTGAATAAAGTGTCAAAACCAGAAATGCAGGACAGGCCATGGAGAAACGGGAGCCTGGCTACGCTGATGGGAGGGATGTAAATTGCCAACAGCCACTCTGGAGAAGTGTACGGTGTGTCCTGAAACATCTAAAAAACTCAGCTTAGAGAGCATAGGGCACTTCCACTCATGGGCGTATAAATTGGGAAAACTAAAAATCAGGAAGGCACAGGCACCCCAAAGTTTAGGGCTGCTCTGTTGACAAGAACCTCCACTTCGTTACACATTAAATATCCCAGGAACGAAAAAAATGGATAAAGAAGTTGTGGTCCTTATGTACAATGGAATATCACTCAGCCATGAAATCAACGTCATAAGGCTAGTAGCAGCATGATGAGTGGATTTAGGTACGACGATTCTAAGTGAAATAAGTCACACAGACAAAGACACTTATCATAAGATATCACTTATAGAGGGAATGTAAAAACCGCTACCCTTGAACTGAATTACAAAACAGAACAGAGTCCCACGTTTAGAAAACACACTATGGCTGCTTAACGGGAATGGTGAGGTGGGGTGATGCATAAAACAAGGGTTTCAAATTACTTCAGATACCGTTCCATAAACCCAATATGTAATAGACAAGACCTACTCCTTGATCAGTGAATTGGACTCAACACCCCCTATTCACTGCCCAAGAATATATCTGAGTAGTAAGAATCTTAAAACCTATGTTTTGATATCTCTCTGTAAGTGACTCAAGTGGGTGTAAAGCGGCAGAAACACAGCAGTGAAAAGCAGCTAAACCCCCATTATAAAAATCAATTACTTTTAAAAACCCGTGAAACAAAGACAGTGAAAGAGAGAGAAATTCTTACAAAATTCGTTCAGGGGCTGTGATGCCACCTGGATTGACCATATCTAGACCCACAGCTGATGGAGACATAAGGGTGGACACTCTTGGGGCTGAGAGGTTTGGTGAGGATGGGTGAGGAAACGCAGACCGTTTAAAGTAATACTGCGTGGTTCCCATCCCATGGGTCCCAAATCTCCAGGTTCAAGGGCATCTTCCTACATCGAAAACATGCATGAGAAACCCAGAAGATGGTACACCGTGTGATCGGGAAAGGTTTCCAAAACGCACCTCATTTCTCATCTCCTTATGCTCGGGTTCGCCATTCCAGCCGCTTTAGTAGCAATCTCCCTCCTTGGAGAATCAGCACCTTTAACCTCCTGTTCCGTACAGGTTGCAATTTGTCCTGAGGATGAACGGGAAGAGGTGGAACCAATGAGAGACTAGCTCTAGGTGTTGGGACAGGCACAGGTCACTCTACTTCCCCATCAGGAAGAAGAATTAACCACAGGCTCAGCCTGCCGCCCAGGACCAGAATAGGGCCTGAAGCAATCCTGCGCTTTTGCGGCCAGCTCCCAAGAAAGCGAGTTGAAAAATGGAGCTCAGGGGCACTGCAATTCACAAACCTGCAGACTTATAAATGATAACTCTCGTCCACAAATATATTGAGGGAAGGCAACGAAGAGGATTGGAAAGCAAGGCAGAATTGCAGGAAACAGATTTCAGGAGGGAGATTCGAATCGCCTTTCAAGCACAGGAAAAGCGGCAAAACCTCGACAATGATGCCCTTGGCCAAAAAGGGCGTATGCGTTTTTTCCTGAATATATTCAGGAAAAAACGCATACGCCCTTTTTGGCCAACCAAGCAACCTAGAAAGGCAAATCAGCGCTACAAAGAAGTCTCGCTTCCCATCGGTCAAAAGGGCCATGCTGAATAAAGTGTCAAAACCAGAAATGCAGGACAGGCCATGGAGAAACGGGAGCCTGGCTACGCTGATGGGAGGGATGTAAATTGCCAACAGCCACTCTGGAGAAGTGTACGGTGTGTCCTGAAACATCTAAAAAACTCAGCTTAGAGAGCACAGGTCACTTCCCCTCATGGGAGTATAAATTGGGAAAACTAAAAATCAGCAAGACACAGGCACCCCAAAGTTTAGGGCTGCTCTGTTGACAAGAACCTCCACTTCGTTACACCTTAAATATCCCAGGAAAGAGAAAAATGGATAAAGAAGTTGTGGTCCTTATGTACAATGGAATATCACTCAGCCATGAAATCAACGTCATAAGGCTAGTAGCAGCATGATGAGTGGATTTAGGTACGACGATTCTAAGTGAAATAAGTCACACAGAAAAAGACACTTATCATAAGATATCACTTATAGAGGGAATGTAAAAACCGCTACCCTTGAACTGAATTACAAAACAGAACAGAGTCCCACGTTTAGAAAACACACTAGGGCTGCTTAAGGGGAAAGGTGAGGTGGGGTGATGCATAAAACAAGGGTTTCAAATTAGCTCAGATACCGTTCCATAAACCCAATATGTAATAGACAAGACCTACTCCTTGATCAGTGAATTGGACTCAACACCCCCTATTCACCGCCCAAGAATATATCTGACTAGTAAGAATCTTAAAACCTATGTTTTGATATCTCTCTGTAAGTGAGTCAAGTGGGTGTAAAGCGGCAGAAACACAGCAGTGAAAAGCAGCTAAACCCCATTATAAAAATCAATTACTTTTAAAAACCCGTGAAACAAAGACAGTGAAAGAGAGAGAAATTCTTACAAAATTCGTTCAGGGGCTGTGATGCCACCTGGATTGACCATATCTAGACCCACAGCTGATGGAGACATAAGGGTGGACACTCTTGGGGCTGAGAGTTTTGGTGAGGTTGGGTGAGGAAACGCAGACCCTTTAAAGTAATACTGCGTGGTTCCCATCCCATGGGTCCCAAATCTCCAGGTTCAAGGGCATCTTCCTACATCGAAAACATGCTTGAGAAACCCAGAAGATGGTACACCGTGTGATCGGGAAAGGTTTCCAAAGCGCACCTCATTTCTCATCTCCTTATGCTCGGGTTCGCCATTCCAGCCGCTTTAGTAGCAATCTCCCTCCTTGGAGAATCAGCACCTGTAACCTCCTGTTCCGTACAGGTTGCAATTTGTCCTGAGGATGAACGGGAAGAGTGGGAACCAATGAGAGACTAGCTCTAGGTGTTGGGACAGGCACAGGTCACTCTACTTCCCCATCAAGAAGAATAATTAACCACAGGCTCAGCCTGCCGCCCGGGACCAGAATAGGGCCTGAAGCAATCCTGCGCTTTTGCGGCCAGCTCCCAAGAAAGCGAGTTGAAAAATGGAGCTCAGGGGCACTGCAATTCACAAACCTGCAGACTTATAAATGATAACTCTCGTCCACAAATATATTGAGGGAAGGCAACGAAGAGGATTGGAAAGCAAGGCAGAATTGCAGGAAACAGATTTCAGGAGGGAGATTCGAATCGCCTTTAAAGCACAGGAAAAGCGGCAAAACCTCGACAATGATGCCCTTGGCCAAAAAGGGCGTATGCGTTTTTTCCTGAATATATTCAGGAAAAAACGCATACGCCCTTTTTGGCCAACCAAGCAACCTGGAAAGGCAAATCAGCGCTACAAAGAAGTCTCGCTTCCCATCGGTCAAAAGGGCCATGCTGAATAAAGTGTCAAAACCAGAAATGCAGGACAGGCCATGGAGAAACGGGAGCCTGGCTACGCTGATGGGCGGGATGTAAATTGCCAAACGCCACTCTGGAGAAGTGTACGGTGTGTCCTGAAACATCTAAAAAACTCAGCTTAGAGAGCACAGGGCACTTCCACTCATGGGCGTATAAATTGGGAAAACTAAAAATCAGCAAGACACAGGCACCCCAAAGTTTAGGGCTGCTCTGTTGACAAGAACCTCCACTTCGTTACACCTTAAATATCCCCGGAAAGAGAAAAATGGATAAAGAAGTTGTGGTCCTTATGTACAATGGAATATCACTCAGCCAAGAAATCAACGTCATAAGGCTAGTAGCAGCATGATGAGTGGATTTAGGTACGACGATTCTAAGTGAAATAAGTCACACAGAAAAAGACACTTATCATAAGATATCACTTATAGAGGGAATGTAAAAACCGCTACCCTTGAACTGAATTACAAAACAGAACAGAGTCCCACGTTTAGAAAACACACTAGGGCTGCTTAAGGGGAAAGGTGAGGTGGGGTGATGCATAAAACAAGGGTTTCAAATTAGCTCAGATACCGTTCCATAAACCCAATATGTAATAGACAAGACCTACTCCTTGATCAGTGAATTGGACTCAACACCCCCTATTCACCGCCCAAGAATATATCTGACTAGTAAGAATCTTAAAACCTATGTTTTGATATCTCTCTGTAAGTGAGTCAAGTGGGTGTAAAGCGGCAGAAACACAGCAGTGAAAAGCAGCTAAACCCCATTATAAAAATCAATTACTTTTAAAAACCCGTGAAACAAAGACAGTGAAAGAGAGAGAAATTCTTACAAAATTCGTTCAGGGGCTGTGATGCCACCTGGATTGACCATATCTAGACCCACAGCTGATGGAGACATAAGGGTGGACACTCTTGGGGCTGAGAGGTTTGGTGAGGTTGGGTGAGGAAACGCAGACCCTTTAAAGTAATACTGCGTGGTTCCCATCCCATGGGTCCCAAATCTCCAGGTTCAAGGGCATCTTCCTACATCGAAAACATGCATGAGAAACCCAGAAGATGGTACACCGTGTGATCGGGAAAGGTTTCCAAAGCGCACCTCATTTCTCATCTCCTTATGCTCGGGTTCGCCATTCCAGCCGCTTTAGTAGCAATCTCCCTCCTTGGAGAATCAGCACCTGTAACCTCCTGTTCCGTACAGGTTGCAATTTGTCCTGAGGATGAACGGGAAGAGTGGGAACCAATGAGAGACTAGCTCTAGGTGTTGGGACAGGCACAGGTCACTCTACTTCCCCATCAGGAAGAAGAATTAACCACAGGCTCAGCCTGCCGCCCTGGACCAGAATAGGGCCTGAAGCAATCCTGCGCTTTTGCGGCCACCTCCCAAGAAAGCGAGTTGAAAAATGGAGCTCAGGGGCACTGCAATTCACAAACCTGCAGACTTATAAATGATAACTCTCGTCCACAAATATATTGAGGGAAGGCAACGAAGAGGATTGGAAAGCAAGGCAGAATTGCAGGAAACAGATTTCAGGAGGGAGATTCGAATCGCCTTTAAAGCACAGGAAAAGCGGCAAAACCTCGACAATGATGCCCTTGGCCAAAAAGGGCGTATGCGTTTTTTCCTGAATATATTCAGGAAAAAACGCATACGCCCTTTTTGGCCAACCAAGCAACCTGGAAAGGCAAATCAGCGCTACAAAGAAGTCTCGCTTCCCATCGGTCAAAAGGGCCATGCTGAATAAAGTGTCAAAACCAGAAATGCAGGACAGGCCATGGAGAAACGGGAGCCTGGCTACGCTGATGGGCGGGATGTAAATTGCCAACAGCCACTCTGGAGAAGTGTACGGTGTGTCCTGAAACATCTAAAAAACTCAGCTTAGAGAGCACAGGGCACTTCCACTCATGGGCGTATAAATTGGGAAAACTAAAAATCAGCAAGACACAGGCACCCCAAAGTTTAGGGCTGCTCTGTTGACAAGAACCTCCATTTCATTACACCTTAAATATCCCCGGAAAGAGAAAAATGGATAAAGAAGTTGTGGTCCTTATGTACAATGGAATATCACTCAGCCAAGAAATCAACGTCATAAGGCTAGTAGCAGCATGATGAGTGGATTTAGGTACGACGATTCTAAGTGAAATAAGTCACACAGAAAAAGACACTTATCATAAGATATCACTTATAGAGGGAATGTAAAAACCGCTACCCTTGAACTGAATTACAAAACAGAACAGAGTCCCACGTTTAGAAAACACACTAGGGCTGCTTAAGGGGAAAGGGGAGGTGGGGTGATGCATAAAACAAGGGTTTCAAATTAGCTCAGATACCGTTCCATAAACCCAATATGTAATAGACAAGACCTACTCCTTGATCAGTGAATTGGACTCAACACCCCCTATTCACCGCCCAAGAATATATCTGACTAGTAAGAATCTTAAAACCTATGTTTTGATATCTCTCTGTAAGTGAGTCAAGTGGGTGTAAAGCGGCAGAAACACAGCAGTGAAAAGCAGCTAAACCCCATTATAAAAATCAATTACTTTTAAAAACCCGTGAAACAAAGACAGTGAAAGAGAGAGAAATTCTTACAAAATTCGTTCAGGGGCTGTGATGCCACCTGGATTGACCATATCTAGACCCACAGCTGATGGAGACATAAGGGTGGACACTCTTGGGGCTGAGAGGTTTGGTGAGTTTGGGTGAGGAAACGCAGACCCTTTAAAGTAATACTGCGTGGTTCCCATCCCATGGGTCCCAAATCTCCAGGTTCAAGGGCATCTTCCTACATCGAAAACATGCATGAGAAACCCAGAAGATGGTACACCGTGTGATCGGGAAAGGTTTCCAAAACGCACCTCATTTCTCATCTCCTTATGCTCGGGTTCGCCATTCCAGCCGCTTTAGTAGCAATCTCCCTCCTTGGAGAATCAGCACCTGTAACCTCCTGTTCCGTACAGGTTGCAATTTGTCCTGAGGATGAACGGGAATAGTGGGAACCAATCAGAGACTAGCTCTAGGTGTTGGGACAGGCACAGGTCACTCTACTTCCCCATCAGGAAGAAGAATTAACCACAGGCTCAGCCTGCCGCCCGGGACCAGAATAGGGCCTGAAGCAATCCTGCGCTTTTGCGGCCAGCTCCCAAGAAAGCGAGTTGAAAAATGGAGCTCAGGGGCACTGCAATTCACAAACCTGCAGACTTATAAATGATAACTCTCGTCCACAAATATATTGAGGGAAGGCAACGAAGAGGATTGGAAAGCAAGGCAGAATTGCAGGAAACAGATTTCAGGAGGGAGATTCGAATCGCCTTTAAAGCACAGGAAAAGCGGCAAAACCTCGACAATGATGCCCTTGGCCAAAAAGGGCGTATGCGTTTTTTCCTGAATATATTCAGGAAAAAACGCATACGCCCTTTTTGGCCAACCAAGCAACCTGGAAAGGCAAATCAGCGCTACAAAGAAGTCTCGCTTCCCATCGGTCAAAAGGGCCATGCTGAATAAAGTGTCAAAACCAGAAATGCAGGGCAGGCCATGGAGAAACGGGAGCCTGGCTACGCTGATGGGAGGGATGTAAATTGCCAACAGCCACTCTGGAGAAGTGTACGGTGTGTCCTGAAACATCTAAAAAACTCAGCTTAGAGAGCACAAGGCACTTCCACTCATGGGCGTATAAATTGGGAAAACTAAAAATCAGCAAGACACAGGCACCCCAAAGTTTAGGGCTGCTCTGTTGACAAGAACCTCCACTTCGTTACACCTTAAATATCCCAGGAAAGAGAAAAATGGATAAAGAAGTTGTGGTCCTTATGTACAATGGAATATCACTCAGCCATGAAATCAACGTCATAAGGCTAGTAGCAGCATGATGAGTGGATTTAGGTACGACGATTCTAAGTGAAATAAGTCACACAGAAAAAGACACTTATCATAAGATATCACTTATAGAGGGAATGTAAAAACCGCTACCCTTGAACTGAATTACAAAACAGAACAGAGTCCCACGTTTAGAAAACACACTAGGGCTGCTTAAGGGGAAAGGTGAGGTGGGGTGATGCATAAAACAAGGGTTTCAAATTAGGTCAGACACCGTTCCATAAACCCAATATGTAATAGACAAGACCTACTCCTTGATCAGTGAATTGGACTCAACACCCCCTATTCACCGCCCAAGAATATATCTGACTAGTAAGAATCTTAAAACCTATGTTTTGATATCTCTCTGTAAGTGAGTCAAGTGGGTGTAAAGCGGCAGAAACACAGCAGTGAAAAGCAGCTAAACCCCATTATAAAAATCAATTACTTTTAAAAACCCGTGAAACAAAGACAGTGAAAGAGAGAGAAATTCTTACAAAATTCGTTCAGGGGCTGTGATGCCACCTGGATTGACCATATCTAGACCCACAGCTGATGGAGACATAAGGGTGGACACTCTTGGGGCTGAGAGGTTTGGTGAGGTTGGGTGAGGAAACGCAGACCCTTTAAAGTAATACTGCGTGGTTCCCATCCCATGGGTCCCAAATCTCCAGGTTCAAGGGCATCTTCCTACATCGAAAACATGCATGAGAAACCCAGAAGATGGTACACCGTGTGATCGGGAAAGGTTTCCAAAGCGCACCTCATTTCTCATCTCCTTATGCTCGGGTTCGCCATTCCAGCCGCTTTAGTAGCAATCTCCCTCCTTGGAGAATCAGCACCTGTAACCTCCTGTTCCGTACAGGTTGCAATTTGTCCTGAGGATGAACGGGAAGAGTGGGAACCAATGAGAGACTAGCTCTAGGTGTTGGGACAGGCACAGGTCACTCTACTTCCCCATCAGGAAGAAGAATTAACCACAGGCTCAGCCTGCCGCCCGGGACCAGAATAGGGCCTGAAGCAATCCTGCGCTTTTGCGGCCAGCTCCCAAGAAAGCGAGTTGAAAAATGGAGCTCAGGGGCACTGCAATTCACAAACCTGCAGACTTATAAATGATAACTCTCGTCCACAAATATATTGAGGGAAGGCAACGAAGAGGATTGGAAAGCAAGGCAGAATTGCAGGAAACAGATTTCAGGAGGGAGATTCGAATCGCCTTTAAAGCACAGGAAAAGCGGCAAAACCTCGACAATGATGCCCTTGGCCAAAAAGGGCGTATGCGTTTTTTCCTGAATATATTCAGGAAAAAACGCATACGCCCTTTTTGGCCAACCAAGCAACCTGGAAAGGCAAATCAGCGCTACAAAGAAGTCTCGCTTCCCATCGGTCAAAAGGGCCATGCTGAATAAAGTGTCAAAACCAGAAATGCAGGACAGGCCATGGAGAAACGGGAGCCTGGCTACGCTGATGGGAGGGATGTAAATTGCCAACAGCCACTCTGGAGAAGTGTACGGTGTGTCCTGAAACATCTAAAAAACTCAGCTTAGAGAGCACAGGGCACTTCCACTCATGGGCGTATAAATTGGGAAAACTAAAAATCAGCAAGACACAGGCACCCCAAAGTTTAGGGCTGCTCTGTTGACAAGAACCTCCACTTCGTTACACCTTAAATATCCCAGGAAAGAGAAAAATGGATAAAGAAGTTGTGGTCCTTATGTACAATGGAATATCACTCAGCCATGAAATCAACGTCATAAGGCTAGTAGCAGCATGATGAGTGGATTTAGGTACGACGATTCTAAGTGAAATAAGTCACACAGAAAAAGACACTTATCATAAGATATCACTTATAGAGGGAATGTAAAAACCGCTACCCTTGAACTGAATTACAAAACAGAACAGAGTCCCACGTTTAGAAAACACACTAGGGCTGCTTAAGGGGAAAGGTGAGGTGGGGTGATGCATAAAACAAGGGTTTCAAATTAGGTCAGACACCGTTCCATAAACCCAATATGTAATAGACAAGACCTACTCCTTGATCAGTGAATTGGACTCAACACCCCCTATTCACCGCCCAAGAATATATCTGACTAGTAAGAATCTTAAAACCTATGTTTTGATATCTCTCTGTAAGTGAGTCAAGTGGGTGTAAAGCGGCAGAAACACAGCAGTGAAAAGCAGCTAAACCCCATTATAAAAATCAATTACTTTTAAAAACCCGTGAAACAAAGACAGTGAAAGAGAGAGAAATTCTTACAAAATTCGTTCAGGGGCTGTGATGCCACCTGGATTGACCATATCTAGACCCACAGCTGATGGAGACATAAGGGTGGACACTCTTGGGGCTGAGAGGTTTGGTGAGGTTGGGTGAGGAAACGCAGACCCTTTAAAGTAATACTGCGTGGTTCCCATCCCATGGGTCCCAAATCTCCAGGTTCAAGGGCATCTTCCTACATCGAAAACATGCATGAGAAACCCAGAAGATGGTACACCGTGTGATCGGGAAAGGTTTCCAAAGCGCACCTCATTTCTCATCTCCTTATGCTCGGGTTCGCCATTCCAGCCGCTTTAGTAGCAATCTCCCTCCTTGGAGAATCAGCACCTGTAACCTCCTGTTCCGTACAGGTTGCAATTTGTCCTGAGGATGAACGGGAAGAGTGGGAACCAATGAGAGACTAGCTCTAGGTGTTGGGACAGGCACAGGTCACTCTACTTCCCCATCAGGAAGAAGAATTAACCACAGGCTCAGCCTGCCGCCCGGGACCAGAATAGGGCCTGAAGCAATCCTGCGCTTTTGCGGCCAGCTCCCAAGAAAGCGAGTTGAAAAATGGAGCTCAGGGGCACTGCAATTCACAAACCTGCAGACTTATAAATGATAACTCTCGTCCACAAATATATTGAGGGAAGGCAACGAAGAGGATTGGAAAGCAAGGCAGAATTGCAGGAAACAGATTTCAGGAGGGAGATTCGAATCGCCTTTAAAGCACAGGAAAAGCGGCAAAACCTCGACAATGATGCCCTTGGCCAAAAAGGGCGTATGCGTTTTTTCCTGAATATATTCAGGAAAAAACGCATACGCCCTTTTTGGCCAACCAAGCAACCTGGAAAGGCAAATCAGCGCTACAAAGAAGTCTCGCTTCCCATCGGTCAAAAGGGCCATGCTGAATAAAGTGTCAAAACCAGAAATGCAGGACAGGCCATGGAGAAACGGGAGCCTGGCTACGCTGATGGGAGGGATGTAAATTGCCAACAGCCACTCTGGAGAAGTGTACGGTGTGTCCTGAAACATCTAAAAAACTCAGCTTAGAGAGCACAGGGCACTTCCACTCATGGGCGTATAAATTGGGAAAACTAAAAATCAGCAAGACACAGGCACCCCAATGTTTAGGGCTGCTCTGTTGCCAAGAACCTCCACTTCGTTACACCTTAAATATCCCAGGAAAGAGAAAAATGGATAAAGAAGTTGTGGTCCTTATGTACAATGGAATATCACTCAGCCATGAAATCAACGTCATAAGGCTAGTAGCAGCATGATGAGTGGATTTAGGTACGACGATTCTAAGTGAAATAAGTCACACAGAAAAAGACACTTATCATAAGATATCACTTATAGAGGGAATGTAAAAACCGCTACCCTTGAACTGAATTACAAAACAGAACAGAGTCCCACGTTTAGAAAACACACTAGGGCTGCTTAAGGGGAAAGTTGAGGTGGGGTGATGCATAAAACAAGGGTTTCAAATTAGCTCAGATACCGTTCCATAAACCCAATATGTAATAGACAAGACCTACTCCTTGATCAGTGAATTCGACTCAACACCCCCTATTCACCGCCCAAGAATATATCTGACTAGTAAGAATCTTAAAACCTATGTTTTGATATCTCTCTGTAAGTGAGTCAAGTGGGTGTAAAGCGGCAGAAACACAGCAGTGAAAAGCAGCTAAACCCCATTATAAAAATCAATTACTTTTAAAAACCCGTGAAACAAAGACAGTGAAAGAGAGAGAAATTCTTACAAAATTCGTTCAGGGGCTGTGATGCCACCTGGATTGACCATATCTAGACCCACAGCTGATGGAGACATAAGGGTGGACACTCTTGGGGCTGAGAGGTTTGGTGAGGTTGGGTGAGGAAACGCAGACCCTTTAAAGTAATACTGCGTGGTTCCCATCCCATGGGTCCCAAATCTCCACGTTCAAGGGCATCTTCCTACATCGAAAACATGCATGAGAAACCCAGAAGATGGTACACCGTGTGATCGGGAAAGGTTTCCAAAGCGCACCTCATTTCTCATCTCCTTATGCTCGGGTTCGCCATTCCAGCCGCTTTAGTAGCAATCTCCCTCCTTGGAGAATCAGCACCTGTAACCTCCTGTTCCGTACAGGTTGCAATTTGTCCTGAGGATGAACGGGAAGAGTGGGAACCAATGAGAGACTAGCTCTAGGTGTTCGGACAGGCACAGGTCACTCTACTTCCCCATCAGGAAGAAGAATTAACCACAGGCTCAGCCTGCCGCCCGGGACCAGAATAGGGCCTGAAGCAATCCTGCGCTTTTGCGGCCAGCTCCCAAGAAAGGGAGTTGAAAAATGGAGCTCAGGGGCACTGCAATTCACAAACCTGCAGACTTATAAATGATAACTCTCGTCCACAAATATATTGAGGGAAGGCAACGAAGAGGATTGGAAAGCAAGGCAGAATTGCAGGAAACAGATTTCAGGAGGGAGATTCGAATCGCCTTTAAAGCACAGGAAAAGCGGCAAAACCTCGACAATGATGCCCTTGGCCAAAAAGGGCGTATGCGTTTTTTCCTGAATATATTCAGGAAAAAACGCATACGCCCTTTTTGGCCAACCAAGCAACCTGGAAAGGCAAATCAGCGCTACAAAGAAGTCTCGCTTCCCATCGGTCAAAAGGGCCATGCTGAATAAAGTGTCAAAACCAGAAATGCAGGACAGGCCATGGAGAAACGGAGGCCTGGCTACGCTGATGGGAGGGATGTAAATTGCCAACAGCCACTCTGGAGAAGTGTACGGTGTGTCCTGAAACATCTAAAAAACTCAGCTTAGAGAGCACAGGGCACTTCCACTCATGGGCGTATAAATTGGGAAAACTAAAAATCAGCAAGACACAGGCACCCCAAAGTTTAGGGCTGCTCTGTTGACAAGAACCTCCACTTCGTTACACCTTAAATATCCCAGGAAAGAGAAAAATGGATAAAGAAGTTGTGGTCCTTATGTACAATGGAATATCACTCAGCCATGAAATCAACGTCATAAGGCTAGTAGCAGCATGATGAGTGGATTTAGGTACGACGATTCTAAGTGAAATAAGTCACACAGAAAAAGACACTTATCATAAGATATCACTTATAGAGGGAATGTAAAAACCGCTACCCTTGAACTGAATTGCAAAACAGAACAGAGTCACACGTTTAGAATACACACTATGGCTGCTTAACGGGAAAGGTGAGGTGGGGTGATGCATAAAACAAGGGTTTCAAATTAGCTCAGATACCATTCCATAAACCCAATATGTAATAGACAAGACCTACTCCTTGCTCAGTGAATTGGACTCAACACCCCCTATTCACCGCCCAAGAATATATCTGACTAGTAAGAATCTTAAAACCTATGTATTGATATCTCTCTGTAAGTGAGTCAAGTGGGGGTAAAGCGGCATAAACACAGCAGTAAAAAGCAGCTAAACCCCATTATAAAAATCAATTACTTTTAAAAACCCGTGAAACAAAGACAGTGAAAGAGAGAGAAATTCTTACAAAATTCGTTCACTGGCTGTGATGCCACCTGGATTGACCATATCTAGACCCACAGCTGATTGACACATAAGGGTGGACACTCTTGGGGCTGAGAGTTTTGGTGGGGTTGGGTGAGGAAACGCAGACCCTTTAAAGTAATACTGCGTGATATCCATCCCATGGGTCCCAAATCTCCAGGTTCAAAGGCGTCTTCCTATGTCGAAAACATGCATGAGAAACCCAGAAGATGGTACACCGTGTGATCGGGAAAGGTTTCCAAAACGCACCTCATTTCTCATCTCCTTATGCTCGGGTTCGCCATTCCAGCCGCTTTAGTAGCAATCTCCCTCCTTGGAGAATCAGCACCTTTAACCTCCTGTTCCGTACAGGTTGCAATTTGTCCTGAGGATGAACGGGAAGAGTGGGAACCAATGAGAGACTAGCTCTAGGTGTTGGGACAGGCACAGGTCACTCTACTTCCCCATCAGGAAGAAGAATTAACCACAGGCTCAGCCTGCCGCCCGGGACCAGAATAGGGCCTGAAGCAATCCTGCGCTTTTGCGGCCAGCTCCCAAGAAAGCGAGTTGAAAAATGGAGCTCAGGGTCACTGCAATTCACAAACCTGCAGACTTATAAATGATAACTCTCGTCCACAAATATATTGAGGGAAGGCAACGAAGAGGATTGGAAAGCAAGGCAGAATTGCAGGAAACAGATTTCAGGAGGGAGATTCGAATCGCCTTTAAAGCACAGGAAAAGCGGCAAAACCTCGACAATGATGCCCTTGGCCAAAAAGGGCGTATGCGTTTTTTCCTGAATATATTCAGGAAAAATCGCATACGCCCTTTTTGGCCAACCAAGCAACCTGGAAAGACAAATCAGCGCTACAAAGAAGTCTCGCTTCCCATCGGTCAAAAGGGCCATGCTGAATAAAGTGTCAAAACCAGAAATGCAGGACAGGCAACGGAGAAACGGGAGCCTGGCTACGCTGATGGGCGAGATGTAAATTGCCAACAGCCTCTCTGGAGAAGTGTACGGTGTGTCCTGAAACATCTAAAAAACTCAGCTTAGAGAGCACAGGGCACTTCCACTCATGGGCGTATAAATTGGGAAAACGGAAAATCAGCAAGGCACAGGCACCCCAAAGTTTAGGGCTGCTCTGTTGACAAGAACCTCCACTTCGTTACACCTTAAATATCCCAGGAAAGAGAAAAATGGATAAAGAAGTTGTGGTCCTTATGTACAATGGAATATCACTCAGCCATGAAATCAACGTCATAAGGCTAGTAGCAGCATGATGAGTGGATTTAGGTACGACGATTCTAAGTGAATTAAGTCACACAGAAAAAGACACTTATCATAAGATATCACTTATAGAGGGAATGTAAAAACCGCAACCCTTGAACTGAATTGCAAAACAGAAAAGAGTCACACGTTTAGAAAACACACTATGGCTGCTTAACGGGAAAGGTGAGGTGGGGTGATGCATAAAACAAGGGTTTCAATTTAGCTCAGATACCGTTCCATAAACCCAATATGTAATAGACAAGACCTACTTCTTGCTCAGTGAATTGGACTCAACACCCCCTATTCACCGCCCAAGAATATATCTGACTAGTAAGAATCTTAAAACCTATGTATTGATACCTCTCTGTAAGTGAGTCAAGTGGGTGTAAAGCGGCATAAACACAGCAGTAAAAAGCAGCTAAACCCCATTATAAAAATCAATTACTTTTAAAAACCCATGAAACAAAGACTGTGAAAGAGAGAGAAAATCTTACAAAATTCGTTCATGGGCTGTGATGCCACCTGTATTGACCATATCTAGACCCACAGCTGATTGAGACATAAGGGTGGACACTCTTGGGGCTAAGAGGTTTGGTGAGGTTGGGTGAGGAAACGCAGACCCTTTCAAGTAATACTGCGTGATATCCATCCCATGGGTCCCATATCTCCAGGTTCAAGGGCATCTTCCTACATCGAAAACATGCATGAGAAACCCAGAAGATGGTACACCGTGTGATCGGGAAAGGTTTCTAAAACGCACCTCATTTCTCATCTCCTTGTGCTCAGTTTAGCCATTCCAGCTGCTTTACTAGGAATCTCCATCCTTGGAGAATCAGCACCTTTAACCTCCTGTTTCGTACAGGTTGCAATTTGTCCTGAGGATGAACGGGAAGAGTGGGAACCAATGAGAGACTAGCTCTAGGTGTTGGGACAGGCACAGGTCACTCTACTTTCCCATCAGGAAGAAGAATTAACCACAGGCTCAGCCTGCCGCCCGGCACCAGAATAGGGCCTGAAGCAATCCTGCGCTTTTGCGGCCAGCTCCCAAGAAAGCGAGTTGAAAAATGGAGCTCAGGGGCACTGAAATTCACAAACCTGCAGACTTATAAATGATAACTCTCGTCCACAAATATATTGAGGGAAGGTACGGAAGAGGATTTGAAAGCAAGGCAGAATTGCAGGAAACAGATTTAAGGAGGGAGATTCGAATCACCTTTAAAGCACAGGAAAAGCGGCAAAACCTCGACAATGATGCCCTTGGCCTAAAAGGGCGTATGCGTTTTTTCCTGAATATATTCAGGAAAAAACGCATACGCCCTTTTTGGCCAACCAAGCAACCAGGAAAGGCAAATCAGCGCTACAAAGAAGTCTCGCTTCCCATCGGTCAAAAGGGCCATGCTGAATAAAGTTTCAAAACCAGAAATGCAGGACAGGCCATGGAGGAACGGGAGCCTGGCTACGCTGATGGGCGGGATGTAAATTGCCAACAGCCACTCTGGAGAAGTTTACGTTGTGTCCTGAAACATTTAAAAAACTCAGCTTTGAGAGCATAGGGCACTTCCACTCATGGGCGTATAAGTTGGGAAAACTAAAAATCAGCAAGACACAGGCACCCCAAAGTTTAGGGCTGCTCTTTTGGGAAGAACCTCCACTTCATTACACCTTAAATATGCCAGGAAAGAGAAAAATAGATAAAGATGTTGTGGTCCTTATGAACAATGGAATATCACTCAGCCATGAAATCAACGTCAAAAGGCTAGTAGCAGCATGATGAGTGGATTTAGGTACGACGATTCTAAGTGAAATAAGTCACAGAGAAAAAGACACTTATCATATCACTTATAGAGGGAATGTAAAAACCGCTACCCTTGAACTGAATTGCAAAACAGAACAGAGTCACACGTTTAGAAAACACACTATGGCTGCTTAACGGGAAAGGTGAGGTGGAGTGATGCATAAAACAAGGGTTTCAAATTAGCTCAGATACCGTTCCATAAACCCAATATGTAATAGAGAAGACCTACTCCTTGATCAGTGAATTGGACTCAACACCCCCTATTCACCGCCCAAGAATATATCTGACTAGTAAGAATCTTAAAACCTATGTATTGATATCTCTCTGTAAGTGAGTCAAGTGGGTGTAAAGCGGCAGAAACACAGCAGTGAAAAGCAGCTAAACCCCATTATAATAATCAATTACTTTTAAAAACCCGTGAAACAAAGACAGTGAAAGAGAGAGAAATTCTTACAAAATTCGTTCAGGGGCTGTGATGCCACCTGGATTGACCATATCTAGACCCACAGCTGATGGAGACATAAGGGTGGACACTCTTGGGGCTGAGAGGTTTGGTGAGGTTGGGTGAGGAAACGCAGACCCTTTAAAGTAATACTGCGTGGTTCCCATCCCATGGGTCCCAAATCTCCAGGTTCAAGGGCATCTTCCTACATCGAAAACATGCATGAGAAACCCAGAAGATGGTACACCGTGTGATCGGGAAAGGTTTCCAAAACGCACCTCATTTCTCATCTCCTTATGCTCGGGTTCGCCATTCCAGCCGCTTTAGTAGCAATCTCCCTCCTTGGAGAATCAGCACCTGTAACCTCCTGTTCCGTACAGGTTGCAATTTGTCCTGAGGATGAACGGGAATAGTGGGAACCAATCAGAGACTAGCTCTAGGTGTTGGGACAGGCACAGGTCACTCTACTTCCCCATCAGGAAGAAGAATTAACCACAGGCTCAGCCTGCCGCCCGGGACCAGAATAGGGCCTGAAGCAATCCTGCGCTTTTGCGGCCAGCTCCCAAGAAAGCGAGTTGAAAAATGGAGCTCAGGGGCACTGAAATTCACAAACCTGCAGACTTATAAATGATAACTCTCGTCCACAAATATATTGAGGGAAGGCAACGAAGAGGATTGGAAAGCAAGGCAGAATTGCAGGAAACAGATTTCAGGAGGGAGATTCGAATCGCCTTTAAAGCACAGGAAAAGCGGCAAAACCTCGACAATGATGCCCTTGGCCAAAAAGGGCGTATGCGTTTTTTCCTGAATATATTCAGGAAAAAACGCATACGCCCTTTTTGGCCAACCAAGCAACCTGGAAAGGCAAATCAGCGCTACAAAGAAGTCTCGCTTCCCATCGGTCAAAAGGGCCATGCTGAATAAAGTGTCAAAACCAGAAATGCAGGACAGGCCATGGAGAAACGGGAGCCTGGCTACGCTGATGGGAGGGATGTAAATTGCCAACAGCCACTCTGGAGAAGTGTACGGTGTGTCCTGAAACATCTAAAAAACTCAGCTTAGAGAGCACAGGGCACTTCCACTCATGGGCGTATAAATTGGGAAAACTAAAAATCAGCAAGACACAGGCACCCCAAAGTTTAGGGCTGCTCTGTTGACAAGAACCTCCACTTCGTTACACCTTAAATATCCCAGGAAAGAGAAAAATGGATAAAGAAGTTGTGGTCCTTATGTAGAATGGAATATCACTCAGCCATGAAATCAACGTCATAAGGCTAGTAGCAGCATGATGAGTGGATTTAGGTACGACGATTCTAAGTGAAATAAGTCACACAGAAAAAGACACTTATCATAAGATATCACTTATAGAGGGAATGTAAAAACCGCTACCCTTGAACTGAATTACAAAACAGAACAGAGTCCCACGTTTAGAAAACACACTAGGGCTGCTTAAGGGGAAAGGTGAGGTGGGGTGATGCATAAAACAAGGGTTTCAAATTAGGTCAGACACCGTTCCATAAACCCAATATGTAATAGACAAGACCTACTCCTTGATCAGTGAATTGGACTCAACACCCCCTATTCACCGCCCAAGAATATATCTGACTAGTAAGAATCTTAAAACCTATGTTTTGATATCTCTCTGTAAGTGAGTCAAGTGGGTGTAAAGCGGCAGAAACACAGCAGTGAAAAGCAGCTAAACCCCATTATAAAAATCAATTACTTTTAAAAACCCGTGAAACAAAGACAGTGAAAGAGAGAGAAATTCTTACAAAATTCGTTCAGGGGCTGTGATGCCACCTGGATTGACCATATCTAGACCCACAGCTGATGGAGACATAAGGGTGGACACTCTTGGGGCTGAGAGGTTTGGTGAGGTTGGGTGAGGAAACGCAGACCCTTTAAAGTAATACTGCGTGGTTCCCATCCCATGGGTCCCAAATCTCCAGGTTCAAGGGCATCTTCCTACATCGAAAACATGCATGAGAAACCCAGAAGATGGTACACCGTGTGATCGGGAAAGGTTTCCAAAGCGCACCTCATTTCTCATCTCCTTATGCTCGGGTTCGCCATTCCAGCCGCTTTAGTAGCAATCTCCCTCCTTGGAGAATCAGCACCTGTAACCTCCTGTTCCGTACAGGTTGCAATTTGTCCTGAGGATGAACGGGAAGAGTGGGAACCAATGAGAGACTAGCTCTAGGTGTTGGGACAGGCACAGGTCACTCTACTTCCCCATCAGGAAGAAGAATTAACCACAGGCTCAGCCTGCCGCCCGGGACCAGAATAGGGCCTGAAGCAATCCTGCGCTTTTGCGGCCAGCTCCCAAGAAAGCGAGTTGAAAAATGGAGCTCAGGGGCACTGCAATTCACAAACCTGCAGACTTATAAATGATAACTCTCGTCCACAAATATATTGAGGGAAGGCAACGAAGAGGATTGGAAAGCAAGGCAGAATTGCAGGAAACAGATTTCAGGAGGGAGATTCGAATCGCCTTTAAAGCACAGGAAAAGCGGCAAAACCTCGACAATGATGCCCTTGGCCAAAAAGGGCGTATGCGTTTTTTCCTGAATATATTCAGGAAAAAACGCATACGCCCTTTTTGGCCAACCAAGCAACCTGGAAAGGCAAATCAGCGCTACAAAGAAGTCTCGCTTCCCATCGGTCAAAAGGGCCATGCTGAATAAAGTGTCAAAACCAGAAATGCAGGACAGGCCATGGAGAAACGGGAGCCTGGCTACGCTGATGGGAGGGATGTAAATTGCAACAGCCACTCTGGAGAAGTGTACGGTGTGTCCTGAAACATCTAAAAAACTCAGCTTAGAGAGCACAGGGCACTTCCACTCATGGGCGTATAAATTGGGAAAACTAAAAATCAGCAAGACACAGGCACCCCAAAGTTTAGGGCTGCTCTGTTGACAAGAACCTCCACTTCGTTACACCTTAAATATCCCAGGAAAGAGAAAAATGGATAAAGAAGTTGTGGTCCTTATGTACAATGGAATATCACTCAGCCATGAAATCAACGTCATAAGGCTAGTAGCAGCATGATGAGTGGATTAAGGTACGACGATTCTAAGTGAAATAAGTCACACAGAAAAAGACACTTATCATAAGATATCACTTATAGAGGGAATGTAAAAACCGCTACCCTTGAACTGAATTACAAAACAGAACAGAGTCCCACGTTTAGAAAACACACTATGGCTGCTTAAGGGGAAAGGTGAGGTGGGGTGATGCATAAAACAAGGGTTTCAAATTAGGTCAGACACCGTTCCATAAACCCAATATGTAATAGACAAGACCTACTCCTTGATCAGTGAATTGGACTCAACACCCCCTATTCACCGCCCAAGAATATATCTGACTAGTAAGAATCTTAAAACCTATGTTTTGATATCTCTCTGTAAGTGAGTCAAGTGGGTGTAAAGCGGCAGAAACACAGCAGTGAAAAGCAGCTAAACCCCATTATAAAAATCAATTACTTTTAAAAACCCGTGAAACAAAGACAGTGAAAGAGAGAGAAATTCTTACAAAATTCGTTCAGGGGCTGTGATGCCACCTGGATTGACCATATCTAGACCCACAGCTGATGGAGACATAAGGGTGGACACTCTTGGGGCTGAGAGGTTTGGTGAGGTTGGGTGAGGAAACGCAGACCCTTTAAAGTAATACTGCGTGGTTCCCATCCCATGGGTCCCAAATCTCCAGGTTCAAGGGCATCTTCCTACATCGAAAACATGCATGAGAAACCCAGAAGATGGTACACCGTGTGATCGGGAAAGGTTTCCAAAGCGCACCTCATTTCTAATCTCCTTATGCTCGGGTTCGCCATTCCAGCCACTTTAGTAGCAATCTCCCTCCTTGGAGAATCAGCACCTGTAACCTCCTGTTCCGTACAGGTTGCAATTTGTCCTGAGGATGAACGGGAAGAGTGGGAACCAATGAGAGACTAGCTCTAGGTGTTGGGACAGGCACAGGTCACTCTACTTCCCCATCAGGAAGAAGAATTAACCACAGGCTCAGCCTGCCGCCCGGGACCAGATTAGGGCCTGAAGCAATCCTGCGCTTTTGCGGCCAGCTCCCAAGAAAGCGAGTTGAAAAATGGAGCTCAGGGGCACTGCAATTCACAAACCTGCAGACTTATAAATGATAACTCTCGTCCACAAATATATTGAGGGAAGGCAACGAAGAGGATTGGAAAGCAAGGCAGAATTGCAGGAAACAGATTTCAGGAGGGAGATTCGAATCGCCTTTAAAGCACAGGAAAAGCGGCAAAACCTCGACAATGATGCCCTTGGCCAAAAAGGGCGTATGCGTTTTTTCCTGAATATATTCAGGAAAAAACGCATAGGCCCTTTTTGGCCAACCAAGCAACCTGGAAAGGCAAATCAGCGCTACAAAGAAGTCTCGCTTCCCATCGGTCAAAAGGGCCATGCTGAATAAAGTGTCAAAACCAGAAATGCAGGACAGGCCATGGAGAAACGGGAGCCTGGCTACGCTGATGGGCGGGATGTAAATTGCCAACAGCCACTCTGGAGAAGTGTACGGTGTGTCCTGAAACATCTAAAAAACTCAGCTTAGAGAGCACAGGGCACTTCCACTCATGGGCGTATAAATTGGGAAAACTAAAAATCAGCAAGACACAGGCACCCCAAAGTTTAGGGCTGCTCTGTTGACAAGAACCTCCACTTCGTTACACCTTAAATATCCCAGGAAAGAGAAAAATGGATAAAGAAGTTGTGGTCCTTATGTACAATGGAATATCACTCAGCCATGAAATCAACGTCATAAGGCTAGTAGCAGCATGATGAGTGGATTTAGGTACGACGATTCTAAGTGAAATAAGTCACACAGAAAAAGACACTTATCATAAGATATCACTTATAGAGGGAATGTAAAAACTGCTACCCTTGAACTGAATTACAAAACAGAACAGAGTCCCACGTTTAGAAAACACACTAGGGCTGCTTAAGGGGAAAGGGGAGGTGGGGTGATGCATAAAACAAGGGTTTCAAATTAGCTCTGATACCGTTCCATAAACCCAATATGTAATAGACAAGACCTACTCCTTGATCAGTGAATTGGACTCAACACCCCCTATTCACCGCCCAAGAATATATCTGACTAGTAAGAATCTTAAAACCTATGTTTTGATATCTCTCTGTAAGTGAGTCAAGTGGGTGTAAAGCGGCAGAAACACAGCAGTGAAAAGCAGCTAAACCCCATTATAAAAATCAATTACTTTTAAAAACCCGTGAAACAAAGACAGTGAAAGAGAGAGAAATTCTTACAAAATTCGTTCAGGGGCTGTGATGCCACCTGGATTGACCATATCTAGACCCACAGCTGATGGAGACATAAGGGTGGACACTCTTGGGGCTGAGAGGTTTGGTGAGGTTGGGTGAGGAAACGCAGACCCTTTAAAGTAATACTGCGTGGTTCCCATCCCATGGGTCCCAAATCTCCAGGTTCAAGGGCATCTTCCTACATCGAAAACATGCATGAGAAACCCAGAAGATGGTACACCGTGTGATCGGGAAAGGTTTCCAAAGCGCACCTCATTTCTCATCTCCTTATGCTCCGGTTCGCCATTCCAGCCGCTTTAGTAGCAATCTCCCTCCTTGGAGAATCAGCACCTGTAACCTCCTGTTCCGTACAGGTTGCAATTTGTCCTGAGGATGAACGGGAAGAGTGGGAACCAATGAGAGACTAGCTCTAGGTGTTGGGACAGGCACAGGTCACTCTACTTCCCCATCAGGAAGAAGAATTAACCACAGGCTCAGCCTGCCGCCCGGGACCAGAATAGGGCCTGAAGCAATCCTGCGCTTTTGCGGCCAGCTCCCAAGAAAGCGAGTTGAAAAATGGAGCTCAGGGGCACTGCAATTCACAAACCTGCAGACTTATAAATGATAACTCTCGTCCACAAATATATTGAGGGAAGGCAACGAAGAGGATTGGAAAGCAAGGCAGAATTGCAGGAAACAGATTTCAGGAGGGAGATTCGAATCGCCTTTAAAGCACAGGAAAAGCGGCAAAACCTCGACAATGATGCCCTTGGCCAAAAAGGGCGTATGCGTTTTTTCCTGAATATATTCAGGAAAAAACGCATACGCCCTTTTTGGCCAACCAAGCAACCTGGAAAGGCAAATCAGCGCTACAAAGAAGTCTCGCTTCCCATCGGTCAAAAGGGCCATGCTGAATAAAGTGTCAAAACCAGAAATGCAGGACAGGCCATGGAGAAACGGGAGCCTGGCTACGCTGATGGGAGGGATGTAAATTGCCAACAGCCACTCTGGAGAAGTGTACGGTGTGTCCTGAAACATCTAAAAAACTCAGCTTAGAGAGCACAGGGCACTTCCACTCATGGGCGTATAAATTGGGAAAACAAAAATCAGCAAGACACAGGCACCCCAAAGTTTAGGGCTGCTCTGTTGACAAGAACCTCCACTTCGTTACACCTTAAATATCCCAGGAAAGAGAAAAATGGATAAAGAAGTTGTGGTCCTTATGTACAATGGAATATCACTCAGCCATGAAATCAACGTCATAAGGCTAGTAGCAGCATGATGAGTGGATTTAGGTACGACGATTCTAAGTGAAATAAGTCACACAGAAAAAGACACTTATCATAAGATATCACTTATAGAGGGAATGTAAAAACCGCTACCCTTGAACTGAATTACAAAACAGAACAGAGTCCCACGTTTAGAAAACACACTAGGGCTGCTTAAGGGGAAAGGTGAGGTGGGGTGATGCATAAAACAAGGGTTTCAAATTAGCTCAGACACCGTTCCATAAACCCAATATGTAATAGACAAGACCTACTCCTTGATCAGTGAATTGGACTCAACACCCCCTATTCACCGCCCAAGAATATATCTGACTAGTAAGAATCTTAAAACCTATGTTTTGATATCTCTCTGTAAGTGAGTCAAGTGGGTGTAAAGCGGCAGAAACACAGCAGTGAAAAGCAGCTAAACCCCATTATAAAAATCAATTACTTTTAAAAACCCGTGAAACAAAGACAGTGAAAGAGAGAGAAATTCTTACAAAATTCGTTCAGGGGCTGTGATGCCACCTGGATTGACCATATCTAGACCCACAGCTGATGGAGACATAAGGGTGGACACTCTTGGGGCTGAGAGGTTTGGTGAGGTTGGGTGAGGAAACGCAGACCCTTTAAAGTAATACTGCGTGGTTCCCATCCCATGGGTCCCAAATCTCCAGGTTCAAGGGCATCTTCCTACATCGAAAACATGCATGAGAAACCCAGAAGATGGTACACCGTGTGATCGGGAAAGGTTTCCAAAGCGCACCTCATTTCTAATCTCCTTATGCTCGGGTTCGCCATTCCAGCCACTTTAGTAGCAATCTCCCTCCTTGGAGAATCAGCACCTGTAACCTCCTGTTCCGTACAGGTTGCAATTTGTCCTGAGGATGAACGGGAAGAGTGGGAACCAATGAGAGACTAGCTCTAGGTGTTGGGACAGGCACAGGTCACTCTACTTCCCCATCAGGAAGAAGAATTAACCACAGGCTCAGCCTGCCGCCCGGGACCAGATTAGGGCCTGAAGCAATCCTGCGCTTTTGCGGCCAGCTCCCAAGAAAGCGAGTTGAAAAATGGAGCTCAGGGGCACTGCAATTCACAAACCTGCAGACTTATAAATGATAACTCTCGTCCACAAATATATTGAGGGAAGGCAACGAAGAGGATTGGAAAGCAAGGCAGAATTGCAGGAAACAGATTTCAGGAGGGAGATTCGAATCGCCTTTAAAGCACAGGAAAAGCGGCAAAACCTCGACAATGATGCCCTTGGCCAAAAAGGGCGTATGCGTTTTTTCCTGAATATATTCAGGAAAAAACGCATACGCCCTTTTTGGCCAACCAAGCAACCTGGAAAGGCAAATCAGCGCTACAAAGAAGTCTCGCTTCCCATCGGTCAAAAGGGCCATGCTGAATAAAGTGTCAAAACCAGAAATGCAGGACAGGCCATGGAGAAACGGGAGCCTGGCTACGCTGATGGGCGGGATGTAAATTGCCAACAGCCACTCTGGAGAAGTGTACGGTGTGTCCTGAAACATCTAAAAAACTCAGCTTAGAGAGCACAGGGCACTTCCACTCATGGGCGTATAAATTGGGAAAACTAAAAATCAGCAAGACACAGGCACCCCAAAGTTTAGGGCTGCTCTGTTGACAAGAACCTCCACTTCGTTACACCTTAAATATCCCAGGAAAGAGAAAAATGGATAAAGAAGTTGTGGTCCTTATGTACAATGGAATATCACTCAGCCATGAAATCAACGTCATAAGGCTAGTAGCAGCATGATGAGTGGATTTAGGTACGACGATTCTAAGTGAAATAAGTCACACAGAAAAAGACACTTATCATAAGATATCACTTATAGAGGGAATGTAAAAACTGCTACCCTTGAACTGAATTACAAAACAGAACAGAGTCCCACGTTTAGAAAACACACTAGGGCTGCTTAAGGGGAAAGGGGAGGTGGGGTGATGCATAAAACAAGGGTTTCAAATTAGCTCTGATACCGTTCCATAAACCCAATATGTAATAGACAAGACCTACTCCTTGATCAGTGAATTGGACTCAACACCCCCTATTCACCGCCCAAGAATATATCTGACTAGTAAGAATCTTAAAACCTATGTTTTGATATCTCTCTGTAAGTGAGTCAAGTGGGTGTAAAGCGGCAGAAACACAGCAGTGAAAAGCAGCTAAACCCCATTATAAAAATCAATTACTTTTAAAAACCCGTGAAACAAAGACAGTGAAAGAGAGAGAAATTCTTACAAAATTCGTTCAGGGGCTGTGATGCCACCTGGATTGACCATATCTAGACCCACAGCTGATGGAGACATAAGGGTGGACACTCTTGGGGCTGAGAGGTTTGGTGAGGTTGGGTGAGGAAACGCAGACCCTTTAAAGTAATACTGCGTGGTTCCCATCCCATGGGTCCCAAATCTCCAGGTTCAAGGGCATCTTCCTACATCGAAAACATGCATGAGAAACCCAGAAGATGGTACACCGTGTGATCGGGAAAGGTTTCCAAAGCGCACCTCATTTCTCATCTCCTTATGCTCGGGTTCGCCATTCCAGCCGCTTTAGTAGCAATCTCCCTCCTTGGAGAATCAGCACCTGTAACCTCCTGTTCCGTACAGGTTGCAATTTGTCCTGAGGATGAACGGGAAGAGTGGGAACCAATGAGAGACTAGCTCTAGGTGTTGGGACAGGCACAGGTCACTCTACTTCCCCATCAGGAAGAAGAATTAACCACAGGCTCAGCCTGCCGCCCGGGACCAGAATAGGGCCTGAAGCAATCCTGCGCTTTTGCGGCCAGCTCCCAAGAAAGCGAGTTGAAAAATGGAGCTCAGGGGCACTGCAATTCACAAACCTGCAGACTTATAAATGATAACTCTCGTCCACAAATATATTGAGGGAAGGCAACGAAGAGGATTGGAAAGCAAGGCAGAATTGCAGGAAACAGATTTCAGGAGGGAGATTCGAATCGCCTTTAAAGCACAGGAAAAGCGGCAAAACCTCGACAATGATGCCCTTGGCCAAAAAGGGCGTATGCGTTTTTTCCTGAATATATTCAGGAAAAAACGCATACGCCCTTTTTGCCCAACCAAGCAACCTGGAAAGGCAAATCAGCGCTACAAAGAAGTCTCGCTTCCCATCGGTCAAAAGGGCCATGCTGAATAAAGTGTCAAAACCAGAAATGCAGGACAGGCCATGGAGAAACGGGAGCCTGGCTACGCTGATGGGAGGGATGTAAATTGCCAACAGCCACTCTGGAGAAGTGTACGGTGTGTCCTGAAACATCTAAAAAACTCAGCTTAGAGAGCACAGGGCACTTCCACTCATGGGCGTATAAATTGGGAAAACAAAAATCAGCAAGACACAGGCACCCCAAAGTTTAGGGCTGCTCTGTTGACAAGAACCTCCACTTCGTTACACCTTAAATATCCCAGGAAAGAGAAAAATGGATAAAGAAGTTGTGGTCCTTATGTACAATGGAATATCACTCAGCCATGAAATCAACGTCATAAGGCTAGTAGCAGCATGATGAGTGGATTTAGGTACGACGATTCTAAGTGAAATAAGTCACACAGAAAAAGACACTTATCATAAGATATCACTTATAGAGGGAATGTAAAAACCGCTACCCTTGAACTGAATTACAAAACAGAACAGAGTCCCACGTTTAGAAAACACACTAGGGCTGCTTAAGGGGAAAGGTGAGGTGGGGTGATGCATAAAACAAGGGTTTCAAATTAGCTCAGACACCGTTCCATAAACCCAATATGTAATAGACAAGACCTACTCCTTGATCAGTGAATTGGACTCAACACCCCCTATTCACCGCCCAAGAATATATCTGACTAGTAAGAATCTTAAAACCTATGTTTTGATATATCTCTGTAAGTGAGTCAAGTGGGTGTAAAGCGGCAGAAACACAGCAGTGAAAAGCAGCTAAACCCCATTATAAAAATCAATTACTTTTAAAAACCCGTGAAACAAAGACAGTGAAAGAGAGAGAAATTCTTACAAAATTCGTTCAGGGGCTGTGATGCCACCTGGATTGACCATATCTAGACCCACAGCTGATGGAGACATAAGGGTGGACACTCTTGGGGCTGAGAGGTTTGGTGAGGTTGGGTGAGGAAACGCAGACCCTTTAAAGTAATACTGCGTGATTCCCATCCCATGGGTCCCAAATCTCCAGGTTCAAGGGCATCTTCCTACATCGAAAACATGCATGAGAAACGCAGAAGATGGTACACCGTGTGATCGGGAAAGGTTTCCAAAGCGCACCTCATTTCTCATCTCCTTATGCTCGGGTTCGCCATTCCAGCCGCTTTAGTAGCAATCTCCCTCCTTGGAGAATCAGCACCTGTAACCTCCTGTTCCGTACAGGTTGCAATTTGTCCTGAGGATGAACGGGAAGAGTGGGAACCAATGAGAGACTAGCTCTAGGTGTTGGGACAGGCACAGGTCACTCTACTTCCCCATCAGGAAGAAGAATTAACCACAGGCTCAGCCTGCCGCCCGGGACCAGAATAGGGCCTGAAGCAATCCTGCGCTTTTGCGGCCAGCTCCCAAGAAAGCGAGTTGAAAAATGGAGCTCAGGGGCACTGCAATTCACAAACCTGCAGACTTATAAATGATAACTCTCGTCCACAAATATATTGAGGGAAGGCAACGAAGAGGATTGGAAAGCAAGGCAGAATTGCAGGAAACAGATTTCAGGAGGGAGATTCGAATCGCCTTTAAAGCACAGGAAAAGCGGCAAAACCTCGACAATGATGCACTTGGCCAAAAAGGGCGTATGCGTTTTTTCCTGAATATATTCAGGAAAAATCGCATACGCCCTTTTTGGCCAACCAAGCAACCTGGAAAGACAAATCAGCGCTACAAAGAAGTCTCGCTTCCCATCGGTCAAAATGGCCATGCTGAATAAAGTGTCAAAACCAGAAATGCAGGACAGGCAACGGAGAAACGGGAGCCTGGCTACGCTGATGGGCGAGATGTAAATTGCCAACAGCCTCTCTGGAGAAGTGTACGGTGTGTCCTGAAACATCTAAAAAACTCAGCTTAGAGAGCATAGGGCACTTCCACTCATGGGCGTATAAATTGGGAAAACGGAAAATCAGCAAGGCACAGGCACCCCAAAGTTTAGGGCTGCTCTGTTGACAAGAACCTCCACTTCGTTACACCTTAAATATCCCAGGAAAGAGAAAAATGGATAAAGAAGTTGTGGTCCTTATGTACAATGGAATATCACTCAGCCATGAAATCAACGTCATAAGGCTAGTAGCAGCATGATGAGTGGATTTAGGTACGACGATTCTAAGTGAATTAAGTCACACAGAAAAAGACACTTATCATAAGATATCACTTATAGAGGGAATGTAAAAACCGCAACCCTTGAACTGAATTGCAAAACAGAAAAGAGTCACACGTTTAGAAAACACACTATGGCTGCTTAACGGGAAAGGTGAGGTGGGGTGATGCATAAAACAAGGGTTTCAATTTAGCTCAGATACCGTTCCATAAACCCAATATGTAATAGACAAGACCTACTCCTTGCTCAGTGAATTGGACTCAACACCCCCTATTCACCGCCCAAGAATATATCTGACTAGTAAGAATCTTAAAACCTATGTATTGATACCTCTCTGTAAGTGAGTCAAGTGGGTGTAAAGCGGCATAAACACAGCAATAAAAAGCAGCTAAACCCCATTATAAAAATCAATTACTTTTAAAAACCCGTGAAACAAAGACAGTGAAAGAGAGAGAAATTCTTACAAAATTCGTTCACTGGCTGTGATGCCACCTGGATTGACCATATCTAGACCCACAGCTGATTGAGACATAAGGGTGGACACTCTTGGGGCTGAGAGGTTTGGTGGGGTTGGGTGAGGAAACGCAGACCCTTTAAAGTAATACTGCGTGGTTCCCATCCCATGGGTCCCAAATCTCCAGGTTCAGGGGCATCTTCCTACATCGAAAACATGCATGAGAAACGCAGAAGATGGTACACCGTGTGATCGGGAAAGGTTTCCAAAGCGCACCTCATTTCTCATCTCCTTATGCTCGGGTTCGCCATTCCAGCCGCTTTAGTAGCAATCTCCCTCCTTGGAGAATCAGCACCTGTAACCTCCTGTTCCGTACAGGTTGCAATTTGTCCTGAGGATGAACGGGAAGAGTGGGAACCAATGAGAGACTAGCTCTAGGTGTTGGGACAGGCACAGGTCACTCTACTTCCCCATCAGGAAGAAGAATTAACCACAGGCTCAGCCTGCCGCCCGGGACCAGAATAGGGCCTGAAGCAATCCTGCGCTTTTGCGGCCAGCTCCCAAGAAAGCGAGTTGAAAAATGGAGCTCAGGGGCACTGCAATTCACAAACCTGCAGACTTATAAATGATAACTCTCGTCCACAAATATATTGAGGGAAGGCAACGAAGAGGACTGGAAAGCAAGGCAGAATTGCAGGAAACAGATTTCAGGAGGGAGATTCGAATCGCCTTTCAAGCACAGGAAAAGCGGCAAAACCTCGACAATGATGCCCTTGGCCAAAAAGGGCGTATGCGTTTTTTCCTGAATATATTCAGGAAAAATCGCATACGCCCTTTTTGGCCAACCAAGCAACCTGGAAAGGCAAATCAGCGCTACAAAGAAGTCTCGCTTCCCATCGGTCAAAAGGGCCATGCTGAATAAAGTGTCAAAACCAGAAATGCAGGACAGGCCATGGAGAAACGGGAGCCTGGCTACGCTGATGGGAGGGATGTAAATTGCCAACAGCCACTCTGGAGAAGTGTACGGTGTGTCCTGAAACATCTAAAAAACTCAGCTTAGAGAGCACAGGGCACTTCCACTCATGGGCGTATAAATTGGGAAAACTAAAAATCAGCAAGACACAGGCACCCCAAAGTTTAGGGCTGCTCTGTTGACAAGAACCTCCACTTCGTTACACCTTAAATATCCCAGGAAAGAGAAAAATGGATAAAGAAGTTGTGGTCCTTATGTACAATGGAATATCACTCAGCCATGAAATCAACGTCATAAGGCTAGTAGCAGCATGATGAGTGGATTTAGGTACGACGATTCTAAGTGAAATAAGTCACACAGAAAAAGACACTTATCATAAGATATCACTTATAGAGGGAATGTAAAAACCGCTACCCTTGAACTGAATTGCAAAACAGAACAGAGTCACACGTTTAGAATACACACTATGGCTGCTTAACGGGAAAGGTGAGGTGGGGTGATGCATAAAACAAGGGTTTCAAATTAGCTCAGATACCATTCCATAAACCCAATATGTAATAGACAAGACCTACTCCTTGCTCAGTGAATTGGACTCAACACCCCCTATTCACCGCCCAAGAATATATCTGACTAGTAAGAATCTTAAAACCTATGTATTGATATCTCTCTGTAAGTGAGTCAAGTGGGTGTAAAGCGGCATAAACACAGCAGTAAAAAGCAGCTAAACCCCATTATAAAAATCAATTACTTTTAAAAACCCGTGAAACAAAGACAGTGAAAGAGAGAGAAATTCTTACAAAATTCGTTCAGGGGCTGTGATGCCACCTGGATTGACCATATCTAGACCCACAGTTGATGGAGACATAAGGGTGGACACTCTTGGGGCTGAGAGGTTTGGTGAGGTTGGGTGAGGAAACGCAGACCCTTTAAAGTAATACTGCGTGGTTCCCATCCCATGGGTCCCAAATCTCCAGGTTCAAGGGCATCTTCCTACATCGAAAACATGCATGAGAAACCCAGAAGATGGTACACCGTGTGATCGGGAAAGGTTTCCAAAGCGCACCTCATTTCTCATCTCCTTATGCTTGGGTTCGCCATTCCAGCCGCTTTAGTAGCAATCTCCCTCCTTGGAGAATCAGCACCTGTAACCTCCTGTTCCGTACAGGTTGCAATTTGTCCTGAGGATGAACGGGAAGAGTGGGAACCAATGAGAGACTAGCTCTAGGTGTTGGGACAGGCACAGGTCACTCTACTTCCCCATCAGGAAGAAGAATTAACCACAGGCTCAGCCTGCCGCCCGGGACCAGAATAGGGCCTGAAGCAATCCTGCGCTTTTGCGGCCAGCTCCCAAGAAAGCGAGTTGAAAAATGGAGCTCAGGGGCACTGCAATTCACAAACCTGCAGACTTATAAATGATAACTCTCGTCCACAAATATATTGAGGGAAGGCAACGAAGAGGATTGGAAAGCAAGGCAGAATTGCAGGAAACAGATTTCAGGAGGGAGATTCGAATCGCCTTTCAAGCACAGGAAAAGCGGCAAAACCTCGACAATGATGCCCTTGGCCAAAAAGGGCGTATGCGTTTTTTCCTGAATATATTCAGGAAAAAACGCATACGCCCTTTTTGGCCAACCAAGCAACCTGGAAAGGCAAATCAGCGCTACAAAGAAGTCTCGCTTCCCATCGGTCAAAAGGGCCATGCTGAATAAAGTGTCAAAACCAGAAATGCAGGACAGGCCATGGAGAAACGGGAGCCTGGCTACGCTGATGGGAGGGATGTAAATTGCCAACAGCCACTCTGGAGAAGTGTACGGTGTGTCCTGAAACATCTAAAAAACTCAGCTTAGAGAGCACAGGGCACTTCCACTCATGGGCGTATAAATTGGGAAAACAAAAATCAGCAAGACACAGGCACCCCAAAGTTTAGGGCTGCTCTGTTGACAAGAACCTCCACTTCGTTACACCTTAAATATCCCAGGAAAGAGAAAAATGGATAAAGAAGTTGTGGTCCTTATGTACAATGGAATATCACTCAGCCATGAAATCAACGTCATAAGGCTAGTAGCAGCATGATGAGTGGATTTAGGTACGACGATTCTAAGTGAAATAAGTCACACAGAAAAAGACACTTATCATAAGATATCACTTATAGAGGGAATGTAAAAACCGCTACCCTTGAACTGAATTACAAAACAGAACAGAGTCCCACGTTTAGAAAACACACTAGGGCTGCTTAAGGGGAAAGGTGAGGTGGGGTGATGCATAAAACAAGGGTTTCAAATTAGCTCAGACACCGTTCCATAAACCCAATATGTAATAGACAAGACCTACTCCTTGATCAGTGAATTGGACTCAACACCCCCTATGCACCGCCCAAGAATATATCTGACTAGTAAGAATCTTAAAACCTATGTTTTGATATATCTCTGTAAGTGAGTCAAGTGGGTGTAAAGCGGCAGAAACACAGCAGTGAAAAGCAGCTAAACCCCATTATAAAAATCAATTACTTTTAAAAACCCGTGAAACAAAGACAGTGAAAGAGAGAGAAATTCTTACAAAATTCGTTCAGGGGCTGTGATGCCACCTGGATTGACCATATCTAGACCCACAGCTGATGGAGACATAAGGGTGGACACTCTTGGGGCTGAGAGGTTTGGTGAGGTTGGGTGAGGAAACGCAGACCCTTTAAAGTAATACTGCGTGGTTCCCATCCCATGGGTCCCAAATCTCCAGGTTCAAGGGCATCTTCCTACATCGAAAACATGCATGAGAAACGCAGAAGATGGTACACCGTGTGATCGGGAAAGGTTTCCAAAGCGCACCTCATTTCTCATCTCCTTATGCTCGGGTTCGCCATTCCAGCCGCTTTAGTAGCAATCTCCCTCCTTGGAGAATCAGCACCTGTAACCTCCTGTTCCGTACAGGTTGCAATTTGTCCTGAGGATGAACGGGAAGAGTGGGAACCAATGAGAGACTAGCTCTAGGTGTTGGGACAGGCACAGGTCACTCTACTTCCCCATCAGGAAGAAGAATTAACCACAGGCTCAGCCTGCCGCCCGGGACCAGAATAGGGCCTGAAGCAATCCTGCGCTTTTGCGGCCAGCTCCCAAGAAAGCGAGTTGAAAAATGGAGCTCAGGGGCACTGCAATTCACAAACCTGCAGACTTATAAATGATAACTCTCGTCCACAAATATATTGAGGGAAGGCAACGAAGAGGATTGGAAAGCAAGGCAGAATTGCAGGAAACAGATTTCAGGAGGGAGATTCGAATCGCCTTTAAAGCACAGGAAAAGCGGCAAAACCTCGACAATGATGCACTTGGCCAAAAAGGGCGTATGCGTTTTTTCCTGAATATATTCAGGAAAAATGGCATACACCCTTTTTGGCCAACCAAGCAACCTGGAAAGACAAATCAGCGCTACAAAGAAGTCTCGCTTCCCATCGGTCAAAATGGCCATGCTGAATAAAGTGTCAAAACCAGAAATGCAGGACAGGCAACGGAGAAACGGGAGCCTGGCTACGCTGATGGGCGAGATGTAAATTGCCAACAGCCTCTCTGGAGAAGTGTACGGTGTGTCCTGAAACATCTAAAAAACTCAGCTTAGAGAGCATAGGGCACTTACACTCATGGGCGTATAAATTGGGAAAACGGAAAATCAGCAAGGCACAGGCACCCCAAAGTTTAGGGCTGCTCTGTTGACAAGAACCTCCACTTCGTTACACCTTAAATATCCCAGGAAAGAGAAAAATGGATAAAGAAGTTGTGGTCCTTATGTACAATGGAATATCACTCAGCCATGAAATCAACGTCATAAGGCTAGTAGCAGCATGATGAGTGGATTTAGGTACGACGATTCTAAGTGAATTAAGTCACACAGAAAAAGACACTTATCATAAGATATCACTTATAGAGGGAATGTAAAAACCGCAACCCTTGAACTGAATTGCAAAACAGAAAAGAGTCACACGTTTAGAAAACACACTATGGCTGCTTAACGGGAAAGGTGAGGTGGGGTGATGCATAAAACAAGGGTTTCAATTTAGCTCAGATACCGTTCCATAAACCCAATATGTAATAGACAAGACCTACTCCTTGCTCAGTGAATTGGACTCAACACCCCCTATTCACCGCCCAAGAATATATCTGACTAGTAAGAATCTTAAAACCTATGTATTGATACCTCTCTGTAAGTGAGTCAAGTGGGTGTAAAGCGGCATAAACACAGCAGTAAAAAGCAGCTAAACCCCATTATAAAAATCAATTACTTTTAAAAACCCGTGAAACAAAGACAGTGAAAGAGAGAGAAATTCTTACAAAATTCGTTCACTGGCTGTGATGCCACCTGGATTGACCATATCTAGACCCACAGCTGATTGAGACATAAGGGTGGACACTCTTGGGGCTGAGAGGTTTGGTGGGGTTGGGTGAGGAAACGCAGACCCTTTAAAGTAATACTGCGTGGTTCCCATCCCATGGGTCCCAAATCTCCAGGTTCAAGGGCATCTTCCTACATCGAAAACATGCATGAGAAACGCAGAAGATGGTACACCGTGTGATCGGGAAAGGTTTCCAAAGCGCACCTCATTTCTCATCTCCTTATGCTCGGGTTCGCCATTCCAGCCGCTTTAGTAGCAATCTCCCTCCTTGGAGAATCAGCACCTGTAACCTCCTGTTCCGTACAGGTTGCAATTTGTCCTGAGGATGAACGGGAAGAGTGGGAACCAATGAGAGACTAGCTCTAGGTGTTGGGACAGGCACAGGTCACTCTACTTCCCCATCAGGAAGAAGAATTAACCACAGGCTCAGCCTGCCGCCCGGGACCAGAATAGGGCCTGAAGCAATCCTGCGCTTTTGCGGCCAGCTCCCAAGAAAGCGAGTTGAAAAATGGAGCTCAGGGGCACTGCAATTCACAAACCTGCAGACTTATAAATGATAACTCTCGTCCACAAATATATTGAGGGAAGGCAACGAAGAGGACTGGAAAGCAAGGCAGAATTGCAGGAAACAGATTTCAGGAGGGAGATTCGAATCGCCTTTCAAGCACAGGAAAAGCGGCAAAACCTCGACAATGATGCCCTTGGCCAAAAAGGGCGTATGCGTTTTTTCCTGAATATATTCAGGAAAAATCGCATACGCCCTTTTTGGCCAACCAAGCAACCTGGAAAGGCAAATCAGCGCTACAAAGAAGTCTCGCTTCCCATCGGTCAAAAGGGCCATGCTGAATAAAGTGTCAAAACCAGAAATGCAGGACAGGCCATGGAGAAACGGGAGCCTGGCTACGCTGATGGGAGGGATGTAAATTGCCAACAGCCACTCTGGAGAAGTGTACGGTGTGTCCTGAAACATCTAAAAAACTCAGCTTAGAGAGCACAGGGCACTTCCACTCATGGGCGTATAAATTGGGAAAACTAAAAATCAGCAAGACACAGGCACCCCAAAGTTTAGGGCTGCTCTGTTGACAAGAACCTCCACTTCGTTACACCTTAAATATCCCAGGAAAGAGAAAAATGGATAAAGAAGTTGTGGCCCTTATGTACAATGGAATATCACTCAGCCATGAAATCAACGTCATAAGGCTAGTAGCAGCATGATGAGTGGATTTAGGTACGACGATTCTAAGTGAAATAAGTCACACAGAAAAAGACACTTATCATAAGATATCACTTATAGAGGGAATGTAAAAACCGCTACCCTTGAACTGAATTGCAAAACAGAACAGAGTCACACGTTTAGAATACACACTATGGCTGCTTAACGGGAAAGGTGAGGTGGGGTGATGCATAAAACAAGGGTTTCAAATTAGCTCAGATACCGTTCCATAAACCCAATATGTAATAGACAAGACCTACTCCTTGCTCAGTGAATTGGACTCAACACCCCCTATTCACCGCCCAAGAATATATCTGACTAGTAAGAATCTTAAAACCTATGTATTGATACCTCTCTGTAAGTGAGTCAAGTGGGTGTAAAGCGGCATAAACACAGCAGTAAAAAGCAGCTAAACCCCATTATAAAAATCAATTACTTTTAAAAACCCATGAAACAAAGACTGTGAAAGAGAGAAATTCTTACAAAATTCGTTCATGGGCTGTGATGCCACCTGTATTGACGATATCTAGAGCCACAGCTGATTGAGACATAAGGGTGGACACTCTTGGGGCTAAGAGGTTTGGTGAGGTTGGGTGAGGAAACGCAGACCCTTTCAAGTAATACTGCGTGATATCCATCCCATGGGTCCCATATCTCCAGGTTCAAGGGCATCTTCCTACATCGAAAACATGCATGAGAAACCCAGAAGATGGTACACCGTGTGATCGGGAAAGGTTTCTAAAACGCACCTCATTTCTCATCTCCTTGTGCTCGGTTTAGCCATTCCAGCTGCTTTACTAGCAATCTCCATCCTTGGAGAATCAGCACCTTTAACCTCCTGTTTCGTACAGGTTGCAATTTGTCCTGAGGATGAACGGGAAGAGTGGGAACAAATGAGAAACTAGCTCTAGGTGTTGGGACAGGCACAGGTCACTCTACTTCCCCATCAGGAAGAAGAATTAACCACAGGCTCAGCCTGCCGCCCGGGACCAGAATAGGGCCTGAAGCAATCCTGCGCTTTTGCGGCCAGCTCCCAAGAAAGCGAGTTGAAAAATGGAGCTCAGGGGCACTGCAATTCACAAACCTGCAGACTTATAAATGATAACTCTCGTCCACAAATATATTGAGGGAAGGCAACGAAGAGGATTGGAAAGCAAGGCAGAATTGCAGGAAACAGATTTCAGGAGGGAGATTTGAATCGCCTTTAAAGCACAGGAAAAGCGGCAAAACCTCGACAATGATGCCCTTGGCCAAAAAGGGCGTATGCGTTTTTTCCTGAATATATTCAGGAAAAAACGCATACGCCCTTTTTGGCCAACCAAGCAACCTGGAAAGGCAAATCAGCGCTACAAAGCAGTCTCGCTTCCAATCGGTCAAAAGGGCCATGCTGAATAAAGTGTCAAAACCAGAAATGCAGGACAGGCCATGGAGAAACGGGAGCCTGGCTACGCTGATGGGAGGGATGTAAATTGCCAACAGCCACTCTGGAGAAGTGTACGGTGTGTCCTGAAACATCTAAAAAACTCAGCTTAGAGAGCACAGGGCACTTCCACTCATGGGCGTATAAATTGGGAAAACTAAAAATCAGCAAGACACAGGCACCCCAAAGTTTAGGGCTGCTCTGTTGACAAGAACCTCCACTTCGTTACACCTTAAATATCCCAGGAAAGAGAAAAATGGATAAAGAAGTTGTGGTCCTTATGTACAATGGAATATCACTCAGCCATGAAATCAACGTTCTAAGGCTAGTAGCAGCATGATGAGTGGATTTAGGTACGACGATTCTAAGTGAAATAAGTCACACAGAAAAAGACACTTATCATAAGATATCACTTATAGAGGGAATGTAAAAACCGCTACCCTTGAACTGAATTACAAAACAGAACAGAGTCCCACGTTTAGAAAACACACTAGGGCTGCTTAAGGGGAAAGGTGAGGTGGGGTGATGCATAAAACAAGGGTTTCAAATTAGCTCAGATACCGTTCCATAAACCCAATATGTAATAGACAAGACCTACTCCTTGATCAGTGAATTGGACTCAACACCCCCTATTCACCGGCCAAGAATATATCTGACTAGTAAGAATCTTAAAAGCTATGTTTTGATATCTCTCTGTAAGTGAGTCAAGTGGGTGTAAAGCGGCAGAAACACAGCAGTGAAAAGCAGCTAAACCCCATTATAAAAATCAATTACTTTTAAAAACCCGTGAAACAAAGACAGTGAAAGAGAGAGAAATTCTTACAAAATTCGTTCAGGGGCTGTGATGCCACCTGGATTGACCATATCTAGACCCACAGCTGATGGAGACATAAGGGTGGACACTCTTGGGGCTGAGAGGTTTGGTGAGGTTGGGTGAGGAAACGCAGACCCTTTAAAGTAATACTGCGTGGTTCCCATCCCATGGGTCCCAAATCTCCAGGTTCAAGGGCATCTTCCTACATCGAAAACATGCATGAGAAACCCAGAAGATGGTACACCGTGTGATCGGGAAAGGTTTCCAAAGCGCACCTCATTTCTCATCTCCTTATGCTCGGGTTCGCCATTCCAGCCGCTTTAGTAGCAATCTCCCTCCTTGGAGAATCAGCACCTGTAACCTCCTGTTCCGTACAGGTTGCAATTTGTCCTGAGGATGAACGGGAAGAGTGGGAACCAATGAGAGACTAGCTCTAGGTGTTGGGACAGGCACAGGTCACTCTACTTCCCCATCAGGAAGAAGAATTAACCACAGGCTCAGCCTGCCGCCCGGGACCAGAATAGGGCCTGAAGCAATCCTGCGCTTTTGCGGCCAGCTCCCAAGAAAGCGAGTTGAAAAATGGAGCTCAGGGGCACTGCAATTCACAAACCTGCAGACTTATAAATGATAACTCTCGTCCACAAATATATTGAGGGAAGGCAACGAAGAGGATTGGAAAGCAAGGCAGAATTGCAGGAAACAGATTTCAGGAGGGAGATTCGAATCGCCTTTAAAGCACAGGAAAAGCGGCAAAACCTCGACAATGATGCCCTTGGCCAAAAAGGGCGTATGCGTTTTTTCCTGAATATATTCAGGAAAAAACGCATACGCCCTTTTTGGCCAACCAAGCAACCTGGAAAGGCAAATCAGCGCTACAAAGAAGTCTCGCTTCCCATCGGTCAAAAGGGCCATGCTGAATAAAGTGTCAAAACCAGAAATGCAGGACAGGCCATGGAGAAACGGGAGCCTGGCTACGCTGATGGGAGGGATGTAAATTGCCAACAGCCACTCTGGAGAAGTGTACGGTGTGTCCTGAAACATCTAAAAAACTCAGCTTAGAGAGCATAGGGCACTTCCACTCATGGGCGTATAAATTGGGAAAACTAAAAATCAGCAAGACACAGGCACCCCAAAGTTTAGGGCTGCTCTGTTGACAAGAACCTCCACTTCGTTACACCTTAAATATCCCAGGAAAGAGAAAAATGGATAAAGAAGTTGTGGTCCTTATGTACAATGGAATATCACTCAGCCATGAAATCAACGTCATAAGGCTAGTAGCAGCATGATGAGTGGATTTAGGTACGACAATTCTAAGTGAAATAAGTCACACAGAAAAAGACACTTATCATAAGATATCACTTATAGAGGGAATGTAAAAACCGCTACCCTTAAACTGAATTACAAAACAGAACAGAGTCCCACGTTTAGAAAACACACTATGGCTGCTTAAGGGGAAAGGTGAGGTGGGGTGATGCATAAAACAAGGGTTTCAAATTAGCTCAGACACCGTTCCATAAACCCAATATGTAATAGACAAGACCTACTCCTTGATCAGTGAATTGGACTCAACACCCCCTATTCACCGCCCAAGAATATATCTGACTAGTAAGAATCTTAAAACCTATGTTTTGATATCTCTCTGTAAGTGAGTCAAGTGGGTGTAAAGTGGCAGAAACACAGCAGTGAAAAGCAGCTAAACCCCATTATAAAAATCAATTACTTTTAAAAACCCGTGAAACAAAGACAGTGAAAGAGAGAGAAATTCTTACAAAATTCGTTCAGGGGCTGTGATGCCACCTGGATTGACCATATCTACACCCACAGCTGATGGAGACGTAAGGGTGGACACTCTTGGGGCTGAGAGGTTTGGTGAGGTTGGGTGAGGAAACGCAGACCCTTTAAAGTAATACTGCGTGGTTCCCATCCCATGGGTCCCAAATCTCCAGGTTCAAGGGCATCTTCCTACATCGAAAACATGCATGAGAAACCCAGAAGATGGTACACCGTGTGATCGGGAAAGGTTTCCAAAGCGCACCTCATTTCTCATCTCCTTATGCTCGGGTTCGCCATTCCAGCCGCTTTAGTAGCAATCTCCCTCCTTGGAGAATCAGCACCTGTAACCTCCTGTTCCGTACAGGTTGCAATTTGTCCTGAGGATGAACGGGAAGAGTGGGAACCAATGAGAGACTAGCTCTAGGTGTTGGGACAGGCACAGGTCACTCTACTTCCCCATCAGGAAGAAGAATTAACCACAGGCTCAGCCTGCCGCCCGGGACCAGAATAGGGCCTGAAGCAATCCTGCGCTTTTGCGGCCAGCTCCCAAGAAAGCGAGTTGAAAAATGGAGCTCAGGGGCACTGCAATTCACAAACCTGCAGACTTATAAATGATAACTCTCGTCCACAAATATATTGAGGGAAGGCAACGAAGAGGATTGGAAAGCAAGGCAGAATTGCAGGAAACAGATTTCAGGAGGGAGATTCGAATCGCCTTTAAAGCACAGGAAAAGCGGCAAAACCTCGACAATGATGCCCTTGGCCAAAAAGGGCGTATGCGTTTTTTCCTGAATATATTCAGGAAAAAACGCATACGCCCTTTTTGGCCAACCAAGCAACCTGGAAAGGCAAATCAGCGCTACAAAGAAGTCTCGCTTCCCATCGGTCAAAAGGGCCATGCTGAATAAAGTGTCAAAACCAGAAATGCAGGACAGGCCATGGAGAAACGGGAGCCTGGCTACGCTGATGGGAGGGATGTAAATTGCCAACAGCCACTCTGGAGAAGTGTACGGTGTGTCCTGAAACATCTAGAAAACTCAGCTTAGAGAGCACAGGGCACTTCCACTCATGGGCGTATAAATTGGGAAAACTAAAAATCAGCAAGACACAGGCACCCCAAAGTTTAGGGCTGCTCTGTTGACAAGAACCTCCACTTCGTTACACCTTAAATATCCCAGGAAAGAGAAAAATGGATAAAGAAGTTGTGGTCCTTATGTACAATGGAATATCACTCAGCCATGAAATCAACGTCATAAGGCTAGTAGCAGCATGATGAGTGGATTTAGGTACGACGATTCTAAGTGAAATAAGTCACACAGAAAAAGACACTTATCATAAGATATCACTTATAGAGGGAATGTAAAAACCGCTACCCTTGAACTGAATTACAAAACAGAACAGAGTCCCACGTTTAGAAAACACACTAGGGCTGCTTAAGGGGAAAGGTGAGGTGGGGTGATGCATAAAACAAGGGTTTCAAATTAGCTCAGATACCGTTCCATAAACCCAATATGTAATAGACAAGACCTACTCCTTGATCAGTGAATTGGACTCAACACCCCCTATTCACCGCCCAAGAATATATCTGACTAGTAAGAATCTTAAAACCTATGTTTTGATATCTCTCTGTAAGTGAGTCAAGTGGGTGTAAAGCGGCAGAAACACAGCAGTGAAAAGCAGCTAAACCCCATTATAAAAATCAATTACTTTTAAAAACCCGTGAAACAAAGACAGTGAAAGAGAGAGAAATTCTTACAAAATTCGTTCAGGGGCTGTGATGCCACCTGGATTGACCATATCTAGACCCACAGCTGATGGAGACATAAGGGTGGACACTCTTGGGGCTGAGAGGTTTGGTGAGGTTGGGTGAGGAAACGCAGACCGTTTAAAGTAATACTGCGTGGTTCCCATCCCATGGGTCCCAAATCTCCAGGTTCAAGGGCATCTTCCTACATCGAAAACATGCATGAGAAACCCAGAAGATGGTACACCGTGTGATCGGGAAAGGTTTCCAAAGCGCACCTCATTTCTCATCTCCTTATGCTCGGGTTCGCCATTCCAGCCGCTTTAGTAGCAATCTCCCTCCTTGGAGAATCAGCACCTGTAACCTCCTGTTCCGTACAGGTTGCAATTTGTCCTGAGGATGAACGGGAAGAGTGGGAACAAATGAGAGACTAGCTCTAGGTGTTGGGACAGGCACAGGTCACTCTACTTCCCCATCAGGAAGAAGAATTAACCACAGGCTCAGCCTGCCGCCCGGGACCAGAATAGGGCCTGAAGCAATCCTGCGCTTTTGCGGCCAGCTCCCAAGAAAGCGAGTTGAAAAATGGAGCTCAGGGGCACTGCAATTCACAAACCTGCAGACTTATAAATGATAACTCTCGTCCACAAATATATTGAGGGAAGGCAACGAAGAGGATTGGAAAGCAAGGCAGAATTGCAGGAAACAGATTTCAGGAGGGAGATTCGAATCGCCTTTAAAGCACAGGAAAAGCGGCAAAACCTCGACAATGATGCCCTTGGCCAAAAAGGGCGTATGCGTTTTTTCCTGAATATATTCAGGAAAAAACGCATACGCCCTTTTTGGCCAACCAAGCAACCTGGAAAGGCAAATCAGCGCTACAAAGAAGTCTCGCTTCCCATCGGTCAAAGGGGCCATGCTGAATAAAGTGTCAAAACCAGAAATGCAGGACAGTCCATGGAGAAACGGGAGCCTGGCTACGCTGATGGGAGGGATGTAAATTGCCAACAGCCACTCTGGAGAAGTGTACGGTGTGTCCTGAAACATCTAAAAAACTCAGCTTAGAGAGCACAGGGCACTTCCACTCATGGGCGTATAAATTGGGAAAACTAAAAATCAGCAAGACACAGGCACCCCAAAGTTTAGGGCTGCTCTGTTGACAAGAACCTCCACTTCGTTACACCTTAAATATCCCAGGAAAGAGAAAAATGGATAAAGAAGTTGTGGTCCTTATGTACAATGGAATATCACTCAGGCATGAAATCAACGTCATAAGGGTAGTAGCAGCATGATGAGTGGATTTAGGTACGACGATTCTAAGTGAAATAAGTCACACAGAAAAAGACACTTATCATAAGATATCACTTATAGAGGGAATGTAAAAACCGCTACCCTTGAACTGAATTACAAAACAGAACAGAGTCCCACGTTTAGAAAACACACTAGGGCTGCTTAAGGGGAAAGGTGAGGTGGGGTGATGCATAAAACAAGGGTTTCAAATTAGCTCAGATACCGTTCCATAAACCCAATATGTAATAGACAAGACCTACTCCTTGATCAGTGAATTGGACTCAACACCCCCTATTCACCGCCCAAGAATATATCTGACTAGTAAGAATCTTAAAACCTATGTTTTGATATCTCTCTGTAAGTGAGTCAAGTGGGTGTAAAGCGGCAGAAACACAGCAGTGAAAAGCAGCTAAACCCCATTATAAAAATCAATTACTTTTAAAAACCCGTGAAACAAAGACAGTGAAAGAGAGAGAAATTCTTACAAAATTCGTTCAGGGGCTGTGATGCCACCTGGATTGACCATATCTAGACCCACAGCTGATGGAGACATAAGGGTGGACACTCTTGGGGCTGAGAGGTTTGGTGAGGTTGGGTGAGGAAACGCAGACCCTTTAAAGTAATACTGCGTGGTTCCCATCCCATGGGTCCCAAATCTCCAGGTTCAAGGGCATCTTCCTACATCGAAAACATGCATGAGAAACCCAGAAGATGGTACACCGTGTGATCGGGAAAGGTTTCCAAAGCGCACCGCATTTCTCATCTCCTTATGCTCGGGTTCGCCATTCCAGCCGCTTTAGTAGCAATCTCCCTCCTTGGAGAATCAGCACCTGTAACCTCCTGTTCCGTACAGGTTGCAATTTGTCCTGAGGATGAACGGGAAAAGTGGGAACCAATGAGAGACTAGCTCTAGGTGTTGGGACAGGCACAGGTCACTCTATTTCCCCATCAGGAAGAAGAATTAACCACAGGCTCAGCCTGCCGCCCGGGACCAGAATAGGGCCTGAAGCAATCCTGCGCTTTTGCGGCCAGCTCCCAAGAAAGCGAGTTGAAAAATGGAGCTCAGGGGCACTGCAATTCACAAACCTGCAGACTTATAAATGATAACTCTCGTCCACAAATATATTGAGGGAAGGCAACGAAGAGGATTGGAAAGCAAGGCAGAATTGCAGGAAACAGATTTCAGGAGGGAGATTCGAATCGCCTTTAAAGCACAGGAAAAGCGGCAAAACCTCGACAATGATGCCCTTGGCCAAAAAGGGCGTATGCGTTTTTTCCTGAATATATTCAGGAAAAAACGCATACGCCCTTTTTGGCCAACCAAGCAACCTGGAAAGGCAAATCAGCGCTACAAAGAAGTCTCGCTTCCCATCGGTCAAAAGGGCCATGCTGAATAAAGTGTCAAAACCAGAAATGCAGGACAGGCCATGGAGAAACGGGAGCCTGGCTACGCTGATGGGCGGGATGTAAATTGCCAACAGCCACTCTGGAGAAGTGTACGGTGTGTCCTGAAACATCTAAAAAACTCAGCTTAGAGAGCACAGGGCACTTCCACTCATGGGCGTATAAATTGGGAAAACTAAAAATCAGCAAGACACAGGCACCCCAAAGTTTAGGGCTGCTCTGTTGACAAGAACCTCCACTTCGTTACACCTTAAATATCCCAGGAAAGAGAAAAATGGATAAAGAAGTTGTGGTCCTTATGTACAATGGAATATCACTCAGCCATGAAATCAACGTTCTAAGGCTAGTAGCAGCATGATGAGTGGATTTAGGTACGACGATTCTAAGTGAAATAAGTCACACAGAAAAAGACACTTATCATAAGATATCACTTATAGAGGGAATGTAAAAACCGCTACCCTTGAACTGAATTACAAAACAGAACAGAGTCCCACGTTTAGAAAACACACTAGGGCTGCTTAAGGGGAAAGGTGAGGTGGGGTGATGCATAAAACAAGGGTTTCAAATTAGCTCAGATACCGTTCCATAAACCCAATATGTAATAGACAAGACCTACTCCTTGATCAGTGAATTGGACTCAACACCCCCTATTCACCGGCCAAGAATATATCTGACTAGTAAGAATCTTAAAAGCTATGTTTTGATATCTCTCTGTAAGTGAGTCAAGTGGGTGTAAAGCGGCAGAAACACAGCAGTGAAAAGCAGCTAAACCCCATTATAAAAATCAATTACTTTTAAAAACCCGTGAAACAAAGACAGTGAAAGAGAGAGAAATTCTTACAAAATTCGTTCAGGGGCTGTGATGCCACCTGGATTGACCATATCTAGACCCACAGCTGATGGAGACATAAGGGTGGACACTCTTGGGGCTGAGAGGTTTGGTGAGGTTGGGTGAGGAAACGCAGACCCTTTAAAGTAATACTGCGTGGTTCCCATCCCATGGGTCCCAAATCTCCAGGTTCAAGGGCATCTTCCTACATCGAAAACATGCATGAGAAACCCAGAAGATGGTACACCGTGTGATCGGGAAAGGTTTCCAAAGCGCACCTCATTTCTCATCTCCTTATGCTCGGGTTCGCCATTCCAGCCGCTTTAGTAGCAATCTCCCTCCTTGGAGAATCAGCACCTGTAACCTCCTGTTCCGTACAGGTTGCAATTTGTCCTGAGGATGAACGGGAAGAGTGGGAACCAATGAGAGACTAGCTCTAGGTGTTGGGACAGGCACAGGTCACTCTACTTCCCCATCAGGAAGAAGAATTAACCACAGGCTCAGCCTGCCGCCCGGGACCAGAATAGGGCCTGAAGCAATCCTGCGCTTTTGCGGCCAGCTCCCAAGAAAGCGAGTTGAAAAATGGAGCTCAGGGGCACTGCAATTCACAAACCTGCAGACTTATAAATGATAACTCTCGTCCACAAATATATTGAGGGAAGGCAACGAAGAGGATTGGAAAGCAAGGCAGAATTGCAGGAAACAGATTTCAGGAGGGAGATTCGAATCGCCTTTAAAGCACAGGAAAAGCGGCAAAACCTCGACAATGATGCCCTTGGCCAAAAAGGGCGTATGCGTTTTTTCCTGAATATATTCAGGAAAAAACGCATACGCCCTTTTTGGCCAACCAAGCAACCTGGAAAGGCAAATCAGCGCTACAAAGAAGTCTCGCTTCCCATCGGTCAAAAGGGCCATGCTGAATAAAGTGTCAAAACCAGAAATGCAGGACAGGCCATGGAGAAACGGGAGCCTGGCTACGCTGATGGGAGGGATGTAAATTGCCAACAGCCACTCTGGAGAAGTGTACGGTGTGTCCTGAAACATCTAAAAAACTCAGCTTAGAGAGCATAGGGCACTTCCACTCATGGGCGTATAAATTGGGAAAACTAAAAATCAGCAAGACACAGGCACCCCAAAGTTTAGGGCTGCTCTGTTGACAAGAACCTCCACTTCGTTACACCTTAAATATCCCAGGAAAGAGAAAAATGGATAAAGAAGTTGTGGTCCTTATGTACAATGGAATATCACTCAGCCATGAAATCAACGTCATAAGGCTAGTAGCAGCATGATGAGTGGATTTAGGTACGACAATTCTAAGTGAAATAAGTCACACAGAAAAAGACACTTATCATAAGATATCACTTATAGAGGGAATGTAAAAACCGCTACCCTTAAACTGAATTACAAAACAGAACAGAGTCCCACGTTTAGAAAACACACTATGGCTGCTTAAGGGGAAAGGTGAGGTGGGGTGATGCATAAAACAAGGGTTTCAAATTAGCTCAGACACCGTTCCATAAACCCAATATGTAATAGACAAGACCTACTCCTTGATCAGTGAATTGGACTCAACACCCCCTATTCACCGCCCAAGAATATATCTGACTAGTAAGAATCTTAAAACCTATGTTTTGATATCTCTCTGTAAGTGAGTCAAGTGGGTGTAAAGTGGCAGAAACACAGCAGTGAAAAGCAGCTAAACCCCATTATAAAAATCAATTACTTTTAAAAACCCGTGAAACAAAGACAGTGAAAGAGAGAGAAATTCTTACAAAATTCGTTCAGGGGCTGTGATGCCACCTGGATTGACCATATCTACACCCACAGCTGATGGAGACGTAAGGGTGGACACTCTTGGGGCTGAGAGGTTTGGTGAGGTTGGGTGAGGAAACGCAGACCCTTTAAAGTAATACTGCGTGGTTCCCATCCCATGGGTCCCAAATCTCCAGGTTCAAGGGCATCTTCCTACATCGAAAACATGCATGAGAAACCCAGAAGATGGTACACCGTGTGATCGGGAAAGGTTTCCAAAGCGCACCTCATTTCTCATCTCCTTATGCTCGGGTTCGCCATTCCAGCCGCTTTAGTAGCAATCTCCCTCCTTGGAGAATCAGCACCTGTAACCTCCTGTTCCGTACAGGTTGCAATTTGTCCTGAGGATGAACGGGAAGAGTGGGAACCAATGAGAGACTAGCTCTAGGTGTTGGGACAGGCACAGGTCACTCTACTTCCCCATCAGGAAGAAGAATTAACCACAGGCTCAGCCTGCCGCCCGGGACCAGAATAGGGCCTGAAGCAATCCTGCGCTTTTGCGGCCAGCTCCCAAGAAAGCGAGTTGAAAAATGGAGCTCAGGGGCACTGCAATTCACAAACCTGCAGACTTATAAATGATAACTCTCGTCCACAAATATATTGAGGGAAGGCAACGAAGAGGATTGGAAAGCAAGGCAGAATTGCAGGAAACAGATTTCAGGAGGGAGATTCGAATCGCCTTTAAAGCACAGGAAAAGCGGCAAAACCTCGACAATGATGCCCTTGGCCAAAAAGGGCGTATGCGTTTTTTCCTGAATATATTCAGGAAAAAACGCATACGCCCTTTTTGGCCAACCAAGCAACCTGGAAAGGCAAATCAGCGCTACAAAGAAGTCTCGCTTCCCATCGGTCAAAAGGGCCATGCTGAATAAAGTGTCAAAACCAGAAATGCAGGACAGGCCATGGAGAAACGGGAGCCTGGCTACGCTGATGGGAGGGATGTAAATTGCCAACAGCCACTCTGGAGAAGTGTACGGTGTGTCCTGAAACATCTAGAAAACTCAGCTTAGAGAGCACAGGGCACTTCCACTCATGGGCGTATAAATTGGGAAAACTAAAAATCAGCAAGACACAGGCACCCCAAAGTTTAGGGCTGCTCTGTTGACAAGAACCTCCACTTCGTTACACCTTAAATATCCCAGGAAAGAGAAAAATGGATAAAGAAGTTGTGGTCCTTATGTACAATGGAATATCACTCAGCCATGAAATCAACGTCATAAGGCTAGTAGCAGCATGATGAGTGGATTTAGGTACGACGATTCTAAGTGAAATAAGTCACACAGAAAAAGACACTTATCATAAGATATCACTTATAGAGGGAATGTAAAAACCGCTACCCTTGAACTGAATTACAAAACAGAACAGAGTCCCACGTTTAGAAAACACACTAGGGCTGCTTAAGGGGAAAGGTGAGGTGGGGTGATGCATAAAACAAGGGTTTCAAATTAGCTCAGATACCGTTCCATAAACCCAATATGTAATAGACAAGACCTACTCCTTGATCAGTGAATTGGACTCAACACCCCCTATTCACCGCCCAAGAATATATCTGACTAGTAAGAATCTTAAAACCTATGTTTTGATATCTCTCTGTAAGTGAGTCAAGTGGGTGTAAAGCGGCAGAAACACAGCAGTGAAAAGCAGCTAAACCCCATTATAAAAATCAATTACTTTTAAAAACCCGTGAAACAAAGACAGTGAAAGAGAGAGAAATTCTTACAAAATTCGTTCAGGGGCTGTGATGCCACCTGGATTGACCATATCTAGACCCACAGCTGATGGAGACATAAGGGTGGACACTCTTGGGGCTGAGAGGTTTGGTGAGGTTGGGTGAGGAAACGCAGACCGTTTAAAGTAATACTGCGTGGTTCCCATCCCATGGGTCCCAAATCTCCAGGTTCAAGGGCATCTTCCTACATCGAAAACATGCATGAGAAACCCAGAAGATGGTACACCGTGTGATCGGGAAAGGTTTCCAAAGCGCACCTCATTTCTCATCTCCTTATGCTCGGGTTCGCCATTCCAGCCGCTTTAGTAGCAATCTCCCTCCTTGGAGAATCAGCACCTGTAACCTCCTGTTCCGTACAGGTTGCAATTTGTCCTGAGGATGAACGGGAAGAGTGGGAACAAATGAGAGACTAGCTCTAGGTGTTGGGACAGGCACAGGTCACTCTACTTCCCCATCAGGAAGAAGAATTAACCACAGGCTCAGCCTGCCGCCCGGGACCAGAATAGGGCCTGAAGCAATCCTGCGCTTTTGCGGCCAGCTCCCAAGAAAGCGAGTTGAAAAATGGAGCTCAGGGGCACTGCAATTCACAAACCTGCAGACTTATAAATGATAACTCTCGTCCACAAATATATTGAGGGAAGGCAACGAAGAGGATTGGAAAGCAAGGCAGAATTGCAGGAAACAGATTTCAGGAGGGAGATTCGAATCGCCTTTAAAGCACAGGAAAAGCGGCAAAACCTCGACAATGATGCCCTTGGCCAAAAAGGGCGTATGCGTTTTTTCCTGAATATATTCAGGAAAAAACGCATACGCCCTTTTTGGCCAACCAAGCAACCTGGAAAGGCAAATCAGCGCTACAAAGAAGTCTCGCTTCCCATCGGTCAAAGGGGCCATGCTGAATAAAGTGTCAAAACCAGAAATGCAGGACAGTCCATGGAGAAACGGGAGCCTGGCTACGCTGATGGGAGGGATGTAAATTGCCAACAGCCACTCTGGAGAAGTGTACGGTGTGTCCTGAAACATCTAAAAAACTCAGCTTAGAGAGCACAGGGCACTTCCACTCATGGGCGTATAAATTGGGAAAACTAAAAATCAGCAAGACACAGGCACCCCAAAGTTTAGGGCTGCTCTGTTGACAAGAACCTCCACTTCGTTACACCTTAAATATCCCAGGAAAGAGAAAAATGGATAAAGAAGTTGTGGTCCTTATGTACAATGGAATATCACTCAGGCATGAAATCAACGTCATAAGGGTAGTAGCAGCATGATGAGTGGATTTAGGTACGACGATTCTAAGTGAAATAAGTCACACAGAAAAAGACACTTATCATAAGATATCACTTATAGAGGGAATGTAAAAACCGCTACCCTTGAACTGAATTACAAAACAGAACAGAGTCCCACGTTTAGAAAACACACTAGGGCTGCTTAAGGGGAAAGGTGAGGTGGGGTGATGCATAAAACAAGGGTTTCAAATTAGCTCAGATACCGTTCCATAAACCCAATATGTAATAGACAAGACCTACTCCTTGATCAGTGAATTGGACTCAACACCCCCTATTCACCGCCCAAGAATATATCTGACTAGTAAGAATCTTAAAACCTATGTTTTGATATCTCTCTGTAAGTGAGTCAAGTGGGTGTAAAGCGGCAGAAACACAGCAGTGAAAAGCAGCTAAACCCCATTATAAAAATCAATTACTTTTAAAAACCCGTGAAACAAAGACAGTGAAAGAGAGAGAAATTCTTACAAAATTCGTTCAGGGGCTGTGATGCCACCTGGATTGACCATATCTAGACCCACAGCTGATGGAGACATAAGGGTGGACACTCTTGGGGCTGAGAGGTTTGGTGAGGTTGGGTGAGGAAACGCAGACCCTTTAAAGTAATACTGCGTGGTTCCCATCCCATGGGTCCCAAATCTCCAGGTTCAAGGGCATCTTCCTACATCGAAAACATGCATGAGAAACCCAGAAGATGGTACACCGTGTGATCGGGAAAGGTTTCCAAAGCGCACCGCATTTCTCATCTCCTTATGCTCGGGTTCGCCATTCCAGCCGCTTTAGTAGCAATCTCCCTCCTTGGAGAATCAGCACCTGTAACCTCCTGTTCCGTACAGGTTGCAATTTGTCCTGAGGATGAACGGGAAAAGTGGGAACCAATGAGAGACTAGCTCTAGGTGTTGGGACAGGCACAGGTCACTCTATTTCCCCATCAGGAAGAAGAATTAACCACAGGCTCAGCCTGCCGCCCGGGACCAGAATAGGGCCTGAAGCAATCCTGCGCTTTTGCGGCCAGCTCCCAAGAAAGCGAGTTGAAAAATGGAGCTCAGGGGCACTGCAATTCACAAACCTGCAGACTTATAAATGATAACTCTCGTCCACAAATATATTGAGGGAAGGCAACGAAGAGGATTGGAAAGCAAGGCAGAATTGCAGGAAACAGATTTCAGGAGGGAGATTCGAATCGCCTTTAAAGCACAGGAAAAGCGGCAAAACCTCGACAATGATGCCCTTGGCCAAAAAGGGCGTATGCGTTTTTTCCTGAATATATTCAGGAAAAAACGCATACGCCCTTTTTGGCCAACCAAGCAACCTGGAAAGGCAAATCAGCGCTACAAAGAAGTCTCGCTTCCCATCGGTCAAAAGGGCCATGCTGAATAAAGTGTCAAAACCAGAAATGCAGGACAGGCCATGGAGAAACGGGAGCCTGGCTACGCTGATGGGCGGGATGTAAATTGCCAACAGCCACTCTGGAGAAGTGTACGGTGTGTCCTGAAACATCTAAAAAACTCAGCTTAGAGAGAACAGGGCACTTCCACTCATGGGCGTATAAATTGGGAAAACTAAAAATCAGCAAGACACAGGAACCCCAAAGTTTAGGGCTGCTCTGTTGACAAGAACCTCCACTTCGTTACACCTTAAATATCCCAGGAAAGAGAAAAATGGATAAAGAAGTTGTGGTCCTTATGTACAATGGAATATCACTCAGCCAAGAAATCAACGTCATAAGGCTAGTAGCAGCATGATGAGTGGATTTAGGTACGACGATTCTAAGTGAAATAAGTCACACAGAAAAAGACACTTATCATAAGTTATCACTTATAGAGGGAATGTAAAAACCGCTACCCTTGAACTGAATTACAAAACAGAACAGAGTCCCACGTTTAGAAAACACACTAGGGCTGCTTAAGGGGAAAGGTGAGGTGGGGTGATGCATAAAACAAGGGTTTCAAATTAGGTCAGACACCGTTCCATAAACCCAATATGTAATAGACAAGACCTACTCCTTGATCAGTGAATTGGACTCAACACCCCCTATTCACCGCCCAAGAATATATCTGACTAGTAAGAATCTTAAAACCTATGTTTTGATATTTCCCTGTAAGTGAGTCAAGTGGGTGTAAAGCGGCAGAAACACAGCAGTGAAAAGCAGCTAAACCCCATTATAAAAATCAATTACTTTTAAAAACCCGTGAAACAAAGACAGTGAAAGAGAGAGAAATTCTTACAAAATTCGTTCAGGGGCTGTGATGCCACCTGGATTGACCATATCTAGACCCACAGCTGATGGAGACATAAGGGTGGACACTCTTGGGGCTGAGAGGTTTGGTGAGGTTGGGTGAGGAAATGCAGACCCTTTAAAGTAATACTGCGTGGTTCCCATCCCATGGGTCCCAAATCTCCAGGTTCAAGGGCATCTTCCTACATCGAAAACATGCATGAGAAACCCAGAAGATGGTACACCGTGTGATCGGGAAAGGTTTCCAAAACGCACCTCATTTCTCATCTCCTTATGCTCGGGTTCGCCATTCCAGCCGCTTTAGTAGCAATCTCCCTCCTTGGAGAATCAGCACCTGTAACCTCCTGTTCCGTACAGGTTGCAATTTGTCCTGAGGATGAACGGGAAGAGTGGGAACCAATGAGAGACTAGCTCTAGGTGTTGGGACAGGCACAGGTCACTCTACTTCCCCATCAGGAAGAAGAATTAACCACAGGCTCAGCCTGCCGCCCGGGACCAGAATAGGGCCTGAAGCAATCCTGCGCTTTTGCGGCCAGCTCCCAAGAAAGCGAGTTGAAAAATGGAGCTCAGGGGCACTGCAATTCACAAACCTGCAGACTTATAAATGATAACTCTCGTCCACAAATATATTGAGGGAAGGCAACGAAGAGGATTGGAAAGCAAGGCAGAATTGCAGGAAACAGATTTCAGGAGGGAGATTCGAATCGCCTTTAAAGCACAGGAAAAGCGGCAAAACCTCGACAATGATGCCCTTGGCCAAAAAGGGCGTATGCGTTTTTTCCTGAATATATTCAGGAAAAAACGCATACGCCCTTTTTGGCCAACCAAGCAACCTGGAAAGGCAAATCAGCGCTACAAAGAAGTCTCGCTTCCCATCGGTCAAAAGGGCCATGCTGAATAAAGTGTCAAAACCAGAAATGCAGGACAGGCCATGGAGAAACGGGAGCCTGGCTACGCTGATGGGAGGGATGTAAATTGCCAACAGCCACTCTGGAGAAGTGTACGGTGTGTCCTGAAACATCTAAAAAACTCAGCTTAGAAAGCATAGGGCACTTCCACTCATGGGCGTATAAATTGGGAAAACTAAAAATCAGGAAGGCACAGGCACCCCAAAGTTTAGGGCTGCTCTGTTGACAAGAACCTCCACTTCGTTACACCTTAAATATCCCAGGAAAGAAAAAAATGGATAAAGAAGTTGTGGTCCTTATGTACAATGGAATATCACTCAGCCATGAAATCAACGTCATAAGGCTAGTAGCAGCATGATGAGTGGATTTAGGTACGACGATTCTAAGTGAAATAAGTCACACAGACAAAGACACTTATCATAAGATATCACTTATAGAGGGAATGTAAAAACCGCTACCCTTGAACTGAATTACAAAACAGAACAGAGTCCCACGTTTAGAAAACACACTATGGCTGCTTAACGGGAAAGGTGAGGTGGGGTGATGCATAAAACAAGGGTTTCAAATTACTTCAGATACCGTTCCATAAACCCAATATGTAATAGACAAGACCTACTCCTTGATCAGTGAATTGGACTCAACACCCCCTATTCACTGCCCAAGAATATATCTGACTAGTAAGAATCTTAAAACCTATGTTTTGATATCTCTCTGTAAGTGACTCAAGTGGGTGTAAAGCGGCAGAAACACAGCAGTGAAAAGCAGCTAAACCCCATTATAAAAATCAATTACTTTTAAAAACCCGTGAAACAAAGACAGTGAAAGAGAGAGAAATTCTTACAAAATTCGTTCAGGGGCTGTGATGCCACCTGGATTGACCATATCTAGACCCACAGCTGATGGAGACATAAGGGTGGACACTCTTGGGGCTGAGAGGTTTGGTGAGGATGGGTGAGGAAACGCAGACCGTTTAAAGTAATACTGCGTGGTTCCCATCCCATGGGTCCCAAATCTCCAGGTTCAAGGGCATCTTCCTACATCGAAAACATGAATGAGAAACCCAGAAGATGGTACACCGTGTGATCGGGAAAGGTTTCCAAAGCGCACCTCATTTCTCATCTCCTTATGCTCGGGTTCGCCATTCCAGCCGCTTTAGTAGCAATCTCCTTCCTTGGAGAATCAGCACCTGTAACCTCCTGTTCCGTACAGTTTGCAATTTGTCCTGAGGATGAACGGGAAGAGTGGGAACCAATGAGAGACTAGCTCTAGGTGTTGGGACAGGCACAGGTCACTCTACTTCCCCATCAGGAAGAAGAATTAACCACAGGCTCAGCCTGCCGCCCGGGACCAGAATAGGGCCTGAAGCAATCCTGCGCTTTTGCGGCCAGCTCCCAAGAAAGCGAGTTGAAAAATGGAGCTCAGGGGCACTGCAATTCACAAACCTGCAGACTTATAAATGGTAACTCTCGTCCACAAATATATTGAGGGAAGGCAACGAAGAGGATTGGAAAGCAAGGCAGAATTGCAGGAAACAGATTTCAGGAGGGAGATTCGAATCGCCTTTCAAGCACAGGAAAAGCGGCAAAACCTCGACAATGATGCCCTTGGCCAAAAAGGGCGTATGCGTTTTTTCCTGAATATATTCAGGAAAAAACGCATACGCCCTTTTTGGCCAACCAAGCAACCTGGAAAGGCAAATCAGCGCTACAAAGAAGTCTCGCTTCCCATCGGTCAAAAGGGCCATGCTGAATAAAGTGTCAAAACCAGAAATGCAGGACAGGCCATGGAGAAACGGGAGCCTGGCTACGCTGATGGGAGGGATGTAAATTGCAAACAGCCACTCTGGAGAAGTGTACGGTGTGTCCTGAAACATCTAAAAAACTCAGCTTAGAGAGAACAGGGCACTTCCACTCATGGGCGTATAAATTGGGAAAACTAAAAATCAGCAAGACACAGGAACCCCAAAGTTTAGGGCTGCTCTGTTGACAAGAACCTCCACTTCGTTACACCTTAAATATCCCAGGAAAGAGAAAAATGGATAAAGAAGTTGTGGTCCTTATGTACAATGGAATATCACTCAGCCAAGAAATCAACGTCATAAGGCTAGTAGCAGCATGATGAGTGGATTTAGGTACGACGATTCTAAGTGAAATAAGTCACACAGAAAAAGACACTTATCATAAGTTATCACTTATAGAGGGAATGTAAAAACCGCTACCCTTGAACTGAATTACAAAACAGAACAGAGTCCCACGTTTAGAAAACACACTAGGGCTGCTTAAGGGGAAAGGTGAGGTGGGGTGATGCATAAAACAAGGGTTTCAAATTAGGTCAGACACCGTTCCATAAACCCAATATGTAATAGACAAGACCTACTCCTTGATCAGTGAATTGGACTCAACACCCCCTATTCACCGCCCAAGAATATATCTGACTAGTAAGAATCTTAAAACCTATGTTTTGATATCTCCCTGTAAGTGAGTCAAGTGGGTGTAAAGCGGCAGAAACACAGCAGTGAAAAGCAGCTAAACCCCATTATAAAAATCAATTACTTTTAAAAACCCGTGAAACAAAGACAGTGAAAGAGAGAGAAATTCTTACAAAATTCGTTCAGGGGCTGTGATGCCACCTGGATTGACCATATCTAGACCCACAGCTGATGGAGACATAAGGGTGGACACTCTTGGGGCTGAGAGGTTTGGTGAGGTTGGGTGAGGAAACGCAGACCCTTTAAAGTAATACTGCGTGGTTCCCATCCCATGGGTCCCAAATCTCCAGGTTCAAGGGCATCTTCCTACATCGAAAACATGCATGAGAAACCCAGAAGATGGTACACCGTGTGATCGGGAAAGGTTTCCAAAACGCACCTCATTTCTCATCTCCTTATGCTCGGGTTCGCCATTCCAGCCGCTTTAGTAGCAATCTCCCTCCTTGGAGAATCAGCACCTGTAACCTCCTGTTCCGTACAGGTTGCAATTTGTCCTGAGGATGAACGGGAAGAGTGGGAACCAATGAGAGACTAGCTCTAGGTGTTGGGACAGGCACAGGTCACTCTACTTCCCCATCAGGAAGAAGAATTAACCACAGGCTCAGCCTGCCGCCCGGTACCAGAATAGGGCCTGAAGCAATCCTGCGCTTTTGCGGCCAGCTCCCAAGAAAGCGAGTTGAAAAATGGAGCTCAGGGGCACTGCAATTCACAAACCTGCAGACTTATAAATGATAACTCTCGTCCACAAATATATTGAGGGAAGGCAACGAAGAGGATTGGAAAGCAAGGCAGAATTGCAGGAAACAGATTTCAGGAGGGAGATTCGAATCGTCTTTAAAGCACAGGAAAAGCGGCAAAACCTCGACAATGATGCCCTTGGCCAAAAAGGGCGTATGCGTTTTTTCCTGAATATATTCAGGAAAAAACGCATACGCCCTTTTTGGCCAACCAAGCAACCTGGAAAGGCAAATCAGCGCTACAAAGAAGTCTCGCTTCCCATCGGTCAAAAGGGCCATGCTGAATAAAGTGTCAAAACCAGAAATGCAGGACAGGCCATGGAGAAACGGGAGCCTGGCTACGCTGATGGGCGAGATGTAAATTGACAACAGCCACTCTGGAGAAGTGTACGGTGTGTCCTGAAACATCTAAAAAACTCAGCTTAGAGAGCATAGGGCACTTCCACTCATGGGCGTATAAATTGGGAAAACTAAAAATCAGGAAGGCACAGGCACCCCAAAGTTTAGGGCTGCTCTGTTGACAAGAACCTCCACTTCGTTACACCTTAAATATCCCAGGAAAGAAAAAAATGGATAAAGAAGTTGTGGTCCTTATGTACAATGGAATATCACTCAGCCATGAAATCAACGTCATAAGGCTAGTAGCAGCATGATGAGTGGATTTAGGTACGACGATTCTAAGTGAAATAAGTCACACAGACAAAGACACTTATCATAAGATATCACTTATAGAGGGAATGTAAAAACCGCTACCCTTAAACTGAATTACAAAACAGAACAGAGTCCCACGTTTAGAAAACACACTATGGCTGCTTAACGGGAAAGGTGAGGTGGGGTGATGCATAAAACAAGGGTTTCAAATTACTTCAGATACCGTTCCATAAACCCAATATGTAATAGACAAGACCTACTCCTTGATCAGTGAATTGGACTCAACACCCCCTATTCACTGCCCAAGAATATATCTGACTAGTAAGAATCTTAAAACCTATGTTTTGATATCTCTCTGTAAGTGACTCAAGTGGGTGTAAAGCGGCAGAAACACAGCAGTGAAAAGCAGCTAAACCCCATTATAAAAATCAATTACTTTTAAAAACCCGTGAAACAAAGACAGTGAAAGAGAGAGAAATTCTTACAAAATTCGTTCAGGGGCTGTGATGCCACCTGGATTGACCATATCTAGACCCACAGCTGATGGAGACATAAGGGTGGACACTCTTGGGGCTGAGAGGTTTGGTGAGGATGGGTGAGGAAACGCAGACCGTTTAAAGTAATACTGCGTGGTTCCCATCCCATGGGTCCCAAATCTCCAGGTTCAAGGGCATCTTCCTACATCGAAAACATGAATGAGAAACCCAGAAGATGGTACACCGTGTGATCGGGAAAGGTTTCCAAAGCGCACCTCATTTCTCATCTCCTTATGCTCGGGTTCGCCATTCCAGCCGCTTTAGTAGCAATCTCCCTCCTTGGAGAATCAGCACCTGTAACCTCCTGTTCCGTACAGGTTGCAATTTGTCCTGAGGATGAACGGGAAGAGTGGGAACCAATGAGAGACTAGCTCTAGGTGTTGGGACAGGCACAGGTCACTCTATTTCCCCATCAGGAAGAAGAATTAACCACAGGCTCAGCCTGCCGCCCGGGACCAGAATAGGGCCTGAAGCAATCCTGCGCTTTTGCGGCCAGCTCCCAAGAAAGCGAGTTGAAAAATGGAGCTCAGGGGCACTGCAATTCACAAACCTGCAGACTTATAAATGATAACTCTCGTCCACAAATATATTGAGGGAAGGCAACGAAGAGGATTGGAAAGCAAGGCAGAATTGCAGGAAACAGATTTCAGGAGGGAGATTCGAATCGCCTTTCAAGCACAGGAAAAGCGGCAAAACCTCGACAATGATGCCCTTGGCCAAAAAGGGCGTATGCGTTTTTTCCTGAATATATTCAGGAAAAAACGCATACGCCCTTTTTGGCCAACCAAGCAACCTGGAAAGGCAAATCAGCGCTACAAAGAAGTCTCGCTTCCCATCGGTCAAAAGGGCCATGCTGAATAAAGTGTCAAAACCAGAAATGCAGGACAGGCCATGGAGAAACGGGAGCCTGGCTACGCTGATGGGCGGGATGTAAATTGCCAACAGCCACTCTGGAGAAGTGTACGGTGTGTCCTGAAACATCTAAAAAACTCAGCTTAGAGAGCACAGGGCACTTCCACTCATGGGCGTATAAATTGGGAAAACTAAAAATCAGCAAGACACAGGCACCCCAAAGTTTAGGGCTGCTCTGTTGACAAGAACCTCCACTTCGTTACACCTTAAATATCCCAGGAAAGAGAAAAATGGATAAAGAAGTTGTGGTCCTTATGTACAATGGAATATCACTCAGCCAAGAAATCAACGTCATAAGGCTAGTAGCAGCATGATGAGTGGATTTAGGTACGACGATTCTAAGTGAAATAAGTCACACAGAAAAAGACACTTATCATAAGTTATCACTTATAGAGGGAATGTAAAAACCGCTACCCTTGAACTGAATTACAAAACAGAACAGAGTCCCACGTTTAGAAAACACACTAGGGCTGCTTAAGGGGAAAGGTGAGGTGGGGTGATGCATAAAACAAGGGTTTCAAATTAGGTCAGACACCGTTCCATAAACCCAATATGTAATAGACAAGACCTACTCCTTGATCAGTGAATTGGACTCAACACCCCCTATTCACCGCCCAAGAATATATCTGACTAGTAAGAATCTTAAAACCTATGTTTTGATATCTCCCTGTAAGTGAGTCAAGTGGGTGTAAAGCGGCAGAAACACAGCAGTGAAAAGCAGCTAAACCCCATTATAAAAATCAATTACTTTTAAAAACCCGTGAAACAAAGACAGTGAAAGAGAGAGAAATTCTTACAAAATTCGTTCAGGGGCTGTGATGCCACCTGGATTGACCATATCTAGACCCACAGCTGATGGAGACATAAGGGTGGACACTCTTGGGGCTGAGAGGTTTGGTGAGGTTGGGTGAGGAAACGCAGACCCTTTAAAGTAATACTGCGTGGTTCCCATCCCATGGGTCCCAAATCTCCAGGTTCAAGGGCATCTTCCTACATCGAAAACATGCATGAGAAACCCAGAAGATGGTACACCGTGTGATCGGGAAAGGTTTCCAAAACGCACCTCATTTCTCATCTCCTTATGCTCGGGTTCGCCATTCCAGCCGCTTTAGTAGCAATCTCCCTCCTTGGAGAATCAGCACCTGTAACCTCCTGTTCCGTACAGGTTGCAATTTGTCCTGAGGATGAACGGGAAGAGTGGGAACCAATGAGAGACTAGCTCTAGGTGTTGGGACAGGCACAGGTCACTCTACTTCCCCATCAGGAAGAAGAATTAACCACAGGCTCAGCCTGCCGCCCGGGACCAGAATAGGGCCTGAAGCAATCCTGCGCTTTTGCGGCCAGCTCCCAAGAAAGCGAGTTGAAAAATGGAGCTCAGGGGCACTGCAATTCACAAACCTGCAGACTTATAAATGATAACTCTCGTCCACAAATATATTGAGGGAAGGCAACGAAGAGGATTGGAAAGCAAGGCAGAATTGCAGGAAACAGATTTCAGGAGGGAGATTCGAATCGCCTTTAAAGCACAGGAAAAGCGGCAAAACCTCGACAATGATGCCCTTGGCCAAAAAGGGCGTATGCGTTTTTTCCTGAATATATTCAGGAAAAAACGCATACGCCCTTTTTGGCCAACCAAGCAACCTGGAAAGGCAAATCAGCGCTACAAAGAAGTCTCGCTTCCCATCGGTCAAAAGGGCCATGCTGAATAAAGTGTCAAAACCAGAAATGCAGGACAGGCCATGGAGAAACGGGAGCCTGGCTACGCTGATGGGCGAGATGTAAATTGACAACAGCCACTCTGGAGAAGTGTACGGTGTGTCCTGAAACATCTAAAAAACTCAGCTTAGAGAGCATAGGGCACTTCCACTCATGGGCGTATAAATTGGGAAAACTAAAAATCAGGAAGGCACAGGCACCCCAAAGTTTAGGGCTGCTCTGTTGACAAGAACCTCCACTTCGTTACACCTTAAATATCCCAGGAAAGAAAAAAATGGATAAAGAAGTTGTGGTCCTTATGTACAATGGAATATCACTCAGCCATGAAATCAACGTCATAAGGCTAGTAGCAGCATGATGAGTGGATTTAGGTACGACGATTCTAAGTGAAATAAGTCACACAGACAAAGACACTTATCATAAGATATCACTTATAGAGGGAATGTAAAAACCGCTACCCTTAAACTGAATTACAAAACAGAACAGAGTCCCACGTTTAGAAAACACACTATGGCTGCTTAACGGGAAAGGTGAGGTGGGGTGATGCATAAAACAAGGGTTTCAAATTACTTCAGATACCGTTCCATAAACCCAATATGTAATAGACAAGACCTACTCCTTGATCAGTGAATTGGACTCAACACCCCCTATTCACTGCCCAAGAATATATCTGACTAGTAAGAATCTTAAAACCTATGTTTTGATATCTCTCTGTAAGTGACTCAAGTGGGTGTAAAGCGGCAGAAACACAGCAGTGAAAAGCAGCTAAACCCCATTATAAAAATCAATTACTTTTAAAAACCCGTGAAACAAAGACAGTGAAAGAGAGAGAAATTCTTACAAAATTCGTTCAGGGGCTGTGATGCCACCTGGATTGACCATATCTAGACCCACAGCTGATGGAGACATAAGGGTGGACACTCTTGGGGCTGAGAGGTTTGGTGAGGATGGGTGAGGAAACGCAGACCGTTTAAAGTAATACTGCGTGGTTCCCATCCCATGGGTCCCAAATCTCCAGGTTCAAGGGCATCTTCCTACATCGAAAACATGAATGAGAAACCCAGAAGATGGTACACCGTGTGATCGGGAAAGGTTTCCAAAGCGCACCTCATTTCTCATCTCCTTATGCTCGGGTTCGCCATTCCAGCCGCTTTAGTAGCAATCTCCCTCCTTGGAGAATCAGCACCTGTAACCTCCTGTTCCGTACAGGTTGCAATTTGTCCTGAGGATGAACGGGAAGAGTGGGAACCAATGAGAGACTAGCTCTAGGTGTTGGGACAGGCACAGGTCACTCTACTTCCCCATCAGGAAGAAGAATTAACCACAGGCTCAGCCTGCCGCCCGGGACCAGAATAGGGCCTGAAGCAATCCTGCGCTTTTGCGGCCAGCTCCCAAGAAAGCGAGTTGAAAAATGGAGCTCAGGGGCACTGCAATTCACAAACCTGCAGACTTATAAATGATAACTCTCGTCCACAAATATATTGAGGGAAGGCAACGAAGAGGATTGGAAAGCAAGGCAGAATTGCAGGAAACAGATTTCAGGAGGGAGATTCGAATCGCCTTTCAAGCACAGGAAAAGCGGCAAAACCTCGACAATGATGCCCTTGGCCAAAAAGGGCGTATGCGTTTTTTCCTGAATATATTCAGGAAAAAACGCATACGCCCTTTTTGGCCAACCAAGCAACCTGGAAAGGCAAATCAGCGCTACAAAGAAGTCTCGCTTCCCATCGGTCAAAAGGGCCATGCTGAATAAAGTGTCAAAACCAGAAATGCAGGACAGGCCATGGAGAAACGGGAGCCTGGCTACGCTGATGGGCGGGATGTAAATTGCCAACAGCCACTCTGGAGAAGTGTACGGTGTGTCCTGAAACATCTAAAAAACTCAGCTTAGAGAGCACAGGGCACTTCCACTCATGGGCGTATAAATTGGGAAAACTAAAAATCAGCAAGACACAGGCACCCCAAAGTTTAGGGCTGCTCTGTTGACAAGAACCTCCACTTCGTTACACCTTAAATATCCCAGGAAAGAGAAAAATGGATAAAGAAGTTGTGGTCCTTATGTACAATGGAATATCACTCAGCCAAGTAATCAACGTCATAAGGCTAGTAGCAGCATGATGAGTGGATTTAGGTACGACGATTCTAAGTGAAATAAGTCACACAGAAAAAGACACTTATCATAAGATATCACTTATAGAGGGAATGTAAAAACCGCTACCCTTGAACTGAATTACAAAACAGAACAGAGTCCCACGTTTAGAAAACACACTAGGGCTGCTTAAGGGGAAAGGTGAGGTGGGGTGATGCATAAAACAAGGGTTTCAAATTAGCTCAGATACCGTTCCATAAACCCAATATGTAATAGACAAGACCTACTCCTTGATCAGTGAATTGGACTCAACACCCCCTATTCACCGCCCAAGAATATATCTGACTAGTAAGAATCTTAAAACCTATGTTTTGATATCTCTCTGTAAGTGAGTCAAGTGGGTGTAAAGCGGCAGAAACACAGCAGTGAAAAGCAGCTAAACCCCATTATAAAAATCAATTACTTTTAAAAACCTGTGAAACAAAGACAGTGAAAGAGAGAGAAATTCTTACAAAATTCGTTCAGGGGCTGTGATGCCACCTGGATTGACCATATCTAGACCCACAGCTGATGGAGACATAAGGGTGGACACTCTTGGGGCTGAGAGGTTTGGTGAGGTTGGGTGAGGAAACGCAGACCCTTTAAAGTAATACTGCGTGGTTCCCATCCCATGGGTCCCAAATCTCCAGGTTCAAGGGCATCTTCCTACATCGAAAACATGCATGAGAAACCCAGAAGATGGTACACCGTGTGATCGGGAAAGGTTTCCAAAGCGCACCTCATTTCTCATCTCCTTATGCTCGGGTTCGCCATTCCAGCCGCTTTAGTAGCAATCTCCCTCCTTGGAGAATCAGCACCTGTAACCTCCTGTTCCGTACAGGTTGCAATTTGTCCTGAGGATGAACGGGAAGAGTGGGAACCAATGAGAGACTAGCTCTAGGTGTTGGGACAGGCACAGGTCACTCTACTTCCCCATCAGGAAGAAGAATTAACCACAGGCTCAGCCTGCCGCCCGGGACCAGAATAGGGCCTGAAGCAATCCTGCGCTTTTGCGGCCAGCTCCCAAGAAAGCGAGTTGAAAAATGGAGCTCAGGGGCACTGCAATTCACAAACCTGCAGACTTATAAATGATAACTCTCGTCCACAAATATATTGAGGGAAGGCAACGAAGAGGATTGGAAAGCAAGGCAGAATTGCAGGAAACAGATTTCAGGAGGGAGATTCGAATCGCCTTTAAAGCACAGGAAAAGCGGCAAATCCTCGACAATGATGCCCTTGGCCAAAAAGGGCGTATGCGTTTTTTCCTGAATATATTCAGGAAAAAACGCATACGCCCTTTTTGGCCAACCAAGCAACCTGGAAAGGCAAATCAGCGCTACAAAGAAGTCTCGCTTCCCATCGGTCAAAAGGGCCATGCTGAATAAAGTGTCAAAACCAGAAATGCAGGACAGGCCATGGAGAAACGGGAGCCTGGCTACGCTGATGGGAGGGATGTAAATTGCCAACAGCCACTCTGGAGAAGTGTACGGTGTGTCCTGAAACATCTAAAAAACTCAGCTTAGAGAGAACAGGGCACTTCCACTCATGGGCGTATAAATTGGGAAAACTAAAAATCAGCAAGACACAGGCACCCCAAAGTTTAGGGCTGCTCTGTTGACAAGAACCTCCACTTCGTTACACCTTAAATATCCCAGGAAAGAGAAAAATGGATAAAGAAGTTGTGGTCCTTATGTACAATGGAATATCACTCAGCCAAGAAATCAACGTCATAAGGCTAGTAGCAGCATGATGAGTGGATTTAGGTACGACGATTCTAAGTGAAATAAGTCACACAGAAAAAGACACTTATCATAAGTTATCACTTATAGAGGGAATGTAAAAACCGCTACCCTTGAACTGAATTACAAAACAGAACAGAGTCCCACGTTTAGAAAACACACTAGGGCTGCTTAAGGGAAAAGGTGAGGTGGGGTGATGCATAAAACAAGGGTTTCAAATTAGGTCAGACACCGTTCCATAAACCCAATATGTAATAGACAAGACCTACTCCTTGATCAGTGAATTGGACTCAACACCCCCTATTCACCGCCCAAGAATATATCTGACTAGTAAGAATCTTAAAACCTATGTTTTGATATCTCCCTGTAAGTGAGTCAAGTGGGTGTAAAGCGGCAGAAACACAGCAGTGAAAAGCAGCTAAACCCCATTATAAAAATCAATTACTTTTAAAAACCCGTGAAACAAAGACAGTGAAAGAGAGAGAAATTCTTACAAAATTCGTTCAGGGGCTGTGATGCCACCTGGATTGACCATATCTAGACCCACAGCTGATGGAGACATAAGGGTGGACACTCTTGGGGCTGAGAGGTTTGGTGAGGTTGGGTGAGGAAACGCAGACCCTTTAAAGTAATACTGCGTGGTTCCCATCCCATAGGTCCCAAATCTCCAGGTTCAAGGGCATCTTCCTACATCGAAAACATGCATGAGAAACCCAGAAGATGGTACACCGTGTGATCGGGAAAGGTTTCCAAAACGCACCTCATTTCTCATCTCCTTATGCTCGGGTTCGCCATTCCAGCCGCTTTAGTAGCAATCTCCCTCCTTGGAGAATCAGCACCTGTAACCTCCTGTTCCGTACAGGTTGCAATTTGTCCTGAGGATGAACGGGAAGAGTGGGAACCAATGAGAGACTAGCTCTAGGTGTTGGGACAGGCACAGGTCACTCTACTTCCCCATCAGGAAGAAGAATTAACCACAGGCTCAGCCTGCCGCCCGGGACCAGAATAGGGCCTGAAGCAATCCTGCGCTTTTGCGGCCAGCTCCCAAGAAAGCGAGTTGAAAAATGGAGCTCAGGGGCACTGCAATTCACAAACCTGCAGACTTATAAATGATAACTCTCGTCCACAAATATATTGAGGGAAGGCAACGAAGAGGATTGGAAAGCAAGGCAGAATTGCAGGAAACAGATTTCAGGAGGGAGATTCGAATCGCCTTTAAAGCACAGGAAAAGCGGCAAAACCTCGACAATGATGCCCTTGGCCAAAAAGGGCGTATGCGTTTTTTCCTGAATATATTCAGGAAAAAACGCATACGCCCTTTTTGGCCAACCAAGCAACCTGGAAAGGCAAATCAGCGCTACAAAGAAGTCTCGCTTCCCATCGGTCAAAAGGGCCATGCTGAATAAAGTGTCAAAACCAGAAATGCAGGACAGGCCATGGAGAAATGGGAGCCTGGCTACGCTGATGGGCGGGATGTAAATTGCCAACAGCCACTCTGGAGAAGTGTACGGTGTGTCCTGAAACATCTAAAAAACTCAGCTTAGAGAGCACAGGGCACTTCCACTCATGGGCGTATAAATTGGGAAAACTAAAAATCAGCAAGACACAGGCACCCCAAAGTTTAGGGCTGCTCTGTTGACAAGAACCTCCACTTCGTTACACCTTAAATATCCCCGGAAAGAGAAAAATGGATAAAGAAGTTGTGGTCCTTATGTACAATGGAATATCACTCAGCCAAGTAATCAACGTCATAAGGCTAGTAGCAGCATGATGAGTGGATTTAGGTACGACGATTCTAAGTGAAATAAGTCACACAGAAAAAGACACTTATCATAAGATATCACTTATAGAGGGAATGTAAAAACCGCTACCCTTGAACTGAATTACAAAACAGAACAGAGTCCCACGTTTAGAAAACACACTACGGCTGCTTAAGGGGAAAGGTGAGGTGGGGTGATGCATAAAACAAGGGTTTCAAATTAGCTCAGATACCGTTCCATAAACCCAATATGTAATAGACAAGACCTACTCCTTGATCAGTGAATTGGACTCAACACCCCCTATTCACCGCCCAAGAATATATCTGACTAGTAAGAATCTTAAAACCTATGTTTTGATATCTCTCTGTAAGTGAGTCAAGTGGGTGTAAAGCGGCAGAAACACAGCAGTGAAAAGCAGCTAAACCCCATTATAAAAATCAATTACTTTTAAAAACCCGTGAAACAAAGACAGTGAAAGAGAGAGAAATTCTTACAAAATTCGTTCAGGGGCTGTGATGCCACCTGGATTGACCATATCTAGACCCACAGCTGATGGAGACATAAGGGTGGACACTCTTGGGGCTGAGAGGTTTGGTGAGGTTGGGTGAGGAAACGCAGACCCTTTAAAGTAATACTGCGTGGTTCCCATCCCATGGGTCCCAAATCTCCAGGTTCAAGGGCATCTTCCTACATCGAAAACATGCATGAGAAACCCAGAAGATGGTACACCGTGTGATCGGGAAAGGTTTCCAAAGCGCACCTCATTTCTCATCTCCTTATGCTCGGGTTCGCCATTCCAGCCGCTTTAGTAGCAATCTCCCTCCTTGGAGAATCAGCACCTGTAACCTCCTGTTCCGTACAGGTTGCAATTTGTCCTGAGGATGAACGGGAAGAGTGGGAACCAATGAGAGACTAGCTCTAGGTGTTGGGACAGGCACAGGTCACTCTACTTCCCCATCAGGAAGAAGAATTAACCACAGGCTCAGCCTGCCGCCCGGGACCAGAATAGGGCCTGAAGCAATCCTGCGCTTTTGCGGCCAGCTCCCAAGAAAGCGAGTTGAAAAATGGAGCTCAGGGGCACTGCAATTCACAAACCTGCAGACTTATAAATGATAACTCTCGTCCACAAATATATTGAGGGAAGGCAACGAAGAGGATTGGAAAGCAAGGCAGAATTGCAGGAAACAGATTTCAGGAGGGAGATTCGAATCGCCTTTAAAGCACAGGAAAAGCGGCAAAACCTCGACAATGATGCCCTTGGCCAAAAAGGGCGTATGCGTTTTTTCCTGAATATATTCAGGAAAAAACGCATACGCCCTTTTTGGCCAACCAAGCAACCTGGAAAGGCAAATCAGCGCTACAAAGAAGTCTCGCTTCCCATCGGTCAAAAGGGCCATGCTGAATAAAGTGTCAAAACCAGAAATGCAGGACAGGCCATGGAGAAATGGGAGCCTGGCTACGCTGATGGGCGGGATGTAAATTGCCAACAGCCACTCTGGAGAAGTGTACGGTGTGTCCTGAAACATCTAAAAAACTCAGCTTAGAGAGCACAGGGCACTTCCACTCATGGGCGTATAAATTGGGAAAACTAAAAATCAGCAAGACACAGGCACCCCAAAGTTTAGGGCTGCTCTGTTGACAAGAACCTCCACTTCGTTACACCTTAAATATCCCCGGAAAGAGAAAAATGGATAAAGAAGTTGTGGTCCTTATGTACAATGGAATATCACTCAGCCAAGTAATCAACGTCATAAGGCTAGTAGCAGCATGATGAGTGGATTTAGGTACGACGATTCTAAGTGAAATAAGTCACACAGAAAAAGACACTTATCATAAGATATCACTTATAGAGGGAATGTAAAAACCGCTACCCTTGAACTGAATTACAAAACAGAACAGAGTCCCACGTTTAGAAAACACACTAGGGCTGCTTAAGGGGAAAGGTGAGGTGGGGTGATGCATAAAACAAGGGTTTCAAATTAGCTCAGATACCGTTCCATAAACCCAATATGTAATAGACAAGACCTACTCCTTGATCAGTGAATTGGACTCAACACCCCCTATTCACCGCCCAAGAATATATCTGACTAGTAAGAATCTTAAAACCTATGTTTTGATATCTCTCTGTAAGTGAGTCAAGTGGGTGTAAAGCGGCAGAAACACAGCAGTGAAAAGCAGCTAAACCCCATTATAAAAATCAATTACTTTTAAAAACCCGTGAAACAAAGACAGTGAAAGAGAGAGAAATTCTTACAAAATTCGTTCAGGGGCTGTGATGCCACCTGGATTGACCATATCTAGACCCACAGCTGATGGAGACATAAGGGTGGACACTCTTGGGGCTGAGAGGTTTGGTGAGGTTGGGTGAGGAAACGCAGACCCTTTAAAGTAATACTGCGTGGTTCCCATCCCATGGGTCCCAAATCTCCAGGTTCAAGGGCATCTTCCTACATCGAAAACATGCATGAGAAACCCAGAAGATGGTACACCGTGTGATCGGGAAAGGTTTCCAAAGCGCACCTCATTTCTCATCTCCTTATGCTCGGGTTCGCCATTCCAGCCGCTTTAGTAGCAATCTCCCTCCTTGGAGAATCAGCACCTGTAACCTCCTGTTCCGTACAGGTTGCAATTTGTCCTGAGGATGAACGGGAAGAGTGGGAACCAATGAGAGACTAGCTCTAGGTGTTGGGACAGGCACAGGTCACTCTACTTCCCCATCAGGAAGAAGAATTAACCACAGGCTCAGCCTGCCGCCCGGGACCAGAATAGGGCCTGAAGCAATCCTGCGCTTTTGCGGCCAGCTCCCAAGAAAGCGAGTTGAAAAATGGAGCTCAGGGGCACTGCAATTCACAAACCTGCAGACTTATAAATGATAACTCTCGTCCACAAATATATTGAGGGAAGGCAACGAAGAGGATTGGAAAGCAAGGCAGAATTGCAGGAAACAGATTTCAGGAGGGAGATTCGAATCGCCTTTAAAGCACAGGAAAAGCGGCAAAACCTCGACAATGATGCCCTTGGCCAAAAAGGGCGTATGCGTTTTTTCCTGAATATATTCAGGAAAAAACGCATACGCCCTTTTTGGCCAACCAAGCAACCTGGAAAGGCAAATCAGCGCTACAAAGAAGTCTCGCTTCCCATCGGTCAAAAGGGCCATGCTGAATAAAGTGTCAAAACCAGAAATGCAGGACAGGCCATGGAGAAACGGGAGCCTGGCTACGCTGATGGGAGGGATGTAAATTGCCAACAGCCACTCTGGAGAAGTGTACGGTGTGTCCTGAAACATCTAAAAAACTCAGCTTAGAGAGCACAGGGCACTTCCACTCATGGGCGTATAAATTGGGAAAACTAAAAATCAGCAAGACACAGGCACCCCAAAGTTTAGGGCTGCTCTGTTGACAAGAACCTCCACTTCGTTACACCTTAAATATCCCAGGAAAGAGAAAAATGGATAAAGAAGTTGTGGTCCTTATGTACAATGGAATATCACTCAGCCATGAAATCAACGTCATAAGGCTAGTAGCAGCATGATGAGTGGATTTAGGTACGACGATTCTAAGTGAAATAAGTCACACAGAAAAAGACACTTATCATAAGATATCACTTATAGAGGGAATGTAAAAACCGCTACCCTTGAACTGAATTACAAAACAGAACAGAGTCCCACGTTTAGAAAACACACTAGGGCTGCTTAAGGGGAAAGGTGAGGTGGGGTGATGCATAAAACAAGGGTTTCAAATTAGGTCAGACACCGTTCCATAAACCCAATATGTAATAGACAAGACCTACTCCTTGATCAGTGAATTGGACTCAACACCCCCTATTCACCGCCCAAGAATATATCTGACTAGTAAGAATCTTAAAACCTATGTTTTGATATCTCTCTGTAAGTGAGTCAAGTGGGTGTAAAGCGGCAGAAACACAGCAGTGAAAAGCAGCTAAACCCCATTATAAAAATCAATTACTTTTAAAAACCCGTGAAACAAAGACAGTGAAAGAGAGAGAAATTCTTACAAAATTCGTTCAGGGGCTGTGATGCCACCTGGATTGACCATATCTAGACCCACAGCTGATGGAGACATAAGGGTGGACACTCTTGGGGCTGAGAGGTTTGGTGAGGTTGGGTGAGGAAACGCAGACCCTTTAAAGTAATACTGCGTGGTTCCCATCCCATGGGTCCCAAATCTCCAGGTTCAAGGGCATCTTCCTACATCGAAAACATGCATGAGAAACCCAGAAGATGGTACACCGTGTGATCGGGAAAGGTTTCCAAAGCGCACCTCATTTCTCATCTCCTTATGCTCGGGTTCGCCATTCCAGCCGCTTTAGTAGCAATCTCCCTCCTTGGAGAATCAGCACCTGTAACCTCCTGTTCCGTACAGGTTGCAATTTGTCCTGAGGATGAACGGGAAGAGTGGGAACCAATGAGAGACTAGCTCTAGGTGTTGGGACAGGCACAGGTCACTCTACTTCCCCATCAGGAAGAAGAATTAACCACAGGCTCAGCCTGCCGCCCGGGACCAGAATAGGGCCTGAAGCAATCCTGCGCTTTTGCGGCCAGCTCCCAAGAAAGCGAGTTGAAAAATGGAGCTCAGGGGCACTGCAATTCACAAACCTGCAGACTTATAAATGATAACTCTCGTCCACAAATATATTGAGGGAAGGCAACGAAGAGGATTGGAAAGCAAGGCAGAATTGCAGGAAACAGATTTCAGGAGGGAGATTCGAATCGCCTTTAAAGCACAGGAAAAGCGGCAAAACCTCGACAATGATGCCCTTGGCCAAAAAGGGCGTATGCGTTTTTTCCTGAATATATTCAGGAAAAAACGCATACGCCCTTTTTGGCCAACCAAGCAACCTGGAAAGGCAAATCAGCGCTACAAAGAAGTCTCGCTTCCCATCGGTCAAAAGGGCCATGCTGAATAAAGTGTCAAAACCAGAAATGCAGGACAGGCCATGGAGAAACGGGAGCCTGGCTACGCTGATGGGAGGGATGTAAATTGCCAACAGCCACTCTGGAGAAGTGTACGGTGTGTCCTGAAACATCTAAAAAACTCAGCTTAGAGAGCATAGGGCACTTCCACTCATGGGCGTATAAATTGGGAAAACTAAAAATCAGCAAGACACAGGCACCCCAAAGTTTAGGGCTGCTCTGTTGACAAGAACCTCCACTTCGTTACACCTTAAATATCCCAGGAAAGAGAAAAATGGATAAAGAAGTTGTGGTCCTTATGTACAATGGAATATCACTCAGCCATGAAATCAACGTCATAAGGCTAGTAGCAGCATGATGAGTGGATTTAGGTACGACGATTCTAAGTGAAATAAGTCACACAGAAAAAGACACTTATCATAAGATATCACTTATAGAGGGAATGTAAAAACCGCTACCCTTAAACTGAATTACAAAACAGAACAGAGTCCCACGTTTAGAAAACACACTATGGCTGCTTAAGGGGAAAGGTGAGGTGGGGTGATGCATAAAACAAGGGTTTCAAATTAGCTCAGACACCGTTCCATAAACCCAATATGTAATAGACAAGACCTACTCCTTGATCAGTGAATTGGACTCAACACCCCCTATTCACCGCCCAAGAATATATCTGACTAGTAAGAATCTTAAAACCTATGTTTTGATATCTCTCTGTAAGTGAGTCAAGTGGGTGTAAAGTGGCAGAAACACAGCAGTGAAAAGCAGCTAAACCCCATTATAAAAATCAATTACTTTTAAAAACCCGTGAAACAAAGACAGTGAAAGAGAGAGAAATTCTTACAAAATTCGTTCAGGGGCTGTGATGCCACCTGGATTGACCATATCTACACCCACAGCTGATGGAGACGTAAGGGTGGACACTCTTGGGGCTGAGAGGTTTGGTGAGGTTGGGTGAGGAAACGCAGACCCTTTAAAGTAATACTGCGTGGTTCCCATCCCATGGGTCCCAAATCTCCAGGTTCAAGGGCATCTTCCTACATCGAAAACATGCATGAGAAACCCAGAAGATGGTACACCGTGTGATCGGGAAAGGTTTCCAAAGCGCACCTCATTTCTCATCTCCTTATGCTCGGGTTCGCCATTCCAGCCGCTTTAGTAGCAATCTCCCTCCTTGGAGAATCAGCACCTGTAACCTCCTGTTCCGTACAGGTTGCAATTTGTCCTGAGGATGAACGGGAAGAGTGGGAACAAATGAGAGACTAGCTCTAGGTGTTGGGACAGGCACAGGTCACTCTACTTCCCCATCAGGAAGAAGAATTAACCACAGGCTCAGCCTGCCGCCCGGGACCAGAATAGGGCCTGAAGCAATCCTGCGCTTTTGCGGCCAGCTCCCAAGAAAGCGAGTTGAAAAATGGAGCTCAGGGGCACTGCAATTCACAAACCTGAAGACTTATAAATGATAACTCTCGTCCACAAATATATTGAGGGAAGGCAACGAAGAGGATTGGAAAGCAAGGCAGAATTGCAGGAAACAGATTTCAGGAGGGAGATTCGAATCGCCTTTAAAGCACAGGAAAAGCGGCAAAACCTCGACAATGATGCCCTTGGCCAAAAAGGGCGTATGCGTTTTTTCCTGAATATATTCAGGAAAAAACGCATACGCCCTTTTTGGCCAACCAAGCAACCTGGAAAGGCAAATCAGCGCTACAAAGAAGTCTCGCTTCCCATCGGTCAAAAGGGCCATGCTGAATAAAGTGTCAAAACCAGAAATGCAGGACAGGCCATGGAGAAACGGGAGCCTGGCTACGCTGATGGGAGGGATGTAAATTGCCAACAGCCACTCTGGAGAAGTGTACGGTGTGTCCTGAAACATCTAAAAAACTCAGCTTAGAGAGCACAGGGCACTTCCACTCATGGGCGTATAAATAGGGAAAACTAAAAATCAGCAAGACACAGGCACCCCAAAGTTTAGGGCTGCTCTGTTGACAAGAACCTCCACTTCGTTACACCTTAAATATCCCAGGAAAGAGAAAAATGGATAAAGAAGTTGTGGTCCTTATGTACAATGGAATATCACTCAGCCATGAAATCAACGTCATAAGGCTAGTAGCAGCATGATGAGTGGATTTAGGTACGACGATTCTAAGTGAAATAAGTCACACAGAAAAAGACACTTATCATAAGATATCACTTATAGAGGGAATGTAAAAACCGCTACCCTTGAACTGAATTACAAAACAGAACAGAGTCCCACGTTTAGAAAACACACTAGGGCTGCTTAAGGGGAAAGGTGAGGTGGGGTGATGCATAAAACAAGGGTTTCAAATTAGCTCAGATACCGTTCCATAAACCCAATATGTAATAGACAAGACCTACTCCTTGATCAGTGAATTGGACTCAACACCCCCTATTCACCGCCCAAGAATATATCTGACTAGTAAGAATCTTAAAACCTATGTTTTGATATCTCTCTGTAAGTGAGTCAAGTGGGTGTAAAGCGGCAGAAACACAGCAGTGAAAAGCAGCTAAACCCCATTATAAAAATCAATTACTTTTAAAAACCCGTGAAACAAAGACAGTGAAAGAGAGAGAAATTCTTACAAAATTCGTTCAGGGGCTGTGATGCCACCTGGATTGACCATATCTAGACCCACAGCTGATGGAGACATAAGGGTGGACACTCTTGGGGCTGAGAGGTTTGGTGAGGTTGGGTGAGGAAACGCAGACCCTTTAAAGTAATACTGCGTGGTTCCCATCCCATGGGTCCCAAATCTCCAGGTTCAAGGGCATCTTCCTACATCGAAAACATGCATGAGAAACCCAGAAGATGGTACACCGTGTGATCGGGAAAGGTTTCCAAAGCGCACCTCATTTCTCATCTCCTTATGCTCGGGTTCGCCATTCCAGCCGCTTTAGTAGCAATCTCCCTCCTTGGAGAATCAGCACCTGTAACCTCCTGTTCCGTACAGGTTGCAATTTGTCCTGAGGATGAACGGGAAGAGTGGGAACCAATGAGAGACTAGCTCTAGGTGTTGGGACAGGCACAGGTCACTCTACTTCCCCATCAGGAAGAAGAATTAACCACAGGCTCAGCCTGCCGCCCGGGACCAGAATAGGGCCTGAAGCAATCCTGCGCTTTTGCGGCCAGCTCCCAAGAAAGCGAGTTGAAAAATGGAGCTCAGGGGCACTGCAATTCACAAACCTGCAGACTTATAAATGATAACTCTCGTCCACAAATATATTGAGGGAAGGCAACGAAGAGGATTGGAAAGCAAGGCAGAATTGCAGGAAACAGATTTCAGGAGGGAGATTCGAATCGCCTTTCAAGCACAGGAAAAGCGGCAAAACCTCGACAATGATGCCCTTGGCCAAAAAGGGCGTATGCGTTTTTTCCTGAATATATTCAGGAAAAAACGCATACGCCCTTTTTGGCCAACCAAGCAACCTGGAAAGGCAAATCAGCGCTACAAAGAAGTCTCGCTTCCCATCGGTCAAAAGGGCCATGCTGAATAAAGTGTCAAAACCAGAAATGCAGGACAGGCCATGGAGAAACGGGAGCCTGGCTACGCTGATGGCCGAGATGTAAATTGACAACAGCCACTCTGGAGAAGTGTACGGTGTGTCCTGAAACATCTAAAAAACTCAGCTTAGAAAGCATAGGGCACTTCCACTCATGGGCGTATAAATTGGGAAAACTAAAAATCAGGAAGGCACAGGCACCCCAAAGTTTAGGGCTGCTCTGTTGACAAGAACCTCCACTTCGTTACACCTTAAATATCCCAGGAAAGAAAAAAATGGATAAAGAAGTTGTGGTCCTTATGTACAATGGAATATCACTCAGCCATGAAATCAACGTCATAAGGCTAGTAGCAGCATGATGAGTGGATTTAGGTACGACGATTCTAAGTGAAATAAGTCACACAGACAAAGACACTTATCATAAGATATCACTTATAGAGGGAATGTAAAAACCGCTACCCTTGAACTGAATTACAAAACAGAACAGAGTCCCACGTTTAGAAAACACACTATGGCTGCTTAACGGGAAAGGTGAGGTGGGGTGATGCATAAAACAAGGGTTTCAAATTACTTCAGATACCGTTCCATAAACCCAATATGTAATAGACAAGACCTACTCCTTGATCAGTGAATTGGACTCAACACCCCCTATTCACTGCCCAAGAATATATCTGACTAGTAAGAATCTTAAAACCTATGTTTTGATATCTCTCTGTAAGTGACTCAAGTGGGTGTAAAGCGGCAGAAACACAGCAGTGAAAAGCAGCTAAACCCCATTATAAAAATCAATTACTTTTAAAAACCCGTGAAACAAAGACAGTGAAAGAGAGAGAAATTCTTACAAAATTCGTTCAGGGGCTGTGATGCCACCTGGATTGACCATATCTAGACCCACAGCTGATGGAGACATAAGGGTGGACACTCTTGGGGCTGAGAGGTTTGGTGAGGATGGGTGAGGAAACGCAGACCGTTTAAAGTAATACTGCGTGGTTCCCATCCCATGGGTCCCAAATCTCCAGGTTCAAGGGCATCTTCCTACATCGAAAACATGAATGAGAAACCCAGAAGATGGTACACCGTGTGATCGGGAAAGGTTTCCAAAGCGCACCTCATTTCTCATCTCCTTATGCTCGGGTTCGCCATTCCAGCCGCTTTAGTAGCAATCTCCTTCCTTGGAGAATCAGCACCTGTAACCTCCTGTTCCGTACAGGTTGCAATTTGTCCTGAGGATGAACGGGAAGAGTGGGAACCAATGAGAGACTAGCTCTAGGTGTTGGGACAGGCACAGGTCACTCTACTTCCCCATCAGGAAGAAGAATTAACCACAGGCTCAGCCTGCCGCCCGGGACCAGAATAGGGCCTGAAGCAATCCTGCGCTTTTGCGGCCAGCTCCCAAGAAAGCGAGTTGAAAAATGGAGCTCAGGGGCACTGCAATTCACAAACCTGCAGACTTATAAATGATAACTCTCGTCCACAAATATATTGAGGGAAGGCAACGAAGAGGATTGGAAAGCAAGGCAGAATTGCAGGAAACAGATTTCAGGAGGGAGATTCGAATCGCCTTTCAAGCACAGGAAAAGCGGCAAAACCTCGACAATGATGCCCTTGGCCAAAAAGGGCGTATGCGTTTTTTCCTGAATATATTCAGGAAAAAACGCATACGCCCTTTTTGGCCAACCAAGCAACCTGGAAAGGCAAATCAGCGCTACAAAGAAGTCTCGCTTCCCATCGGTCAAAAGGGCCATGCTGAATAAAGTGTCAAAACCAGAAATGCAGGACAGGCCATGGAGAAACGGGAGCCTGGCTACGCTGATGGCCGAGATGTAAATTGACAACAGCCACTCTGGAGAAGTGTACGGTGTGTCCTGAAACATCTAAAAAACTCAGCTTAGAAAGCATAGGGCACTTCCACTCATGGGCGTATAAATTGGGAAAACTAAAAATCAGGAAGGCACAGGCACCCCAAAGTTTAGGGCTGCTCTGTTGACAAGAACCTCCACTTCGTTACACCTTAAATATCCCAGGAAAGAAAAAAATGGATAAAGAAGTTGTGGTCCTTATGTACAATGGAATATCACTCAGCCATGAAATCAACGTCATAAGGCTAGTAGCAGCATGATGAGTGGATTTAGGTACGACGATTCTAAGTGAAATAAGTCACACAGACAAAGACACTTATCATAAGATATCACTTATAGAGGGAATGTAAAAACCGCTACCCTTGAACTGAATTACAAAACAGAACAGAGTCCCACGTTTAGAAAACACACTATGGCTGCTTAACGGGAAAGGTGAGGTGGGGTGATGCATAAAACAAGGGTTTCAAATTACTTCAGATACCGTTCCATAAACCCAATATGTAATAGACAAGACCTACTCCTTGATCAGTGAATTGGACTCAACACCCCCTATTCACTGCCCAAGAATATATCTGACTAGTAAGAATCTTAAAACCTATGTTTTGATATCTCTCTGTAAGTGACTCAAGTGGGTGTAAAGCGGCAGAAACACAGCAGTGAAAAGCAGCTAAACCCCATTATAAAAATCAATTACTTTTAAAAACCCGTGAAACAAAGACAGTGAAAGAGAGAGAAATTCTTACAAAATTCGTTCAGGGGCTGTGATGCCACCTGGATTGACCATATCTAGACCCACAGCTGATGGAGACATAAGGGTGGACACTCTTGGGGCTGAGAGGTTTGGTGAGGATGGGTGAGGAAACGCAGACCGTTTAAAGTAATACTGCGTGGTTCCCATCCCATGGGTCCCAAATCTCCAGGTTCAAGGGCATCTTCCTACATCGAAAACATGAATGAGAAACCCAGAAGATGGTACACCGTGTGATCGGGAAAGGTTTCCAAAGCGCACCTCATTTCTCATCTCCTTATGCTCGGGTTCGCCATTCCAGCCGCTTTAGTAGCAATCTCCTTCCTTGGAGAATCAGCACCTGTAACCTCCTGTTCCGTACAGGTTGCAATTTGTCCTGAGGATGAACGGGAAGAGTGGGAACCAATGAGAGACTAGCTCTAGGTGTTGGGACAGGCACAGGTCACTCTACTTCCCCATCAGGAAGAAGAATTAACCACAGGCTCAGCCTGCCGCCCGGGACCAGAATAGGGCCTGAAGCAATCCTGCGCTTTTGCGGCCAGCTCCCAAGAAAGCGAGTTGAAAAATGGAGCTCAGGGGCACTGCAATTCACAAACCTGCAGACTTATAAATGATAACTCTCGTCCACAAATATATTGAGGGAAGGCAACGAAGAGGATTGGAAAGCAAGGCAGAATTGCAGGAAACAGATTTCAGGAGGGAGATTCGAATCGCCTTTCAAGCACAGGAAAAGCGGCAAAACCTCGACAATGATGCCCTTGGCCAAAAAGGGCGTATGCGTTTTTTCCTGAATATATTCAGGAAAAAACGCATACGCCCTTTTTGGCCAACCAAGCAACCTGGAAAGGCAAATCAGCGCTACAAAGAAGTCTCGCTTCCCATCGGTCAAAAGGGCCATGCTGAATAAAGTGTCAAAACCAGAAATGCAGGACAGGCCATGGAGAAACGGGAGCCTGGCTACGCTGATGGGAGGGATGTAAATTGCAAACAGCCACTCTGGAGAAGTGTACGGTGTGTCCTGAAACATCTAAAAAACTCAGCTTAGAGAGAACAGGGCACTTCCACTCATGGGCGTATAAAGTGGGAAAACTAAAAATCAGCAAGACACAGGAACCCCAAAGTTTAGGGCTGCTCTGTTGACAAGAACCTCCACTTCGTTACACCTTAAATATCCCAGGAAAGAGAAAAATGGATAAAGAAGTTGTGGTCCTTATGTACAATGGAATATCACTCAGCCAAGAAATCAACGTCATAAGGCTAGTAGCAGCATGATGAGTGGATTTAGGTACGACGATTCTAAGTGAAATAAGTCACACAGAAAAAGACACTTATCATAAGTTATCACTTATAGAGGGAATGTAAAAACCGCTACCCTTGAACTGAATTACAAAACAGAACAGAGTCCCACGTTTAGAAAACACACTAGGGCTGCTTAAGGGGAAAGGTGAGGTGGGGTGATGCATAAAACAAGGGTTTCAAATTAGGTCAGACACCGTTCCATAAACCCAATATGTAATAGACAAGACCTACTCCTTGATCAGTGAATTGGACTCAACACCCCCTATTCACCGCCCAAGAATATATCTGACTAGTAAGAATCTTAAAACCTATGTTTTGATATCTCCCTGTAAGTGAGTCAAGTGGGTGTAAAGCGGCAGAAACACAGCAGTGAAAAGCAGCTAAACCCCATTATAAAAATCAATTACTTTTAAAAACCCGTGAAACAAAGACAGTGAAAGAGAGAGAAATTCTTACAAAATTCGTTCAGGGGCTGTGATGCCACCTGGATTGACCATATCTAGACCCACAGCTGATGGAGACATAAGGGTGGACACTCTTGGGGCTGAGAGGTTTGGTGAGGTTGGGTGAGGAAACGCAGACCCTTTAAAGTAATACTGCGTGGTTCCCATCCCATGGGTCCCAAATCTCCAGGTTCAAGGGCATCTTCCTACATCGAAAACATGCATGAGAAACCCAGAAGATGGTACACCGTGTGATCGGGAAAGGTTTCCAAAACGCACCTCATATCTCATCTCCTTATGCTCGGGTTCGCCATTCCAGCCGCTTTAGTAGCAATCTCCCTCCTTGGAGAATCAGCACCTGTAACCTCCTGTTCCGTACAGGTTGCAATTTGTCCTGAGGATGAACGGGAAGAGTGGGAACCAATGAGAGACTAGCTCTAGGTGTTGGGACAGGCACAGGTCACTCTACTTCCCCATCAGGAAGAAGAATTAACCACAGGCTCAGCCTGCCGCCCGGGACCAGAATAGGGCCTGAAGCAATCCTGCGCTTTTGCGGCCAGCTCCCAAGAAAGCGAGTTGAAAAATGGAGCTCAGGGGCACTGCAATTCACAAACCTGCAGACTTATAAATGATAACTCTCGTCCACAAATATATTGAGGGAAGGCAACGAAGAGGATTGGAAAGCAAGGCAGAATTGCAGGAAACAGATTTCAGGAGGGAGATTCGAATCGCCTTTAAAGCACAGGAAAAGCGGCAAAACCTCGACAATGATGCCCTTGGCCAAAAAGGGCGTATGCGTTTTTTCCTGAATATATTCAGGAAAAAACGCATACGCCCTTTTTGGCCAACCAAGCAACCTGGAAAGGCAAATCAGCGCTACAAAGAAGTCTCGCTTCCCATCGGTCAAAAGGGCCATGCTGAATAAAGTGTCAAAACCAGAAATGCAGGACAGGCCATGGAGAAACGGGAGCCTGGCTACGCTGATGGGCGAGATGTAAATTGACAACAGCCACTCTGGAGAAGTGTACGGTGTGTCCTGAAACATCTAAAAAACTCAGCTTAGAGAGCATAGGGCACTTCCACTCATGGGCGTATAAATTGGGAAAACTAAAAATCAGGAAGGCACAGGCACCCCAAAGTTTAGGGCTGCTCTGTTGACAAGAACCTCCACTTCGTTACACCTTAAATATCCCAGGAAAGAAAAAAATGGATAAAGAAGTTGTGGTCCTTATGTACAATGGAATATCACTCAGCCATGAAATCAACGTCATAAGGCTAGTAGCAGCATGATGAGTGGATTTAGGTACGACGATTCTAAGTGAAATAAGTCACACAGACAAAGACACTTATCATAAGATATCACTTATAGAGGGAATGTAAAAACCGCTACCCTTAAACTGAATTACAAAACAGAACAGAGTCCCACGTTTAGAAAACACACTATGGCTGCTTAACGGGAAAGGTGAGGTGGGGTGATGCATAAAACAAGGGTTTCAAATTACTTCAGATACCGTTCCATAAACCCAATATGTAATAGACAAGACCTACTCCTTGATCAGTGAATTGGACTCAACACCCCCTATTCACTGCCCAAGAATATATCTGACTAGTAAGAATCTTAAAACCTATGTTTTGATATCTCTCTGTAAGTGACTCAAGTGGGTGTAAAGCGGCAGAAACACAGCAGTGAAAAGCAGCTAAACCCCATTATAAAAATCAATTACTTTTAAAAACCCGTGAAACAAAGACAGTGAAAGAGAGAGAAATTCTTACAAAATTCGTTCAGGGGCTGTGATGCCACCTGGATTGACCATATCTAGACCCACAGCTGATGGAGACATAAGGGTGGACACTCTTGGGGCTGAGAGGTTTGGTGAGGATGGGTGAGGAAACGCAGACCGTTTAAAGTAATACTGCGTGGTTCCCATCCCATGGGTCCCAAATCTCCAGGTTCAAGGGCATCTTCCTACATCGAAAACATGAATGAGAAACCCAGAAGATGGTACACCGTGTGATCGGGAAAGGTTTCCAAAGCGCACCTCATTTCTCATCTCCTTATGCTCGGGTTCGCCATTCCAGCCGCTTTAGTAGCAATCTCCCTCCTTGGAGAATCAGCACCTGTAACCTCCTGTTCCGTACAGGTTGCAATTTGTCCTGAGGATGAACGGGAAGAGTGGGAACCAATGAGAGACTAGCTCTAGGTGTTGGGACAGGCACAGGTCACTCTACTTCCCCATCAGGAAGAAGAATTAACCACAGGCTCAGCCTGCCGCCCGGGACCAGAATAGGGCCTGAAGCAATCCTGCGCTTTTGCGGCCAGCTCCCAAGAAAGCGAGTTGAAAAATGGAGCTCAGGGGCACTGCAATTCACAAACCTGCAGACTTATAAATGATAACTCTCGTCCACAAATATATTGAGGGAAGGCAACGAAGAGGATTGGAAAGCAAGGCAGAATTGCAGGAAACAGATTTCAGGAGGGAGATTCGAATCGCCTTTCAAGCACAGGAAAAGCGGCAAAACCTCGACAATGATGCCCTTGGCCAAAAAGGGCGTATGCGTTTTTTCCTGAATATATTCAGGAAAAAACGCATACGCCCTTTTTGGCCAACCAAGCAACCTGGAAAGGCAAATCAGCGCTACAAAGAAGTCTCGCTTCCCATCGGTCAAAAGGGCCATGCTGAATAAAGTGTCAAAACCAGAAATGCAGGACAGGCCATGGAGAAACGGGAGCCTGGCTACGCTGATGGGCGGGATGTAAATTGCCAACAGCCACTCTGGAGAAGTGTACGGTGTGTCCTGAAACATCTAAAAAACTCAGCTTAGAGAGCACAGGGCACTTCCACTCATGGGCGTATAAATTGGGAAAACTAAAAATCAGCAAGACACAGGCACCCCAAAGTTTAGGGCTGCTCTGTTGACAAGAACCTCCACTTCGTTACACCTTAAATATCCCAGGAAAGAGAAAAATGGATAAAGAAGTTGTGGTCCTTATGTACAATGGAATATCACTCAGCCAAGTAATCAACGTCATAAGGCTAGTAGCAGCATGATGAGTGGATTTAGGTACGACGATTCTAAGTGAAATAAGTCACACAGAAAAAGACACTTATCATAAGATATCACTTATAGAGGGAATGTAAAAACCGCTACCCTTGAACTGAATTACAAAACAGAACAGAGTCCCACGTTTAGAAAACACACTAGGGCTGCTTAAGGGGAAAGGTGAGGTGGGGTGATGCATAAAACAAGGGTTTCAAATTAGCTCAGATACCGTTCCATAAACCCAATATGTAATAGACAAGACCTACTCCTTGATCAGTGAATTGGACTCAACACCCCCTATTCACCGCCCAAGAATATATCTGACTAGTAAGAATCTTAAAACCTATGTTTTGATATCTCTCTGTAAGTGAGTCAAGTGGGTGTAAAGCGGCAGAAACACAGCAGTGAAAAGCAGCTAAACCCCATTATAAAAATCAATTACTTTTAAAAACCTGTGAAACAAAGACAGTGAAAGAGAGAGAAATTCTTACAAAATTCGTTCAGGGGCTGTGATGCCACCTGGATTGACCATATCTAGACCCACAGCTGATGGAGACATAAGGGTGGACACTCTTGGGGCTGAGAGGTTTGGTGAGGTTGGGTGAGGAAACGCAGACCCTTTAAAGTAATACTGCGTGGTTCCCATCCCATGGGTCCCAAATCTCCAGGTTCAAGGGCATCTTCCTACATCGAAAACATGCATGAGAAACCCAGAAGATGGTACACCGTGTGATCGGGAAAGGTTTCCAAAGCGCACCTCATTTCTCATCTCCTTATGCTCGGGTTCGCCATTCCAGCCGCTTTAGTAGCAATCTCCCTCCTTGGAGAATCAGCACCTGTAACCTCCTGTTCCGTACAGGTTGCAATTTGTCCTGAGGATGAACGGGAAGAGTGGGAACCAATGAGAGACTAGCTCTAGGTGTTGGGACAGGCACAGGTCACTCTACTTCCCCATCAGGAAGAAGAATTAACCACAGGCTCAGCCTGCCGCTCGGGACCAGAATAGGGCCTGAAGCAATCCTGCGCTTTTGCGGCCAGCTCCCAAGAAAGCGAGTTGAAAAATGGAGCTCAGGGGCACTGCAATTCACAAACCTGCAGACTTATAAATGATAACTCTCGTCCACAAATATATTGAGGGAAGGCAACGAAGAGGATTGGAAAGCAAGGCAGAATTGCAGGAAACAGATTTCAGGAGGGAGATTCGAATCGCCTTTAAAGCACAGGAAAAGCGGCAAATCCTCGACAATGATGCCCTTGGCCAAAAAGGGCGTATGCGTTTTTTCCTGAATATATTCAGGAAAAAACGCATACGCCCTTTTTGGCCAACCAAGCAACCTGGAAAGGCAAATCAGCGCTACAAAGAAGTCTCGCTTCCCATCGGTCAAAAGGGCCATGCTGAATAAAGTGTCAAAACCAGAAATGCAGGACAGGCCATGGAGAAACGGGAGCCTGGCTACGCTGATGGGAGGGATGTAAATTGCCAACAGCCACTCTGGAGAAGTGTACGGTGTGTCCTGAAACATCTAAAAAACTCAGCTTAGAGAGAACAGGGCACTTCCACTCATGGGCGTATAAATTGGGAAAACTAAAAATCAGCAAGACACAGGAACCCCAAAGTTTAGGGCTGCTCTGTTGACAAGAACCTCCACTTCGTTACACCTTAAATATCCCAGGAAAGAGAAAAATGGATAAAGAAGTTGTGGTCCTTATGTACAATGGAATATCACTCAGCCAAGAAATCAACGTCATAAGGCTAGTAGCAGCATGATGAGTGGATTTAGGTACGACGATTCTAAGTGAAATAAGTCACACAGAAAAAGACACTTATCATAAGTTATCACTTATAGAGGGAATGTAAAAACCGCTACCCTTGAACTGAATTACAAAACAGAACAGAGTCCCACGTTTAGAAAACACACTAGGGCTGCTTAAGGGAAAAGGTGAGGTGGGGTGATGCATAAAACAAGGGTTTCAAATTAGGTCAGACACCGTTCCATAAACCCAATATGTAATAGACAAGACCTACTCCTTGATCAGTGAATTGGACTCAACACCCCCTATTCACCGCCCAAGAATATATCTGACTAGTAAGAATCTTAAAACCTATGTTTTGATATCTCCCTGTAAGTGAGTCAAGTGGGTGTAAAGCGGCAGAAACACAGCAGTGAAAAGCAGCTAAACCCCATTATAAAAATCAATTACTTTTAAAAACCCGTGAAACAAAGACAGTGAAAGAGAGAGAAATTCTTACAAAATTCGTTCAGGGGCTGTGATGCCACCTGGATTGACCATATCTAGACCCACAGCTGATGGAGACATAAGGGTGGACACTCTTGGGGCTGAGAGGTTTGGTGAGGTTGGGTGAGGAAACGCAGACCCTTTAAAGTAATACTGCGTGGTTCCCATCCCATAGGTCCCAAATCTCCAGGTTCAAGGGCATCTTCCTACATCGAAAACATGCATGAGAAACCCAGAAGATGGTACACCGTGTGATCGGGAAAGGTTTCCAAAACGCACCTCATTTCTCATCTCCTTATGCTCGGGTTCGCCATTCCAGCCGCTTTAGTAGCAATCTCCCTCCTTGGAGAATCAGCACCTGTAACCTCCTGTTCCGTACAGGTTGCAATTTGTCCTGAGGATGAACGGGAAGAGTGGGAACCAATGAGAGACTAGCTCTAGGTGTTGGGACAGGCACAGGTCACTCTACTTCCCCATCAGGAAGAAGAATTAACCACAGGCTCAGCCTGCCGCCCGGGACCAGAATAGGGCCTGAAGCAATCCTGCGCTTTTGCGGCCAGCTCCCAAGAAAGCGAGTTGAAAAATGGAGCTCAGGGGCACTGCAATTCACAAACCTGCAGACTTATAAATGATAACTCTCGTCCACAAATATATTGAGGGAAGGCAACGAAGAGGATTGGAAAGCAAGGCAGAATTGCAGGAAACAGATTTCAGGAGGGAGATTCGAATCGCCTTTAAAGCACAGGAAAAGCGGCAAAACCTCGACAATGATGCCCTTGGCCAAAAAGGGCGTATGCGTTTTTTCCTGAATATATTCAGGAAAAAACGCATACGCCCTTTTTGGCCAACCAAGCAACCTGGAAAGGCAAATCAGCGCTACAAAGAAGTCTCGCTTCCCATCGGTCAAAAGGGCCATGCTGAATAAAGTGTCAAAACCAGAAATGCAGGACAGGCCATGGAGAAATGGGAGCCTGGCTACGCTGATGGGCGGGATGTAAATTGCCAACAGCCACTCTGGAGAAGTGTACGGTGTGTCCTGAAACATCTAAAAAACTCAGCTTAGAGAGCACAGGGCACTTCCACTCATGGGCGTATAAATTGGGAAAACTAAAAATCAGCAAGACACAGGCACCCCAAAGTTTAGGGCTGCTCTGTTGACAAGAACCTCCACTTCGTTACACCTTAAATATCCCCGGAAAGAGAAAAATGGATAAAGAAGTTGTGGTCCTTATGTACAATGGAATATCACTCAGCCAAGTAATCAACGTCATAAGGCTAGTAGCAGCATGATGAGTGGATTTAGGTACGACGATTCTAAGTGAAATAAGTCACACAGAAAAAGACACTTATCATAAGATATCACTTATAGAGGGAATGTAAAAACCGCTACCCTTGAACTGAATTACAAAACAGAACAGAGTCCCACGTTTAGAAAACACACTAGGGCTGCTTAAGGGGAAAGGTGAGGTGGGGTGATGCATAAAACAAGGGTTTCAAATTAGCTCAGATACCGTTCCATAAACCCAATATGTAATAGACAAGACCTACTCCTTGATCAGTGAATTGGACTCAACACCCCCTATTCACCGCCCAAGAATATATCTGACTAGTAAGAATCTTAAAACCTATGTTTTGATATCTCTCTGTAAGTGAGTCAAGTGGGTGTAAAGCGGCAGAAACACAGCAGTGAAAAGCAGCTAAACCCCATTATAAAAATCAATTACTTTTAAAAACCCGTGAAACAAAGACAGTGAAAGAGAGAGAAATTCTTACAAAATTCGTTCAGGGGCTGTGATGCCACCTGGATTGACCATATCTAGACCCACAGCTGATGGAGACATAAGGGTGGACACTCTTGGGGCTGAGAGGTTTGGTGAGGTTGGGTGAGGAAACGCAGACCCTTTAAAGTAATACTGCGTGGTTCCCATCCCATGGGTCCCAAATCTCCAGGTTCAAGGGCATCTTCCTACATCGAAAACATGCATGAGAAACCCAGAAGATGGTACACCGTGTGATCGGGAAAGGTTTCCAAAGCGCACCTCATTTCTCATCTCCTTATGCTCGGGTTCGCCATTCCAGCCGCTTTAGTAGCAATCTCCCTCCTTGGAGAATCAGCACCTGTAACCTCCTGTTCCGTACAGGTTGCAATTTGTCCTGAGGATGAACGGGAAGAGTGGGAACCAATGAGAGACTAGCTCTAGGTGTTGGGACAGGCACAGGTCACTCTACTTCCCCATCAGGAAGAAGAATTAACCACAGGCTCAGCCTGCCGCCCGGGACCAGAATAGGGCCTGAAGCAATCCTGCGCTTTTGCGGCCAGCTCCCAAGAAAGCGAGTTGAAAAATGGAGCTCAGGGGCACTGCAATTCACAAACCTGCAGACTTATAAATGATAACTCTCGTCCACAAATATATTGAGGGAAGGCAACGAAGAGGATTGGAAAGCAAGGCAGAATTGCAGGAAACAGATTTCAGGAGGGAGATTCGAATCGCCTTTAAAGCACAGGAAAAGCGGCAAAACCTCGACAATGATGCCCTTGGCCAAAAAGGGCGTATGCGTTTTTTCCTGAATATATTCAGGAAAAAACGCATACGCCCTTTTTGGCCAACCAAGCAACCTGGAAAGGCAAATCAGCGCTACAAAGAAGTCTCGCTTCCCATCGGTCAAAAGGGCCATGCTGAATAAAGTGTCAAAACCAGAAATGCAGGACAGGCCATGGAGAAACGGGAGCCTGGCTACGCTGATGGGAGGGATGTAAATTGCCAACAGCCACTCTGGAGAAGTGTACGGTGTGTCCTGAAACATCTAAAAAACTCAGCTTAGAGAGCACAGGGCACTTCCACTCATGGGCGTATAAATTGGGAAAACTAAAAATCAGCAAGACACAGGCACCCCAAAGTTTAGGGCTGCTCTGTTGACAAGAACCTCCACTTCGTTACACCTTAAATATCCCAGGAAAGAGAAAAATGGATAAAGAAGTTGTGGTCCTTATGTACAATGGAATATCACTCAGCCATGAAATCAACGTCATAAGGCTAGTAGCAGCATGATGAGTGGATTTAGGTACGACGATTCTAAGTGAAATAAGTCACACAGAAAAAGACACTTATCATAAGATATCACTTATAGAGGGAATGTAAAAACCGCTACCCTTGAACTGAATTACAAAACAGAACAGAGTCCCACGTTTAGAAAACACACTAGGGCTGCTTAAGGGGAAAGGTGAGGTGGGGTGATGCATAAAACAAGGGTTTCAAATTAGGTCAGACACCGTTCCATAAACCCAATATGTAATAGACAAGACCTACTCCTTGATCAGTGAATTGGACTCAACACCCCCTATTCACCGCCCAAGAATATATCTGACTAGTAAGAATCTTAAAACCTATGTTTTGATATCTCTCTGTAAGTGAGTCAAGTGGGTGTAAAGCGGCAGAAACACAGCAGTGAAAAGCAGCTAAACCCCATTATAAAAATCAATTACTTTTAAAAACCCGTGAAACAAAGACAGTGAAAGAGAGAGAAATTCTTACAAAATTCGTTCAGGGGCTGTGATGCCACCTGGATTGACCATATCTAGACCCACAGCTGATGGAGACATAAGGGTGGACACTCTTGGGGCTGAGAGGTTTGGTGAGGTTGGGTGAGGAAACGCAGACCCTTTAAAGTAATACTGCGTGGTTCCCATCCCATGGGTCCCAAATCTCCAGGTTCAAGGGCATCTTCCTACATCGAAAACATGCATGAGAAACCCAGAAGATGGTACACCGTGTGATCGGGAAAGGTTTCCAAAGCGCACCTCATTTCTCATCTCCTTATGCTCGGGTTCGCCATTCCAGCCGCTTTAGTAGCAATCTCCCTCCTTGGAGAATCAGCACCTGTAACCTCCTGTTCCGTACAGGTTGCAATTTGTCCTGAGGATGAACGGGAAGAGTGGGAACCAATGAGAGACTAGCTCTAGGTGTTGGGACAGGCACAGGTCACTCTACTTCCCCATCAGGAAGAAGAATTAACCACAGGCTCAGCCTGCCGCCCGGGACCAGAATAGGGCCTGAAGCAATCCTGCGCTTTTGCGGCCAGCTCCCAAGAAAGCGAGTTGAAAAATGGAGCTCAGGGGCACTGCAATTCACAAACCTGCAGACTTATAAATGATAACTCTCGTCCACAAATATATTGAGGGAAGGCAACGAAGAGGATTGGAAAGCAAGGCAGAATTGCAGGAAACAGATTTCAGGAGGGAGATTCGAATCGCCTTTAAAGCACAGGAAAAGCGGCAAAACCTCGACAATGATGCCCTTGGCCAAAAAGGGCGTATGCGTTTTTTCCTGAATATATTCAGGAAAAAACGCATACGCCCTTTTTGGCCAACCAAGCAACCTGGAAAGGCAAATCAGCGCTACAAAGAAGTCTCGCTTCCCATCGGTCAAAAGGGCCATGCTGAATAAAGTGTCAAAACCAGAAATGCAGGACAGGCCATGGAGAAACGGGAGCCTGGCTACGCTGATGGGAGGGATGTAAATTGCCAACAGCCACTCTGGAGAAGTGTACGGTGTGTCCTGAAACATCTAAAAAACTCAGCTTAGAGAGCATAGGGCACTTCCACTCATGGGCGTATAAATTGGGAAAACTAAAAATCAGCAAGACACAGGCACCCCAAAGTTTAGGGCTGCTCTGTTGACAAGAACCTCCACTTCGTTACACCTTAAATATCCCAGGAAAGAGAAAAATGGATAAAGAAGTTGTGGTCCTTATGTACAATGGAATATCACTCAGCCATGAAATCAACGTCATAAGGCTAGTAGCAGCATGATGAGTGGATTTAGGTACGACGATTCTAAGTGAAATAAGTCACACAGAAAAAGACACTTATCATAAGATATCACTTATAGAGGGAATGTAAAAACCGCTACCCTTAAACTGAATTACAAAACAGAACAGAGTCCCACGTTTAGAAAACACACTATGGCTGCTTAAGGGGAAAGGTGAGGTGGGGTGATGCATAAAACAAGGGTTTCAAATTAGCTCAGACACCGTTCCATAAACCCAATATGTAATAGACAAGACCTACTCCTTGATCAGTGAATTGGACTCAACACCCCCTATTCACCGCCCAAGAATATATCTGACTAGTAAGAATCTTAAAACCTATGTTTTGATATCTCTCTGTAAGTGAGTCAAGTGGGTGTAAAGTGGCAGAAACACAGCAGTGAAAAGCAGCTAAACCCCATTATAAAAATCAATTACTTTTAAAAACCCGTGAAACAAAGACAGTGAAAGAGAGAGAAATTCTTACAAAATTCGTTCAGGGGCTGTGATGCCACCTGGATTGACCATATCTACACCCACAGCTGATGGAGACGTAAGGGTGGACACTCTTGGGGCTGAGAGGTTTGGTGAGGTTGGGTGAGGAAACGCAGACCCTTTAAAGTAATACTGCGTGGTTCCCATCCCATGGGTCCCAAATCTCCAGGTTCAAGGGCATCTTCCTACATCGAAAACATGCATGAGAAACCCAGAAGATGGTACACCGTGTGATCGGGAAAGGTTTCCAAAGCGCACCTCATTTCTCATCTCCTTATGCTCGGGTTCGCCATTCCAGCCGCTTTAGTAGCAATCTCCCTCCTTGGAGAATCAGCACCTGTAACCTCCTGTTCCGTACAGGTTGCAATTTGTCCTGAGGATGAACGGGAAGAGTGGGAACAAATGAGAGACTAGCTCTAGGTGTTGGGACAGGCACAGGTCACTCTACTTCCCCATCAGGAAGAAGAATTAACCACAGGCTCAGCCTGCCGCCCGGGACCAGAATAGGGCCTGAAGCAATCCTGCGCTTTTGCGGCCAGCTCCCAAGAAAGCGAGTTGAAAAATGGAGCTCAGGGGCACTGCAATTCACAAACCTGCAGACTTATAAATGATAACTCTCGTCCACAAATATATTGAGGGAAGGCAACGAAGAGGATTGGAAAGCAAGGCAGAATTGCAGGAAACAGATTTCAGGAGGGAGATTCGAATCGCCTTTAAAGCACAGGAAAAGCGGCAAAACCTCGACAATGATGCCCTTGGCCAAAAAGGGCGTATGCGTTTTTTCCTGAATATATTCAGGAAAAAACGCATACGCCCTTTTTGGCCAACCAAGCAACCTGGAAAGGCAAATCAGCGCTACAAAGAAGTCTCGCTTCCCATCGGTCAAAAGGGCCATGCTGAATAAAGTGTCAAAACCAGAAATGCAGGACAGGCCATGGAGAAACGGGAGCCTGGCTACGCTGATGGGAGGGATGTAAATTGCCAACAGCCACTCTGGAGAAGTGTACGGTGTGTCCTGAAACATCTAAAAAACTCAGCTTAGAGAGCACAGGGCACTTCCACTCATGGGCGTATAAATTGGGAAAACTAAAAATCAGCAAGACACAGGCACCCCAAAGTTTAGGGCTGCTCTGTTGACAAGAACCTCCACTTCGTTACACCTTAAATATCCCAGGAAAGAGAAAAATGGATAAAGAAGTTGTGGTCCTTATGTACAATGGAATATCACTCAGCCATGAAATCAACGTCATAAGGCTAGTAGCAGCATGATGAGTGGATTTAGGTACGACGATTCTAAGTGAAATAAGTCACACAGAAAAAGACACTTATCATAAGATATCACTTATAGAGGGAATGTAAAAACCGCTACCCTTGAACTGAATTACAAAACAGAACAGAGTCCCACGTTTAGAAAACACACTAGGGCTGCTTAAGGGGAAAGGTGAGGTGGGGTGATGCATAAAACAAGGGTTTCAAATTAGCTCAGATACCGTTCCATAAACCCAATATGTAATAGACAAGACCTACTCCTTGATCAGTGAATTGGACTCAACACCCCCTATTCACCGCCCAAGAATATATCTGACTAGTAAGAATCTTAAAACCTATGTTTTGATATCTCTCTGTAAGTGAGTCAAGTGGGTGTAAAGCGGCAGAAACACAGCAGTGAAAAGCAGCTAAACCCCATTATAAAAATCAATTACTTTTAAAAACCCGTGAAACAAAGACAGTGAAAGAGAGAGAAATTCTTACAAAATTCGTTCAGGGGCTGTGATGCCACCTGGATTGACCATATCTAGACCCACAGCTGATGGAGACATAAGGGTGGACACTCTTGGGGCTGAGAGGTTTGGTGAGGTTGGGTGAGGAAACGCAGACCCTTTAAAGTAATACTGCGTGGTTCCCATCCCATGGGTCCCAAATCTCCAGGTTCAAGGGCATCTTCCTACATCGAAAACATGCATGAGAAACCCAGAAGATGGTACACCGTGTGATCGGGAAAGGTTTCCAAAGCGCACCTCATTTCTCATCTCCTTATGCTCGGGTTCGCCATTCCAGCCGCTTTAGTAGCAATCTCCCTCCTTGGAGAATCAGCACCTGTAACCTCCTGTTCCGTACAGGTTGCAATTTGTCCTGAGGATGAACGGGAAGAGTGGGAACCAATGAGAGACTAGCTCTAGGTGTTGGGACAGGCACAGGTCACTCTACTTCCCCATCAGGAAGAAGAATTAACCACAGGCTCAGCCTGCCGCCCGGGACCAGAATAGGGCCTGAAGCAATCCTGCGCTTTTGCGGCCAGCTCCCAAGAAAGCGAGTTGAAAAATGGAGCTCAGGGGCACTGCAATTCACAAACCTGCAGACTTATAAATGATAACTCTCGTCCACAAATATATTGAGGGAAGGCAACGAAGAGGATTGGAAAGCAAGGCAGAATTGCAGGAAACAGATTTCAGGAGGGAGATTCGAATCGCCTTTAAAGCACAGGAAAAGCGGCAAAACCTCGACAATGATGCCCTTGGCCAAAAAGGGCGTATGCGTTTTTTCCTGAATATATTCAGGAAAAAACGCATACGCCCTTTTTGGCCAACCAAGCAACCTGGAAAGGCAAATCAGCGCTACAAAGAAGTCTCGCTTCCCATCGGTCAAAAGGGCCATGCTGAATAAAGTGTCAAAACCAGAAATGCAGGACAGGCCATGGAGAAACGGGAGCCTGGCTACGCTGATGGCCGAGATGTAAATTGACAACAGCCACTCTGGAGAAGTGTACGGTGTGTCCTGAAACATCTAAAAAACTCAGCTTAGAAAGCATAGGGCACTTCCACTCATGGGCGTATAAATTGGGAAAACTAAAAATCAGGAAGGCACAGGCACCCCAAAGTTTAGGGCTGCTCTGTTGACAAGAACCTCCACTTCGTTACACCTTAAATATCCCAGGAAAGAAAAAAATGGATAAAGAAGTTGTGGTCCTTATGTACAATGGAATATCACTCAGCCATGAAATCAACGTCATAAGGCTAGTAGCAGCATGATGAGTGGATTTAGGTACGACGATTCTAAGTGAAATAAGTCACACAGACAAAGACACTTATCATAAGATATCACTTATAGAGGGAATGTAAAAACCGCTACCCTTGAACTGAATTACAAAACAGAACAGAGTCCCACGTTTAGAAAACACACTATGGCTGCTTAACGGGAAAGGTGAGGTGGGGTGATGCATAAAACAAGGGTTTCAAATTACTTCAGATACCGTTCCATAAACCCAATATGTAATAGACAAGACCTACTCCTTGATCAGTGAATTGGACTCAACACCCCCTATTCACTGCCCAAGAATATATCTGACTAGTAAGAATCTTAAAACCTATGTTTTGATATCTCTCTGTAAGTGACTCAAGTGGGTGTAAAGCGGCAGAAACACAGCAGTGAAAAGCAGCTAAACCCCATTATAAAAATCAATTACTTTTAAAAACCCGTGAAACAAAGACAGTGAAAGAGAGAGAAATTCTTACAAAATTCGTTCAGGGGCTGTGATGCCACCTGGATTGACCATATCTAGACCCACAGCTGATGGAGACATAAGGGTGGACACTCTTGGGGCTGAGAGGTTTGGTGAGGATGGGTGAGGAAACGCAGACCGTTTAAAGTAATACTGCGTGGTTCCCATCCCATGGGTCCCAAATCTCCAGGTTCAAGGGCATCTTCCTACATCGAAAACATGAATGAGAAACCCAGAAGATGGTACACCGTGTGATCGGGAAAGGTTTCCAAAGCGCACCTCATTTCTCATCTCCTTATGCTCGGGTTCGCCATTCCAGCCGCTTTAGTAGCAATCTCCTTCCTTGGAGAATCAGCACCTGTAACCTCCTGTTCCGTACAGGTTGCAATTTGTCCTGAGGATGAACGGGAAGAGTGGGAACCAATGAGAGACTAGCTCTAGGTGTTGGGACAGGCACAGGTCACTCTACTTCCCCATCAGGAAGAAGAATTAACCACAGGCTCAGCCTGCCGCCCGGGACCAGAATAGGGCCTGAAGCAATCCTGCGCTTTTGCGGCCAGCTCCCAAGAAAGCGAGTTGAAAAATGGAGCTCAGGGGCACTGCAATTCACAAACCTGCAGACTTATAAATGATAACTCTCGTCCACAAATATATTGAGGGAAGGCAACGAAGAGGATTGGAAAGCAAGGCAGAATTGCAGGAAACAGATTTCAGGAGGGAGATTCGAATCGCCTTTCAAGCACAGGAAAAGCGGCAAAACCTCGACAATGATGCCCTTGGCCAAAAAGGGCGTATGCGTTTTTTCCTGAATATATTCAGGAAAAAACGCATACGCCCTTTTTGGCCAACCAAGCAACCTGGAAAGGCAAATCAGCGCTACAAAGAAGTCTCGCTTCCCATCGGTCAAAAGGGCCATGCTGAATAAAGTGTCAAAACCAGAAATGCAGGACAGGCCATGGAGAAACGGGAGCCTGGCTACGCTGATGGCCGAGATGTAAATTGACAACAGCCACTCTGGAGAAGTGTACGGTGTGTCCTGAAACATCTAAAAAACTCAGCTTAGAAAGCATAGGGCACTTCCACTCATGGGCGTATAAATTGGGAAAACTAAAAATCAGGAAGGCACAGGCACCCCAAAGTTTAGGGCTGCTCTGTTGACAAGAACCTCCACTTCGTTACACCTTAAATATCCCAGGAAAGAAAAAAATGGATAAAGAAGTTGTGGTCCTTATGTACAATGGAATATCACTCAGCCATGAAATCAACGTCATAAGGCTAGTAGCAGCATGATGAGTGGATTTAGGTACGACGATTCTAAGTGAAATAAGTCACACAGACAAAGACACTTATCATAAGATATCACTTATAGAGGGAATGTAAAAACCGCTACCCTTGAACTGAATTACAAAACAGAACAGAGTCCCACGTTTAGAAAACACACTATGGCTGCTTAACGGGAAAGGTGAGGTGGGGTGATGCATAAAACAAGGGTTTCAAATTACTTCAGATACCGTTCCATAAACCCAATATGTAATAGACAAGACCTACTCCTTGATCAGTGAATTGGACTCAACACCCCCTATTCACTGCCCAAGAATATATCTGACTAGTAAGAATCTTAAAACCTATGTTTTGATATCTCTCTGTAAGTGACTCAAGTGGGTGTAAAGCGGCAGAAACACAGCAGTGAAAAGCAGCTAAACCCCATTATAAAAATCAATTACTTTTAAAAACCCGTGAAACAAAGACAGTGAAAGAGAGAGAAATTCTTACAAAATTCGTTCAGGGGCTGTGATGCCACCTGGATTGACCATATCTAGACCCACAGCTGATGGAGACATAAGGGTGGACACTCTTGGGGCTGAGAGGTTTGGTGAGGATGGGTGAGGAAACGCAGACCGTTTAAAGTAATACTGCGTGGTTCCCATCCCATGGGTCCCAAATCTCCAGGTTCAAGGGCATCTTCCTACATCGAAAACATGAATGAGAAACCCAGAAGATGGTACACCGTGTGATCGGGAAAGGTTTCCAAAGCGCACCTCATTTCTCATCTCCTTATGCTCGGGTTCGCCATTCCAGCCGCTTTAGTAGCAATCTCCTTCCTTGGAGAATCAGCACCTGTAACCTCCTGTTCCGTACAGGTTGCAATTTGTCCTGAGGATGAACGGGAAGAGTGGGAACCAATGAGAGACTAGCTCTAGGTGTTGGGACAGGCACAGGTCACTCTACTTCCCCATCAGGAAGAAGAATTAACCACAGGCTCAGCCTGCCGCCCGGGACCAGAATAGGGCCTGAAGCAATCCTGCGCTTTTGCGGCCAGCTCCCAAGAAAGCGAGTTGAAAAATGGAGCTCAGGGGCACTGCAATTCACAAACCTGCAGACTTATAAATGATAACTCTCGTCCACAAATATATTGAGGGAAGGCAACGAAGAGGATTGGAAAGCAAGGCAGAATTGCAGGAAACAGATTTCAGGAGGGAGATTCGAATCGCCTTTCAAGCACAGGAAAAGCGGCAAAACCTCGACAATGATGCCCTTGGCCAAAAAGGGCGTATGCGTTTTTTCCTGAATATATTCAGGAAAAAACGCATACGCCCTTTTTGGCCAACCAAGCAACCTGGAAAGGCAAATCAGCGCTACAAAGAAGTCTCGCTTCCCATCGGTCAAAAGGGCCATGCTGAATAAAGTGTCAAAACCAGAAATGCAGGACAGGCCATGGAGAAACGGGAGCCTGGCTACGCTGATGGGAGGGATGTAAATTGCAAACAGCCACTCTGGAGAAGTGTACGGTGTGTCCTGAAACATCTAAAAAACTCAGCTTAGAGAGAACAGGGCACTTCCACTCATGGGCGTATAAATTGGGAAAACTAAAAATCAGCAAGACACAGGAACCCCAAAGTTTAGGGCTGCTCTGTTGACAAGAACCTCCACTTCGTTACACCTTAAATATCCCAGGAAAGAGAAAAATGGATAAAGAAGTTGTGGTCCTTATGTACAATGGAATATCACTCAGCCAAGAAATCAACGTCATAAGGCTAGTAGCAGCATGATGAGTGGATTTAGGTACGACGATTCTAAGTGAAATAAGTCACACAGAAAAAGACACTTATCATAAGTTATCACTTATAGAGGGAATGTAAAAACCGCTACCCTTGAACTGAATTACAAAACAGAACAGAGTCCCACGTTTAGAAAACACACTAGGGCTGCTTAAGGGGAAAGGTGAGGTGGGGTGATGCATAAAACAAGGGTTTCAAATTAGGTCAGACACCGTTCCATAAACCCAATATGTAATAGACAAGACCTACTCCTTGATCAGTGAATTGGACTCAACACCCCCTATTCACCGCCCAAGAATATATCTGACTAGTAAGAATCTTAAAACCTATGTTTTGATATCTCCCTGTAAGTGAGTCAAGTGGGTGTAAAGCGGCAGAAACACAGCAGTGAAAAGCAGCTAAACCCCATTATAAAAATCAATTACTTTTAAAAACCCGTGAAACAAAGACAGTGAAAGAGAGAGAAATTCTTACAAAATTCGTTCAGGGGCTGTGATGCCACCTGGATTGACCATATCTAGACCCACAGCTGATGGAGACATAAGGGTGGACACTCTTGGGGCTGAGAGGTTTGGTGAGGTTGGGTGAGGAAACGCAGACCCTTTAAAGTAATACTGCGTGGTTCCCATCCCATGGGTCCCAAATCTCCAGGTTCAAGGGCATCTTCCTACATCGAAAACATGCATGAGAAACCCAGAAGATGGTACACCGTGTGATCGGGAAAGGTTTCCAAAACGCACCTCATTTCTCATCTCCTTATGCTCGGGTTCGCCATTCCAGCCGCTTTAGTAGCAATCTCCCTCCTTGGAGAATCAGCACCTGTAACCTCCTGTTCCGTACAGGTTGCAATTTGTCCTGAGGATGAACGGGAAGAGTGGGAACCAATGAGAGACTAGCTCTAGGTGTTGGGACAGGCACAGGTCACTCTACTTCCCCATCAGGAAGAAGAATTAACCACAGGCTCAGCCTGCCGCCCGGGACCAGAATAGGGCCTGAAGCAATCCTGCGCTTTTGCGGCCAGCTCCCAAGAAAGCGAGTTGAAAAATGGAGCTCAGGGGCACTGCAATTCACAAACCTGCAGACTTATAAATGATAACTCTCGTCCACAAATATATTGAGGGAAGGCAACGAAGAGGATTGGAAAGCAAGGCAGAATTGCAGGAAACAGATTTCAGGAGGGAGATTCGAATCGCCTTTAAAGCACAGGAAAAGCGGCAAAACCTCGACAATGATGCCCTTGGCCAAAAAGGGCGTATGCGTTTTTTCCTGAATATATTCAGGAAAAAACGCATACGCCCTTTTTGGCCAACCAAGCAACCTGGAAAGGCAAATCAGCGCTACAAAGAAGTCTCGCTTCCCATCGGTCAAAAGGGCCATGCTGAATAAAGTGTCAAAACCAGAAATGCAGGACAGGCCATGGAGAAACGGGAGCCTGGCTACGCTGATGGGCGAGATGTAAATTGACAACAGCCACTCTGGAGAAGTGTACGGTGTGTCCTGAAACATCTAAAAAACTCAGCTTAGAGAGCATAGGGCACTTCCACTCATGGGCGTATAAATTGGGAAAACTAAAAATCAGGAAGGCACAGGCACCCCAAAGTTTAGGGCTGCTCTGTTGACAAGAACCTCCACTTCGTTACACCTTAAATATCCCAGGAAAGAAAAAAATGGATAAAGAAGTTGTGGTCCTTATGTACAATGGAATATCACTCAGCCATGAAATCAACGTCATAAGGCTAGTAGCAGCATGATGAGTGGATTTAGGTACGACGATTCTAAGTGAAATAAGTCACACAGACAAAGACACTTATCATAAGATATCACTTATAGAGGGAATGTAAAAACCGCTACCCTTAAACTGAATTACAAAACAGAACAGAGTCCCACGTTTAGAAAACACACTATGGCTGCTTAACGGGAAAGGTGAGGTGGGGTGATGCATAAAACAAGGGTTTCAAATTACTTCAGATACCGTTCCATAAACCCAATATGTAATAGACAAGACCTACTCCTTGATCAGTGAATTGGACTCAACACCCCCTATTCACTGCCCAAGAATATATCTGACTAGTAAGAATCTTAAAACCTATGTTTTGATATCTCTCTGTAAGTGACTCAAGTGGGTGTAAAGCGGCAGAAACACAGCAGTGAAAAGCAGCTAAACCCCATTATAAAAATCAATTACTTTTAAAAACCCGTGAAACAAAGACAGTGAAAGAGAGAGAAATTCTTACAAAATTCGTTCAGGGGCTGTGATGCCACCTGGATTGACCATATCTAGACCCACAGCTGATGGAGACATAAGGGTGGACACTCTTGGGGCTGAGAGGTTTGGTGAGGATGGGTGAGGAAACGCAGACCGTTTAAAGTATTACTGCGTGGTTCCCATCCCATGGGTCCCAAATCTCCAGGTTCAAGGGCATCTTCCTACATCGAAAACATGAATGAGAAACCCAGAAGATGGTACACCGTGTGATCGGGAAAGGTTTCCAAAGCGCACCTCATTTCTCATCTCCTTATGCTCGGGTTCGCCATTCCAGCCGCTTTAGTAGCAATCTCCCTCCTTGGAGAATCAGCACCTGTAACCTCCTGTTCCGTACAGGTTGCAATTTGTCCTGAGGATGAACGGGAAGAGTGGGAACCAATGAGAGACTAGCTCTAGGTGTTGGGACAGGCACAGGTCACTCTACTTCCCCATCAGGAAGAAGAATTAACCACAGGCTCAGCCTGCCGCCCGGGACCAGAATAGGGCCTGAAGCAATCCTGCGCTTTTGCGGCCAGCTCCCAAGAAAGCGAGTTGAAAAATGGAGCTCAGGGGCACTGCAATTCACAAACCTGCAGACTTATAAATGATAACTCTCGTCCACAAATATATTGAGGGAAGGCAACGAAGAGGATTGGAAAGCAAGGCAGAATTGCAGGAAACAGATTTCAGGAGGGAGATTCGAATCGCCTTTCAAGCACAGGAAAAGCGGCAAAACCTCGACAATGATGCCCTTGGCCAAAAAGGGCGTATGCGTTTTTTCCTGAATATATTCAGGAAAAAACGCATACGCCCTTTTTGGCCAACCAAGCAACCTGGAAAGGCAAATCAGCGCTACAAAGAAGTCTCGCTTCCCATCGGTCAAAAGGGCCATGCTGAATAAAGTGTCAAAACCAGAAATGCAGGACAGGCCATGGAGAAACGGGAGCCTGGCTACGCTGATGGGCGGGATGTAAATTGCCAACAGCCACTCTGGAGAAGTGTACGGTGTGTCCTGAAACATCTAAAAAACTCAGCTTAGAGAGCACAGGGCACTTCCACTCATGGGCGTATAAATTGGGAAAACTAAAAATCAGCAAGACACAGGCACCCCAAAGTTTAGGGCTGCTCTGTTGACAAGAACCTCCACTTCGTTACACCTTAAATATCCCAGGAAAGAGAAAAATGGATAAAGAAGTTGTGGTCCTTATGTACAATGGAATATCACTCAGCCAAGTAATCAACGTCATAAGGCTAGTAGCAGCATGATGAGTGGATTTAGGTACGACGATCCTAAGTGAAATAAGTCACACAGAAAAAGACACTTATCATAAGATATCACTTATAGAGGGAATGTAAAAACCGCTACCCTTGAACTGAATTACAAAACAGAACAGAGTCCCACGTTTAGAAAACACACTAGGGCTGCTTAAGGGGAAAGGTGAGGTGGGGTGATGCATAAAACAAGGGTTTCAAATTAGCTCAGATACCGTTCCATAAACCCAATATGTAATAGACAAGACCTACTCCTTGATCAGTGAATTGGACTCAACACCCCCTATTCACCGCCCAAGAATATATCTGACTAGTAAGAATCTTAAAACCTATGTTTTGATATCTCTCTGTAAGTGAGTCAAGTGGGTGTAAAGCGGCAGAAACACAGCAGTGAAAAGCAGCTAAACCCCATTATAAAAATCAATTACTTTTAAAAACCTGTGAAACAAAGACAGTGAAAGAGAGAGAAATTCTTACAAAATTCGTTCAGGGGCTGTGATGCCACCTGGATTGACCATATCTAGACCCACAGCTGATGGAGACATAAGGGTGGACACTCTTGGGGCTGAGAGGTTTGGTGAGGTTGGGTGAGGAAACGCAGACCCTTTAAAGTAATACTGCGTGGTTCCCATCCCATGGGTCCCAAATCTCCAGGTTCAAGGGCATCTTCCTACATCGAAAACATGCATGAGAAACCCAGAAGATGGTACACCGTGTGATCGGGAAAGGTTTCCAAAGCGCACCTCATTTCTCATCTCCTTATGCTCGGGTTCGCCATTCCAGCCGCTTTAGTAGCAATCTCCCTCCTTGGAGAATCAGCACCTGTAACCTCCTGTTCCGTACAGGTTGCAATTTGTCCTGAGGATGAACGGGAAGAGTGGGAACCAATGAGAGACTAGCTCTAGGTGTTGGGACAGGCACAGGTCACTCTACTTCCCCATCAGGAAGAAGAATTAACCACAGGCTCAGCCTGCCGCCCGGGACCAGAATAGGGCCTGAAGCAATCCTGCGCTTTTGCGGCCAGCTCCCAAGAAAGCGAGTTGAAAAATGGAGCTCAGGGGCACTGCAATTCACAAACCTGCAGACTTATAAATGATAACTCTCGTCCACAAATATATTGAGGGAAGGCAACGAAGAGGATTGGAAAGCAAGGCAGAATTGCAGGAAACAGATTTCAGGAGGGAGATTCGAATCGCCTTTAAAGCACAGGAAAAGCGGCAAATCCTCGACAATGATGCCCTTGGCCAAAAAGGGCGTATGCGTTTTTTCCTGAATATATTCAGGAAAAAACGCATACGCCCTTTTTGGCCAACCAAGCAACCTGGAAAGGCAAATCAGCGCTACAAAGAAGTCTCGCTTCCCATCGGTCAAAAGGGCCATGCTGAATAAAGTGTCAAAACCAGAAATGCAGGACAGGCCATGGAGAAACGGGAGCCTGGCTACGCTGATGGGAGGGATGTAAATTGCCAACAGCCACTCTGGAGAAGTGTACGGTGTGTCCTGAAACATCTAAAAAACTCAGCTTAGAGAGAACAGGGCACTTCCACTCATGGGCGTATAAATTGGGAAAACTAAAAATCAGCAAGACACAGGAACCCCAAAGTTTAGGGCTGCTCTGTTGACAAGAACCTCCACTTCGTTACACCTTAAATATCCCAGGAAAGAGAAAAATGGATAAAGAAGTTGTGGTCCTTATGTACAATGGAATATCACTCAGCCAAGAAATCAACGTCATAAGGCTAGTAGCAGCATGATGAGTGGATTTAGGTACGACGATTCTAAGTGAAATAAGTCACACAGAAAAAGACACTTATCATAAGTTATCACTTATAGAGGGAATGTAAAAACCGCTACCCTTGAACTGAATTACAAAACAGAACAGAGTCCCACGTTTAGAAAACACACTAGGGCTGCTTAAGGGAAAAGGTGAGGTGGGGTGATGCATAAAACAAGGGTTTTAAATTAGGTCAGACACCGTTCCATAAACCCAATATGTAATAGACAAGACCTACTCCTTGATCAGTGAATTGGACTCAACACCCCCTATTCACCGCCCAAGAATATATCTGACTAGTAAGAATCTTAAAACCTATGTTTTGATATCTCCCTGTAAGTGAGTCAAGTGGGTGTAAAGCGGCAGAAACACAGCAGTGAAAAGCAGCTAAACCCCATTATAAAAATCAATTACTTTTAAAAACCCGTGAAACAAAGACCGTGAAAGAGAGAGAAATTCTTACAAAATTCGTTCAGGGGCTGTGATGCCACCTGGATTGACCATATCTAGACCCACAGCTGATGGAGACATAAGGGTGGACACTCTTGGGGCTGAGAGGTTTGGTGAGGTTGGGTGAGGAAACGCAGACCCTTTAAAGTAATACTGCGTGGTTCCCATCCCATGGGTCCCAAATCTCCAGGTTCAAGGGCATCTTCCTACATCGAAAACATGCATGAGAAACCCAGAAGATGGTACACCGTGTGATCGGGAAAGGTTTCCAAAACGCACCTCATTTCTCATCTCCTTATGCTCGGGTTCGCCATTCCAGCCGCTTTAGTAGCAATCTCCCTCCTTGGAGAATCAGCACCTGTAACCTCCTGTTCCGTACAGGTTGCAATTTGTCCTGAGGATGAACGGGAAGAGTGGGAACCAATGAGAGACTAGCTCTAGGTGTTGGGACAGGCACAGGTCACTCTACTTCCCCATCAGGAAGAAGAATTAACCACAGGCTCAGCCTGCCGCCCGGGACCAGAATAGGGCCTGAAGCAATCCTGCGCTTTTGCGGCCAGCTCCCAAGAAAGCGAGTTGAAAAATGGAGCTCAGGGGCACTGCAATTCACAAACCTGCAGACTTATAAATGATAACTCTCGTCCACAAATATATTGAGGGAAGGCAACGAAGAGGATTGGAAAGCAAGGCAGAATTGCAGGAAACAGATTTCAGGAGGGAGATTCGAATCGCCTTTCAAGCACAGGAAAAGCGGCAAAACCTCGACAATGATGCCCTTGGCCAAAAAGGGCGTATGCGTTTTTTCCTGAATATATTCAGGAAAAAACGCATACGCCCTTTTTGGCCAACCAAGCAACCTGGAAAGGCAAATCAGCGCTACAAAGAAGTCTCGCTTCCCATCGGTCAAAAGGGCCATGCTGAATAAAGTGTCAAAACCAGAAATGCAGGACAGGCCATGGAGAAACGGGAGCCTGGCTACGCTGATGGGCGAGATGTAAATTGACAACAGCCACTCTGGAGAAGTGTACGGTGTGTCCTGAAACATCTAAAAAACTCAGCTTAGAGAGCATAGGGCACTTCCACTCATGGGCGTATAAATTGGGAAAACTAAAAATCAGGAAGGCACAGGCACCCCAAAGTTTAGGGCTGCTCTGTTGACAAGAACCTCCACTTCGTTACACCTTAAATATCCCAGGAAAGAGAAAAATGGATAAAGAAGTTGTGGTCCTTATGTACAATGGAATATCACTCAGCCATGAAATCAACGTCATAAGGCTAGTAGCAGCATGTTGAGTGGATTTAGGTACGACGATTCTAAGTGAAATAAGTCACACAGACAAAGACACTTATCATAAGATATCACTTATAGAGGGAATGTAAAAACCGCTACCCTTGAACTGAATTACAAAACAGAACAGAGTCCCACGTTTAGAAAACACACTATGGCTGCTTAACGGGAAAGGTGAGGTGGGGTGATGCATAAAACAAGGGTTTCAAATTACTTCAGATACCGTTCCATAAACCCAATATGTAATAGACAAGACCTACTCCTTGATCAGTGAATTGGACTCAACACCCCCTATTCACTGCCCAAGAATATATCTGACTAGTAAGAATCTTAAAACCTATGTTTTGATATCTCTCTGTAAGTGACTCAAGTGGGTGTAAAGCGGCAGAAACACAGCAGTGAAAAGCAGCTAAACCCCATTATAAAAATCAATTACTTTTAAAAACCCGTGAAACAAAGACAGTGAAAGAGAGAGAAATTCTTACAAAATTCGTTCAGGGGCTGTGATGCCACCTGGATTGACCATATCTAGACCCACAGCTGATGGAGACATAAGGGTGGACACTCTTGGGGCTGAGAGGTTTGGTGAGGATGGGTGAGGAAAGGCAGACCGTTTAAAGTAATACTGCGTGGTTCCCATCCCATGGGTCCCAAATCTCCAGGTTCAAGGGCATCTTCCTACATCGAAAACATGAATGAGAAACCCAGAAGATGGTACACCGTGTGATCGGGAAAGGTTTCCAAATCGCACCTCATTTCTCATCTCCTTATGCTCGGGTTCGCCATTCCAGCCGCTTTAGTAGCAATCTCCCTCCTTGGAGAATCAGCACCTGTAACCTCCTGTTCCGTACAGGTTGCAATTTGTCCTGAGGATGAACGGGAAGAGTGGGAACCAATGAGAGACTAGCTCTAGGTGTTGGGACAGGCACAGGTCACTCTACTTCCCCATCAGGAAGAAGAATTAACCACAGGCTCAGCCTGCCGCCCGGGACCAGAATAGGGCCTGAAGCAATCCTGCGCTTTTGCGGCCAGCTCCCAAGAAAGCGAGTTGAAAAATGGAGCTCAGGGGCACTGCAATTCACAAACCTGCAGACTTATAAATGATAACTCTCGTCCACAAATATATTGAGGGAAGGCAACGAAGAGGATTGGAAAGCAAGGCAGAATTGCAGGAAACAGATTTCAGGAGGGAGATTCGAATCGCCTTTCAAGCACAGGAAAAGCGGCAAAACCTCGACAATGATGCCCTTGGCCAAAAAGGGCGTATGCGTTTTTTCCTGAATATATTCAGGAAAAAACGCATACGCCCTTTTTGGCCAACCAAGCAACCTGGAAAGGCAAATCAGCGCTACAAAGAAGTCTCGCTTCCCATCGGTCAAAAGGGCCATGCTGAATAAAGTGTCAAAACCAGAAATGCAGGACAGGCCATGGAGAAACGGGAGCCTGGCTACGCTGATGGGAGGGATGTAAATTGCCAACAGCCACTCTGGAGAAGTGTACGGTGTGTCCTGAAACATCTAAAAAACTCAGCTTAGAGAGCATAGGGCACTTCCACTCATGGGCGTATAAATTGGGAAAACTAAAAATCAGCAAGACACAGGCACCCCAAAGTTTAGGGCTGCTCTGTTGACAAGAACCTCCACTTCGTTACACCTTAAATATCCCAGGAAAGAGAAAAATGGATAAAGAAGTTGTGGTCCTTATGTACAATGGAATATCACTCAGCCATGAAATCAACGTCATAAGGCTAGGAGCAGCATGATGAGTGGATTTAGGTACGACGATTCTAAGTGAAATAAGTCACACAGAAAAAGACACTTATCATAAGATATCACTTATAGAGGGAATGTAAAAACCGCTACCCTTAAACTGAATTACAAAACAGAACAGAGTCCCACGTTTAGAAAACACACTATGGCTGCTTAAGGGGAAAGGTGAGGTGGGGTGATGCATAAAACAAGGGTTTCAAATTAGCTCAGACACCGTTCCATAAACCCAATATGTAATAGACAAGACCTACTCCTTGATCAGTGAATTGGACTCAACACCCCCTATTCACCGCCCAAGAATATATCTGACTAGTAAGAATCTTAAAACCTATGTTTTGATATCTCTCTGTAAGTGAGTCAAGTGGGTGTAAAGTGGCAGAAACACAGCAGTGAAAAGCAGCTAAACCCCATTATAAAAATCAATTACTTTTAAAAACCCGTGAAACAAAGACAGTGAAAGAGAGAGAAATTCTTACAAAATTCGTTCAGGGGCTGTGATGCCACCTGGATTGACCATATCTACACCCACAGCTGATGGAGACGTAAGGGTGGACACTCTTGGGGCTGAGAGGTTTGGTGAGGTTGGGTGAGGAAACGCAGACCCTTTAAAGTAATACTGCGTGGTTCCCATCCCATGGGTCCCAAATCTCCAGGTTCAAGGGCATCTTCCTACATCGAAAACATGCATGAGAAACCCAGAAGATGGTACACCGTGTGATCGGGAAAGGTTTCCAAAGCGCACCTCATTTCTCATCTCCTTATGCTCGGGTTCGCCATTCCAGCCGCTTTAGTAGCAATCTCCCTCCTTGGAGAATCAGCACCTGTAACCTCCTGTTCCGTACAGGTTGCAATTTGTCCTGAGGATGAACGGGAAGAGTGGGAACAAATGAGAGACTAGCTCTAGGTGTTGGGACAGGCACAGGTCACTCTACTTCCCCATCAGGAAGAAGAATTAACCACAGGCTCAGCCTGCCGCCCGGGACCAGAATAGGGCCTGAAGCAATCCTGCGCTTTTGCGGCCAGCTCCCAAGAAAGCGAGTTGAAAAATGGAGCTCAGGGGCACTGCAATTCACAAACCTGCAGACTTATAAATGATAACTCTCGTCCACAAATATATTGAGGGAAGGCAACGAAGAGGATTGGAAAGCAAGGCAGAATTGCAGGAAACAGATTTCAGGAGGGAGATTCGAATCGCCTTTAAAGCACAGGAAAAGCGGCAAAACCTCGACAATGATGCCCTTGGCCAAAAAGGGCGTATGCGTTTTTTCCTGAATATATTCAGGAAAAAACGCATACGCCCTTTTTGGCCAACCAAGCAACCTGGAAAGGCAAATCAGCGCTACAAAGAAGTCTCGCTTCCCATCGGTCAAAAGGGCCATGCTGAATAAAGTGTCAAAACCAGAAATGCAGGACAGGCCATGGAGAAACGGGAGCCTGGCTACGCTGATGGGAGGGATGTAAATTGCCAACAGCCACTCTGGAGAAGTGTACGGTGTGTCCTGAAACATCTAAAAAACTCAGCTTAGAGAGCACAGGGCACTTCCACTCATGGGCGTATAAATTGGGAAAACTAAAAATCAGCAAGACACAGGCACCCCAAAGTTTAGGGCTGCTCTGTTGACAAGAACCTCCACTTCGTTACACCTTAAATATCCCAGGAAAGAGAAAAATGGATAAAGAAGTTGTGGTCCTTATGTACAATGGAATATCACTCAGCCATGAAATCAACGTCATAAGGCTAGTAGCAGCATGATGAGTGGATTTAGGTACGACGATTCTAAGTGAAATAAGTCACACAGAAAAAGACACTTATCATAAGATATCACTTATAGAGGGAATGTAAAAACCGCTACCCTTGAACTGAATTACAAAACAGAACAGAGTCCCACGTTTAGAAAACACACTAGGGCTGCTTAAGGGGAAAGGTGAGGTGGGGTGATGCATAAAACAAGGGTTTCAAATTAGCTCAGATACCGTTCCATAAACCCAATATGTAATAGACAAGACCTACTCCTTGATCAGTGAATTGGACTCAACACCCCCTATTCACCGCCCAAGAGTATATCTGACTAGTAAGAATCTTAAAACCTATGTTTTGATATCTCTCTGTAAGTGAGTCAAGTGGGTGTAAAGCGGCAGAAACACAGCAGTGAAAAGCAGCTAAACCCCATTATAAAAATCAATTACTTTTAAAAACCCGTGAAACAAAGACAGTGAAAGAGAGAGAAATTCTTACAAAATTCGTTCAGGGGCTGTGATGCCACCTGGATTGACCATATCTAGACCCACAGCTGATGGAGACATAAGGGTGGACACTCTTGGGGCTGAGAGGTTTGGTGAGGTTGGGTGAGGAAACGCAGACCCTTTAAAGTAATACTGCGTGGTTCCCATCCCATGGGTCCCAAATCTCCAGGTTCAAGGGCATCTTCCTACATCGAAAACATGCATGAGAAACCCAGAAGATGGTACACCGTGTGATCGGGAAAGGTTTCCAAAGCGCACCTCATTTCTCATCTCCTTATGCTCGGGTTCGCCATTCCAGCCGCTTTAGTAGCAATCTCCCTCCTTGGAGAATCAGCACCTGTAACCTCCTGTTCCGTACAGGTTGCAATTTGTCCTGAGGATGAACGGGAAGAGTGGGAACCAATGAGAGACTAGCTCTAGGTGTTGGGACAGGCACAGGTCACTCTACTTCCCCATCAGGAAGAAGAATTAACCACAGGCTCAGCCTGCCGCCCGGGACCAGAATAGGGCCTGAAGCAATCCTGCGCTTTTGCGGCCAGCTCCCAAGAAAGCGAGTTGAAAAATGGAGCTCAGGGGCACTGCAATTCACAAACCTGCAGACTTATAAATGATAACTCTCGTCCACAAATATATTGAGGGAAGGCAACGAAGAGGATTGGAAAGCAAGGCAGAATTGCAGGAAACAGATTTCAGGAGGGAGATTCGAATCGCCTTTAAAGCACAGGAAAAGCGGCAAAACCTCGACAATGATGCCCTTGGCCAAAAAGGGCGTATGCGTTTTTTCCTGAATATATTCAGGAAAAAACGCATACGCCCTTTTTGGCCAACCAAGCAACCTGGAAAGGCAAATCAGCGCTACAAAGAAGTCTCGCTTCCCATCGGTCAAAAGGGCCATGCTGAATAAAGTGTCAAAACCAGAAATGCAGGACAGGCCATGGAGAAACGGGAGCCTGGCTACGCTGATGGGAGGGATGTAAATTGCCAACAGCCACTCTGGAGAAGTGTACGGTGTGTCCTGAAACATCTAAAAAACTCAGCTTAGAGAGCACAGGGCACTTCCACTCATGGGCGTATAAATTGGGAAAACTAAAAATCAGCAAGACACAGGCACCCCAAAGTTTAGGGCTGCTCTGTTGACAAGAACCTCCACTTCGTTACACCTTAAATATCCCAGGAAAGAGAAAAATGGATAAAGAAGTTGTGGTCCTTATGTACAATGGAATATCACTCAGCCATGAAATCAACGTCATAAGGCTAGTAGCAGCATGATGAGTGGATTTAGGTACGACGATTCTAAGTGAAATAAGTCACACAGAAAAAGACACTTATCATAAGATATCACTTATAGAGGGAATGTAAAAACCGCTACCCTTGAACTGAATTACAAAACAGAACAGAGTCCCACGTTTAGAAAACACACTAGGGCTGCTTAAGGGGAAAGGTGAGGTGGGGTGATGCATAAAACAAGGGTTTCAAATTAGGTCAGACACCGTTCCATAAACCCAATATGTAATAGACAAGACCTACTCCTTGATCAGTGAATTGGACTCAACACCCCCTATTCACCGCCCAAGAATATATCTGACTAGTAAGAATCTTAAAACCTATGTTTTGATATCTCTCTGTAAGTGAGTCAAGTGGGTGTAAAGCGGCAGAAACACAGCAGTGAAAAGCAGCTAAACCCCATTATAAAAATCAATTACTTTTAAAAACCCGTGAAACAAAGACAGTGAAAGAGAGAGAAATTCTTACAAAATTCGTTCAGGGGCTGTGATGCCACCTGGATTGACCATATCTAGACCCACAGCTGATGGAGACATAAGGGTGGACACTCTTGGGGCTGAGAGGTTTGGTGAGGTTGGGTGAGGAAACGCAGACCCTTTAAAGTAATACTGCGTGGTTCCCATCCCATGGGTCCCAAATCTCCAGGTTCAAGGGCATCTTCCTACATCGAAAACATGCATGAGAAACCCAGAAGATGGTACACCGTGTGATCGGGAAAGGTTTCCAAAGCGCACCTCATTTCTCATCTCCTTATGCTCGGGTTCGCCATTCCAGCCGCTTTAGTAGCAATCTCCCTCCTTGGAGAATCAGCACCTGTAACCTCCTGTTCCGTACAGGTTGCAATTTGTCCTGAGGATGAACGGGAAGAGTGGGAACCAATGAGAGACTAGCTCTAGGTGTTGGGACAGGCACAGGTCACTCTACTTCCCCATCAGGAAGAAGAATTAACCACAGGCTCAGCCTGCCGCCCGGGACCAGAATAGGGCCTGAAGCAATCCTGCGCTTTTGCGGCCAGCTCCCAAGAAAGCGAGTTGAAAAATGGAGCTCAGGGGCACTGCAATTCACAAACCTGCAGACTTATAAATGATAACTCTCGTCCACAAATATATTGAGGGAAGGCAACGAAGAGGATTGGAAAGCAAGGCAGAATTGCAGGAAACAGATTTCAGGAGGGAGATTCGAATCGCCTTTAAAGCACAGGAAAAGCGGCAAAACCTCGACAATGATGCCCTTGGCCAAAAAGGGCGTATGCGTTTTTTCCTGAATATATTCAGGAAAAAACGCATACGCCCTTTTTGGCCAACCAAGCAACCTGGAAAGGCAAATCAGCGCTACAAAGAAGTCTCGCTTCCCATCGGTCAAAAGGGCCATGCTGAATAAAGTGTCAAAACCAGAAATGCAGGACAGGCCATGGAGAAACGGGAGCCTGGCTACGCTGATGGGAGGGATGTAAATTGCCAGCAGCCACTCTGGAGAAGTGTACGGTGTGTCCTAAAACATCTAAAAAACTCAGCTTAGAGAGCACAGGGCACTTCCACTCATGGGCGTATAAATTGGGAAAACTAAAAATCAGCAAGACACAGGCACCCCAAAGTTTAGGGCTGCTCTGTTGACAAGAACCTCCACTTCGTTACACCTTAAATATCCCAGGAAAGAGAAAAATGGATAAAGAAGTTGTGGTCCTTATGTACAATGGAATATCACTCAGCCATGAAATCAACGTCATAAGGCTAGTAGCAGCATGATGAGTGGATTTAGGTACGACGATTCTAAGTGAAATAAGTCACACAGAAAAAGACACTTATCATAAGATATCACTTATAGAGGGAATGTAAAAACCGCTACCCTTGAACTGAATTACAAAACAGAACAGAGTCCCACGTTTAGAAAACACACTAGGGCTGCTTAAGGGGAAAGGTGAGGTGGGGTGATGCATAAAACAAGGGTTTCAAATTAGCTCAGATACCGTTCCATAAACCCAATATGTAATAGACAAGACCTACTCCTTGATCAGTGAATTGGACTCAACACCCCCTATTCACCGCCCAAGAATATATCTGACTAGTAAGAATCTTAAAACCTATGTTTTGATATCTCTCTGTAAGTGAGTCAAGTGGGTGTAAAGCGGCAGAAACACAGCAGTGAAAAGCAGCTAAACCCCATTATAAAAATCAATTACTTTTAAAAACCCGTGAAACAAAGACAGTGAAAGAGAGAGAAATTCTTACAAAATTCGTTCAGGGGCTGTGATGCCACCTGGATTGACCATATCTAGACCCACAGCTGATGGAGACATAAGGGTGGACACTCTTGGGGCTGAGAGGTTTGGTGAGGTTGGGTGAGGAAACGCAGACCCTTTAAAGTAATACTGCGTGGTTCCCATCCCATGGGTCCCAAATCTCCAGGTTCAAGGGCATCTTCCTACATCGAAAACATGCATGAGAAACCCAGAAGATGGTACACCGTGTGATCGGGAAAGGTTTCCAAAGCGCACCTCATTTCTCATCTCCTTATGCTCGGGTTCGCCATTCCAGCCGCTTTAGTAGCAATCTCCCTCCTTGGAGAATCAGCACCTGTAACCTCCTGTTCCGTACAGGTTGCAATTTGTCCTGAGGATGAACGGGAAGAGTGGGAACCAATGAGAGACTAGCTCTAGGTGTTGGGACAGGCACAGGTCACTCTACTTCCCCATCAGGAAGAAGAATTAACCACAGGCTCAGCCTGCCGCCCGGGACCAGAATAGGGCCTGAAGCAATCCTGCGCTTTTGCGGCCAGCTCCCAAGAAAGCGAGTTGAAAAATGGAGCTCAGGGGCACTGCAATTCACAAACCTGCAGACTTATAAATGATAACTCTCGTCCACAAATATATTGAGGGAAGGCAACGAAGAGGATTGGAAAGCAAGGCAGAATTGCAGGAAACAGATTTCAGGAGGGAGATTCGAATCGCCTTTAAAGCACAGGAAAAGCGGCAAAACCTCGACAATGATGCCCTTGGCCAAAAAGGGCGTATGCGTTTTTTCCTGAATATATTCAGGAAAAAACGCATACGCCCTTTTTGGCCAACCAAGCAACCTGGAAAGGCAAATCAGCGCTACAAAGAAGTCTCGCTTCCCATCGGTCAAAAGGGCCATGCTGAATAAAGTGTCAAAACCAGAAATGCAGGACAGGCCATGGAGAAACGGGAGCCTGGCTACGCTGATGGGAGGGATGTAAATTGCCAACAGCCACTCTGGAGAAGTGTACGGTGTGTCCTGAAACATCTAAAAAACTCAGCTTAGAGAGCATAGGGCACTTCCACTCATGGGCGTATAAATTGGGAAAACTAAAAATCAGCAAGACACAGGCACCCCAAAGTTTAGGGCTGCTCTGTTGACAAGAACCTCCACTTCGTTACACCTTAAATATCCCAGGAAAGAGAAAAATGGATAAAGAAGTTGTGGTCCTTATGTACAATGGAATATCACTCAGCCATGAAATCAACGTCATAAGGCTAGTAGCAGCATGATGAGTGGATTTAGGTACGACGATTCTAAGTGAAATAAGTCACACAGAAAAAGACACTTATCATAAGATATCACTTATAGAGGGAATGTAAAAACCGCTACCCTTAAACTGAATTACAAAACAGAACAGAGTCCCACGTTTAGAAAACACACTATGGCTGCTTAAGGGGAAAGGTGAGGTGGGGTGATGCATAAAACAAGGGTTTCAAATTAGCTCAGACACCGTTCCATAAACCCAATATGTAATAGACAAGACCTACTCCTTGATCAGTGAATTGGACTCAACACCCCCTATTCACCGCCCAAGAATATATCTGACTAGTAAGAATCTTAAAACCTATGTTTTGATATCTCTCTGTAAGTGAGTCAAGTGGGTGTAAAGTGGCAGAAACACAGCAGTGAAAAGCAGCTAAACCCCATTATAAAAATCAATTACTTTTAAAAACCCGTGAAACAAAGACAGTGAAAGAGAGAGAAATTCTTACAAAATTCGTTCAGGGGCTGTGATGCCACCTGGATTGACCATATCTACACCCACAGCTGATGGAGACGTAAGGGTGGACACTCTTGGGGCTGAGAGGTTTGGTGAGGTTGGGTGAGGAAACGCAGACCCTTTAAAGTAATACTGCGTGGTTCCCATCCCATGGGTCCCAAATCTCCAGGTTCAAGGGCATCTTCCTACATCGAAAACATGCATGAGAAACCCAGAAGATGGTACACCGTGTGATCGGGAAAGGTTTCCAAAGCGCACCTCATTTCTCATCTCCTTATGCTCGGGTTCGCCATTCCAGCCGCTTTAGTAGCAATCTCCCTCCTTGGAGAATCAGCACCTGTAACCTCCTGTTCCGTACAGGTTGCAATTTGTCCTGAGGATGAACGGGAAGAGTGGGAACAAATGAGAGACTAGCTCTAGGTGTTGGGACAGGCACAGGTCACTCTACTTCCCCATCAGGAAGAAGAATTAACCACAGGCTCAGCCTGCCGCCCGGGACCAGAATAGGGCCTGAAGCAATCCTGCGCTTTTGCGGCCAGCTCCCAAGAAAGCGAGTTGAAAAATGGAGCTCAGGGGCACTGCAATTCACAAACCTGCAGACTTATAAATGATAACTCTCGTCCACAAATATATTGAGGGAAGGCAACGAAGAGGATTGGAAAGCAAGGCAGAATTGCAGGAAACAGATTTCAGGAGGGAGATTCGAATCGCCTTTAAAGCACAGGAAAAGCGGCAAAACCTCGACAATGATGCCCTTGGCCAAAAAGGGCGTATGCGTTTTTTCCTGAATATATTCAGGAAAAAACGCATACGCCCTTTTTGGCCAACCAAGCAACCTGGAAAGGCAAATCAGCGCTACAAAGAAGTCTCGCTTCCCATCGGTCAAAAGGGCCATGCTGAATAAAGTGTCAAAACCAGAAATGCAGGACAGGCCATGGAGAAACGGGAGCCTGGCTACGCTGATGGGAGGGATGTAAATTGCCAACAGCCACTCTGGAGAAGTGTACGGTGTGTCCTGAAACATCTAAAAAACTCAGCTTAGAGAGCACAGGGCACTTCCACTCATGGGCGTATAAATTGGGAAAACTAAAAATCAGCAAGACACAGGCACCCCAAAGTTTAGGGCTGCTCTGTTGACAAGAACCTCCACTTCGTTACACCTTAAATATCCCAGGAAAGAGAAAAATGGATAAAGAAGTTGTGGTCCTTATGTACAATGGAATATCACTCAGCCATGAAATCAACGTCATAAGGCTAGTAGCAGCATGTTGAGTGGATTTAGGTACGACGATTCTAAGTGAAATAAGTCACACAGAAAAAGACACTTATCATAAGATATCACTTATAGAGGGAGTGTAAAAACCGCTACCCTTGAACTGAATTACAAAACAGAACAGAGTCCCACGTTTAGAAAACACACTAGGGCTGCTTAAGGGGAAAGGTGAGGTGGGGTGATGCATAAAACAAGGGTTTCAAATTAGCTCAGATACCGTTCCATAAACCCAATATGTAATAGACAAGACCTACTCCTTGATCAGTGAATTGGACTCAACACCCCCTATTCACCGCCCAAGAGTATATCTGACTAGTAAGAATCTTAAAACCTATGTTTTGATATCTCTCTGTAAGTGAGTCAAGTGGGTGTAAAGCGGCAGAAACACAGCAGTGAAAAGCAGCTAAACCCCATTATAAAAATCAATTACTTTTAAAAACCCGTGAAACAAAGACAGTGAAAGAGAGAGAAATTCTTACAAAATTCGTTCAGGGGCTGTGATGCCACCTGGATTGACCATATCTAGACCCACAGCTGATGGAGACATAAGGGTGGACACTCTTGGGGCTGAGAGGTTTGGTGAGGTTGGGTGAGGAAACGCAGACCCTTTAAAGTAATACTGCGTGGTTCCCATCCCATGGGTCCCAAATCTCCAGGTTCAAGGGCATCTTCCTACATCGAAAACATGCATGAGAAACCCAGAAGATGGTACACCGTGTGATCGGGAAAGGTTTCCAAAGCGCACCTCATTTCTCATCTCCTTATGCTCGGGTTCGCCATTCCAGCCGCTTTAGTAGCAATCTCCCTCCTTGGAGAATCAGCACCTGTAACCTCCTGTTCCGTACAGGTTGCAATTTGTCCTGAGGATGAACGGGAAGAGTGGGAACCAATGAGAGACTAGCTCTAGGTGTTGGGACAGGCACAGGTCACTCTACTTCCCCATCAGGAAGAAGAATTAACCACAGGCTCAGCCTGCCGCCCGGGACCAGAATAGGGCCTGAAGCAATCCTGCGCTTTTGCGGCCAGCTCCCAAGAAAGCGAGTTGAAAAATGGAGCTCAGGGGCACTGCAATTCACAAACCTGCAGACTTATAAATGATAACTCTCGTCCACAAATATATTGAGGGAAGGCAACGAAGAGGATTGGAAAGCAAGGCAGAATTGCAGGAAACAGATTTCAGGAGGGAGATTCGAATCGCCTTTAAAGCACAGGAAAAGCGGCAAAACCTCGACAATGATGCCCTTGGCCAAAAAGGGCGTATGCGTTTTTTCCTGAATATATTCAGGAAAAAACGCATACGCCCTTTTTGGCCAACCAAGCAACCTGGAAAGGCAAATCAGCGCTACAAAGAAGTCTCGCTTCCCATCGGTCAAAAGGGCCATGCTGAATAAAGTGTCAAAACCAGAAATGCAGGACAGGCCATGGAGAAACGGGAGCCTGGTTACGCTGATGGGAGGGATGTAAATTGCCAACAGCCACTCTGGAGAAGTGTACGGTGTGTCCTGAAACATCTAAAAAACTCAGCTTAGAGAGCACAGGGCACTTCCACTCATGGGCGTATAAATTGGGAAAACTAAAAATCAGCAAGACACAGGCACCCCAAAGTTTAGGGCAGCTCTGTTGACAAGAACCTCCACTTCGTTACACCTTAAATATCCCAGGAAAGAGAAAAATGGATAAAGAAGTTGTGGTCCTTATGTACAATGGAATATCACTCAGCCATGAAATCAACGTCATAAGGCTAGTAGCAGCATGATGAGTGGATTTAGGTACGACGATTCTAAGTGAAATAAGTCACACAGAAAAAGACACTTATCATAAGATATCACTTATAGAGGGAATGTAAAAACCGCTACCCTTGAACTGAATTACAAAACAGAACAGAGTCCCACGTTTAGAAAACACACTAGGGCTGCTTAAGGGGAAAGGTGAGGTGGGGTGATGCATAAAACAAGGGTTTCAAATTAGGTCAGACACCGTTCCATAAACCCAATATGTAATAGACAAGACCTACTCCTTGATCAGTGAATTGGACTCAACACCCCCTATTCACCGCCCAAGAATATATCTGACTAGTAAGAATCTTAAAACCTATGTTTTGATATCTCTCTGTAAGTGAGTCAAGTGGGTGTAAAGCGGCAGAAACACAGCAGTGAAAAGCAGCTAAACCCCATTATAAAAATCAATTACTTTTAAAAACCCGTGAAACAAAGACAGTGAAAGAGAGAGAAATTCTTACAAAATTCGTTCAGGGGCTGTGATGCCACCTGGATTGACCATATCTAGACCCACAGCTGATGGAGACATAAGGGTGGACACTCTTGGGGCTGAGAGGTTTGGTGAGGTTGGGTGAGGAAACGCAGACCCTTTAAAGTAATACTGCGTGGTTCCCATCCCATGGGTCCCAAATCTCCAGGTTCAAGGGCATCTTCCTACATCGAAAACATGCATGAGAAACCCAGAAGATGGTACACCGTGTGATCGGGAAAGGTTTCCAAAGCGCACCTCATTTCTCATCTCCTTATGCTCGGGTTCGCCATTCCAGCCGCTTTAGTAGCAATCTCCCTCCTTGGAGAATCAGCACCTGTAACCTCCTGTTCCGTACAGGTTGCAATTTGTCCTGAGGATGAACGGGAAGAGTGGGAACCAATGAGAGACTAGCTCTAGGTGTTGGGACAGGCACAGGTCACTCTACTTCCCCATCAGGAAGAAGAATTAACCACAGGCTCAGCCTGCCGCCCGGGACCAGAATAGGGCCTGAAGCAATCCTGCGCTTTTGCGGCCAGCTCCCAAGAAAGCGAGTTGAAAAATGGAGCTCAGGGGCACTGCAATTCACAAACCTGCAGACTTATAAATGATAACTCTCGTCCACAAATATATTGAGGGAAGGCAACGAAGAGGATTGGAAAGCAAGGCAGAATTGCAGGAAACAGATTTCAGGAGGGAGATTCGAATCGCCTTTAAAGCACAGGAAAAGCGGCAAAACCTCGACAATGATGCCCTTGGCCAAAAAGGGCGTATGCGTTTTTTCCTGAATATATTCAGGAAAAAACGCATACGCCCTTTTTGGCCAACCAAGCAACCTGGAAAGGCAAATCAGCGCTACAAAGAAGTCTCGCTTTCCATCGGTCAAAAGGGCCATGCTGAATAAAGTGTCAAAACCAGAAATGCAGGACAGGCCATGGAGAAACGGGAGCCTGGCTACGCTGATGGGAGGGATGTAAATTGCCAGCAGCCACTCTGGAGAAGTGTACGGTGTGTCCTGAAACATCTAAAAAACTCAGCTTAGAGAGCACAGGGCACTTCCACTCATGGGCGTATAAATTGGGAAAACTAAAAATCAGCAAGACACAGGCACCACAAAGTTTAGGGCTGCTCTGTTGACAAGAACCTCCACTTCGTTACACCTTAAATATCCCAGGAAAGAGAAAAATGGATAAAGAAGTTGTGGTCCTTATGTACAATGGAATATCACTCAGCCATGAAATCAACGTCATAAGGCTAGTAGCAGCATGATGAGTGGATTTAGGTACGACGATTCTAAGTGAAATAAGTCACACAGAAAAAGACACTTATCATAAGATATCACTTATAGAGGGAATGTAAAAACCGCTACCCTTGAACTGAATTACAAAACAGAACAGAGTCCCACGTTTAGAAAACACACTAGGGCTGCTTAAGGGGAAAGGTGAGGTGGGGTGATGCATAAAACAAGGGTTTCAAATTAGCTCAGATACCGTTCCATAAACCCAATATGTAATAGACAAGACCTACTCCTTGATCAGTGAATTGGACTCAACACCCCCTATTCACCGCCCAAGAATATATCTGACTAGTAAGAATCTTAAAACCTATGTTTTGATATCTCTCTGTAAGTGAGTCAAGTGGGTGTAAAGCGGCAGAAACACAGCAGTGAAAAGCAGCTAAACCCCATTATAAAAATCAATTACTTTTAAAAACCCGTGAAACAAAGACAGTGAAAGAGAGAGAAATTCTTACAAAATTCGTTCAGGGGCTGTGATGCCACCTGGATTGACCATATCTAGACCCACAGCTGATGGAGACATAAGGGTGGACACTCTTGGGGCTGAGAGGTTTGGTGAGGTTGGGTGAGGAAACGCAGACCCTTTAAAGTAATACTGCGTGGTTCCCATCCCATGGGTCCCAAATCTCCAGGTTCAAGGGCATCTTCCTACATCGAAAACATGCATGAGAAACCCAGAAGATGGTACACCGTGTGATCGGGAAAGGTTTCCAAAGCGCACCTCATTTCTCATCTCCTTATGCTCGGGTTCGCCATTCCAGCCGCTTTAGTAGCAATCTCCCTCCTTGGAGAATCAGCACCTGTAACCTCCTGTTCCGTACAGGTTGCAATTTGTCCTGAGGATGAACGGGAAGAGTGGGAACCAATGAGAGACTAGCTCTAGGTGTTGGGACAGGCACAGGTCACTCTACTTCCCCATCAGGAAGAAGAATTAACCACAGGCTCAGCCTGCCGCCCGGGACCAGAATAGGGCCTGAAGCAATCCTGCGCTTTTGCGGCCAGCTCCCAAGAAAGCGAGTTGAAAAATGGAGCTCAGGGGCACTGCAATTCACAAACCTGCAGACTTATAAATGATAACTCTCGTCCACAAATATATTGAGGGAAGGCAACGAAGAGGATTGGAAAGCAAGGCAGAATTGCAGGAAACAGATTTCAGGAGGGAGATTCGAATCGCCTTTAAAGCACAGGAAAAGCGGCAAAACCTCGACAATGATGCCCTTGGCCAAAAAGGGCGTATGCGTTTTTTCCTGAATATATTCAGGAAAAAACGCATACGCCCTTTTTGGCCAACCAAGCAACCTGGAAAGGCAAATCAGCGCTACAAAGAAGTCTCGCTTCCCATCGGTCAAAAGGGCCATGCTGAATAAAGTGTCAAAACCAGAAATGCAGGACAGGCCATGGAGAAACGGGAGCCTGGCTACGCTGATGGGAGGGATGTAAATTGCCAACAGCCACTCTGGAGAAGTGTACGGTGTGTCCTGAAACATCTAAAAAACTCAGCTTAGAGAGCACAGGGCACTTCCACTCATGGGCGTATAAATTGGGAAAACTAAAAATCAGCAAGACACAGGCACCCCAAAGTTTAGGGCTGCTCTGTTGACAAGAACCTCCACTTCGTTACACCTTAAATATCCCAGGAAAGAGAAAAATGGATAAAGAAGTTGTGGTCCTTATGTACAATGGAATATCACTCAGCCATGAAATCAACGTCATAAGGCTAGTAGCAGCATGATGAGTGGATTTAGGTACGACGATTCTAAGTGAAATAAGTCACACAGAAAAAGACACTTATCATAAGATATCACTTATAGAGGGAATGTAAAAACCGCTACCCTTGAACTGAATTACAAAACAGAACAGAGTCCCACGTTTAGAAAACACACTAGGGCTGCTTAAGGGGAAAGGTGAGGTGGGGTGATGCATAAAACAAGGGTTTCAAATTAGGTCAGACACCGTTCCATAAACCCAATATGTAATAGACAAGACCTACTCCTTGATCAGTTAATTGGACTCAACACCCCCTATTCACCGCCCAAGAATATATCTGACTAGTAAGAATCTTAAAACCTATGTTTTGATATCTCTCTGTAAGTGAGTCAAGTGGGTGTAAAGCGGCAGAAACACAGCAGTGAAAAGCAGCTAAACCCCATTATAAAAATCAATTACTTTTAAAAACCCGTGAAACAAAGACAGTGAAAGAGAGAGAAATTCTTACAAAATTCGTTCAGGGGCTGTGATGCCACCTGGATTGACCATATCTAGACCCACAGCTGATGGAGACATAAGGGTGGACACTCGTGGGGCTGAGAGGTTTGGTGAGGTTGGGTGAGGAAACGCAGACCCTTTAAAGTAATACTGCGTGGTTCCCATCCCATGGGTCCCAAATCTCCAGGTTCAAGGGCATCTTCCTACATCGAAAACATGCATGAGAAACCCAGAAGATGGTACACCGTGTGATCGGGAAAGGTTTCCAAAGCGCACCTCATTTCTCATCTCCTTATGCTCGGGTTCGCCATTCCAGCCGCTTTAGTAGCAATCTCCCTCCTTGGAGAATCAGCACCTGTAACCTCCTGTTCCGTACAGGTTGCAATTTGTCCTGAGGATGAACGGGAAGAGTGGGAACAAATGAGAGACTAGCTCTAGGTGTTGGGACAGGCACAGGTCACTCTACTTCCCCATCAGGAAGAAGAATTAACCACAGGCTCAGCCTGCCGCCTGGGACCAGAATAGGGCCTGAAGCAATCCTGCGCTTTTGCGGCCAGCTCCCAAGAAAGCGAGTTGAAAAATGGAGCTCAGGGGCACTGCAATTCACAAACCTGCAGACTTATAAATGATAACTCTCGTCCACAAATATATTGAGGGAAGGCAACGAAGAGGATTGGAAAGCAAGGCAGAATTGCAGGAAACAGATTTCAGGAGGGAGATTCGAATCGCCTTTAAAGCACAGGAAAAGCGGCAAAACCTCGACATTGATGCCCTTGGCCAAAAAGGGCGTATGAGTTTTTTCCTGAATATATTCAGGAAAAAACGCATACGCCCTTTTTGGCCAACCAAGCAACCTGGAAAGGCAAATCAGCGCTACAAAGAAGTCTCGCTTCCCATCGGTCAAAAGGGCCATGCTGAATAAAGTGTCAAAACCAGAAATGCAGGACAGGCCATGGAGAAATGGGAGCCTGGCTACGCTGATGGGAGGGATGTAAATTGCCAACAGCCACTTTGGAGAAGTGTACGGTGTGTCCTGAAACATCTAAAAAACTCAGCTTAGAGAGCATAGGGCACTTCCACTCATGGGCGTATAAATTGGGAAAACTAAAAATCAGCAAGACACAGGCACCCCAAAGTTTAGGGCTGCTCTGTTGACAAGAACCTCCACTTCGTTACACCTTAAATATCCCAGGAAAGAGAAAAATGGATAAAGAAGTTGTGGTCCTTATGTACAATGGAATATCACTCAGCCATGAAATCAACGTCATAAGGCTAGTAGCAGCATGATGAGTGGATTTAGGTACGACGATTCTAAGTGAAATAAGTCACACAGAAAAAGACACTTATCATAAGATATCACTTATAGAGGGAATGTAAAAACCGCTACCCTTGAACTGAATTACAAAACAGAACAGAGTCCCACGTTTAGAAAACACACTATTGCTGCTTAAGGGGAAAGGTGAGGTGGGGTGATGCATAAAACAAGGGTTTCAAATTAGCTCAGACACCGTTCCATAAACCCAATATGTAATAGACAAGACCTACTCCTTGATCAGTGAATTGGACTCAACACCCCCTATTCACCGCCCAAGAATATATCTGACTAGTAAGAATCTTAAAACCTATGTTTTGATATCTCTCTGTAAGTGAGTCAAGTGGGTGTAAAGTGGCAGAAACACAGCAGTGAAAAGCAGCTAAACCCCATTATAAAAATCAATTACTTTTAAAAACCCGTGAAACAAAGACAGTGAAAGAGAGAGAAATTCTTACAAAATTCGTTCAGGGGCTGTGATGCCACCTGGATTGACCATATCTAGACCCACAGCTGATGGAGACGTAAGGGTGGACACTCTTGGGGCTGAGAGGTTTGGTGAGGTTGGGTGAGGAAACGCAGACCCTTTAAAGTAATACTGCGTGGTTCCCATCCCATGGGTCCCAAATCTCCAGGTTCAAGGGCATCTTCCTACATCGAAAACATGCATGAGAAACCCAGAAGATGGTACACCGTGTGATCGGGAAAGGTTTCCAAAGCGCACCTCATTTCTCATCTCCTTATGCTCGGGTTCGCCATTCCAGCCGCTTTAGTAGCAATCTCCCTCCTTGGAGAATCAGCACCTGTAACCTCCTGTTCCGTACAGGTTGCAATTTGTCCTGAGGATGAACGGGAAGAGTGGGAACCAATGAGAGACTAGCTCTAGGTGTTGGGACAGGCACAGGTCACTCTACTTCCCCATCAGGAAGAAGAATTAACCACAGGCTCAGCCTGCCGCCCGGGACCAGAATAGGGCCTGAAGCAATCCTGCGCTTTTGCGGCCAGCTCCCAAGAAAGCGAGTTGAAAAATGGAGCTCAGGGGCACTGCAATTCACAAACCTGCAGACTTATAAATGATAACTCTCGTCCACAAATATATTGAGGGAAGGCAACGAAGAGGATTGGAAAGCAAGGCAGAATTGCAGGAAACAGATTTCAGGAGGGAGATTCGAATCGCCTTTAAAGCACAGGAAAAGCGGCAAAACCTCGACAATGATGCCCTTGGCCAAAAAGGGCGTATGCGTTTTTTCCTGAATATATTCCGGAAAAATCGCATACGCCCTTTTTGGCCAACCAAGCAACCTGGAAAGTCAAATCAGCGCTATAAAGAAGTCTCGCTTCCCATCGGTCAAAAGGGCCATGCTAAATAAAGTTTCAAACCAGAAATGCAGGACAGCCCATGGAGAAACGGGAGCCTGGCTACGCTGATGGGAGGGATGTAAATTGCCAACAGCCACTCTGGAGAAGTGTACGGTGTGTCCTGAAACATCTAAAAAACTCAGCTTAGAGAGCACAGGGCACTTCCACTCATGGGCGTATAAATTGGGAAAACTAAAAATCAGCAAGACACAGGCACCCCAAAGTTTAAGGCTGCTCTGTTGACAAGAACCTCCACTTCGTTACACCTTAAATATCCCAGGAAAGAGAAAAATGGATAAAGAAGTTGTGGTCCTTATGTACAATGGAATATCACTTAGCCATGAAATCAACGTCATAAGGCTAGTAGCAGCATGATGAGTGGATTTAGGTACGACGATTCTAAGTGAAATAAGTCACACAGAAAAAGACACTTATCATAAGATATCACTTATAGAGGGAATGTAAAAACCGCTACCCTTGAACTGAATTACAAAACAGAACAGAGTCCCACGTTTAGAAAACACACTAGGGCTGCTTAAGGGGAAAGGTGAGGTGGGGTGATGCATAAAACAAGGGTTTCAAATTAGCTCAGATACCGTTCCATAAACCCAATATGTAATAGACAAGACCTACTCCTTGATCAGTGAATTGGACTCAACACCCCCTATTCACGGCCCAAGAATATATCTGACTAGTAAGAATCTTAAAACCTATGTTTTGATATCTCTCTGTAAGTGAGTCAAGTGGGTGTAAAGCGGCAGAAACACAGCAGTGAAAAGCAGCTAAACCCCATTATAAAAATCAATTACTTTTAAAAACCCGTGAAACAAAGACAGTGAAAGAGAGAGAAATTCTTACAAAATTCGTTCAGGGGCTGTGATGCCACCTGGATTGACCATATCTAGACCCACAGCTGATGGAGACATAAGGGTGGACACTCTTGGGGCTGAGAGGTTTGGTGAGGTTGGGTGAGGAAACGCAGACCCTTTAAAGTAATACTGCGTGGTTCCCATCCCATGGGTCCCAAATCTCCAGGTTCAAGGGCATCTTCCTACATCGAAAACATGCATGAGAAACCCAGAAGATGGTACACCGTGTGATCGGGAAAGGTTTCCAAAGCGCACCTCATTTCTCATCTCCTTATGCTCGGGTTCGCCATTCCAGCCGCTTTAGTAGCAATCTCCCTCCTTGGAGAATCAGCACCTGTAACCTCCTGTTCCGTACAGGTTGCAATTTGTCCTGAGGATGAACGGGAAGAGTGGGAACCAATGAGAGACTAGCTCTAGGTGTTGGGACAGGCACAGGTCACTCTACTTCCCCATCAGGAAGAAGAATTAACCACAGGCTCAGCCTGCCGCCCGGGACCAGAATAGGGCCTGAAGCAATCCTGCGCTTTTGCGGCCAGCTCCCAAGAAAGCGAGTTGAAAAATGGAGCTCAGGGGCACTGCAATTCACAAACCTGCAGACTTATAAATGATAACTCTCGTCCACAAATATATTGAGGGAAGGCAACGAAGAGGATTGGAAAGCAAGGCAGAATTGCAGGAAACAGATTTCAGGAGGGAGATTCGAATCGCCTTTAAAGCACAGGAAAAGCGGCAAAACCTCGACAATGATGCCCTTGGCCAAAAAGGGCGTATGCGTTTTTTCCTGAATATATTCAGGAAAAAACGCATACGCCCTTTTTGGCCAACCAAGCAACCTGGAAAGGCAAATCAGCGCTACAAAGAAGTCTCGCTTCCCATCGGTCAAAAGGGCCATGCTGAATAAAGTGTCAAAACCAGAAATGCAGGACAGGCCATGGAGAAACGGGAGCCTGGCTACGCTGATGGGAGGGATGTAAATTGCCAGCAGCCACTCTGGAGAAGTGTACGGTGTGTCCTGAAACATCTAAAAAACTCAGCTTAGAGAGCACAGGGCACTTCCACTCATGGGCGTATAAATTGGGAAAACTAAAAATCAGCAAGACACAGGCACCCCAAAGTTTAGGGCTGCTCTGTTGACAAGAACCTCCACTTCGTTACACCTTAAATATCCCAGGAAAGAGAAAAATGGATAAAGAAGTTGTGGTCCTTATGTACAATGGAATATCACTCAGCCATGAAATCAACGTCATAAGGCTAGTAGCAGCATGATGAGTGGATTTAGGTACGACGATTCTAAGTGAAATAAGTCACACAGAAAAAGACACTTATCATAAGATATCACTTATAGAGGGAATGTAAAAACCGCTACCCTTGAACTGAATTACAAAACAGAACAGAGTCCCACGTTTAGAAAACACACTAGGGCTGCTTAAGGGGAAAGGTGAGGTGGGGTGATGCATAAAACAAGGGTTTCAAATTAGGTCAGACACCGTTCCATAAACCCAATATGTAATAGACAAGACCTACTCCTTGATCAGTTAATTGGACTCAACACCCCCTATTCACCGCCCAAGAATATATCTGACTAGTAAGAATCTTAAAACCTATGTTTTGATATCTCTCTGTAAGTGAGTCAAGTGGGTGTAAAGCGGCAGAAACACAGCAGTGAAAAGCAGCTAAACCCCATTATAAAAATCAATTACTTTTAAAAACCCGTGAAACAAAGACAGTGAAAGAGAGAGAAATTCTTACAAAATTCGTTCAGGGGCTGTGATGCCACCTGGATTGACCATATCTAGACCCACAGCTGATGGAGACATAAGGGTGGACACTCTTGGGGCTGAGAGGTTTGGTGAGGTTGGGTGAGGAAACGCAGACCCTTTAAAGTAATACTGCGTGGTTCCCATCCCATGGGTCCCAAATCTCCAGGTTCAAGGGCATCTTCCTACATCGAAAACATGCATGAGAAACCCAGAAGATGGTACACCGTGTGATCGGGAAAGGTTTCCAAAGCGCACCTCATTTCTCATCTCCTTATGCTCGGGTTCGCCATTCCAGCCGCTTTAGTAGCAATCTCCCTCCTTGGAGAATCAGCACCTGTAACCTCCTGTTCCGTACAGGTTGCAATTTGTCCTGAGGATGAACGGGAAGAGTGGGAACCAATGAGAGACTAGCTCTAGGTGTTGGGACAGGCACAGGTCACTCTACTTCCCCATCAGGAAGAAGAATTAACCACAGGCTCAGCCTGCCGCCCGGGACCAGAATAGGGCCTGAAGCAATCCTGCGCTTTTGCGGCCAGCTCCCAAGAAAGCGAGTTGAAAAATGGAGCTCAGGGGCACTGCAATTCACAAACCTGCAGACTTATAAATGATAACTCTCGTCCACAAATATATTGAGGGAAGGCAACGAAGAGGATTGGAAAGCAAGGCAGAATTGCAGGAAACAGATTTCAGGAGGGAGATTCGAATCGCCTTTAAAGCACAGGAAAAGCGGCAAAACCTCGACAATGATGCCCTTGGCCAAAAAGGGCGTATGCGTTTTTTCCTGAATATATTCAGGAAAAAACGCATACGCCCTTTTTGGCCAACCAAGCAACCTGGAAAGGCAAATCAGCGCTACAAAGAAGTCTCGCTTCCCATCGGTCAAAAGGGCCATGCTGAATAAAGTGTCAAAACCAGAAATGCAGGACAGGCCATGGAGAAACGGGAGCCTGGCTACGCTGATGGGAGGGATGTAAATTGCCAACAGCCACTCTGGAGAAGTGTACGGTGTGTCCTGAAACATCTAAAAAACTCAGCTTAGAGAGCACAGGGCACTTCCACTCATGGGCGTATAAATTGGGAAAACTAAAAATCAGCAAGACACAGGCACCCCAAAGTTTAGGGCTGCTCTGTTGACAAGAACCTCCACTTCGTTACACCTTAAATATCCCAGGAAAGAGAAACATGGATAAAGAAGTTGTGGTCCTTATGTACAATGGAATATCACTCAGCCATGAAATCAACGTCATAAGGCTAGTAGCAGCATGATGAGTGGATTTAGGTACGACGATTCTAAGTGAAATAAGTCACACAGAAAAAGACACTTATCATAAGATATCACTTATAGAGGGAATGTAAAAACCGCTACCCTTGAACTGAATTACAAAACAGAACAGAGTCCCACGTTTAGAAAACACACTAGGGCTGCTTAAGGGGAAAGGTGAGGTGGGGTGATGCATAAAACAAGGGTTTCAAATTAGCTCAGACACCGTTCCATAAACCCAATATGTAATAGACAAGACCTACTCCTTGATCAGTGAATTGGACTCAACACCCCCTATTCACGGCCCAAGAATATATCTGACTAGTAAGAATCTTAAAACCTATGTTTTGATATCTCTCTGTAAGTGAGTCAAGTGGGTGTAAAGCGGCAGAAACACAGCAGTGAAAAGCAGCTAAACCCCATTATAAAAATCAATTACTTTTAAAAACCCGTGAAACAAAGACAGTGAAAGAGAGAGAAATTCTTACAAAATTCGTTCTGGGGCTGTGATGCCACCTGGATTGACCATATCTAGACCCACAGCTGATGGAGACATAAGGGTGGACACTCGTGGGGCTGAGAGGTTTGGTGAGGTTGGGTGAGGAAACGCAGACCCTTTAAAGTAATACTGCGTGGTTCCCATCCCATGGGTCCCAAATCTCCAGGTTCAAGGGCATCTTCCTACATCGAAAACATGCATGAGAAACCCAGAAGATGGTACACCGTGTGATCGGGAAAGGTTTCCAAAGCGCACCTCATTTCTCATCTCCTTATGCTCGGGTTCGCCATTCCAGCCGCTTTAGTAGCAATCTCCCTCCTTGGAGAATCAGCACCTGTAACCTCCTGTTCCGTACAGGTTGCAATTTGTCCTGAGGATGAACGGGAAGAGTGGGAACAAATGAGAGACTAGCTCTAGGTGTTGGGACAGGCACAGGTCACTCTACTTCCCCATCAGGAAGAAGAATTAACCACAGGCTCAGCCTGCCGCCTGGGACCAGAATAGGGCCTGAAGCAATCCTGCGCTTTTGCGGCCAGCTCCCAAGAAAGCGAGTTGAAAAATGGAGCTCAGGGGCACTGCAATTCACAAACCTGCAGACTTATAAATGATAACTCTCGTCCACAAATATATTGAGGGAAGGCAACGAAGAGGATTGGAAAGCAAGGCAGAATTGCAGGAAACAGATTTCAGGAGGGAGATTCGAATCGCCTTTAAAGCACAGGAAAAGCGGCAAAACCTCGACATTGATGCCCTTGGCCAAAAAGGGCGTATGAGTTTTTTCCTGAATATATTCAGGAAAAAACGCATACGCCCTTTTTGGCCAACCAAGCAACCTGGAAAGGCAAATCAGCGCTACAAAGAAGTCTCGCTTCCCATCGGTCAAAAGGGCCATGCTGAATAAAGTGTCAAAACCAGAAATGCAGGACAGGCCATGGAGAAACGGGAGCCTGGCTACGCTGATGGGAGGGATGTAAATTGCCAACAGCCACTTTGGAGAAGTGTACGGTGTGTCCTGAAACATCTAAAAAACTCAGCTTAGAGAGCATAGGGCACTTCCACTCATGGGCGTATAAATTGGGAAAACTAAAAATCAGCAAGACACAGGCACCCCAAAGTTTAGGGCTGCTCTGTTGACAAGAACCTCCACTTCGTTACACCTTAAATATCCCAGGAAAGAGAAAAATGGATAAAGAAGTTGTGGTCCTTATGTACAATGGAATATCACTCAGCCATGAAATCAACGTCATAAGGCTAGTAGCAGCATGATGAGTGGATTTAGGTACGACGATTCTAAGTGAAATAAGTCACACAGAAAAAGACACTTATCATAAGATATCACTTATAGAGGGAATGTAAAAACCGCTACCCTTGAACTGAATTACAAAACAGAACAGAGTCCCACGTTTAGAAAACACACTATTGCTGCTTAAGGGGAAAGGTGAGGTGGGGTGATGCATAAAACAAGGGTTTCAAATTAGCTCAGACACCGTTCCATAAACCCAATATGTAATAGACAAGACCTACTCCTTGATCAGTGAATTGGACTCAACACCCCCTATTCACCGCCCAAGAATATATCTGACTAGTAAGAATCTTAAAACCTATGTTTTGATATCTCTCTGTAAGTGAGTCAAGTGGGTGTAAAGTGGCAGAAACACAGCAGTGAAAAGCAGCTAAACCCCATTATAAAAATCAATTACTTTTAAAAACCCGTGAAACAAAGACAGTGAAAGAGAGAGAAATTCTTACAAAATTCGTTCAGGGGCTGTGATGCCACCTGGATTGACCATATCTAGACCCACAGCTGATGGAGACGTAAGGGTGGACACTCTTGGGGCTGAGAGGTTTGGTGAGGTTGGGTGAGGAAACGCAGACCCTTTAAAGTAATACTGCGTGGTTCCCATCCCATGGGTCCCAAATCTCCAGGTTCAAGGGCATCTTCCTACATCGAAAACATGCATGAGAAACCCAGAAGATGGTACACCGTGTGATCGGGAAAGGTTTCCAAAGCGCACCTCATTTCTCATCTCCTTATGCTCGGGTTCGCCATTCCAGCCGCTTTAGTAGCAATCTCCCTCCTTGGAGAATCAGCACCTGTAACCTCCTGTTCCGTACAGGTTGCAATTTGTCCTGAGGATGAACGGGAAGAGTGGGAACCAATGAGAGACTAGCTCTAGGTGTTGGGACAGGCACAGGTCACTCTACTTCCCCATCAGGAAGAAGAATTAACCACAGGCTCAGCCTGCCGCCCGGGACCAGAATAGTGCCTGAAGCAATCCTGCGCTTTTGCGGCCAGCTCCCAAGAAAGCGAGTTGAAAAATGGAGCTCAGGGGCACTGCAATTCACAAACCTGCAGACTTATAAATGATAACTCTCGTCCACAAATATATTGAGGGAAGGCAACGAAGAGGATTGGAAAGCAAGGCAGAATTGCAGGAAACAGATTTCAGGAGGGAGATTCGAATCGCCTTTAAAGCACAGGAAAAGCGGCAAAACCTCGACAATGATGCCCTTGGCCAAAAAGGGCGTATGCGTTTTTTCCTGAATATATTCCGGAAAAATCGCATACGCCCTTTTTGGCCAACCAAGCAACCTGGAAAGTCAAATCAGCGCTATAAAGAAGTCTCGCTTCCCATCGGTCAAAAGGGCCATGCTAAATAAAGTTTCAAACCAGAAATGCAGGACAGCCCATGGAGAAACGGGAGCCTGGCTACGCTGATGGGAGGGATGTAAATTGCCAACAGCCACTCTGGAGAAGTGTACGGTGTGTCCTGAAACATCTAAAAAACTCAGCTTAGAGAGCACAGGGCACTTCCACTCATGGGCGTATAAATTGGGAAAACTAAAAATCAGCAAGACACAGGCACCCCAAAGTTTAAGGCTGCTCTGTTGACAAGAACCTCCACTTCGTTACACCTTAAATATCCCAGGAAAGAGAAAAATGGATAAAGAAGTTGTGGTCCTTATGTACAATGGAATATCACTTAGCCATGAAATCAACGTCATAAGGCTAGTAGCAGCATGATGAGTGGATTTAGGTACGACGATTCTAAGTGAAATAAGTCACACAGAAAAAGACACTTATCATAAGATATCACTTATAGAGGGAATGTAAAAACCGCTACCCTTGAACTGAATTACAAAACAGAACAGAGTCCCACGTTTAGAAAACACACTAGGGCTGCTTAAGGGGAAAGGTGAGGTGGGGTGATGCATAAAACAAGGGTTTCAAATTAGCTCAGATACCGTTCCATAAACCCAATATGTAATAGACAAGACCTACTCCTTGATCAGTGAATTGGACTCAACACCCCCTATTCACCGCCCAAGAATATATCTGACTAGTAAGAATCTTAAAACCTATGTTTTGATATCTCTCTGTAAGTGAGTCAAGTGGGTGTAAAGCGGCAGAAACACAGCAGTGAAAAGCAGCTAAACCCCATTATAAAAATCAATTACTTTTAAAAACCCGTGAAACAAAGACAGTGAAAGAGAGAGAAATTCTTACAAAATTCGTTCAGGGGCTGTGATGCCACCTGGATTGACCATATCTAGACCCACAGCTGATGGAGACATAAGGGTGGACACTCTTGGGGCTGAGAGGTTTGGTGAGGTTGGGTGAGGAAACGCAGACCCTTTAAAGTAATACTGCGTGGTTCCCATCCCATGGGTCCCAAATCTCCAGGTTCAAGGGCATCTTCCTACATCGAAAACATGCATGAGAAACCCAGAAGATGGTACACCGTGTGATCGGGAAAGGTTTCCAAAGCGCACCTCATTTCTCATCTCCTTATGCTCGGGTTCGCCATTCCAGCCGCTTTAGTAGCAATCTCCCTCCTTGGAGAATCAGCACCTGTAACCTCCTGTTCCGTACAGGTTGCAATTTGTCCTGAGGATGAACGGGAAGAGTGGGAACCAATGAGAGACTAGCTCTAGGTGTTGGGACAGGCACAGGTCACTCTACTTCCCCATCAGGAAGAAGAATTAACCACAGGCTCAGCCTGCCGCCCGGGACCAGAATAGGGCCTGAAGCAATCCTGCGCTTTTGCGGCCAGCTCCCAAGAAAGCGAGTTGAAAAATGGAGCTCAGGGGCACTGCAATTCACAAACCTGCAGACTTATAAATGATAACTCTCGTCCACAAATATATTGAGGGAAGGCAACGAAGAGGATTGGAAAGCAAGGCAGAATTGCAGGAAACAGATTTCAGGAGGGAGATTCGAATCGCCTTTAAAGCACAGGAAAAGCGGCAAAACCTCGACAATGATGCCCTTGGCCAAAAAGGGCGTATGCGTTTTTTCCTGAATATATTCAGGAAAAAACGCATACGCCCTTTTTGGCCAACCAAGCAACCTGGAAAGGCAAATCAGCGCTACAAAGAAGTCTCGCTTCCCATCGGTCAAAAGGGCCATGCTGAATAAAGTGTCAAAACCAGAAATGCAGGACAGGCCATGGAGAAACGGGAGCCTGGCTACGCTGATGGGAGGGATGTAAATTGCCAACAGCCACTCTGGAGAAGTGTACGGTGTGTCCTGAAACATCTAAAAAACTCAGCTTAGAGAGCACAGGGCACTTCCACTCATGGGCGTATAAATTGGGAAAACTAAAAATCAGCAAGACACAGGCACCCCAAAGTTTAGGGCTGCTCTGTTGACAAGAACCTCCACTTCGTTACACCTTAAATATCCCAGGAAAGAGAAAAATGGATAAAGAAGTTGTGGTCCTTATGTACAATGGAATATCACTCAGCCATGAAATCAACGTCATAAGGCTAGTAGCAGCATGATGAGTGGATTTAGGTACGACGATTCTAAGTGAAATAAGTCACACAGAAAAAGACACTTATCATAAGATATCACTTATAGAGGGAATGTAAAAACCGCTACCCTTGAACTGAATTACAAAACAGAACAGAGTCCCACGTTTAGAAAACACACTAGGGCTGCTTAAGGGGAAAGGTGAGGTGGGGTGATGCATAAAACAAGGGTTTCAAATTAGGTCAGACACCGTTCCATAAACCCAATATGTAATAGACAAGACCTACTCCTTGATCAGTGAATTGGACTCAACACCCCCTATTCACCGCCCAAGAATATATCTGACTAGTAAGAATCTTAAAACCTATGTTTTGATATCTCTCTGTAAGTGAGTCAAGTGGGTGTAAAGCGGCAGAAACACAGCAGTGAAAAGCAGCTAAACCCCATTATAAAAATCAATTACTTTTAAAAACCCGTGAAACAAAGACAGTGAAAGAGAGAGAAATTCTTACAAAATTCGTTCAGGGGCTGTGATGCCACCTGGATTGACCATATCTAGACCCACAGCTGATGGAGACATAAGGGTGGACACTCTTGGGGCTGAGAGGTTTGGTGAGGTTGGGTGAGGAAACGCAGACCCTTTAAAGTAATACTGCGTGGTTCCCATCCCATGGGTCCCAAATCTCCAGGTTCAAGGGCATCTTCCTACATCGAAAACATGCATGAGAAACCCAGAAGATGGTACACCGTGTGATCGGGAAAGGTTTCCAAAGCGCACCTCATTTCTCATCTCCTTATGCTCGGGTTCGCCATTCCAGCCGCTTTAGTAGCAATCTCCCTCCTTGGAGAATCAGCACCTGTAACCTCCTGTTCCGTACAGGTTGCAATTTGTCCTGAGGATGAACGGGAAGAGTGGGAACCAATGAGAGACTAGCTCTAGGTGTTGGGACAGGCACAGGTCACTCTACTTCCCCATCAGGAAGAAGAATTAACCACAGGCTCAGCCTGCCGCCCGGGACCAGAATAGGGCCTGAAGCAATCCTGCGCTTTTGCGGCCAGCTCCCAAGAAAGCGAGTTGAAAAATGGAGCTCAGGGGCACTGCAATTCACAAACCTGCAGACTTATAAATGATAACTCTCGTCCACAAATATATTGAGGGAAGGCAACGAAGAGGATTGGAAAGCAAGGCAGAATTGCAGGAAACAGATTTCAGGAGGGAGATTCGAATCGCCTTTAAAGCACAGGAAAAGCGGCAAAACCTCGACAATGATGCCCTTGGCCAAAAAGGGCGTATGCGTTTTTTCCTGAATATATTCAGGAAAAAACGCATACGCCCTTTTTGGCCAACCAAGCAACCTGGAAAGGCAAATCAGCGCTACAAAGAAGTCTCGCTTCCCATCGGTCAAAAGGGCCATGCTGAATAAAGTGTCAAAACCAGAAATGCAGGACAGGCCATGGAGAAACGGGAGCCTGGCTACGCTGATGGGAGGGATGTAAATTGCCAGCAGCCACTCTGGAGAAGTGTACGGTGTGTCCTGAAACATCTAAAAAACTCAGCTTAGAGAGCACAGGGCACTTCCACTCATGGGCGTATAAATTGGGAAAACTAAAAATCAGCAAGACACAGGCACCCCAAAGTTTAGGGCTGCTCTGTTGACAAGAACCTCCACTTCGTTACACCTTAAATATCCCAGGAAAGAGAAAAATGGATAAAGAAGTTGTGGTCCTTATGTACAATGGAATATCACTCAGCCATGAAATCAACGTCATAAGGCTAGTAGCAGCATGATGAGTGGATTTAGGTACGACGATTCTAAGTGAAATAAGTCACACAGAAAAAGACACTTATCATAAGATATCACTTATAGAGGGAATGTAAAAACCGCTACCCTTGAACTGAATTACAAAACAGAACAGAGTCCCACGTTTAGAAAACACACTAGGGCTGCTTAAGGGGAAAGGTGAGGTGGGGTGATGCATAAAACAAGGGTTTCAAATTAGGTCAGACACCGTTCCATAAACCCAATATGTAATAGACAAGACCTACTCCTTGATCAGTTAATTGGACTCAACACCCCCTATTCACCGCCCAAGAATATATCTGACTAGTAAGAATCTTAAAACCTATGTTTTGATATCTCTCTGTAAGTGAGTCAAGTGGGTGTAAAGCGGCAGAAACACAGCAGTGAAAAGCAGCTAAACCCCATTATAAAAATCAATTACTTTTAAAAACCCGTGAAACAAAGACAGTGAAAGAGAGAGAAATTCTTACAAAATTCGTTCAGGGGCTGTGATGCCACCTGGATTGACCATATCTAGACCCACAGCTGATGGAGACATAAGGGTGGACACTCTTGGGGCTGAGAGGTTTGGTGAGGTTGGGTGAGGAAACGCAGACCCTTTAAAGTAATACTGCGTGGTTCCCATCCCATGGGTCCCAAATCTCCAGGTTCAAGGGCATCTTCCTACATCGAAAACATGCATGAGAAACCCAGAAGATGGTACACCGTGTGATCGGGAAAGGTTTCCAAAGCGCACCTCATTTCTCATCTCCTTATGCTCGGGTTCGCCATTCCAGCCGCTTTAGTAGCAATCTCCCTCCTTGGAGAATCAGCACCTGTAACCTCCTGTTCCGTACAGGTTGCAATTTGTCCTGAGGATGAACGGGAAGAGTGGGAACCAATGAGAGACTAGCTCTAGGTGTTGGGACAGGCACAGGTCACTCTACTTCCCCATCAGGAAGAAGAATTAACCACAGGCTCAGCCTGCCGCCCGGGACCAGAATAGGGCCTGAAGCAATCCTGCGCTTTTGCGGCCAGCTCCCAAGAAAGCGAGTTGAAAAATGGAGCTCAGGGGCACTGCAATTCACAAACCTGCAGACTTATAAATGATAACTCTCGTCCACAAATATATTGAGGGAAGGCAACGAAGAGGATTGGAAAGCAAGGCAGAATTGCAGGAAACAGATTTCAGGAGGGAGATTCGAATCGCCTTTAAAGCACAGGAAAAGCGGCAAAACCTCGACAATGATGCCCTTGGCCAAAAAGGGCGTATGCGTTTTTTCCTGAATATATTCAGGAAAAAACGCATACGCCCTTTTTGGCCAACCAAGCAACCTGGAAAGGCAAATCAGCGCTACAAAGAAGTCTCGCTTCCCATCGGTCAAAAGGGCCATGCTGAATAAAGTGTCAAAACCAGAAATGCAGGACAGGCCATGGAGAAACGGGAGCCTGGCTACGCTGATGGGAGGGATGTAAATTGCCAACAGCCACTCTGGAGAAGTGTACGGTGTGTCCTGAAACATCTAAAAAACTCAGCTTAGAGAGCACAGGGCACTTCCACTCATGGGCGTATAAATTGGGAAAACTAAAAATCAGCAAGACACAGGCACCCCAAAGTTTAGGGCTGCTCTGTTGACAAGAACCTCCACTTCGTTACACCTTAAATATCCCAGGAAAGAGAAACATGGATAAAGAAGTTGTGGTCCTTATGTACAATGGAATATCACTCAGCCATGAAATCAACGTCATAAGGCTAGTAGCAGCATGATGAGTGGATTTAGGTACGACGATTCTAAGTGAAATAAGTCACACAGAAAAAGACACTTATCATAAGATATCACTTATAGAGGGAATGTAAAAACCGCTACCCTTGAACTGAATTACAAAACAGAACAGAGTCCCACGTTTAGAAAACACACTAGGGCTGCTTAAGGGGAAAGGTGAGGTGGGGTGATGCATAAAACAAGGGTTTCAAATTAGCTCAGACACCGTTCCATAAACCCAATATGTAATAGACAAGACCTACTCCTTGATCAGTGAATTGGACTCAACACCCCCTATTCACGGCCCAAGAATATATCTGACTAGTAAGAATCTTAAAACCTATGTTTTGATATCTCTCTGTAAGTGAGTCAAGTGGGTGTAAAGCGGCAGAAACACAGCAGTGAAAAGCAGCTAAACCCCATTATAAAAATCAATTACTTTTAAAAACCCGTGAAACAAAGACAGTGAAAGAGAGAGAAATTCTTACAAAATTCGTTCAGGGGCTGTGATGCCACCTGGATTGACCATATCTAGACCCACAGCTGATGGAGACATAAGGGTGGACACTCTTGGGGCTGAGAGGTTTGGTGAGGTTGGGTGAGCAAACGCAGACCCTTTAAAGTAATACTGCGTGGTTCCCATCCCATGGGTCCCAAATCTCCAGGTTCAAGGGCATCTTCCTACATCGAAAACATGCATGAGAAACCCAGAAGATGGTACACCGTGTGATCGGGAAAGGTTTCCAAAGCGCACCTCATTTCTCATCTCCTTATGCTCGGGTTCGCCATTCCAGCCGCTTTAGTAGCAATCTCCCTCCTTGGAGAATCAGCACCTGTAACCTCCTGTTCCGTACAGGTTGCAATTTGTCCTGAGGATGAACGGGAAGAGTGGGAACCAATGAGAGACTAGCTCTAGGTGTTGGGACAGGCACAGGTCACTCTACTTCCCCATCAGGAAGAAGAATTAACCACAGGCTCAGCCTGCCGCCCGGGACCAGAATAGGGCCTGAAGCAATCCTGCGCTTTTGCGGCCAGCTCCCAAGAAAGCGAGTTGAAAAATGGAGCTCAGGGGCACTGCAATTCACAAACCTGCAGACTTATAAATGATAACTCTCGTCCACAAATATATTGAGGGAAGGCAACGAAGAGGATTGGAAAGCAAGGCAGAATTGCAGGAAACAGATTTCAGGAGGGAGATTCGAATCGCCTTTAAAGCACAGGAAAAGCGGCAAAACCTCGACAATGATGCCCTTGGCCAAAAAGGGCGTATGCGTTTTTTCCTGAATATATTCAGGAAAAAACGCATACGCCCTTTTTGGCCAACCAAGCATCCTGGAAAGGCAAATCAGCGTTACAAAGAAGTCTCGCTTCCCATCGGTCAAAAGGGCCATGCTGAATAAAGTGTCAAAACCAGAAATGCAGGACAGGCCATGGAGAAACGGGAGCCTGGCTACGCTGATGGGAGGGATGTAAATTGCCAACAGCCACTCTGGAGAAGTGTACGGTGTGTCCTGAAACATCTAAAAAACTCAGCTTAGAGAGCACAGGGCACTTCCACTCATGGGCGTATAAATTGGGAAAACTAAAAATCAGCAAGACACAGGCACCCCAAAGTTTAGGGCTGCTCTGTTGACAAGAACCTCCACTTCGTTACACCTTAAATATCCCAGGAAAGAGAAAAATGGATAAAGAAGTTGTGGTCCTTATGTACAATGGAATATCACTCAGCCATGAAATCAACGTCATAAGGCTAGTAGCAGCATGATGAGTGGATTTAGGTACGACGATTCTAAGTGAAATAAGTCACACAGAAAAAGACACTTATCATAAGATATCACTTATAGAGGGAATGTAAAAACCGCTACCCTTGAACTGAATTACAAAACAGAACAGAGTCCCACGTTTAGAAAACACACTAGGGCTGCTTAAGGGGAAAGGTGAGGTGGGGTGATGCATAAAACAAGGGTTTCAAATTAGCTCAGACACCGTTCCATAAACCCAATATGTAATAGACAAGACCTACTCCTTGATCAGTGAATTGGACTCAACACCCCCTATTCACGGCCCAAGAATATATCTGACTAGTAAGAATCTTAAAACCTATGTTTTGATATCTCTCTGTAAGTGAGTCAAGTGGGTGTAAAGCGGCAGAAACACAGCAGTGAAAAGCAGCTAAACCCCATTATAAAAATCAATTACTTTTAAAAACCCGTGAAACAAAGACAGTGAAAGAGAGAGAAATTCTTACAAAATTCGTTCAGGGGCTGTGATGCCACCTGGATTGACCATATCTAGACCCACAGCTGATGGAGACATAAGGGTGGACACTCTTGGGGCTGAGAGGTTTGGTGAGGTTGGGTGAGGAAACGCAGACCCTTTAAAGTAATACTGCGTGGTTCCCATCCCATGGGTCCCAAATCTCCAGGTTCAAGGGCATCTTCCTACATCGAAAACATGCATGAGAAACCCAGAAGATGGTACACCGTGTGATCGGGAAAGGTTTCCAAAGCGCACCTCATTTCTCATCTCCTTATGCTCGGGTTCGCCATTCCAGCCGCTTTAGTAGCAATCTCCCTCCTTGGAGAATCAGCACCTGTAACCTCCTGTTCCGTACAGGTTGCAATTTGTCCTGAGGATGAACGGGAAGAGTGGGAACCAATGAGAGACTAGCTCTAGGTGTTGGGACAGGCACAGGTCACTCTACTTCCCCATCAGGAAGAAGAATTAACCACAGGCTCAGCCTGCCGCCCGGGACCAGAATAGGGCCTGAAGCAATCCTGCGCTTTTGCGGCCAGCTCCCAAGAAAGCGAGTTGAAAAATGGAGCTCAGGGGCACTGCAATTCACAAACCTGCAGACTTATAAATGATAACTCTCGTCCACAAATATATTGAGGGAAGGCAACGAAGAGGATTGGAAAGCAAGGCAGAATTGCAGGAAACAGATTTCAGGAGGGAGATTCGAATCGCCTTTAAAGCACAGGAAAAGCGGCAAAACCTCGACAATGATGCCCTTGGCCAAAAAGGGCGTATGCGTTTTTTCCTGAATATATTCAGGAAAAAACGCATACGCCCTTTTTGGCCAACCAAGCAACCTGGAAAGGCAAATCAGCGCTACAAAGAAGTCTCGCTTCCCATCGGTCAAAAGGGCCATGCTGAATAAAGTGTCAAAACCAGAAATGCAGGACAGGCCATGGAGAAACGGGAGCCTGGCTACGCTGATGGGAGGGATGTAAATTGCCAACAGCCACTCTGGAGAAGTGTACGGTGTGTCCTGAAACATCTAAAAAACTCAGCTTAGAGAGCACAGGGCACTTCCACTCATGGGCGTATAAATTGGGAAAACTAAAAATCAGCAAGACACAGGCACCCCAAAGTTTAGGGCTGCTCTGTTGACAAGAACCTCCACTTCGTTACACCTTAAATATCCCAGGAAAGAGAAACATGGATAAAGAAGTTGTGGTCCTTATGTACAATGGAATATCACTCAGCCATGAAATCAACGTCATAAGGCTAGTAGCAGCATGATGAGTGGATTTAGGTACGACGATTCTAAGTGAAATAAGTCACACAGAAAAAGACACTTATCATAAGATATCACTTATAGAGGGAATGTAAAAACCGCTACCCTTGAACTGAATTACAAAACAGAACAGAGTCCCACGTTTAGAAAACACACTAGGGCTGCTTAAGGGGAAAGGTGAGGTGGGGTGATGCATAAAACAAGGGTTTCAAATTAGCTCAGACACCGTTCCATAAACCCAATATGTAATAGACAAGACCTACTCCTTGATCAGTGAATTGGACTCAACACCCCCTATTCACGGCCCAAGAATATATCTGACTAGTAAGAATCTTAAAACCTATGTTTTGATATCTCTCTGTAAGTGAGTCAAGTGGGTGTAAAGCGGCAGAAACACAGCAGTGAAAAGCAGCTAAACCCCATTATAAAAATCAATTACTTTTAAAAACCCGTGAAACAAAGACAGTGAAAGAGAGAGAAATTCTTACAAAATTCGTTCAGGGGCTGTGATGCCACCTGGATTGACCATATCTAGACCCACAGCTGATGGAGACATAAGGGTGGACACTCTTGGGGCTGAGAGGTTTGGTGAGGTTGGGTGAGCAAACGCAGACCCTTTAAAGTAATACTGCGTGGTTCCCATCCCATGGGTCCCAAATCTCCAGGTTCAAGGGCATCTTCCTACATCGAAAACATGCATGAGAAACCCAGAAGATGGTACACCGTGTGATCGGGAAAGGTTTCCAAAGCGCACCTCATTTCTCATCTCCTTATGCTCGGGTTCGCCATTCCAGCCGCTTTAGTAGCAATCTCCCTCCTTGGAGAATCAGCACCTGTAACCTCCTGTTCCGTACAGGTTGCAATTTGTCCTGAGGATGAACGGGAAGAGTGGGAACCAATGAGAGACTAGCTCTAGGTGTTGGGACAGGCACAGGTCACTCTACTTCCCCATCAGGAAGAAGAATTAACCACAGGCTCAGCCTGCCGCCCGGGACCAGAATAGGGCCTGAAGCAATCCTGCGCTTTTGCGGCCAGCTCCCAAGAAAGCGAGTTGAAAAATGGAGCTCAGGGGCACTGCAATTCACAAACCTGCAGACTTATAAATGATAACTCTCGTCCACAAATATATTGAGGGAAGGCAACGAAGAGGATTGGAAAGCAAGGCAGAATTGCAGGAAACAGATTTCAGGAGGGAGATTCGAATCGCCTTTAAAGCACAGGAAAAGCGGCAAAACCTCGACAATGATGCCCTTGGCCAAAAAGGGCGTATGCGTTTTTTCCTGAATATATTCAGGAAAAAACGCATACGCCCTTTTTGGCCAACCAAGCATCCTGGAAAGGCAAATCAGCGTTACAAAGAAGTCTCGCTTCCCATCGGTCAAAAGGGCCATGCTGAATAAAGTGTCAAAACCAGAAATGCAGGACAGGCCATGGAGAAACGGGAGCCTGGCTACGCTGATGGGAGGGATGTAAATTGCCAACAGCCACTCTGGAGAAGTGTACGGTGTGTCCTGAAACATCTAAAAAACTCAGCTTAGAGAGCACAGGGCACTTCCACTCATGGGCGTATAAATTGGGAAAACTAAAAATCAGCAAGACACAGGCACCCCAAAGTTTAGGGCTGCTCTGTTGACAAGAACCTCCACTTCGTTACACCTTAAATATCCCAGGAAAGAGAAAAATGGATAAAGAAGTTGTGGTCCTTATGTACAATGGAATATCACTCAGCCATGAAATCAACGTCATAAGGCTAGTAGCAGCATGATGAGTGGATTTAGGTACGACGATTCTAAGTGAAATAAGTCACACAGAAAAAGACACTTATCATAAGATATCACTTATAGAGGGAATGTAAAAACCGCTACCCTTGAACTGAATTACAAAACAGAACAGAGTCCCACGTTTAGAAAACACACTAGGGCTGCTTAAGGGGAAAGGTGAGGTGGGGTGATGCATAAAACAAGGGTTTCAAATTAGCTCAGACACCGTTCCATAAACCCAATATGTAATAGACAAGACCTACTCCTTGATCAGTGAATTGGACTCAACACCCCCTATTCACGGCCCAAGAATATATCTGACTAGTAAGAATCTTAAAACCTATGTTTTGATATCTCTCTGTAAGTGAGTCAAGTGGGTGTAAAGCGGCAGAAACACAGCAGTGAAAAGCAGCTAAACCCCATTATAAAAATCAATTACTTTTAAAAACCCGTGAAACAAAGACAGTGAAAGAGAGAGAAATTCTTACAAAATTCGTTCAGGGGCTGTGATGCCACCTGGATTGACCATATCTAGACCCACAGCTGATGGAGACATAAGGGTGGACACTCTTGGGGCTGAGAGGTTTGGTGAGGTTGGGTGAGCAAACGCAGACCCTTTAAAGTAATACTGCGTGGTTCCCATCCCATGGGTCCCAAATCTCCAGGTTCAAGGGCATCTTCCTACATCGAAAACATGCATGAGAAACCCAGAAGATGGTACACCGTGTGATCGGGAAAGGTTTCCAAAGCGCACCTCATTTCTCATCTCCTTATGCTCGGGTTCGCCATTCCAGCCGCTTTAGTAGCAATCTCCCTCCTTGGAGAATCAGCACCTGTAACCTCCTGTTCCGTACAGGTTGCAATTTGTCCTGAGGATGAACGGGAAGAGTGGGAACCAATGAGAGACTAGCTCTAGGTGTTGGGACAGGCACAGGTCACTCTACTTCCCCATCAGGAAGAAGAATTAACCACAGGCTCAGCCTGCCGCCCGGGACCAGAATAGGGCCTGAAGCAATCCTGCGCTTTTGTGGCCAGCTCCCAAGAAAGCGAGTTGAAAAATGGAGCTCAGGGGCACTGCAATTCACAAACCTGCAGACTTATAAATGATAACTCTCGTCCACAAATATATTGAGGGAAGGCAACGAAGAGGATTGGAAAGCAAGGCAGAATTGCAGGAAACAGATTTCAGGAGGGAGATTCGAATCGCCTTTAAAGCACAGGAAAAGCGGCAAAACCTCGACAATGATGCCCTTGGCCAAAAAGGGCGTATGCGTTTTTTCCTGAATATATTCAGGAAAAAACGCATACGCCCTTTTTGGCCAACCAAGCAACCTGGAAAGGCAAATCAGCGCTACAAAGAAGTCTCGCTTCCCATCGGTCAAAAGGGCCATGCTGAATAAAGTGTCAAAACCAGAAATGCAGGACAGGCCATGGAGAAACGGGAGCCTGGCTACGCTGATGGGAGGGATGTAAATTGCCAACAGCCACTCTGGAGAAGTGTACGGTGTGTCCTGAAACATCTAAAAAACTCAGCTTAGAGAGCACAGGGCACTTCCACTCATGGGCGTATAAATTGGGAAAACTAAAAATCAGCAAGACACAGGCACCCCAAAGTTTAGGGCTGCTCTGTTGACAAGAACCTCCACTTCGTTACACCTTAAATATCCCAGGAAAGAGAAACATGGATAAAGAAGTTGTGGTCCTTATGTACAATGGAATATCACTCAGCCATGAAATCAACGTCATAAGGCTAGTAGCAGCATGATGAGTGGATTTAGGTACGACGATTCTAAGTGAAATAAGTCACACAGAAAAAGACACTTATCATAAGATATCACTTATAGAGGGAATGTAAAAACCGCTACCCTTGAACTGAATTACAAAACAGAACAGAGTCCCACGTTTAGAAAACACACTAGGGCTGCTTAAGGGGAAAGGTGAGGTGGGGTGATGCATAAAACAAGGGTTTCAAATTAGCTCAGACACCGTTCCATAAACCCAATATGTAATAGACAAGACCTACTCCTTGATCAGTGAATTGGACTCAACACCCCCTATTCACGGCCCAAGAATATATCTGACTAGTAAGAATCTTAAAACCTATGTTTTGATATCTCTCTGTAAGTGAGTCAAGTGGGTGTAAAGCGGCAGAAACACAGCAGTGAAAAGCAGCTAAACCCCATTATAAAAATCAATTACTTTTAAAAACCCGTGAAACAAAGACAGTGAAAGAGAGAGAAATTCTTACAAAATTCGTTCAGGGGCTGTGATGCCACCTGGATTGACCATATCTAGACCCACAGCTGATGGAGACATAAGGGTGGACACTCTTGGGGCTGAGAGGTTTGGTGAGGTTGGGTGAGCAAACGCAGACCCTTTAAAGTAATACTGCGTGGTTCCCATCCCATGGGTCCCAAATCTCCAGGTTCAAGGGCATCTTCCTACATCGAAAACATGCATGAGAAACACAGAAGATGGTACACCGTGTGATCGGGAAAGGTTTCCAAAGCGCACCTCATTTCTCATCTCCTTATGCTCGGGTTCGCCATTCCAGCCGCTTTAGTAGCAATCTCCCTCCTTGGAGAATCAGCACCTGTAACCTCCTGTTCCGTACAGGTTGCAATTTGTCCTGAGGATGAACGGGAAGAGTGGGAACCAATGAGAGACTAGCTCTAGGTGTTGGGACAGGCACAGGTCACTCTACTTCCCCATCAGGAAGAAGAATTAACCACAGGCTCAGCCTGCCGCCCGGGACCAGAATAGGGCCTGAAGCAATCCTGCGCTTTTGCGGCCAGCTCCCAAGAAAGCGAGTTGAAAAATGGAGCTCAGGGGCACTGCAATTCACAAACCTGCAGACTTATAAATGATAACTCTCGTCCACAAATATATTGAGGGAAGGCAACGAAGAGGATTGGAAAGCAAGGCAGAATTGCAGGAAACAGATTTCAGGAGGGAGATTCGAATCGCCTTTAAAGCACAGGAAAAGCGGCAAAACCTCGACAATGATGCCCTTGGCCAAAAAGGGCGTATGCGTTTTTTCCTGAATATATTCAGGAAAAAACGCATACGCCCTTTTTGGCCAACCAAGCATCCTGGAAAGGCAAATCAGCGTTACAAAGAAGTCTCGCTTCCCATCGGTCAAAAGGGCCATGCTGAATAAAGTGTCAAAACCAGAAATGCAGGACAGGCCATGGAGAAACGGGAGCCTGGCTACGCTGATGGGAGGGATGTAAATTGCCAACAGCCACTCTGGAGAAGTGTACGGTGTGTCCTGAAACATCTAAAAAACTCAGCTTAGAGAGCACAGGGCACTTCCACTCATGGGCGTATAAATTGGGAAAACTAAAAATCAGCAAGACACAGGCACCCCAAAGTTTAGGGCTGCTCTGTTGACAAGAACCTCCACTTCGTTACACCTTAAATATCCCAGGAAAGAGAAAAATGGATAAAGAAGTTGTGGTCCTTATGTACAATGGAATATCACTCAGCCATGAAATCAACGTCATAAGGCTAGTAGCAGCATGATGAGTGGATTTAGGTACGACGATTCTAAGTGAAATAAGTCACACAGAAAAAGACACTTATCATAAGATATCACTTATAGAGGGAATGTAAAAACCGCTACCCTTGAACTGAATTACAAAACAGAACAGAGTCCCACGTTTAGAAAACACACTAGGGCTGCTTAAGGGGAAAGGTGAGGTGGGGTGATGCATAAAACAAGGGTTTCAAATTAGCTCAGACACCGTTCCATAAACCCAATATGTAATAGACAAGACCTACTCCTTGATCAGTGAATTGGACTCAACACCCCCTATTCACCGCCCAAGAATATATCTGACTAGTAAGAATCTTAAAACCTATGTTTTGATATCTCTCTGTAAGTGAGTCAAGTGGGTGTAAAGCGGCAGAAACACAGCAGTGAAAAGCAGCTAAACCCCATTATAAAAATCAATTACTTTTAAAAACCCGTGAAACAAAGACAGTGAAAGAGAGAGAAATTCTTACAAAATTCGTTCAGGGGCTGTGATGCCACCTGGATTGACCATATCTAGACCCACAGCTGATGGAGACGTAAGGGTGGACACTCTTGGGGCTGAGAGGTTTGGTGAGGTTGGGTGAGGAAACGCAGACCCTTTAAAGTAATACTGCGTGGTTCCCATCCCATGGGTCCCAAATCTCCAGGTTCAAGGGCATCTTCCTACATCGAAAACATGCATGAGAAACCCAGAAGATGGTACACCGTGTGATCGGGAAAGGTTTCCAAAGCGCACCTCATTTCTCATCTCCTTATGCTCGGGTTCGCCATTCCAGCCGCTTTAGTAGCAATCTCCCTCCTTGGAGAATCAGCACCTGTAACCTCCTGTTCCGTACAGGTTGCAATTTGTCCTGAGGATGAACGGGAAGAGTGGGAACAAATGAGAGACTAGCTCTAGGTGTTGGGACAGGCACAGGTCACTGTACTTCCCCATCAGGAAGAAGAATTAACCACAGGCTCAGCCTGCCGCCCGGGACCAGAATAGGGCCTGAAGCAATCCTGCGCTTTTGCGGCCAGCTCCCAAGAAAGCGAGTTGAAAAATGGAGCTCAGGGGCACTGCAATTCACAAACCTGCAGACTTATAAATGATAACTCTCGTCCACAAATATATTGAGGGAAGGCAACGAAGAGGATTGGAAAGCAAGGCAGAATTGCAGGAAACAGATTTCAGGAGGGAGATTCGAATCGCCTTTAAAGCACAGGAAAAGCGGCAAAACCTCGACAATGATGCCCTTGGCCAAAAAGGGCGTATGCGTTTTTTCCTGAATATATTCAGGAAAAAACGCATACGCCCTTTTTGGCCAACCAAGCAACCTGGAAAGGCAAATCAGCGCTACAAAGAAGTCTCGCTTCCCATCGGTCAAAAGGGCCATGCTGAATAAAGTGTCAAAACCAGAAATGCAGGACAGGCCATGGAGAAACGGGAGCCTGGCTACGCTGATGGGAGGGATGTAAATTGCCAACAGCCACTCTGGAGAAGTGTACGGTGTGTCCTGAAACATCTAAAAAACTCAGCTTAGAGAGCACAGGGCACTTCCACTCATGGGCGTATAAATTGGGAAAACTAAAAATCAGCAAGACACAGGCACCCCAAAGTTTAGGGCTGCTCTGTTGACAAGAACCTCCACTTCGTTACACCTTAAATATCCCAGGAAAGAGAAACATGGATAAAGAAGTTGTGGTCCTTATGTACAATGGAATATCACTCAGCCATGAAATCAACGTCATAAGGCTAGTAGCAGCATGATGAGTGGATTTAGGTACGACGATTCTAAGTGAAATAAGTCACACAGAAAAAGACACTTATCATAAGATATCACTTATAGAGGGAATGTAAAAACCGCTACCCTTGAACTGAATTACAAAACAGAACAGAGTCCCACGTTTAGAAAACACACTAGGGCTGCTTAAGGGGAAAGGTGAGGTGGGGTGATGCATAAAACAAGGGTTTCAAATTAGCTCAGACACCGTTCCATAAACCCAATATGTAATAGACAAGACCTACTCCTTGATCAGTGAATTGGACTCAACACCCCCTATTCACCGCCCAAGAATATATCTGACTAGTAAGAATCTTAAAACCTATGTTTTGATATCTCTCTGTAAGTGAGTCAAGTGGGTGTAAAGCGGCAGAAACACAGCAGTGAAAAGCAGCTAAACCCCATTATAAAAATCAATTACTTTTAAAAACCCGTGAAACAAAGACAGTGAAAGAGAGAGAAATTCTTACAAAATTCGTTCAGGGGCTGTGATGCCACCTGGATTGACCATATCTAGACCCACAGCTGATGGAGACATAAGGGTGGACACTCTTGGGGCTGAGAGGTTTGGTGAGGTTGGGTGAGCAAACGCAGACCCTTTAAAGTAATACTGCGTGGTTCCCATCCCATGGGTCCCAAATCTCCAGGTTCAAGGGCATCTTCCTACATCGAAAACATGCATGAGAAACCCAGAAGATGGTACACCGTGTGATCGGGAAAGGTTTCCAAAGCGCACCTCATTTCTCATCTCCTTATGCTCGGGTTCGCCATTCCAGCCGCTTTAGTAGCAATCTCCCTCCTTGGAGAATCAGCACCTGTAACCTCCTGTTCCGTACAGGTTGCAATTTGTCCTGAGGATGAACGGGAAGAGTGGGAACCAATGAGAGACTAGCTCTAGGTGTTGGGACAGGCACAGGTCACTCTACTTCCCCATCAGGAAGAAGAATTAACCACAGGCTCAGCCTGCCGCCCGGGACCAGAATAGGGCCTGAAGCAATCCTGCGCTTTTGCGGCCAGCTCCCAAGAAAGCGAGTTGAAAAATGGAGCTCAGGGGCACTGCAATTCACAAACCTGCAGACTTATAAATGATAACTCTCGTCCACAAATATATTGAGGGAAGGCAACGAAGAGGATTGGAAAGCAAGGCAGAATTGCAGGAAACAGATTTCAGGAGGGAGATTCGAATCGCCTTTAAAGCACAGGAAAAGCGGCAAAACCTCGACAATGATGCCCTTGGCCAAAAAGGGCGTATGCGTTTTTTCCTGAATATATTCAGGAAAAAACGCATACGCCCTTTTTGGCCAACCAAGCAACCTGGAAAGGCAAATCAGCGCTACAAAGAAGTCTCGCTTCCCATCGGTCAAAAGGGCCATGCTGAATAAAGTGTCAAAACCAGAAATGCAGGACAGGCCATGGAGAAACGGGAGCCTGGCTACGCTGATGGGAGGGATGTAAATTGCCAACAGCCACTCTGGAGAAGTGTACGGTGTGTCCTGAAACATCTAAAAAACTCAGCTTAGAGAGCACAGGGCACTTCCACTCATGGGCGTATAAATTGGGAAAACTAAAAATCAGCAAGACACAGGCACCCCAAAGTTTAGGGCTGCTCTGTTGACAAGAACCTCCACTTCGTTACACCTTAAATATCCCAGGAAAGAGAAAAATGGATAAAAAAGTTGTGGTCCTTATGTACAATGGAATATCACTCAGCCATGAAATCAACGTCATAAGGCTAGTAGCAGCATGATGAGTGGATTAAGGTACGACGATTCTAAGTGAAATAAGTCACACAGAAAAAGACACTTATCATAAGATATCACTTATAGAGGGAATGTAAAAACCGCTACCCTTGAACTGAATTACAAAACAGAACAGAGTCCCACGTTTAGAAAACACACTAGGGCTGCTTAAGGGGAAAGGTGAGGTGGGGTGATGCATAAAACAAGGGTTTCAAATTAGCTCAGACACCGTTCCATAAACCCAATATGTAATAGACAAGACCTACTCCTTGATCAGTGAATTGGACTCAACACCCCCTATTCACGGCCCAAGAATATATCTGACTAGTAAGAATCTTAAAACCTATGTTTTGATATCTCTCTGTAAGTGAGTCAAGTGGGTGTAAAGCGGCAGAAACACAGCAGTGAAAAGCAGCTAAACCCCATTATAAAAATCAATTACTTTTAAAAACCCGTGAAACAAAGACAGTGAAAGAGAGAGAAATTCTTACAAAATTCGTTCAGGGGCTGTGATGCCACCTGGATTGACCATATCTAGACCCACAGCTGATGGAGACATAAGGGTGGACACTCTTGGGGCTGAGAGGTTTGGTGAGGTTGGGTGAGGAAACGCAGACCCTTTAAAGTAATACTGCGTGGTTCCCATCCCATGGGTCCCAAATCTCCAGGTTCAAGGGCATCTTCCTACATCGAAAACATGCATGAGAAACCCAGAAGATGGTACACCGTGTGATCGGGAAAGGTTTCCAAAGCGCACCTCATTTCTCATCTCCTTATGCTCGGGTTCGCCATTCCAGCCGCTTTAGTAGCAATCTCCCTCCTTGGAGAATCAGCACCTGTAACCTCCTGTTCCGTACAGGTTGCAATTTGTCCTGAGGATGAACGGGAAGAGTGGGAACCAATGAGAGACTAGCTCTAGGTGTTGGGACAGGCACAGGTCACTCTACTTCCCCATCAGGAAGAAGAATTAACCACAGGCTCAGCCTGCCGCCCGGGACCAGAATAGGGCCTGAAGCAATCCTGCGCTTTTGCGGCCAGCTCCCAAGAAAGCGAGTTGAAAAATGGAGCTCAGGGGCACTGCAATTCACAAACCTGCAGACTTATAAATGATAACTCTCGTCCACAAATATATTGAGGGAAGGCAACGAAGAGGATTGGAAAGCAAGGCAGAATTGCAGGAAACAGATTTCAGGAGGGAGATTCGAATCGCCTTTAAAGCACAGGAAAAGCGGCAAAACCTCGACAATGATGCCCTTGGCCAAAAAGGGCGTATGCGTTTTTTCCTGAATATATTCAGGAAAAAACGCATACGCCCTTTTTGGCCAACCAAGCAACCTGGAAAGGCAAATCAGCGCTACAAAGATGTCTCGCTTCCCATCGGTCAAAAGGGCCATGCTGAATAAAGTGTCAAAACCAGAAATGCAGGACAGGCCATGGAGAAACGGGAGCCTGGCTACGCTGATGGGAGGGATGTAAATTGCCAACAGCCACTCTGGAGAAGTGTACGGTGTGTCCTGAAACATCTAAAAAACTCAGCTTAGAGAGCACAGGGCACTTCCACTCATGGGCGTATAAATTGGGAAAACTAAAAATCAGCAAGACACAGGCACCCCAAAGTTTAGGGCTGCTCTGTTGACAAGAACCTCCACTTCGTTACACCTTAAATATCCCAGGAAAGAGAAAAATGGATAAAGAAGTTGTGGTCCTTATGTACAATGGAATATCACTCAGCCATGAAATCAACGTCATAAGGCTAGTAGCAGCATGATGAGTGGATTTAGGTACGACGATTCTAAGTGAAATAAGTCACACAGAAAAAGACACTTATCATAAGATATCACTTATAGAGTTAATGTAAAAACCGCTACCCTTGAACTGAATTACAAAACAGAACAGAGTCCCACGTTTAGAAAACACACTATGGCTGCTTAAGGGGAAAGGTGAGGTGGGGTGATGCATAAAACAAGGGTTTCAAATTAGCTCAGACACCGTTCCATAAACCCAATATGTAATAGACAAGACCTACTCCTTGATCAGTGAATTGGACTCAACACCCCCTATTCACCGCCCAAGAATATATCTGACTAGTAAGAATCTTAAAACCTATGTTTTGATATCTCTCTGTAAGTGAGTCAAGTGGGTGTAAAGCGGCAGAAACACAGCAGTGAAAAGCAGCTAAACCCCATTATAAAAATCAATTACTTTTAAAAACCCGTGAAACAAAGACAGTGAAAGAGAGAGAAATTCTTACAAAATTCGTTCAGGGGCTGTGATGCCACCTGGATTGACCATATCTAGACCCACAGCTGATGGAGACATAAGGGTGGACACTCTTGGGGCTGAGAGGTTTGGTGAGGTTGGGTGAGGAAACGCAGACCCTTTAAAGTAATACTGCGTGGTTCCCATCCCATGGGTCCCAAATCTCCAGGTTCAAGGGCATCTTCCTACATCGAAAACATGCATGAGAAACCCAGAAGATGGTACACCGTGTGATCGGGAAAGGTTTCCAAAGCGCACCTCATTTCTCATCTCCTTATGCTCGGGTTCGCCATTCCAGCCGCTTTAGTAGCAATCTCCCTCCTTGGAGAATCAGCACCTGTAACCTCCTGTTCCGTACAGGTTGCAATTTGTCCTGAGGATGAACGGGAAGAGTGGGAACCAATGAGAGACTAGCTCTAGGTGTTGGGACAGGCACAGGTCACTCTACTTCCCCATCAGGAAGAAGAATTAACCACAGGCTCAGCCTGCCGCCCGGGACCAGAATAGGGCCTGAAGCAATCCTGCGCTTTTGCGGCCAGCTCCCAAGAAAGCGAGTTGAAAAATGGAGCTCAGGGGCACTGCAATTCACAAACCTGCAGACTTATAAATGATAACTCTCGTCCACAAATATATTGAGGGAAGGCAACGAAGAGGATTGGAAAGCAAGGCAGAATTGCAGGAAACAGATTTCAGGAGGGAGATTCGAATCGCCTTTAAAGCACAGGAAAAGCGGCAAAACCTCGACAATGATGCCCTTGGCCATAAAGGGCGTATGCGTTTTTTCCTGAATATATTCAGGAAAAAACGCATACGCCCTTTTTGGCCAACCAAGCAACCTGGAAAGGCAAATCAGCGCTACAAAGAAGTCTCGCTTCCCATCGGTCAAAAGGGCCATGCTGAATAAAGTGTCAAAACCAGAAATGCAGGACAGGCCATGGAGAAACGGGAGCCTGGCTACGCTGATGGGAGGGATGTAAATTGCCAACAGCCACTCTGGAGAAGTGTACGGTGTGTCCTGAAACATCTAAAAAACTCAGCTTAGAGAGCACAGGGCACTTCCACTCATGGGCGTATAAATTGGGAAAACTAAAAATCAGCAAGACACAGGCACCCCAAAGTTTAGGGCTGCTCTGTTGACAAGAACCTCCACTTCGTTACACCTTAAATATCCCAGGAAAGAGAAAAATGGATAAAGAAGTTGTGGTCCTTATGTACAATGGAATATCACTCAGCCATGAAATCAACGTCATAAGGCTAGTAGCAGCATGATGAGTGGATTTAGGTACGACGATTCTAAGTGAAATAAGTCACACAGAAAAAGACACTTATCATAAGATATCACTTATAGAGGGAATGTAAAAACCGCTACCCTTGAACTGAATTACAAAACAGAACAGAGTCCCACGTTTAGAAAACACACTAGGGCTGCTTAAGGGGAAAGGTGAGGTGGGGTGATGCATAAAACAAGGGTTTCAAATTAGCTCAGACACCGTTCCATAAACCCAATATGTAATAGACAAGACCTACTCCTTGATCAGTGAATTGGACTCAACACCCCCTATTCACGGCCCAAGAATATATCTGACTAGTAAGAATCTTAAAACCTATGTTTTGATATCTCTCTGTAAGTGAGTCAAGTGGGTGTAAAGCGGCAGAAACACAGCAGTGAAAAGCAGCTAAACCCCATTATAAAAATCAATTACTTTTAAAAACCCGTGAAACAAAGACAGTGAAAGAGAGAGAAATTCTTACAAAATTCGTTCAGGGGCTGTGATGCCACCTGGATTGACCATATCTAGACCCACAGCTGATGGAGACGTAAGGGTGGACACTCTTGGGGCTGAGAGGTTTGGTGAGGTTGGGTGAGGAAACGCAGACCCTTTAAAGTAATACTGCGTGGTTCCCATCCCATGGGTCCCAAATCTCCAGGTTCAAGGGCATCTTCCTACATCGAAAACATGCATGAGAAACCCAGAAGATGGTACACCGTGTGATCGGGAAAGGTTTCCAAAGCGCACCTCATTTCTCATCTCCTTATGCTCGGGTTCGCCATTCCAGCCGCTTTAGTAGCAATCTCCCTCCTTGGAGAATCAGCACCTGTAACCTCCTGTTCCGTACAGGTTGCAATTTGTCCTGAGGATGAACGGGAAGAGTGGGAACCAATGAGAGACTAGCTCTAGGTGTTGGGACAGGCACAGGTCACTCTACTTCCCCATCAGGAAGAAGAATTAACCACAGGCTCAGCCTGCCGCCCGGGACCAGAATAGGGCCTGAAGCAATCCTGCGCTTTTGCGGCCAGCTCCCAAGAAAGCGAGTTGAAAAATGGAGCTCAGGGGCACTGCAATTCACAAACCTGCAGACTTATAAATGATAACTCTCGTCCACAAATATATTGAGGGAAGGCAACGAAGAGGATTGGAAAGCAAGGCAGAATTGCAGGAAACAGATTTCAGGAGGGAGATTCGAATCGCCTTTAAAGCACAGGAAAAGCGGCAAAACCTCGACAATGATGCCCTTGGCCAAAAAGGGCGTATGCGTTTTTTCCTGAATATATTCAGGAAAAAACGCATACGCCCTTTTTGGCCAACCAAGCAACCTGGAAAGGCAAATCAGCGCTACAAAGAAGTCTCGCTTCCCATCGGTCAAAAGGGCCATGCTGAATAAAGTGTCAAAACCAGAAATGCAGGACAGGCCATGGAGAAACGGGAGCCTGGCTACGCTGATGGGAGGGATGTAAATTGCCAACAGCCACTCTGGAGAAGTGTACGGTGTGTCCTGAAACATCTAAAAAACTCAGCTTAGAGAGCACAGGGCACTTCCACTCATGGGCGTATAAATTGGGAAAACTAAAAATCAGCAAGACACAGGCACCCCAAAGTTTAGGGCTGCTCTGTTGACAAGAACCTCCACTTCGTTACACCTTAAATATCCCAGGAAAGAGAAAAATGGATAAAGAAGTTGTGGTCCTTATGTACAATGGAATATCACTCAGCCATGAAATCAACGTCATAAGGCTAGTAGCAGCATGATGAGTGGATTTAGGTACGACGATTCTAAGTGAAATAAGTCACACAGAAAAAGACACTTATCATAAGATATCACTTATAGAGTTAATGTAAAAACCGCTACCCTTGAACTGAATTACAAAACAGAACAGAGTCCCACGTTTAGAAAACACACTAGGGCTGCTTAAGGGGAAAGGTGAGGTGGGGTGATGCATAAAACAAGGGTTTCAAATTAGCTCAGACACCGTTCCATAAACCCAATATGTAATAGACAAGACCTACTCCTTGATCAGTGAATTGGACTCAACACCCCCTATTCAAGGCCCAAGAATATATCTGACTAGTAAGAATCTTAAAACCTATGTTTTGATATCTCTCTGTAAGTGAGTCAAGTGGGTGTAAAGCGGCAGAAACACAGCAGTGAAAAGCAGCTAAACCCCATTATAAAAATCAATTACTTTTAAAAACCCGTGAAACAAAGACAGTGAAAGAGAGAGAAATTCTTACAAAATTCGTTCAGGGGCTGTGATGCCACCTGGATTGACCATATCTAGACCCACAGCTGATGGAGACATAAGGGTGGACACTCTTGGGGCTGAGAGGTTTGGTGAGGTTGGGTGAGGAAACGCAGACCCTTTAAAGTAATACTGCGTGGTTCCCATCCCATGGGTCCCAAATCTCCAGGTTCAAGGGCATCTTCCTACATCGAAAACATGCATGAGAAACCCAGAAGATGGTACACCGTGTGATCGGGAAAGGTTTCCAAAGCGCACCTCATTTCTCATCTCCTTATGCTCGGGTTCGCCATTCCAGCCGCTTTAGTAGCAATCTCCCTCCTTGGAGAATCAGCACCTGTAACCTCCTGTTCCGTACAGGTTGCAATTTGTCCTGAGGATGAACGGGAAGAGTGGGAACCAATGAGAGACTAGCTCTAGGTGTTGGGACAGGCACAGGTCACTCTACTTCCCCATCAGGAAGAAGAATTAACCACAGGCTCAGCCTGCCGCCCGGGACCAGAATAGGGCCTGAAGCAATCCTGCGCTTTTGCGGCCAGCTCCCAAGAAAGCGAGTTGAAAAATGGAGCTCAGGGGCACTGCAATTCACAAACCTGCAGACTTATAAATGATAACTCTCGTCCACAAATATATTGAGGGAAGGCAACGAAGAGGATTGGAAAGCAAGGCAGAATTGCAGGAAACAGATTTCAGGAGGGAGATTCGAATCGCCTTTAAAGCACAGGAAAAGCGGCAAAACCTCGACAATGATGCCCTTGGCCAAAAAGGGCGTATGCGTTTTTTCCTGAATATATTCAGGAAAAAACGCATACGCCCTTTTTGGCCAACCAAGCAACCTGGAAAGGCAAATCAGCGCTACAAAGAAGTCTCGCTTCCCATCGGTCAAAAGGGCCAGGCTGAATAAAGTGTCAAAACCAGAAATGCAGGACAGGCCATGGAGAAACGGGAGCCTGGCTACGCTGATGGGAGGGATGTAAATTGCCAACAGCCACTCTGGAGAAGTGTACGGTGTGTCCTGAAACATCTAAAAAACTCAGCTTAGAGAGCACAGGGCACTTCCACTCATGGGCGTATAAATTGGGAAAACTAAAAATCAGCAAGACACAGGCACCCCAAAGTTTAGGGCTGCTCTGTTGACAAGAACCTCCACTTCGTTACACCTTAAATATCCCAGGAAAGAGAAAAATGGATAAAGAAGTTGTGGTCCTTATGTACAATGGAATATCACTCAGCCATGAAATCAACGTCATAAGGCTAGTAGCAGCATGATGAGTGGATTTAGGTACGACGATTCTAAGTGAAATAAGTCACACAGAAAAAGACACTTATCATAAGATATCACTTATAGAGGGAATGTAAAAACCGCTACCCTTGAACTGAATTACAAAACAGAACAGAGTCCCACGTTTAGAAAACACACTAGGGCTGCTTAAGGGGAAAGGTGAGGTGGGGTGATGCATAAAACAAGGGTTTCAAATTAGCTCAGACACCGTTCCATAAACCCAATATGTAATAGACAAGACCTACTCCTTGATCAGTGAATTGGACTCAACACCCCCTATTCACGGCCCAAGAATATATCTGACTAGTAAGAATCTTAAAACCTATGTTTTGATATCTCTCTGTAAGTGAGTCAAGTGGGTGTAAAGCGGCAGAAACACAGCAGTGAAAAGCAGCTAAACCCCATTATAAAAATCAATTACTTTTAAAAACCCGTGAAACAAAGACAGTGAAAGAGAGAGAAATTCTTACAAAATTCGTTCAGGGGCTGTGATGCCACCTGGATTGACCATATCTAGACCCACAGCTGATGGAGACGTAAGGGTGGACACTCTTGGGGCTGAGAGGTTTGGTGAGGTTGGGTGAGGAAACGCAGACCCTTTAAAGTAATACTGCGTGGTTCCCATCCCATGGGTCCCAAATCTCCAGGTTCAAGGGCATCTTCCTACATCGAAAACATGCATGAGAAACCCAGAAGATGGTACACCGTGTGATCGGGAAAGGTTTCCAAAGCGCACCTCATTTCTCATCTCCTTATGCTCGGGTTCGCCATTCCAGCCGCTTTAGTAGCAATCTCCCTCCTTGGAGAATCAGCACCTGTAACCTCCTGTTCCGTACAGGTTGCAATTTGTCCTGAGGATGAACGGGAAGAGTGGGAACCAATGAGAGACTAGCTCTAGGTGTTGGGACAGGCACAGGTCACTCTACTTCCCCATCAGGAAGAAGAATTAACCACAGGCTCAGCCTGCCGCCCGGGACCAGAATAGGGCCTGAAGCAATCCTGCGCTTTTGCGGCCAGCTCCCAAGAAAGCGAGTTGAAAAATGGAGCTCAGGGGCACTGCAATTCACAAACCTGCAGACTTATAAATGATAACTCTCGTCCACAAATATATTGAGGGAAGGCAACGAAGAGGATTGGAAAGCAAGGCAGAATTGCAGGAAACAGATTTCAGGAGGGAGATTCGAATCGCCTTTAAAGCACAGGAAAAGCGGCAAAACCTCGACAATGATGCCCTTGGCCAAAAAGGGCGTATGCGTTTTTTCCTGAATATATTCAGGAAAAAACGCATACGCCCTTTTTGGCCAACCAAGCAACCTGGAAAGGCAAATCAGCGCTACAAAGAAGTCTCGCTTCCCATCGGTCAAAAGGGCCATGCTGAATAAAGTGTCAAAACCAGAAATGCAGGACAGGCCATGGAGAAACGGGAGCCTGGCTACGCTGATGGGAGGGATGTAAATTGCCAACAGCCACTCTGGAGAAGTGTACGGTGTGTCCTGAAACATCTAAAAAACTCAGCTTAGAGAGCACAGGGCACTTCCACTCATGGGCGTATAAATTGGGAAAACTAAAAATCAGCAAGACACAGGCACCCCAAAGTTTAGGGCTGCTCTGTTGACAAGAACCTCCACTTCGTTACACCTTAAATATCCCAGGAAAGAGAAAAATGGATAAAGAAGTTGTGGTCCTTATGTACAATGGAATATCACTCAGCCATGAAATCAACGTCATAAGGCTAGTAGCAGCATGATGAGTGGATTTAGGTACGACGATTCTAAGTGAAATAAGTCACACAGAAAAAGACACTTATCATAAGATATCACTTATAGAGGGAATGTAAAAACCGCTACCCTTGAACTGAATTACAAAACAGAACAGAGTCCCACGTTTAGAAAACACACTAGGGCTGCTTAAGGGGAAAGGTGAGGTGGGGTGATGCATAAAACAAGGGTTTCAAATTAGCTCAGATACCGTTCCATAAACCCAATATGTAATAGACAAGACCTACTCCTTGATCAGTGAATTGGACTCAACACCCCCTATTCACGGCCCAAGAATATATCTGACTAGTAAGAATCTTAAAACCTATGTTTTGATATCTCTCTGTAAGTGAGTCAAGTGGGTGTAAAGCGGCAGAAACACAGCAGTGAAAAGCAGCTAAACCCCATTATAAAAATCAATTACTTTTAAAAACCCGTGAAACAAAGACAGTGAAAGAGAGAGAAATTCTTACAAAATTCGTTCAGGGGCTGTGATGCCACCTGGATTGACCATATCTAGACCCACAGCTGATGGAGACGTAAGGGTGGACACTCTTGGGGCTGAGAGGTTTGGTGAGGTTGGGTGAGGAAACGCAGACCCTTTAAAGTAATACTGCGTGGTTCCCATCCCATGGGTCCCAAATCTCCAGGTTCAAGGGCATCTTCCTACATCGAAAACATGCATGAGAAACCCAGAAGATGGTACACCGTGTGATCGGGAAAGGTTTCCAAAGCGCACCTCATTTCTCATCTCCTTATGCTCGGGTTCGCCATTCCAGCCGCTTTAGTAGCAATCTCCCTCCTTGGAGAATCAGCACCTGTAACCTCCTGTTCCGTACAGGTTGCAATTTGTCCTGAGGATGAACGGGAAGAGTGGGAACCAATGAGAGACTAGCTCTAGGTGTTGGGACAGGCACAGGTCACTCTACTTCCCCATCAGGAAGAAGAATTAACCACAGGCTCAGCCTGCCGCCCGGGACCAGAATAGGGCCTGAAGCAATCCTGCGCTTTTGCGGCCAGCTCCCAAGAAAGCGAGTTGAAAAATGGAGCTCAGGGGCACTGCAATTCACAAACCTGCAGACTTATAAATGATAACTCTCGTCCACAAATATATTGAGGGAAGGCAACGAAGAGGATTGGAAAGCAAGGCAGAATTGCAGGAAACAGATTTCAGGAGGGAGATTCGAATCGCCTTTAAAGCACAGGAAAAGCGGCAAAACCTCGACAATGATGCCCTTGGCCAAAAAGGGCGTATGCGTTTTTTCCTGAATATATTCAGGAAAAAACGCATACGCCCTTTTTGGCCAACCAAGCAACCTGGAAAGGCAAATCAGCGCTACAAAGAAGTCTCGCTTCCCATCGGTCAAAAGGGCCATGCTGAATAAAGTGTCAAAACCAGAAATGCAGGACAGGCCATGGAGAAACGGGAGCCTGGCTACGCTGATGGGAGGGATGTAAATTGCCAACAGCCACTCTGGAGAAGTGTACGGTGTGTCCTGAAACATCTAAAAAACTCAGCTTAGAGAGCACAGGGCACTTCCACTCATGGGCGTATAAATTGGGAAAACTAAAAATCAGCAAGACACAGGCACCCCAAAGTTTAGGGCTGCTCTGTTGACAAGAACCTCCACTTCGTTACACCTTAAATATCCCAGGAAAGAGAAAAATGGATAAAGAAGTTGTGGTCCTTATGTACAATGGAATATCACTCAGCCATGAAATCAACGTCATAAGGCTAGTAGCAGCATGATGAGTGGATTTAGGTACGACGATTCTAAGTGAAATAAGTCACACAGAAAAAGACACTTATCATAAGATATCACTTATAGAGGGAATGTAAAAACCGCTACCCTTGAACTGAATTACAAAACAGAACAGAGTCCCACGTTTAGAAAACACACTAGGGCTGCTTAAGGGGAAAGGTGAGGTGGGGTGATGCATAAAACAAGGGTTTCAAATTAGCTCAGACACCGTTCCATAAACCCAATATGTAATAGACAAGACCTACTCCTTGATCAGTGAATTGGACTCAACACCCCCTATTCACCGCCCAAGAATATATCTGACTAGTAAGAATCTTAAAACCTATGTTTTGATATCTCTCTGTAAGTGAGTCAAGTGGGTGTAAAGCGGCAGAAACACAGCAGTGAAAAGCAGCTAAACCCCATTATAAAAATCAATTACTTTTAAAAACCCGTGAAACAAAGACAGTGAAAGAGAGAGAAATTCTTACAAAATTCGTTCAGGGGCTGTGATGCCACCTGGATTGACCATATCTAGACCCACAGCTGATGGAGACATAAGGGTGGACACTCTTGGGGCTGAGAGGTTTGGTGAGGTTGGGTGAGCAAACGCAGACCCTTTAAAGTAATACTGCGTGGTTCCCATCCCATGGGTCCCAAATCTCCAGGTTCAAGGGCATCTTCCTACATCGAAAACATGCATGAGAAACCCAGAAGATGGTACACCGTGTGATCGGGAAAGGTTTCCAAAGCGCACCTCATTTCTCATCTCCTTATGCTCGGGTTCGCCATTCCAGCCGCTTTAGTAGCAATCTCCCTCCTTGGAGAATCAGCACCTGTAACCTCCTGTTCCGTACAGGTTGCAATTTGTCCTGAGGATGAACGGGAAGAGTGGGAACCAATGAGAGACTAGCTCTAGGTGTTGGGACAGGCACAGGTCACTCTACTTCCCCATCAGGAAGAAGAATTAACCACAGGCTCAGCCTGCCGCCCGGGACCAGAATAGGGCCTGAAGCAATCCTGCGCTTTTGCGGCCAGCTCCCAAGAAAGCGAGTTGAAAAATGGAGCTCAGGGGCACTGCAATTCACAAACCTGCAGACTTATAAATGATAACTCTCGTCCACAAATATATTGAGGGAAGGCAACGAAGAGGATTGGAAAGCAAGGCAGAATTGCAGGAAACAGATTTCAGGAGGGAGATTCGAATCGCCTTTAAAGCACAGGAAAAGCGGCAAAACCTCGACAATGATGCCCTTGGCCAAAAAGGGCGTATGCGTTTTTTCCTGAATATATTCAGGAAAAAACGCATACGCCCTTTTTGGCCAACCAAGCATCCTGGAAAGGCAAATCAGCGTTACAAAGAAGTCTCGCTTCCCATCGGTCAAAAGGGCCATGCTGAATAAAGTGTCAAAACCAGAAATGCAGGACAGGCCATGGAGAAACGGGAGCCTGGCTACGCTGATGGGAGGGATGTAAATTGCCAACAGCCACTCTGGAGAAGTGTACGGTGTGTCCTGAAACATCTAAAAAACTCAGCTTAGAGAGCACAGGGCACTTCCACTCATGGGCGTATAAATTGGGAAAACTAAAAATCAGCAAGACACAGGCACCCCAAAGTTTAGGGCTGCTCTGTTGACAAGAACCTCCACTTCGTTACACCTTAAATATCCCAGGAAAGAGAAAAATGGATAAAGAAGTTGTGGTCCTTATGTACAATGGAATATCACTCAGCCATGAAATCAACGTCATAAGGCTAGTAGCAGCATGATGAGTGGATTTAGGTACGACGATTCTAAGTGAAATAAGTCACACAGAAAAAGACACTTATCATAAGATATCACTTATAGAGGGAATGTAAAAACCGCTACCCTTGAACTGAATTACAAAACAGAACAGAGTCCCACGTTTAGAAAACACACTAGGGCTGCTTAAGGGGAAAGGTGAGGTGGGGTGATGCATAAAACAAGGGTTTCAAATTAGCTCAGACACCGTTCCATAAACCCAATATGTAATAGACAAGACCTACTCCTTGATCAGTGAATTGGACTCAACACCCCCTATTCACGGCCCAAGAATATATCTGACTAGTAAGAATCTTAAAACCTATGTTTTGATATCTCTCTGTAAGTGAGTCAAGTGGGTGTAAAGCGGCAGAAACACAGCAGTGAAAAGCAGCTAAACCCCATTATAAAAATCAATTACTTTTAAAAACCCGTGAAACAAAGACAGTGAAAGAGAGAGAAATTCTTACAAAATTCGTTCAGGGGCTGTGATGCCACCTGGATTGACCATATCTAGACCCACAGCTGATGGAGACATAAGGGTGGACACTCTTGGGGCTGAGAGGTTTGGTGAGGTTGGGTGAGCAAACGCAGACCCTTTAAAGTAATACTGCGTGGTTCCCATCCCATGGGTCCCAAATCTCCAGGTTCAAGGGCATCTTCCTACATCGAAAACATGCATGAGAAACCCAGAAGATGGTACACCGTGTGATCGGGAAAGGTTTCCAAAGCGCACCTCATTTCTCATCTCCTTATGCTCGGGTTCGCCATTCCAGCCGCTTTAGTAGCAATCTCCCTCCTTGGAGAATCAGCACCTGTAACCTCCTGTTCCGTACAGGTTGCAATTTGTCCTGAGGATGAACGGGAAGAGTGGGAACCAATGAGAGACTAGCTCTAGGTGTTGGGACAGGCACAGGTCACTCTACTTCCCCATCAGGAAGAAGAATTAACCACAGGCTCAGCCTGCCGCCCGGGACCAGAATAGGGCCTGAAGCAATCCTGCGCTTTTGCGGCCAGCTCCCAAGAAAGCGAGTTGAAAAATGGAGCTCAGGGGCACTGCAATTCACAAACCTGCAGACTTATAAATGATAACTCTCGTCCACAAATATATTGAGGGAAGGCAACGAAGAGGATTGGAAAGCAAGGCAGAATTGCAGGAAACAGATTTCAGGAGGGAGATTCGAATCGCCTTTAAAGCACAGGAAAAGCGGCAAAACCTCGACAATGATGCCCTTGGCCAAAAAGGGCGTATGCGTTTTTTCCTGAATATATTCAGGAAAAAACGCATACGCCCTTTTTGGCCAACCAAGCAACCTGGAAAGGCAAATCAGCGCTACAAAGAAGTCTCGCTTCCCATCGGTCAAAAGGGCCATGCTGAATAAAGTGTCAAAACCAGAAATGCAGGACAGGCCATGGAGAAACGGGAGCCTGGCTACGCTGATGGGAGGGATGTAAATTGCCAACAGCCACTCTGGAGAAGTGTACGGTGTGTCCTGAAACATCTAAAAAACTCAGCTTAGAGAGCACAGGGCACTTCCACTCATGGGCGTATAAATTGGGAAAACTAAAAATCAGCAAGACACAGGCACCCCAAAGTTTAGGGCTGCTCTGTTGACAAGAACCTCCACTTCGTTACACCTTAAATATCCCAGGAAAGAGAAACATGGATAAAGAAGTTGTGGTCCTTATGTACAATGGAATATCACTCAGCCATGAAATCAACGTCATAAGGCTAGTAGCAGCATGATGAGTGGATTTAGGTACGACGATTCTAAGTGAAATAAGTCACACAGAAAAAGACACTTATCATAAGATATCACTTATAGAGGGAATGTAAAAACCGCTACCCTTGAACTGAATTACAAAACAGAACAGAGTCCCACGTTTAGAAAACACACTAGGGCTGCTTAAGGGGAAAGGTGAGGTGGGGTGATGCATAAAACAAGGGTTTCAAATTAGCTCAGACACCGTTCCATAAACCCAATATGTAATAGACAAGACCTACTCCTTGATCAGTGAATTGGACTCAACACCCCCTATTCACGGCCCAAGAATATATCTGACTAGTAAGAATCTTAAAACCTATGTTTTGATATCTCTCTGTAAGTGAGTCAAGTGGGTGTAAAGCGGCAGAAACACAGCAGTGAAAAGCAGCTAAACCCCATTATAAAAATCAATTACTTTTAAAAACCCGTGAAACAAAGACAGTGAAAGAGAGAGAAATTCTTACAAAATTCGTTCAGGGGCTGTGATGCCACCTGGATTGACCATATCTAGACCCACAGCTGATGGAGACATAAGGGTGGACACTCTTGGGGCTGAGAGGTTTGGTGAGGTTGGGTGAGCAAACGCAGACCCTTTAAAGTAATACTGCGTGGTTCCCATCCCATGGGTCCCAAATCTCCAGGTTCAAGGGCATCTTCCTACATCGAAAACATGCATGAGAAACCCAGAAGATGGTACACCGTGTGATCGGGAAAGGTTTCCAAAGCGCACCTCATTTCTCATCTCCTTATGCTCGGGTTCGCCATTCCAGCCGCTTTAGTAGCAATCTCCCTCCTTGGAGAATCAGCACCTGTAACCTCCTGTTCCGTACAGGTTGCAATTTGTCCTGAGGATGAACGGGAAGAGTGGGAACCAATGAGAGACTAGCTCTAGGTGTTGGGACAGGCACAGGTCACTCTACTTCCCCATCAGGAAGAAGAATTAACCACAGGCTCAGCCTGCCGCCCGGGACCAGAATAGGGCCTGAAGCAATCCTGCGCTTTTGCGGCCAGCTCCCAAGAAAGCGAGTTGAAAAATGGAGCTCAGGGGCACTGCAATTCACAAACCTGCAGACTTATAAATGATAACTCTCGTCCACAAATATATTGAGGGAAGGCAACGAAGAGGATTGGAAAGCAAGGCAGAATTGCAGGAAACAGATTTCAGGAGGGAGATTCGAATCGCCTTTAAAGCACAGGAAAAGCGGCAAAACCTCGACAATGATGCCCTTGGCCAAAAAGGGCGTATGCGTTTTTTCCTGAATATATTCAGGAAAAAACGCATACGCCCTTTTTGGCCAACCAAGCATCCTGGAAAGGCAAATCAGCGTTACAAAGAAGTCTCGCTTCCCATCGGTCAAAAGGGCCATGCTGAATAAAGTGTCAAAACCAGAAATGCAGGACAGGCCATGGAGAAACGGGAGCCTGGCTACGCTGATGGGAGGGATGTAAATTGCCAACAGCCACTCTGGAGAAGTGTACGGTGTGTCCTGAAACATCTAAAAAACTCAGCTTAGAGAGCACAGGGCACTTCCACTCATGGGCGTATAAATTGGGAAAACTAAAAATCAGCAAGACACAGGCACCCCAAAGTTTAGGGCTGCTCTGTTGACAAGAACCTCCACTTCGTTACACCTTAAATATCCCAGGAAAGAGAAAAATGGATAAAGAAGTTGTGGTCCTTATGTACAATGGAATATCACTCAGCCATGAAATCAACGTCATAAGGCTAGTAGCAGCATGATGAGTGGATTTAGGTACGACGATTCTAAGTGAAATAAGTCACACAGAAAAAGACACTTATCATAAGATATCACTTATAGAGGGAATGTAAAAACCGCTACCCTTGAACTGAATTACAAAACAGAACAGAGTCCCACGTTTAGAAAACACACTAGGGCTGCTTAAGGGGAAAGGTGAGGTGGGGTGATGCATAAAACAAGGGTTTCAAATTAGCTCAGACACCGTTCCATAAACCCAATATGTAATAGACAAGACCTACTCCTTGATCAGTGAATTGGACTCAACACCCCCTATTCACGGCCCAAGAATATATCTGACTAGTAAGAATCTTAAAACCTATGTTTTGATATCTCTCTGTAAGTGAGTCAAGTGGGTGTAAAGCGGCAGAAACACAGCAGTGAAAAGCAGCTAAACCCCATTATAAAAATCAATTACTTTTAAAAACCCGTGAAACAAAGACAGTGAAAGAGAGAGAAATTCTTACAAAATTCGTTCAGGGGCTGTGATGCCACCTGGATTGACCATATCTAGACCCACAGCTGATGGAGACATAAGGGTGGACACTCTTGGGGCTGAGAGGTTTGGTGAGGTTGGGTGAGCAAACGCAGACCCTTTAAAGTAATACTGCGTGGTTCCCATCCCATGGGTCCCAAATCTCCAGGTTCAAGGGCATCTTCCTACATCGAAAACATGCATGAGAAACCCAGAAGATGGTACACCGTGTGATCGGGAAAGGTTTCCAAAGCGCACCTCATTTCTCATCTCCTTATGCTCGGGTTCGCCATTCCAGCCGCTTTAGTAGCAATCTCCCTCCTTGGAGAATCAGCACCTGTAACCTCCTGTTCCGTACAGGTTGCAATTTGTCCTGAGGATGAACGGGAAGAGTGGGAACCAATGAGAGACTAGCTCTAGGTGTTGGGACAGGCACAGGTCACTCTACTTCCCCATCAGGAAGAAGAATTAACCACAGGCTCAGCCTGCCGCCCGGGACCAGAATAGGGCCTGAAGCAATCCTGCGCTTTTGCGGCCAGCTCCCAAGAAAGCGAGTTGAAAAATGGAGCTCAGGGGCACTGCAATTCACAAACCTGCAGACTTATAAATGATAACTCTCGTCCACAAATATATTGAGGGAAGGCAACGAAGAGGATTGGAAAGCAAGGCAGAATTGCAGGAAACAGATTTCAGGAGGGAGATTCGAATCGCCTTTAAAGCACAGGAAAAGCGGCAAAACCTCGACAATGATGCCCTTGGCCAAAAAGGGCGTATGCGTTTTTTCCTGAATATATTCAGGAAAAAACGCATACGCCCTTTTTGGCCAACCAAGCAACCTGGAAAGGCAAATCAGCGCTACAAAGAAGTCTCGCTTCCCATCGGTCAAAAGGGCCATGCTGAATAAAGTGTCAAAACCAGAAATGCAGGACAGGCCATGGAGAAACGGGAGCCTGGCTACGCTGATGGGAGGGATGTAAATTGCCAACAGCCACTCTGGAGAAGTGTACGGTGTGTCCTGAAACATCTAAAAAACTCAGCTTAGAGAGCACAGGGCACTTCCACTCATGGGCGTATAAATTGGGAAAACTAAAAATCAGCAAGACACAGGCACCCCAAAGTTTAGGGCTGCTCTGTTGACAAGAACCTCCACTTCGTTACACCTTAAATATCCCAGGAAAGAGAAACATGGATAAAGAAGTTGTGGTCCTTATGTACAATGGAATATCACTCAGCCATGAAATCAACGTCATAAGGCTAGTAGCAGCATGATGAGTGGATTTAGGTACGACGATTCTAAGTGAAATAAGTCACACAGAAAAAGACACTTATCATAAGATATCACTTATAGAGGGAATGTAAAAACCGCTACCCTTGAACTGAATTACAAAACAGAACAGAGTCCCACGTTTAGAAAACACACTAGGGCTGCTTAAGGGGAAAGGTGAGGTGGGGTGATGCATAAAACAAGGGTTTCAAATTAGCTCAGACACCGTTCCATAAACCCAATATGTAATAGACAAGACCTACTCCTTGATCAGTGAATTGGACTCAACACCCCCTATTCACGGCCCAAGAATATATCTGACTAGTAAGAATCTTAAAACCTATGTTTTGATATCTCTCTGTAAGTGAGTCAAGTGGGTGTAAAGCGGCAGAAACACAGCAGTGAAAAGCAGCTAAACCCCATTATAAAAATCAATTACTTTTAAAAACCCGTGAAACAAAGACAGTGAAAGAGAGAGAAATTCTTACAAAATTCGTTCAGGGGCTGTGATGCCACCTGGATTGACCATATCTAGACCCACAGCTGATGGAGACATAAGGGTGGACACTCTTGGGGCTGAGAGGTTTGGTGAGGTTGGGTGAGCAAACGCAGACCCTTTAAAGTAATACTGCGTGGTTCCCATCCCATGGGTCCCAAATCTCCAGGTTCAAGGGCATCTTCCTACATCGAAAACATGCATGAGAAACCCAGAAGATGGTACACCGTGTGATCGGGAAAGGTTTCCAAAGCGCACCTCATTTCTCATCTCCTTATGCTCGGGTTCGCCATTCCAGCCGCTTTAGTAGCAATCTCCCTCCTTGGAGAATCAGCACCTGTAACCTCCTGTTCCGTACAGGTTGCAATTTGTCCTGAGGATGAACGGGAAGAGTGGGAACCAATGAGAGACTAGCTCTAGGTGTTGGGACAGGCACAGGTCACTCTACTTCCCCATCAGGAAGAAGAATTAACCACAGGCTCAGCCTGCCGCCCGGGACCAGAATAAGGCCTGAAGCAATCCTGCGCTTTTGCGGCCAGCTCCCAAGAAAGCGAGTTGAAAAATGGAGCTCAGGGGCACTGCAATTCACAAACCTGCAGACTTATAAATGATAACTCTCGTCCACAAATATATTGAGGGAAGGCAACGAAGAGGATTGGGAAGCAAGGCAGAATTGCAGGAAACAGATTTCAGGAGGGAGATTCGAATCGCCTTTAAAGCACAGGAAAAGCGGCAAAACCTCGACAATGATGCCCTTGGCCAAAAAGGGCGTATGCGTTTTTTCCTGAATATATTCAGGAAAAAACGCATACGCCCTTTTTGGCCAACCAAGCAACCTGGAAAGGCAAATCAGCGCTACAAAGAAGTCTCGCTTCCCATCGGTCAAAAGGGCCATGCTGAATAAAGTGTCAAAACCAGAAATGCAGGACAGGCCATGGAGAAACGGGAGCCTGGCTACGCTGATGGGAGGGATGTAAATTGCCAACAGCCACTCTGGAGAAGTGTACGGTGTGTCCTGAAACATCTAAAAAACTCAGCTTAGAGAGCACAGGGCACTTCCACTCATGGGCGTATAAATTGGGAAAACTAAAAATCAGCAAGACACAGGCACCCCAAAGTTTAGGGCTGCTCTGTTGACAAGAACCTCCACTTCGTTACACCTTAAATATCCCAGGAAAGAGAAACATGGATAAAGAAGTTGTGGTCCTTATGTACAATGGAATATCACTCAGCCATGAAATCAACGTCATAAGGCTAGTAGCAGCATGATGAGTGGATTTAGGTACGACGATTCTAAGTGAAATAAGTCACACAGAAAAAGACACTTATCATAAGATATCACTTATAGAGGGAATGTAAAAACCGCTACCCTTGAACTGAATTACAAAACAGAACAGAGTCCCACGTTTAGAAAACACACTAGGGCTGCTTAAGGGGAAAGGTGAGGTGGGGTGATGCATAAAACAAGGGTTTCAAATTAGCTCAGACACCGTTCCATAAACCCAATATGTAATAGACAAGACCTACTCCTTGATCAGTGAATTGGACTCAACACCCCCTATTCACGGCCCAAGAATATATCTGACTAGTAAGAATCTTAAAACCTATGTTTTGATATCTCTCTGTAAGTGAGTCAAGTGGGTGTAAAGAGGCAGAAACACAGCAGTGAAAAGCAGCTAAACCCCATTATAAAAATCAATTACTTTTAAAAACCCGTGAAACAAAGACAGTGAAAGAGAGAGAAATTCTTACAAAATTCGTTCAGGGGCTGTGATGCCACCTGGATTGACCATATCTAGACCCACAGCTGATGGAGACATAAGGGTGGACACTCTTGGGGCTGAGAGGTTTGGTGAGGTTGGGTGAGCAAACGCAGACCCTTTAAAGTAATACTGCGTGGTTCCCATCCCATGGGTCCCAAATCTCCAGGTTCAAGGGCATCTTCCTACATCGAAAACATGCATGAGAAACCCAGAAGATGGTACACCGTGTGATCGGGAAAGGTTTCCAAAGCGCACCTCATTTCTCATCTCCTTATGCTCGGGTTCGCCATTCCAGCCGCTTTAGTAGCAATCTCCCTCCTTGGAGAATCAGCACCTGTAACCTCCTGTTCCGTACAGGTTGCAATTTGTCCTGAGGATGAACGGGAAGAGTGGGAACCAATGAGAGACTAGCTCTAGGTGTTGGGACAGGCACAGGTCACTCTACTTCCCCATCAGGAAGAAGAATTAACCACAGGCTCAGCCTGCCGCCCGGGACCAGAATAGGGCCTGAAGCAATCCTGCGCTTTTGCGGCCAGCTCCCAAGAAAGCGAGTTGAAAAATGGAGCTCAGGGGCACTGCAATTCACAAACCTGCAGACTTATAAATGATAACTCTCGTCCACAAATATATTGAGGGAAGGCAACGAAGAGGATTGGAAAGCAAGGCAGAATTGCAGGAAACAGATTTCAGGAGGGAGATTCGAATCGCCTTTAAAGCACAGGAAAAGCGGCAAAACCTCGACAATGATGCCCTTGGCCAAAAAGGGCGTATGCGTTTTTTCCTGAATATATTCAGGAAAAAACGCATACGCCCTTTTTGGCCAACCAAGCAACCTGGAAAGGCAAATCAGCGCTACAAAGAAGTCTCGCTTCCCATCGGTCAAAAGGGCCATGCTGAATAAAGTGTCAAAACCAGAAATGCAGGACAGGCCATGGAGAAACGGGAGCCTGGCTACGCTGATGGGAGGGATGTAAATTGCCAACAGCCACTCTGGAGAAGTGTACGGTGTGTCCTGAAACATCTAAAAAACTCAGCTTAGAGAGCACAGGGCACTTCCACTCATGGGCGTATAAATTGGGAAAACTAAAAATCAGCAAGACACAGGCACCCCAAAGTTTAGGGCTGCTCTGTTGACAAGAACCTCCACTTCGTTACACCTTAAATATCCCAGGAAAGAGAAAAATGGATAAAGAAGTTGTGGTCCTTATGTACAATGGAATATCACTCAGCCATGAAATCAACGTCATAAGGCTAGTAGCAGCATGATGAGTGGATTTAGGTACGACGATTCTAAGTGAAATAAGTCACACAGAAAAAGACACTTATCATAAGATATCACTTATAGAGGGAATGTAAAAACCGCTACCCTTGAACTGAATTACAAAACAGAACAGAGTCCCACGTTTAGAAAACACACTAGGGCTGCTTAAGGGGAAAGGTGAGGTGGGGTGATGCATAAAACAAGGGTTTCAAATTAGCTCAGACACCGTTCCATAAACCCAATATGTAATAGACAAGACCTACTCCTTGATCAGTGAATTGGACTCAACACCCCCTATTCACGGCCCAAGAATATATCTGACTAGTAAGAATCTTAAAACCTATGTTTTGATATCTCTCTGTAAGTGAGTCAAGTGGGTGTAAAGCGGCAGAAACACAGCAGTGAAAAGCAGCTAAACCCCATTATAAAAATCAATTACTTTTAAAAACCCGTGAAACAAAGACAGTGAAAGAGAGAGAAATTCTTACAAAATTCGTTCAGGGGCTGTGATGCCACCTGGATTGACCATATCTAGACCCACAGCTGATGGAGACATAAGGGTGGACACTCTTGGGGCTGAGAGGTTTGGTGAGGTTGGGTGAGGAAACGCAGACCCGTTAAAGTAATACTGCGTGGTTCCCATCCCATGGGTCCCAAATCTCCAGGTTCAAGGGCATCTTCCTACATCGAAAACATGCATGAGAAACCCAGAAGATGGTACACCGTGTGATCGGGAAAGGTTTCCAAAGCGCACCTCATTTCTCATCTCCTTATGCTCGGGTTCTCCATTCCAGCCGCTTTAGTAGCAATCTCCCTCCTTGGAGAATCAGCACCTGTAACCTCCTGTTCCGTACAGGTTGCAATTTGTCCTGAGGATGAACGGGAAGAGTGGGAACCAATGAGAGACTAGCTCTAGGTGTTGGGACAGGCACAGGTCACTCTACTTCCCCATCAGGAAGAAGAATTAACCACAGGCTCAGCCTGCCGCCCGGGACCAGAATAGGGCCTGAAGCAATCCTGCGCTTTTGCGGCCAGCTCCCAAGAAAGCGAGTTGAAAAATGGAGCTCAGGGGCACTGCAATTCACAAACCTGCAGACTTATAAATGATAACTCTCGTCCACAAATATATTGAGGGAAGGCAACGAAGAGGATTGGAAAGCAAGGCAGAATTGCAGGAAACAGATTTCAGGAGGGAGATTCGAATCGCCTTTAAAGCACAGGAAAAGCGGCAAAACCTCGACAATGATGCCCTTGGCCAAAAAGGGCGTATGCGTTTTTTCCTGAATATATTCAGGAAAAAACGCATACGCCCTTTTTGGCCAACCAAGCAACCTGGAAAGGCAAATCAGCGCTACAAAGAAGTCTCGCTTCCCATCGGTCAAAAGGGCCATGCTGAATAAAGTGTCAAAACCAGAAATGCAGGACAGGCCATGGAGAAACGGGAGCCTGGCTACGCTGATGGGAGGGATGTAAATTGCCAACAGCCACTCTGGAGAAGTGTACGGTGTGTCCTGAAACATCTAAAAAACTCAGCTTAGAGAGCACAGGGCACTTCCACTCATGGGCGTATAAATTGGGAAAACTAAAAATCAGCAAGACACAGGCACCCCAAAGTTTAGGGCTGCTCTGTTGACAAGAACCTCCACTTCGTTACACCTTAAATATCCCAGGAAAGAGAAACATGGATAAAGAAGTTGTGGTCCTTATGTACAATGGAATATCACTCAGCCATGAAATCAACGTCATAAGGCTAGTAGCAGCATGATGAGTGGATTTAGGTACGACGATTCTAAGTGAAATAAGTCACACAGAAAAAGACACTTATCATAAGATATCACTTATAGAGGGAATGTAAAAACCGCTACCCTTGAACTGAATTACAAAACAGAACAGAGTCCCACGTTTAGAAAACACACTAGGGCTGCTTAAGGGGAAAGGTGAGGTGGGGTGATGCATAAAACAAGGGTTTCAAATTAGCTCAGACACCGTTCCATAAACCCAATATGTAATAGACAAGACCTACTCCTTGATCAGTGAATTGGACTCAACACCCCCTATTCACCGCCCAAGAATATATCTGACTAGTAAGAATCTTAAAACCTATGTTTTGATATCTCTCTGTAAGTGAGTCAAGTGGGTGTAAAGCGGCGGAAACACAGCAGTGAAAAGCAGCTAAACCCCATTATAAAAATCAATTACTTTTAAAAACCCGTGAAACAAAGACAGTGAAAGAGAGAGAAATTCTTACAAAATTCGTTCAGGGGCTGTGATGCCACCTGGATTGACCATATCTAGACCCACAGCTGATGGAGACATAAGGGTGGACACTCTTGGGGCTGAGAGGTTTGGTGAGGTTGGGTGAGGAAACGCAGACCCTTTAAAGTAATACTGCGTGGTTCCCATCCCATGGGTCCCAAATCTCCAGGTTCAAGGGCATCTTCCTACATCGAAAACATGCATGAGAAACCCAGAAGATGGTACACCGTGTGATCGGGAAAGGTTTCCAAAGCGCACCTCATTTCTCATCTCCTTATGCTCGGGTTCGCCATTCCAGCCGCTTTAGTAGCAATCTCCCTCCTTGGAGAATCAGCACCTGTAACCTCCTGTTCCGTACAGGTTGCAATTTGTCCTGAGGATGAACGGGAAGAGTGGGAACCAATGAGAGACTAGCTCTAGGTGTTGGGACAGGCACAGGTCACTCTACTTCCCCATCAGGAAGAAGAATTAACCACAGGCTCAGCCTGCCGCCCGGGACCAGAATAGGGCCTGAAGCAATCCTGCGCTTTTGCGGCCAGCTCCCAAGAAAGCGAGTTGAAAAATGGAGCTCAGGGGCACTGCAATTCACAAACCTGCAGACTTATAAATGATAACTCTCGTCCACAAATATATTGAGGGAAGGCAATGAAGAGGATTGGAAAGCAAGGCAGAATTGCAGGAAACAGATTTCAGGAGGGAGATTCGAATCGCCTTTAAAGCACAGGAAAAGCGGCAAAACCTCGACAATGATGCCCTTGGCCAAAAAGGGCGTATGCGTTTTTTCCTGAATATATTCAGGAAAAAACGCATACGCCCTTTTTGGCCAACCAAGCATCCTGGAAAGGCAAATCAGCGTTACAAAGAAGTCTCGCTTCCCATCGGTCAAAAGGGCCATGCTGAATAAAGTGTCAAAACCAGAAATGCAGGACAGGCCATGGAGAAACGGGAGCCTGGCTACGCTGATGGGAGGGATGTAAATTGCCAACAGCCACTCTGGAGAAGTGTACGGTGTGTCCTGAAACATCTAAAAAACTCAGCTTAGAGAGCACAGGGCACTTCCACTCATGGGCGTATAAATTGGGAAAACTAAAAATCAGCAAGACACAGGCACCCCAAAGTTTAGGGCTGCTCTGTTGACAAGAACCTCCACTTCGTTACACCTTAAATATCCCAGGAAAGAGAAAAATGGATAAAGAAGTTGTGGTCCTTATGTACAATGGAATATCACTCAGCCATGAAATCAACGTCATAAGGCTAGTAGCAGCATGATGAGTGGATTTAGGTACGACGATTCTAAGTGAAATAAGTCACACAGAAAAAGACACTTATCATAAGATATCACTTATAGAGGGAATGTAAAAACCGCTACCCTTGAACTGAATTACAAAACAGAACAGAGTCCCACGTTTAGAAAACACACTAGGGCTGCTTAAGGGGAAAGGTGAGGTGGGGTGATGCATAAAACAAGGGTTTCAAATTAGCTCAGACACCGTTCCATAAACCCAATATGTAATAGACAAGACCTACTCCTTGATCAGTGAATTGGACTCAACACCCCCTATTCACGGCCCAAGAATATATCTGACTAGTAAGAATCTTAAAACCTATGTTTTGATATCTCTCTGTAAGTGAGTCAAGTGGGTGTAAAGCGGCAGAAACACAGCAGTGAAAAGCAGCTAAACCCCATTATAAAAATCAATTACTTTTAAAAACCCGTGAAACAAAGACAGTGAAAGAGAGAGAAATTCTTACAAAATTCGTTCAGGGGCTGTGATGCCACCTGGATTGACCATATCTAGACCCACAGCTGATGGAGACATAAGGGTGGACACTCTTGGGGCTGAGAGGTTTGGTGAGGTTGGGTGAGGAAACGCAGACCCTTTAAAGTAATACTGCGTGGTTCCCATCCCATGGGTCCCAAATCTCCAGGTTCAAGGGCATCTTCCTACATCGAAAACATGCATGAGAAACCCAGAAGATGGTACACCGTGTGATCGGGAAAGGTTTCCAAAGCGCACCTCATTTCTCATCTCCTTATGCTCGGGTTCGCCATTCCAGCCGCTTTAGTAGCAATCTCCCTCCTTGGAGAATCAGCACCTGTAACCTCCTGTTCCGTACAGGTTGCAATTTGTCCTGAGGATGAACGGGAAGAGTGGGAACCAATGAGAGACTAGCTCTAGGTGTTGGGACAGGCACAGGTCACTCTACTTCCCCATCAGGAAGAAGAATTAACCACAGGCTCAGCCTGCCGCCCGGGACCAGAATAGGGCCTGAAGCAATCCTGCGCTTTTGCGGCCAGCTCCCAAGAAAGCGAGTTGAAAAATGGAGCTCAGGGGCACTGCAATTCACAAACCTGCAGACTTATAAATGATAACTCTCGTCCACAAATATATTGAGGGAAGGCAACGAAGAGGATTGGAAAGCAAGGCAGAATTGCAGGAAACAGATTTCAGGAGGGAGATTCGAATCGCCTTTAAAGCACAGGAAAAGCGGCAAAACCTCGACAATGATGCCCTTGGCCAAAAAGGGCGTATGCGTTTTTTCCTGAATATATTCAGGAAAAAACGCATACGCCCTTTTTGGCCAACCAAGCAACCTGGAAAGGCAAATCAGCGCTACAAAGAAGTCTCGCTTCCCATCGGTCAAAAGGGCCATGCTGAATAAAGTGTCAAAACCAGAAATGCAGGACAGGCCATGGAGAAACGGGAGCCTGGCTACGCTGATGGGAGGGATGTAAATTGCCAACAGCCACTCTGGAGAAGTGTACGGTGTGTCCTGAAACATCTAAAAAACTCAGCTTAGAGAGCACAGGGCACTTCCACTCATGGGCGTATAAATTGGGAAAACTAAAAATCAGCAAGACACAGGCACCCCAAAGTTTAGGGCTGCTCTGTTGACAAGAACCTCCACTTCGTTACACCTTAAATATCCCAGGAAAGAGAAACATGGATAAAGAAGTTGTGGTCCTTATGTACAATGGAATATCACTCAGCCATGAAATCAACGTCATAAGGCTAGTAGCAGCATGATGAGTGGATTTAGGTACGACGATTCTAAGTGAAATAAGTCACACAGAAAAAGACACTTATCATAAGATATCACTTATAGAGGGAATGTAAAAACCGCTACCCTTGAACTGAATTACAAAACAGAACAGAGTCCCACGTTTAGAAAACACACTAGGGCTGCTTAAGGGGAAAGGTGAGGTGGGGTGATGCATAAAACAAGGGTTTCAAATTAGCTCAGACACCGTTCCATAAACCCAATATGTAATAGACAAGACCTACTCCTTGATCAGTGAATTGGACTCAACACCCCCTATTCACGGCCCAAGAATATATCTGACTAGTAAGAATCTTAAAACCTATGTTTTGATATCTCTCTGTAAGTGAGTCAAGTGGGTGTAAAGCGGCAGAAACACAGCAGTGAAAAGCAGCTAAACCCCATTATAAAAATCAATTACTTTTAAAAACCCGTGAAACAAAGACAGTGAAAGAGAGAGAAATTCTTACAAAATTCGTTCAGGGGCTGTGATGCCACCTGGATTGACCATATCTAGACCCACAGCTGATGGAGACATAAGGGTGGACACTCTTGGGGCTGAGAGGTTTGGTGAGGTTGGGTGAGCAAACGCAGACCCTTTAAAGTAATACTGCGTGGTTCCCATCCCATGGGTCCCAAATCTCCAGGTTCAAGGGCATCTTCCTACATCGAAAACATGCATGAGAAACCCAGAAGATGGTACACCGTGTGATCGGGAAAGGTTTCCAAAGCGCACCTCATTTCTCATCTCCTTATGCTCGGGTTCGCCATTCCAGCCGCTTTAGTAGCAATCTCCCTCCTTGGAGAATCAGCACCTGTAACCTCCTGTTCCGTACAGGTTGCAATTTGTCCTGAGGATGAACGGGAAGAGTGGGAACCAATGAGAGACTAGCTCTAGGTGTTGGGACAGGCACAGGTCACTCTACTTCCCCATCAGGAAGAAGAATTAACCACAGGCTCAGCCTGCCGCCCGGGACCAGAATAGGGCCTGAAGCAATCCTGCGCTTTTGCGGCCAGCTCCCAAGAAAGCGAGTTGAAAAATGGAGCTCAGGGGCACTGCAATTCACAAACCTGCAGACTTATAAATGATAACTCTCGTCCACAAATATATTGAGGGAAGGCAATGAAGAGGATTGGAAAGCAAGGCAGAATTGCAGGAAACAGATTTCAGGAGGGAGATTCGAATCGCCTTTAAAGCACAGGAAAAGCGGCAAAACCTCGACAATGATGCCCTTGGCCAAAAAGGGCGTATGCGTTTTTTCCTGAATATATTCAGGAAAAAACGCATACGCCCTTTTTGGCCAACCAAGCATCCTGGGAAGGCAAATCAGCGTTACAAAGAAGTCTCGCTTCCCATCGGTCAAAAGGGCCATGCTGAATAAAGTGTCAAAACCAGAAATGCAGGACAGGCCATGGAGAAACGGGAGCCTGGCTACGCTGATGGGAGGGATGTAAATTGCCAACAGCCACTCTGGAGAAGTGTACGGTGTGTCCTGAAACATCTAAAAAACTCAGCTTAGAGAGCACAGGGCACTTCCACTCATGGGCGTATAAATTGGGAAAACTAAAAATCAGCAAGACACAGGCACCCCAAAGTTTAGGGCTGCTCTGTTGACAAGAACCTCCACTTCGTTACACCTTAAATATCCCAGGAAAGAGAAAAATGGATAAAGAAGTTGTGGTCCTTATGTACAATGGAATATCACTCAGCCATGAAATCAACGTCATAAGGCTAGTAGCAGCATGATGAGTGGATTTAGGTACGACGATTCTAAGTGAAATAAGTCACACAGAAAAAGACACTTATCATAAGATATCACTTATAGAGGGAATGTAAAAACCGCTACCCTTGAACTGAATTACAAAACAGAACAGAGTCCCACGTTTAGAAAACACACTAGGGCTGCTTAAGGGGAAAGGTGAGGTGGGGTGATGCATAAAACAAGGGTTTCAAATTAGCTCAGACACCGTTCCATAAACCCAATATGTAATAGACAAGACCTACTCCTTGATCAGTGAATTGGACTCAACACCCCCTATTCACGGCCCAAGAATATATCTGACTAGTAAGAATCTTAAAACCTATGTTTTGATATCTCTCTGTAAGTGAGTCAAGTGGGTGTAAAGCGGCAGAAACACAGCAGTGAAAAGCAGCTAAACCCCATTATAAAAATCAATTACTTTTAAAAACCCGTGAAACAAAGACAGTGAAAGAGAGAGAAATTCTTACAAAATTCGTTCAGGGGCTGTGATGCCACCTGGATTGACCATATCTAGACCCACAGCTGATGGAGACATAAGGGTGGACACTCTTGGGGCTGAGAGGTTTGGTGAGGTTGGGTGAGGAAACGCAGACCCTTTAAAGTAATACTGCGTGGTTCCCATCCCATGGGTCCCAAATCTCCAGGTTCAAGGGCATCTTCCTACATCGAAAACATGCATGAGAAACCCAGAAGATGGTACACCGTGTGATCGGGAAAGGTTTCCAAAGCGCACCTCATTTCTCATCTCCTTATGCTCGGGTTCGCCATTCCAGCCGCTTTAGTAGCAATCTCCCTCCTTGGAGAATCAGCACCTGTAACCTCCTGTTCCGTACAGGTTGCAATTTGTCCTGAGGATGAACGGGAAGAGTGGGAACCAATGAGAGACTAGCTCTAGGTGTTGGGACAGGCACAGGTCACTCTACTTCCCCATCAGGAAGAAGAATTAACCACAGGCTCAGCCTGCCGCCCGGGACTAGAATAGGGCCTGAAGCAATCCTGCGCTTTTGCGGCCAGCTCCCAAGAAAGCGAGTTGAAAAATGGAGCTCAGGGGCACTGCAATTCACAAACCTGCACACTTATAAATGATAACTCTCGTCCACAAATATATTGAGGGAAGGCAATGAAGAGGATTGGAAAGCAAGGCAGAATTGCAGGAAACAGATTTCAGGAGGGAGATTCGAATCGCCTTTAAAGCACAGGAAAAGCGGCAAAACCTCGACAATGATGCCCTTGGCCAAAAAGGGCGTATGCGTTTTTTCCTGAATATATTCAGGAAAAAACGCATACGCCCTTTTTGGCCAACCAAGCAACCTGGAAAGGCAAATCAGCGCTACAAAGAAGTCTCGCTTCCCATCGGTCAAAAGGGCCATGCTGAATAAAGTGTCAAAACCAGAAATGCAGGACAGGCCATGGAGAAACGGGAGCCTGGCTACGCTGATGGGAGGGATGTAAATTGCCAACAGCCACTCTGGAGAAGTGTACGGTGTGTCCTGAAACATCTAAAAAACTCAGCTTAGAGAGCACAGGGCACTTCCACTCATGGGCGTATAAATTGGGAAAACTAAAAATCAGCAAGACACAGGCACCCCAAAGTTTAGGGCTGCTCTGTTGACAAGAACCTCCACTTCGTTACACCTTAAATATCCCAGGAAAGAGAAAAATGGATAAAGAAGTTGTGGTCCTTATGTACAATGGAATATCACTCAGCCATGAAATCAACGTCATAAGGCTAGTAGCAGCATGATGAGTGGATTTAGGTACGACGATTCTAAGTGAAATAAGTCACACAGAAAAAGACACTTATCATAAGATATCACTTATAGAGGGAATGTAAAAACCGCTACCCTTGAACTGAATTACAAAACAGAACAGAGTCCCACGTTTAGAAAACACACTAGGGCTGCTTAAGGGGAAAGGTGAGGTGGGGTGATGCATAAAACAAGGGTTTCAAATTAGCTCAGATACCGTTCCATAAACCCAATATGTAATAGACAAGACCTACTCCTTGATCAGTGAATTGGACTCAACACCCCCTATTCACCGCCCAAGAATATATCTGACTAGTAAGAATCTTAAAACCTATGTTTTGATATCTCTCTGTAAGTGAGTCAAGTGGGTGTAAAGCGGCAGAAACACAGCAGTGAAAAGCAGCTAAACCCCATTATAAAAATCAATTACTTTTAAAAACCCGTGAAACAAAGACAGTGAAAGAGAGAGAAATTCTTACAAAATTCGTTCAGGGGCTGTGATGCCACCTGGATTGACCATATCTAGACCCACAGCTGATGGAGACATAAGGGTGGACACTCTTGGGGCTGAGAGGTTTGGTGAGGTTGGGTGAGGAAACGCAGACCCTTTAAAGTAATACTGCGTGGTTCCCATCCCATGGGTCCCAAATCTCCAGGTTCAAGGGCATCTTCCTACATCGAAAACATGCATGAGAAACCCAGAAGATGGTACACCGTGTGATCGGGAAAGGTTTCCAAAGCGCACCTCATTTCTCATCTCCTTATGCTCGGGTTCGCCATTCCAGCCGCTTTAGTAGCAATCTCCCTCCTTGGAGAATCAGCACCTGTAACCTCCTGTTCCGTACAGGTTGCAATTTGTCCTGAGGATGAACGGGAAGAGTGGGAACCAATGAGAGACTAGCTCTAGGTGTTGGGACAGGCACAGGTCACTCTACTTCCCCATCAGGAAGAAGAATTAACCACAGGCTCAGCCTGCCGCCCGGAACCAGAATAGGGCCTGAAGCAATCCTGCGCTTTTGCGGCCAGCTCCCAAGAAAGCGAGTTGAAAAATGGAGCTCAGGGGCACTGCAATTCACAAACCTGCAGACTTATAAATGATAACTCTCGTCCACAAATATATTGAGGGAAGGCAACGAAGAGGATTGGAAAGCAAGGCAGAATTGCAGGAAACAGATTTCAGGAGGGAGATTCGAATCGCCTTTAAAGCACAGGAAAAGCGGCAAAACCTCGACAATGATGCCCTTGGCCAAAAAGGGCGTATGCGTTTTTTCCTGAATATATTCAGGAAAAAACGCATACGCCCTTTTTGGCCAACCAAGCAACCTGGAAAGGCAAATCAGCGCTACAAAGAAGTCTCGCTTCCCATCGGTCAAAAGGGCCATGCTGAATAAAGTGTCAAAACCAGAAATGCAGGACAGGCCATGGAGAAACGGGAGCCTGGCTACGCTGATGGGAGGGATGTAAATTGCCAACAGCCACTCTGGAGAAGTGTACGGTGTGTCCTGAAACATCTAAAAAACTCAGCTTAGAGAGCACAGGGCACTTCCACTCATGGGCGTATAAATTGGGAAAACTAAAAATCAGCAAGACACAGGCACCCCAAAGTTTAGGGCTGCTCTGTTGACAAGAACCTCCACTTCGTTACACCTTAAATATCCCAGGAAAGAGAAAAATGGATAAAGAAGTTGTGGTCCTTATGTACAATGGAATATCACTCAGCCATGAAATCAACGTCATAAGGCTAGTAGCAGCATGATGAGTGGATTTAGGTACGACGATTCTAAGTGAAATAAGTCACACAGAAAAAGACACTTATCATAAGATATCACTTATAGAGGGAATGTAAAAACCGCTACCCTTGAACTGAATTACAAAACAGAACAGAGTCCCACGTTTAGAAAACACACTAGGGCTGCTTAAGGGGAAAGGTGAGGTGGGGTGATGCATAAAACAAGGGTTTCAAATTAGCTCAGATACCGTTCCATAAACCCAATATGTAATAGACAAGACCTACTCCTTGATCAGTGAATTGGACTCAACACCCCCTATTCACCGCCCAAGAATATATCTGACTAGTAAGAATCTTAAAACCTATGTTTTGATATCTCTCTGTAAGTGAGTCAAGTGGGTGTAAAGCGGCAGAAACACAGCAGTGAAAAGCAGCTAAACCCCATTATAAAAATCAATTACTTTTAAAAACCCGTGAAACAAAGACAGTGAAAGAGAGAGAAATTCTTACAAAATTCGTTCAGGGGCTGTGATGCCACCTGGATTGACCATATCTAGACCCACAGCTGATGGAGACATAAGGGTGGACACTCTTGGGGCTGAGAGGTTTGGTGAGGTTGGGTGAGGAAACGCAGACCCTTTAAAGTAATACTGCGTGGTTCCCATCCCATGGGTCCCAAATCTCCAGGTTCAAGGGCATCTTCCTACATCGAAAACATGCATGAGAAACCCAGAAGATGGTACACCGTGTGATCGGGAAAGGTTTCCAAAGCGCACCTCATTTCTCATCTCCTTATGCTCGGGTTCGCCATTCCAGCCGCTTTAGTAGCAATCTCCCTCCTTGGAGAATCAGCACCTGTAACCTCCTGTTCCGTACAGGTTGCAATTTGTCCTGAGGATGAACGGGAAGAGTGGGAACCAATGAGAGACTAGCTCTAGGTGTTGGGACAGGCACAGGTCACTCTACTTCCCCATCAGGAAGAAGAATTAACCACAGGCTCAGCCTGCCGCCCGGGACCAGAATAGGGCCTGAAGCAATCCTGCGCTTTTGCGGCCAGCTCCCAAGAAAGCGAGTTGAAAAATGGAGCTCAGGGGCACTGCAATTCACAAACCTGCAGACTTATAAATGATAACTCTCGTCCACAAATATATTGAGGGAAGGCAACGAAGAGGATTGGAAAGCAAGGCCGAATTGCAGGAAACAGATTTCAGGAGGGAGATTCGAATCGCCTTTAAAGCACAGGAAAAGCGGCAAAACCTCGACAATGATGCCCTTGGCCAAAAAGGGCGTATGCGTTTTTTCCTGAATATATTCAGGAAAAAACGCATACGCCCTTTTTGGCCAACCAAGCAACCTGGAAAGGCAAATCAGCGCTACAAAGAAGTCTCGCTTCCCATCGGTCAAAAGGGCCATGCTGAATAAAGTGTCAAAACCAGAAATGCAGGACAGGCCATGGAGAAACGGGAGCCTGGCTACGCTGATGGGAGGGATGTAAATTGCCAACAGCCACTCTGGAGAAGTGTACGGTGTGTCCTGAAACATCTAAAAAACTCAGCTTAGAGAGCACAGGGCACTTCCACTCATGGGCGTATAAATTGGGAAAACTAAAAATCGGCAAGACACAGGCACCCCAAAGTTTAGGGCTGCTCTGTTGACAAGAACCTCCACTTCGTTACACCTTAAATATCCCAGGAAAGAGAAAAATGGATAAAGAAGTTGTGGTCCTTATGTACAATGGAATATCACTCAGCCATGAAATCAACGTCATAAGGCTAGTAGCAGCATGATGAGTGGATTTAGGTACGACGATTCTAAGTGAAATAAGTCACACAGAAAAAGACACTTATCATAAGATATCACTTATAGAGGGAATGTAAAAACCGCTACCCTTGAACTGAATTACAAAACAGAACAGAGTCCCACGTTTAGAAAACACACTAGGGCTGCTTAAGGGGAAAGGTGAGGTGGGGTGATGCATAAAACAAGGGTTTCAAATTAGCTCAGACACCGTTCCATAAACCCAATATGTAATAGACAAGACCTACTCCTTGATCAGTGAATTGGACTCAACACCCCCTATTCACGGCCCAAGAATATATCTGACTAGTAAGAATCTTAAAACCTATGTTTTGATATCTCTCTGTAAGTGAGTCAAGTGGGTGTAAAGCGGCAGAAACACAGCAGTGAAAAGCAGCTAAACCCCATTATAAAAATCAATTACTTTTAAAAACCCGTGAAACAAAGACAGTGAAAGAGAGAGAAATTCTTACAAAATTCGTTCAGGGGCTGTGATGCCACCTGGATTGACCATATCTAGACCCACAGCTGATGGAGACATAAGGGTGGACACTCTTGGGGCTGAGAGGTTTGGTGAGGTTGGGTGAGGAAACGCAGACCCTTTAAAGTAATACTGCGTGGTTCCCATCCCATGGGTCCCAAATCTCCAGGTTCAAGGGCATCTTCCTACATCGAAAACATGCATGAGAAACCCAGAAGATGGTACACCGTGTGATCGGGAAAGGTTTCCAAAGCGCACCTCATTTCTCATCTCCTTATGCTCGGGTTCGCCATTCCAGCCGCTTTAGTAGCAATCTCCCTCCTTGGAGAATCAGCACCTGTAACCTCCTGTTCCGTACAGGTTGCAATTTGTCCTGAGGATGAACGGGAAGAGTGGGAACCAATGAGAGACTAGCTCTAGGTGTTGGGACAGGCACAGGTCACTCTACTTCCCCATCAGGAAGAAGAATTAACCACAGGCTCAGCCTGCCGCCCGGGACCAGAATAGGGCCTGAAGCAATCCTGCGCTTTTGCGGCCAGCTCCCAAGAAAGCGAGTTGAAAAATGGAGCTCAGGGGCACTGCAATTCACAAACCTGCAGACTTATAAATGATAACTCTCGTCCACAAATATATTGAGGGAAGGCAATGAAGAGGATTGGAAAGCAAGGCCGAATTGCAGGAAACAGATTTCAGGAGGGAGATTCGAATCGCCTTTAAAGCACAGGAAAAGCGGCAAAACCTCGACAATGATGCCCTTGGCCAAAAAGGGCGTATGCGTTTTTTCCTGAATATATTCAGGAAAAAACGCATACGCCCTTTTTGGCCAACCAAGCAACCTGGAAAGGCAAATCAGCGCTACAAAGAAGTCTCGCTTCCCATCGGTCAAAAGGGCCATGCTGAATAAAGTGTCAAAACCAGAAATGCAGGACAGGCCATGGAGAAACGGGAGCCTGGCTACGCTGATGGGAGGGATGTAAATTGCCAACAGCCACTCTGGAGAAGTGTACGGTGTGTCCTGAAACATCTAAAAAACTCAGCTTAGAGAGCACAGGGCACTTCCACTCATGGGCGTATAAATTGGGAAAACTAAAAATCGGCAAGACACAGGCACCCCAAAGTTTAGGGCTGCTCTGTTGACAAGAACCTCCACTTCGTTACACCTTAAATATCCCAGGAAAGAGAAAAATGGATAAAGAAGTTGTGGTCCTTATGTACAATGGAATATCACTCAGCCATGAAATCAACGTCATAAGGCTAGTAGCAGCATGATGAGTGGATTTAGGTACGACGATTCTAAGTGAAATAAGTCACACAGAAAAAGACACTTATCATAAGATATCACTTATAGAGGGAATGTAAAAACCGCTACCCTTGAACTGAATTACAAAACAGAACAGAGTCCCACGTTTAGAAAACACACTAGGGCTGCTTAAGGGGAAAGGTGAGGTGGGGTGATGCATAAAACAAGGGTTTCAAATTAGCTCAGATACCGTTCCATAAACCCAATATGTAATAGACAAGACCTACTCCTTGATCAGTGAATTGGACTCAACACCCCCTATTCACCGCCCAAGAATATATCTGACTAGTAAGAATCTTAAAACCTATGTTTTGATATCTCTCTGTAAGTGAGTCAAGTGGGTGTAAAGCGGCAGAAACACAGCAGTGAAAAGCAGCTAAACCCCATTATAAAAATCAATTACTTTTAAAAACCCGTGAAACAAAGACAGTGAAAGAGAGAGAAATTCTTACAAAATTCGTTCAGGGGCTGTGATGCCACCTGGATTGACCATATCTAGACCCACAGCTGATGGAGACGTAAGGGTGGACACTCTTGGGGCTGAGAGGTTTGGTGAGGTTGGGTGAGGAAACGCAGACCCTTTAAAGTAATACTGCGTGGTTCCCATCCCATGGGTCCCAAATCTCCAGGTTCAAGGGCATCTTCCTACATCGAAAACATGCATGAGAAACCCAGAAGATGGTACACCGTGTGATCGGGAAAGGTTTCCAAAGCGCACCTCATTTCTCATCTCCTTATGCTCGGGTTCGCCATTCCAGCCGCTTTAGTAGCAATCTCCCTCCTTGGAGAATCAGCACCTGTAACCTCCTGTTCCGTACAGGTTGCAATTTGTCCTGAGGATGAACGGGAAGAGTGGGAACCAATGAGAGACTAGCTCTAGGTGTTGGGACAGGCACAGGTCACTCTACTTCCCCATCAGGAAGAAGAATTAACCACAGGCTCAGCCTGCCGCCCGGGACCAGAATAGGGCCTGAAGCAATCCTGCGCTTTTGCGGCCAGCTCCCAAGAAAGCGAGTTGAAAAATGGAGCTCAGGGGCACTGCAATTCACAAACCTGCAGACTTATAAATGATAACTCTCGTCCACAAATATATTGAGGGAAGGCAACGAAGAGGATTGGAAAGCAAGGCAGAATTGCAGGAAACAGATTTCAGGAGGGAGATTCGAATCGCCTTTAAAGCACAGGAAAAGCGGCAAAACCTCGACAATGATGCCCTTGGCCAAAAAGGGCGTATGCGTTTTTTCCTGAATATATTCAGGAAAAAACGCATACGCCCTTTTTGGCCAACCAAGCAACCTGGAAAGGCAAATCAGCGCTAAAAAGAAGTCTCGCTTCCCATCGGTCAAAAGGGCCATGCTGAATAAAGTGTCAAAACCAGAAATGCAGGACAGGCCATGGAGAAACGGGAGCCTGGCTACGCTGATGGGAGGGATGTAAATTGCCAACAGCCACTCTGGAGAAGTGTACGGTGTGTCCTGAAACATCTAAAAAACTCAGCTTAGAGAGCATAGGGCACTTCCACTCATGGGCGTATAAATTGGGAAAACTAAAAATCAGCAAGACACAGGCACCCCAAAGTTTAGGGCTGCTCTGTTGACAAGAACCTCCACTTCGTTACACCTTAAATATCCCAGGAAAGAGAAAAATGGATAAAGAAGTTGTGGTCCTTATGTACAATGGAATATCACTCAGCCATGAAATCAACGTCATAAGGCTAGTAGCAGCATGATGAGTGGATTTAGGTACGACGATTCTAAGTGAAATAAGTCACACAGAAAAAGACACTTATCATAAGATATCACTTATAGAGGGAATGTAAAAACCGCTACCCTTGAACTGAATTACAAAACAGAACAGAGTCCCACGTTTAGAAAACACACTAGGGCTGCTTAAGGGGAAAGGTGAGGTGGGGTGATGCATAAAACAAGGGTTTCAAATTAGCTCAGACACCGTTCCATAAACCCAATATGTAATAGACAAGACCTACTCCTTGATCAGTGAATTGGACTCAACACCCCCTATTCACCGCCCAAGAATATATCTGACTAGTAAGAATCTTAAAACCTATGTTTTGATATCTCTCTGTAAGTGAGTCAAGTGGGTGTAAAGCGGCAGAAACACAGCAGTGAAAAGCAGCTAAACCCCATTATAAAAATCAATTACTTTTAAAAACCCGTGAAACAAAGACAGTGAAAGAGAGAGAAATTCTTACAAAATTCGTTCAGGGGCTGTGATGCCACCTGGATTGACCATATCTAGACCCACAGCTGATGGAGACGTAAGGGTGGACACTCTTGGGGCTGAGAGGTTTGGTGAGGTTGGGTGAGGAAACGCAGACCCTTTAAAGTAATACTGCGTGGTTCCCATCCCATGGGTCCCAAATCTCCAGGTTCAAGGGCATCTTCCTACATCGAAAACATGCATGAGAAACCCAGAAGATGGTACACCGTGTGATCGGGAAAGGTTTCCAAAGCGCACCTCATTTCTCATCTCCTTATGCTCGGGTTCGCCATTCCAGCCGCTTTAGTAGCAATCTCCCTCCTTGGAGAATCAGCACCTGTAACCTCCTGTTCCGTACAGGTTGCAATTTGTCCTGAGGATGAACGGGAAGAGTGGGAACAAATGAGAGACTAGCTCTAGGTGTTGGGACAGGCACAGGTCACTCTACTTCCCCATCAGGAAGAAGAATTAACCACAGGCTCAGCCTGCCGCCCGGGACCAGAATAGGGCCTGAAGCAATCCTGCGCTTTTGCGGCCAGCTCCCAAGAAAGCGAGTTGAAAAATGGAGCTCAGGGGCACTGCAATTCACAAACCTGCAGACTTATAAATGATAACTCTCGTCCACAAATATATTGAGGGAAGGCAACGAAGAGGATTGGAAAGCAAGGCAGAATTGCAGGAAACAGATTTCAGGAGGGAGATTCGAATCGCCTTTAAAGCACAGGAAAAGCGGCAAAACCTCGACAATGATGCCCTTGGCCAAAAAGGGCGTATGCGTTTTTTCCTGAATATATTCAGGAAAAAACGCATACGCCCTTTTTGGCCAACCAAGCAACCTGGAAAGGCAAATCAGCGCTACAAAGAAGTCTCGCTTCCCATCGGTCAAAAGGGCCATGCTGAATAAAGTGTCAAAACCAGAAATGCAGGACAGGCCATGGAGAAACGGGAGCCTGGCTACGCTGATGGGAGGGATGTAAATTGCCAACAGCCACTCTGGAGAAGTGTACGGTGTGTCCTGAAACATCTAAAAAACTCAGCTTAGAGAGCACAGGGCACTTCCACTCATGGGCGTATAAATTGGGAAAACTAAAAATCAGCAAGACACAGGCACCCCAAAGTTTAGGGCTGCTCTGTTGACAAGAACCTCCACTTCGTTACACCTTAAATATCCCAGGAAAGAGAAAAATGGATAAAGAAGTTGTGGTCCTTATGTACAATGGAATATCACTCAGCCATGAAATCAACGTCATAAGGCTAGTAGCAGCATGATGAGTGGATTTAGGTACGACGATTCTAAGTGAAATAAGTCACACAGAAAAAGACACTTATCATAAGATATCACTTATAGAGGGAATGTAAAAACCGCTACCCTTGAACTGAATTACAAAACAGAACAGAGTCCCACGTTTAGAAAACACACTAGGGCTGCTTAAGGGGAAAGGTGAGGTGGGGTGATGCATAAAACAAGGGTTTCAAATTAGCTCAGATACCGTTCCATAAACCCAATATGTAATAGACAAGACCTACTCCTTGATCAGTGAATTGGACTCAACACCCCCTATTCACCGCCCAAGAATATATCTGACTAGTAAGAATCTTAAAACCTATGTTTTGATATCTCTCTGTAAGTGAGTCAAGTGGGTGTAAAGCGGCAGAAACACAGCAGTGAAAAGCAGCTAAACCCCATTATAAAAATCAATTACTTTTAAAAACCCGTGAAACAAAGACAGTGAAAGAGAGAGAAATTCTTACAAAATTCGTTCAGGGGCTGTGATGCCACCTGGATTGACCATATCTAGACCCACAGCTGATGGAGACATAAGGGTGGACACTCTTGGGGCTGAGAGGTTTGGTGAGGTTGGGTGAGGAAACGCAGACCCTTTAAAGTAATACTGCGTGGTTCCCATCCCATGGGTCCCAAATCTCCAGGTTCAAGGGCATCTTCTTACATCGAAAACATGCATGAGAAACCCAGAAGATGGTACACCGTGTGATCGGGAAAGGTTCCAAAGCGCACCTCATTTCTCATCTCCTTATGCTCGGGTTCGCCATTCCAGCCGCTTTAGTAGCAATCTCCCTCCTTGGAGAATCAGCACCTGTAACCTCCTGTTCCGTACAGGTTGCAATTTGTCCTGAGGATGAACGGGAAGAGTGGGAACCAATGAGAGACTAGCTCTAGGTGTTGGGACAGGCACAGGTCACTCTACTTCCCCATCAGGAAGAAGAATTAACCACAGGCTCAGCCTGCCGCCCGGGACCAGAATAGGGCCTGAAGCAATCCTGCGCTTTTGCGGCTAGCTCCCAAGAAAGCGAGTTGAAAAATGGAGCTCAGGGGCACTGCAATTCACAAACCTGCAGACTTATAAATGATAACTCTCGTCCACAAATATATTGAGGGAAGGCAACGAAGAGGATTGGAAAGCAAGGCAGAATTGCAGGAAACAGATTTCAGGAGGGAGATTCGAATCGCCTTTAAAGCACAGGAAAAGCGGCAAAACCTCGACAATGATGCCCTTGGCCAAAAAGGGCGTATGCGTTTTTTCCTGAATATATTCAGGAAAAAACGCATACGCCCTTTTTGGCCAACCAAGCAACCTGGAAAGGCAAATCAGCGCTACAAAGAAGTCTCGCTTCCCATCGGTCAAAAGGGCCATGCTGAATAAAGTGTCAAAACCAGAAATGCAGGACAGGCCATGGAGAAACGGGAGCCTGGCTACGCTGATGGGAGGGATGTAAATTGCCAACAGCCACTCTGGAGAAGTGTACGGTGTGTCCTGAAACATCTAAAAAACTCAGCTTAGAGAGCACAGGGCACTTCCACTCATGGGCGTATAAATTGGGAAAACTAAAAATCAGCAAGACACAGGCACCCCAAAGTTTAGGGCTGCTCTGTTGACAAGAACCTCCACTTCGTTACACCTTAAATATCCCAGGAAAGAGAAAAATGGATAAAGAAGTTGTGGTCCTTATGTACAATGGAATATCACTCAGCCATGAAATCAACGTCATAAGGCTAGTAGCAGCATGATGAGTGGATTAAGGTACGACGATTCTAAGTGAAATAAGTCACACAGAAAAAGACACTTATCATAAGATATCACTTATAGAGGGAATGTAAAAACCGCTACCCTTGAACTGAATTACAAAACAGAACAGAGTCCCACGTTTAGAAAACACACTATGGCTGCTTAAGGGGAAAGGTGAGGTGGGGTGATGCATAAAACAAGGGTTTCAAATTAGGTCAGACACCGTTCCATAAACCCAATATGTAATAGACAAGACCTACTCCTTGATCAGTGAATTGGACTCAACACCCCCTATTCACCGCCCAAGAATATATCTGACTAGTAAGAATCTTAAAACCTATGTTTTGATATCTCTCTGTAAGTGAGTCAAGTGGGTGTAAAGCGGCAGAAACACAGCAGTGAAAAGCAGCTAAACCCCATTATAAAAATCAATTACTTTTAAAAACCCGTGAAACAAAGACAGTGAAAGAGAGAGAAATTCTTACAAAATTCGTTCAGGGGCTGTGATGCCACCTGGATTGACCATATCTAGACCCACAGCTGATGGAGACATAAGGGTGGACACTCTTGGGGCTGAGAGGTTTGGTGAGGTTGGGTGAGGAAACGCAGACCCTTTAAAGTAATACTGCGTGGTTCCCATCCCATGGGTCCCAAATCTCCAGGTTCAAGGGCATCTTCCTACATCGAAAACATGCATGAGAAACCCAGAAGATGGTACACCGTGTGATCGGGAAAGGTTTCCAAAGCGCACCTCATTTCTCATCTCCTTATGCTCGGGTTCGCCATTCCAGCCGCTTTAGTAGCAATCTCCCTCCTTGGAGAATCAGCACCTGTAACCTCCTGTTCCGTACAGGTTGCAATTTGTCCTGAGGATGAACGGGAAGAGTGGGAACCAATGAGAGACTAGCTCTAGGTGTTGGGACAGGCACAGGTCACTCTACTTCCCCATCAGGAAGAAGAATTAACCACAGGCTCAGCCTGCCGCCCGGGACCAGAATAGGGCCTGAAGCAATCCTGCGCTTTTGCGGCCAGCTCCCAAGAAAGCGAGTTGAAAAATGGAGCTCAGGGGCACTGCAATTCACAAACCTGCAGACTTATAAATGATAACTCTCGTCCACAAATATATTGAGGGAAGGCAACGAAGAGGATTGGAAAGCAAGGCAGAATTGCAGGAAACAGATTTCAGGAGGGAGATTCGAATCGCCTTTAAAGCACAGGAAAAGCGGCAAAACCTCGACAATGATGCCCTTGGCCAAAAAGGGCGTATGCGTTTTTTCCTGAATATATTCAGGAAAAAACGCATACGCCCTTTTTGGCCAACCAAGCAACCTGGAAAGGCAAATCAGCGCTACAAAGAAGTCTCGCTTCCCATCGGTCAAAAGGGCCATGCTGAATAAAGTGTCAAAACCAGAAATGCAGGACAGGCCATGGAGAAACGGGAGCCTGGCTACGCTGATGGGAGGGATGTAAATTGCCAACAGCCACTCTGGAGAAGTGTACGGTGTGTCCTGAAACATCTAAAAAACTCAGCTTAGAGAGCACAGGGCACTTCCACTCATGGGCGTATAAATTGGGAAAACTAAAAATCAGCAAGACACAGGCACCCCAAAGTTTAGGGCTGCTCTGTTGACAAGAACCTCCACTTCGTTACACCTTAAATATCCCAGGAAAGAGAAAAATGGATAAAGAAGTTGTGGTCCTTATGTACAATGGAATATCACTCAGCCATGAAATCAACGTCATAAGGCTAGTAGCAGCATGATGAGTGGATTTAGGTACGACGATTCTAAGTGAAATAAGTCACACAGAAAAAGACACTTATCATAAGATATCACTTATAGAGTTAATGTAAAAACCGCTACCCTTGAACTGAATTACAAAACAGAACAGAGTCCCACGTTTAGAAAACACACTATGGCTGCTTAAGGGGAAAGGTGAGGTGGGGTGATGCATAAAACAAGGGTTTCAAATTAGCTCAGACACCGTTCCATAAACCCAATATGTAATAGACAAGACCTACTCCTTGATCAGTGAATTGGACTCAACACCCCCTATTCACCGCCCAAGAATATATCTGACTAGTAAGAATCTTAAAACCTATGTTTTGATATCTCTCTGTAAGTGAGTCAAGTGGGTGTAAAGCGGCAGAAACACAGCAGTGAAAAGCAGCTAAACCCCATTATAAAAATCAATTACTTTTAAAAACCCGTGAAACAAAGACAGTGAAAGAGAGAGAAATTCTTACAAAATTCGTTCAGGGGCTGTGATGCCACCTGGATTGACCATATCTAGACCCACAGCTGATGGAGACATAAGGGTGGACACTCTTGGGGCTGAGAGGTTTGGTGAGGTTGGGTGAGGAAACGCAGACCCTTTAAAGTAATACTGCGTGGTTCCCATCCCATGGGTCCCAAATCTCCAGGTTCAAGGGCATCTTCCTACATCGAAAACATGCATGAGAAACCCAGAAGATGGTACACCGTGTGATCGGGAAAGGTTTCCAAAGCGCACCTCATTTCTCATCTCCTTATGCTCGGGTTCGCCATTCCAGCCGCTTTAGTAGCAATCTCCCTCCTTGGAGAATCAGCACCTGTAACCTCCTGTTCCGTACAGGTTGCAATTTGTCCTGAGGATGAACGGGAAGAGTGGGAACCAATGAGAGACTAGCTCTAGGTGTTGGGACAGGCACAGGTCACTCTACTTCCCCATCAGGAAGAAGAATTAACCACAGGCTCAGCCTGCCGCCCGGGACCAGAATAGGGCCTGAAGCAATCCTGCGCTTTTGCGGCCAGCTCCCAAGAAAGCGAGTTGAAAAATGGAGCTCAGGGGCACTGCAATTCACAAACCTGCAGACTTATAAATGATAACTCTCGTCCACAAATATATTGAGGGAAGGCAACGAAGAGGATTGGAAAGCAAGGCAGAATTGCAGGAAACAGATTTCAGGAGGGAGATTCGAATCGCCTTTAAAGCACAGGAAAAGCGGCAAAACCTCGACAATGATGCCCTTGGCCATAAAGGGCGTATGCGTTTTTTCCTGAATATATTCAGGAAAAAACGCATACGCCCTTTTTGGCCAACCAAGCAACCTGGAAAGGCAAATCAGCGCTACAAAGAAGTCTCGCTTCCCATCGGTCAAAAGGGCCATGCTGAATAAAGTGTCAAAACCAGAAATGCAGGACAGGCCATGGAGAAACGGGAGCCTGGCTACGCTGATGGGAGGGATGTAAATTGCCAACAGCCACTCTGGAGAAGTGTACGGTGTGTCCTGAAACATCTAAAAAACTCAGCTTAGAGAGCACAGGGCACTTCCACTCATGGGCGTATAAATTGGGAAAACTAAAAATCAGCAAGACACAGGCACCCCAAAGTTTAGGGCTGCTCTGTTGACAAGAACCTCCACTTCGTTACACCTTAAATATCCCAGGAAAGAGAAAAATGGATAAAGAAGTTGTGGTCCTTATGTACAATGGAATATCACTCAGCCATGAAATCAACGTCATAAGGCTAGTAGCAGCATGATGAGTGGATTTAGGTACGACGATTCTAAGTGAAATAAGTCACACAGAAAAAGACACTTATCATAAGATATCACTTATAGAGGGAATGTAAAAACCGCTACCCTTGAACTGAATTACAAAACAGAACAGAGTCCCACGTTTAGAAAACACACTAGGGCTGCTTAAGGGGAAAGGTGAGGTGGGGTGATGCATAAAACAAGGGTTTCAAATTAGCTCAGACACCGTTCCATAAACCCAATATGTAATAGACAAGACCTACTCCTTGATCAGTGAATTGGACTCAACACCCCCTATTCACGGCCCAAGAATATATCTGACTAGTAAGAATCTTAAAACCTATGTTTTGATATCTCTCTGTAAGTGAGTCAAGTGGGTGTAAAGCGGCAGAAACACAGCAGTGAAAAGCAGCTAAACCCCATTATAAAAATCAATTACTTTTAAAAACCCGTGAAACAAAGACAGTGAAAGAGAGAGAAATTCTTACAAAATTCGTTCAGGGGCTGTGATGCCACCTGGATTGACCATATCTAGACCCACAGCTGATGGAGACGTAAGGGTGGACACTCTTGGGGCTGAGAGGTTTGGTGAGGTTGGGTGAGGAAACGCAGACCCTTTAAAGTAATACTGCGTGGTTCCCATCCCATGGGTCCCAAATCTCCAGGTTCAAGGGCATCTTCCTACATCGAAAACATGCATGAGAAACCCAGAAGATGGTACACCGTGTGATCGGGAAAGGTTTCCAAAGCGCACCTCATTTCTCATCTCCTTATGCTCGGGTTCGCCATTCCAGCCGCTTTAGTAGCAATCTCCCTCCTTGGAGAATCAGCACCTGTAACCTCCTGTTCCGTACAGGTTGCAATTTGTCCTGAGGATGAACGGGAAGAGTGGGAACCAATGAGAGACTAGCTCTAGGTGTTGGGACAGGCACAGGTCACTCTACTTCCCCATCAGGAAGAAGAATTAACCACAGGCTCAGCCTGCCGCCCGGGACCAGAATAGGGCCTGAAGCAATCCTGCGCTTTTGCGGCCAGCTCCCAAGAAAGCGAGTTGAAAAATGGAGCTCAGGGGCACTGCAATTCACAAACCTGCAGACTTATAAATGATAACTCTCGTCCACAAATATATTGAGGGAAGGCAACGAAGAGGATTGGAAAGCAAGGCAGAATTGCAGGAAACAGATTTCAGGAGGGAGATTCGAATCGCCTTTAAAGCACAGGAAAAGCGGCAAAACCTCGACAATGATGCCCTTGGCCAAAAAGGGCGTATGCGTTTTTTCCTGAATATATTCAGGAAAAAACGCATACGCCCTTTTTGGCCAACCAAGCAACCTGGAAAGGCAAATCAGCGCTACAAAGAAGTCTCGCTTCCCATCGGTCAAAAGGGCCATGCTGAATAAAGTGTCAAAACCAGAAATGCAGGACAGGCCATGGAGAAACGGGAGCCTGGCTACGCTGATGGGAGGGATGTAAATTGCCAACAGCCACTCTGGAGAAGTGTACGGTGTGTCCTGAAACATCTAAAAAACTCAGCTTAGAGAGCACAGGGCACTTCCACTCATGGGCGTATAAATTGGGAAAACTAAAAATCAGCAAGACACAGGCACCCCAAAGTTTAGGGCTGCTCTGTTGACAAGAACCTCCACTTCGTTACACCTTAAATATCCCAGGAAAGAGAAAAATGGATAAAGAAGTTGTGGTCCTTATGTACAATGGAATATCACTCAGCCATGAAATCAACGTCATAAGGCTAGTAGCAGCATGATGAGTGGATTTAGGTACGACGATTCTAAGTGAAATAAGTCACACAGAAAAAGACACTTATCATAAGATATCACTTATAGAGTTAATGTAAAAACCGCTACCCTTGAACTGAATTACAAAACAGAACAGAGTCCCACGTTTAGAAAACACACTAGGGCTGCTTAAGGGGAAAGGTGAGGTGGGGTGATGCATAAAACAAGGGTTTCAAATTAGCTCAGACACCGTTCCATAAACCCAATATGTAATAGACAAGACCTACTCCTTGATCAGTGAATTGGACTCAACACCCCCTATTCACCGCCCAAGAATATATCTGACTAGTAAGAATCTTAAAACCTATGTTTTGATATCTCTCTGTAAGTGAGTCAAGTGGGTGTAAAGCGGCAGAAACACAGCAGTGAAAAGCAGCTAAACCCCATTATAAAAATCAATTACTTTTAAAAACCCGTGAAACAAAGACAGTGAAAGAGAGAGAAATTCTTACAAAATTCGTTCAGGGGCTGTGATGCCACCTGGATTGACCATATCTAGACCCACAGCTGATGGAGACATAAGGGTGGACACTCTTGGGGCTGAGAGGTTTGGTGAGGTTGGGTGAGGAAACGCAGACCCTTTAAAGTAATACTGCGTGGTTCCCATCCCATGGGTCCCAAATCTCCAGGTTCAAGGGCATCTTCCTACATCGAAAACATGCATGAGAAACCCAGAAGATGGTACACCGTGTGATCGGGAAAGGTTTCCAAAGCGCACCTCATTTCTCATCTCCTTATGCTCGGGTTCGCCATTCCAGCCGCTTTAGTAGCAATCTCCCTCCTTGGAGAATCAGCACCTGTAACCTCCTGTTCCGTACAGGTTGCAATTTGTCCTGAGGATGAACGGGAAGAGTGGGAACCAATGAGAGACTAGCTCTAGGTGTTGGGACAGGCACAGGTCACTCTACTTCCCCATCAGGAAGAAGAATTAACCACAGGCTCAGCCTGCCGCCCGGGACCAGAATAGGGCCTGAAGCAATCCTGCGCTTTTGCGGCCAGCTCCCAAGAAAGCGAGTTGAAAAATGGAGCTCAGGGGCACTGCAATTCACAAACCTGCAGACTTATAAATGATAACTCTCGTCCACAAATATATTGAGGGAAGGCAACGAAGAGGATTGGAAAGCAAGGCAGAATTGCAGGAAACAGATTTCAGGAGGGAGATTCGAATCGCCTTTAAAGCACAGGAAAAGCGGCAAAACCTCGACAATGATGCCCTTGGCCAAAAAGGGCGTATGCGTTTTTTCCTGAATATATTCAGGAAAAAACGCATACGCCCTTTTTGGCCAACCAAGCAACCTGGAAAGGCAAATCAGCGCTACAAAGAAGTCTCGCTTCCCATCGGTCAAAAGGGCCAGGCTGAATAAAGTGTCAAAACCAGAAATGCAGGACAGGCCATGGAGAAACGGGAGCCTGGCTACGCTGATGGGAGGGATGTAAATTGCCAACAGCCACTCTGGAGAAGTGTACGGTGTGTCCTGAAACATCTAAAAAACTCAGCTTAGAGAGCACAGGGCACTTCCACTCATGGGCGTATAAATTGGGAAAACTAAAAATCAGCAAGACACAGGCACCCCAAAGTTTAGGGCTGCTCTGTTGACAAGAACCTCCACTTCGTTACACCTTAAATATCCCAGGAAAGAGAAAAATGGATAAAGAAGTTGTGGTCCTTATGTACAATGGAATATCACTCAGCCATGAAATCAACGTCATAAGGCTAGTAGCAGCATGATGAGTGGATTTAGGTACGACGATTCTAAGTGAAATAAGTCACACAGAAAAAGACACTTATCATAAGATATCACTTATAGAGGGAATGTAAAAACCGCTACCCTTGAACTGAATTACAAAACAGAACAGAGTCCCACGTTTAGAAAACACACTAGGGCTGCTTAAGGGGAAAGGTGAGGTGGGGTGATGCATAAAACAAGGGTTTCAAATTAGCTCAGATACCGTTCCATAAACCCAATATGTAATAGACAAGACCTACTCCTTGATCAGTGAATTGGACTCAACACCCCCTATTCACGGCCCAAGAATATATCTGACTAGTAAGAATCTTAAAACCTATGTTTTGATATCTCTCTGTAAGTGAGTCAAGTGGGTGTAAAGCGGCAGAAACACAGCAGTGAAAAGCAGCTAAACCCCATTATAAAAATCAATTACTTTTAAAAACCCGTGAAACAAAGACAGTGAAAGAGAGAGAAATTCTTACAAAATTCGTTCAGGGGCTGTGATGCCACCTGGATTGACCATATCTAGACCCACAGCTGATGGAGACGTAAGGGTGGACACTCTTGGGGCTGAGAGGTTTGGTGAGGTTGGGTGAGGAAACGCAGACCCTTTAAAGTAATACTGCGTGGTTCCCATCCCATGGGTCCCAAATCTCCAGGTTCAAGGGCATCTTCCTACATCGAAAACATGCATGAGAAACCCAGAAGATGGTACACCGTGTGATCGGGAAAGGTTTCCAAAGCGCACCTCATTTCTCATCTCCTTATGCTCGGGTTCGCCATTCCAGCCGCTTTAGTAGCAATCTCCCTCCTTGGAGAATCAGCACCTGTAACCTCCTGTTCCGTACAGGTTGCAATTTGTCCTGAGGATGAACGGGAAGAGTGGGAACCAATGAGAGACTAGCTCTAGGTGTTGGGACAGGCACAGGTCACTCTACTTCCCCATCAGGAAGAAGAATTAACCACAGGCTCAGCCTGCCGCCCGGGACCAGAATAGGGCCTGAAGCAATCCTGCGCTTTTGCGGCCAGCTCCCAAGAAAGCGAGTTGAAAAATGGAGCTCAGGGGCACTGCAATTCACAAACCTGCAGACTTATAAATGATAACTCTCGTCCACAAATATATTGAGGGAAGGCAACGAAGAGGATTGGAAAGCAAGGCAGAATTGCAGGAAACAGATTTCAGGAGGGAGATTCGAATCGCCTTTAAAGCACAGGAAAAGCGGCAAAACCTCGACAATGATGCCCTTGGCCAAAAAGGGCGTATGCGTTTTTTCCTGAATATATTCAGGAAAAAACGCATACGCCCTTTTTGGCCAACCAAGCAACCTGGAAAGGCAAATCAGCGCTACAAAGAAGTCTCGCTTCCCATCGGTCAAAAGGGCCATGCTGAATAAAGTGTCAAAACCAGAAATGCTGGACAGGCCATGGAGAAACGGGAGCCTGGCTACGCTGATGGGAGGGATGTAAATTGCCAACAGCCACTCTGGAGAAGTGTACGGTGTGTCCTGAAACATCTAAAAAACTCAGCTTAGAGAGCACAGGGCACTTCCACTCATGGGCGTATAAATTGGGAAAACTAAAAATCAGCAAGACACAGGCACCCCAAAGTTTAGGGCTGCTCTGTTGACAAGAACCTCCACTTCGTTACACCTTAAATATCCCAGGAAAGAGAAAAATGGATAAAGAAGTTGTGGTCCTTATGTACAATGGAATATCACTCAGCCATGAAATCAACGTCATAAGGCTAGTAGCAGCATGATGAGTGGATTTAGGTACGACGATTCTAAGTGAAATAAGTCACACAGAAAAAGACACTTATCATAAGATATCACTTATAGAGGGAATGTAAAAACCGCTACCCTTGAACTGAATTACAAAACAGAACAGAGTCCCACGTTTAGAAAACACACTAGGGCTGCTTAAGGGGAAAGGTGAGGTGGGGTGATGCATAAAACAAGGGTTTCAAATTAGCTCAGATACCGTTCCATAAACCCAATATGTAATAGACAAGACCTACTCCTTGATCAGTGAATTGGACTCAACACCCCCTATTCACGGCCCAAGAATATATCTGACTAGTAAGAATCTTAAAACCTATGTTTTGATATCTCTCTGTAAGTGAGTCAAGTGGGTGTAAAGCGGCAGAAACACAGCAGTGAAAAGCAGCTAAACCCCATTATAAAAATCAATTACTTTTAAAAACCCGTGAAACAAAGACAGTGAAAGAGAGAGAAATTCTTACAAAATTCGTTCAGGGGCTGTGATGCCACCTGGATTGACCATATCTAGACCCACAGCTGATGGAGACGTAAGGGTGGACACTCTTGGGGCTGAGAGGTTTGGTGAGGTTGGGTGAGGAAACGCAGACCCTTTAAAGTAATACTGCGTGGTTCCCATCCCATGGGTCCCAAATCTCCAGGTTCAAGGGCATCTTCCTACATCGAAAACATGCATGAGAAACCCAGAAGATGGTACACCGTGTGATCGGGAAAGGTTTCCAAAGCGCACCTCATTTCTCATCTCCTTATGCTCGGGTTCGCCATTCCAGCCGCTTTAGTAGCAATCTCCCTCCTTGGAGAATCAGCACCTGTAACCTCCTGTTCCGTACAGGTTGCAATTTGTCCTGAGGATGAACGGGAAGAGTGGGAACCAATGAGAGACTAGCTCTAGGTGTTGGGACAGGCACAGGTCACTCTACTTCCCCATCAGGAAGAAGAATTAACCACAGGCTCAGCCTGCCGCCCGGGACCAGAATAGGGCCTGAAGCAATCCTGCGCTTTTGCGGCCAGCTCCCAAGAAAGCGAGTTGAAAAATGGAGCTCAGGGGCACTGCAATTCACAAACCTGCAGACTTATAAATGATAACTCTCGTCCACAAATATATTGAGGGAAGGCAACGAAGAGGATTGGAAAGCAAGGCAGAATTGCAGGAAACAGATTTCAGGAGGGAGATTCGAATCGCCTTTAAAGCACAGGAAAAGCGGCAAAACCTCGACAATGATGCCCTTGGCCAAAAAGGGCGTATGCGTTTTTTCCTGAATATATTCAGGAAAAAACGCATACGCCCTTTTTGGCCAACCAAGCAACCTGGAAAGGCAAATCAGCGCTACAAAGAAGTCTCGCTTCCCATCGGTCAAAAGGGCCATGCTGAATAAAGTGTCAAAACCAGAAATGCAGGACAGGCCATGGAGAAACGGGAGCCTGGCTACGCTGATGGGAGGGATGTAAATTGCCAACAGCCACTCTGGAGAAGTGTACGGTGTGTCCTGAAACATCTAAAAAACTCAGCTTAGAGAGCACAGGGCACTTCCACTCATGGGCGTATAAATTGGGAAAACTAAAAATCAGCAAGACACAGGCACCCCAAAGTTTAGGGCTGCTCTGTTGACAAGAACCTCCACTTCGTTACACCTTAAATATCCCAGGAAAGAGAAACATGGATAAAGAAGTTGTGGTCCTTATGTACAATGGAATATCACTCAGCCATGAAATCAACGTCATAAGGCTAGTAGCAGCATGATGAGTGGATTTAGGTACGACGATTCTAAGTGAAATAAGTCACACAGAAAAAGACACTTATCATAAGATATCACTTATAGAGGGAATGTAAAAACCGCTACCCTTGAACTGAATTACAAAACAGAACAGAGTCCCACGTTTAGAAAACACACTAGGGCTGCTTAAGGGGAAAGGTGAGGTGGGGTGATGCATAAAACAAGGGTTTCAAATTAGCTCAGATACCGTTCCATAAACCCAATATGTAATAGACAAGACCTACTCCTTGATCAGTGAATTGGACTCAACACCCCCTATTCACGGCCCAAGAATATATCTGACTAGTAAGAATCTTAAAACCTATGTTTTGATATCTCTCTGTAAGTGAGTCAAGTGGGTGTAAAGCGGCAGAAACACAGCAGTGAAAAGCAGCTAAACCCCATTATAAAAATCAATTACTTTTAAAAACCCGTGAAACAAAGACAGTGAAAGAGAGAGAAATTCTTACAAAATTCGTTCAGGGGCTGTGATGCCACCTGGATTGACCATATCTAGACCCACAGCTGATGGAGACGTAAGGGTGGACACTCTTGGGGCTGAGAGGTTTGGTGAGGTTGGGTGAGGAAACGCAGACCCTTTAAAGTAATACTGCGTGGTTCCCATCCCATGGGTCCCAAATCTCCAGGTTCAAGGGCATCTTCCTACATCGAAAACATGCATGAGAAACCCAGAAGATGGTACACCGTGTGATCGGGAAAGGTTTCCAAAGCGCACCTCATTTCTCATCTCCTTATGCTCGGGTTCGCCATTCCAGCCGCTTTAGTAGCAATCTCCCTCCTTGGAGAATCAGCACCTGTAACCTCCTGTTCCGTACAGGTTGCAATTTGTCCTGAGGATGAACGGGAAGAGTGGGAACCAATGAGAGACTAGCTCTAGGTGTTGGGACAGGCACAGGTCACTCTACTTCCCCATCAGGAAGAAGAATTAACCACAGGCTCAGCCTGCCGCCCGGGACCAGAATAGGGCCTGAAGCAATCCTGCGCTTTTGCGGCCAGCTCCCAAGAAAGCGAGTTGAAAAATGGAGCTCAGGGGCACTGCAATTCACAAACCTGCAGACTTATAAATGATAACTCTCGTCCACAAATATATTGAGGGAAGGCAACGAAGAGGATTGGAAAGCAAGGCAGAATTGCAGGAAACAGATTTCAGGAGGGAGATTCGAATCGCCTTTAAAGCACAGGAAAAGCGGCAAAACCTCGACAATGATGCCCTTGGCCAAAAAGGGCGTATGCGTTTTTTCCTGAATATATTCAGGAAAAAACGCATACGCCCTTTTTGGCCAACCAAGCAACCTGGAAAGGCAAATCAGCGCTACAAAGAAGTCTCGCTTCCCATCGGTCAAAAGGGCCATGCTGAATAAAGTGTCAAAACCAGAAATGCAGGACAGGCCATGGAGAAACGGGAGCCTGGCTACGCTGATGGGAGGGATGTAAATTGCCAACAGCCACTCTGGAGAAGTGTACGGTGTGTCCTGAAACATCTAAAAAACTCAGCTTAGAGAGCACAGGGCACTTCCACTCATGGGCGTATAAATTGGGAAAACTAAAAATCAGCAAGACACAGGCACCCCAAAGTTTAGGGCTGCTCTGTTGACAAGAACCTCCACTTCGTTACACCTTAAATATCCCAGGAAAGAGAAAAATGGATAAAGAAGTTGTGGTCCTTATGTACAATGGAATATCACTCAGCCATGAAATCAACGTCATAAGGCTAGTAGCAGCATGATGAGTGGATTTAGGTACGACGATTCTAAGTGAAATAAGTCACACAGAAAAAGACACTTATCATAAGATATCACTTATAGAGGGAATGTAAAAACCGCTACCCTTGAACTGAATTACAAAACAGAACAGAGTCCCACGTTTAGAAAACACACTAGGGCTGCTTAAGGGGAAAGGTGAGGTGGGGTGATGCATAAAACAAGGGTTTCAAATTAGCTCAGATACCGTTCCATAAACCCAATATGTAATAGACAAGACCTACTCCTTGATCAGTGAATTGGACTCAACACCCCCTATTCACGGCCCAAGAATATATCTGACTAGTAAGAATCTTAAAACCTATGTTTTGATATCTCTCTGTAAGTGAGTCAAGTGGGTGTAAAGCGGCAGAAACACAGCAGTGAAAAGCAGCTAAACCCCATTATAAAAATCAATTACTTTTAAAAACCCGTGAAACAAAGACAGTGAAAGAGAGAGAAATTCTTACAAAATTCGTTCAGGGGCTGTGATGCCACCTGGATTGACCATATCTAGACCCACAGCTGATGGAGACGTAAGGGTGGACACTCTTGGGGCTGAGAGGTTTGGTGAGGTTGGGTGAGGAAACGCAGACCCTTTAAAGTAATACTGCGTGGTTCCCATCCCATGGGTCCCAAATCTCCAGGTTCAAGGGCATCTTCCTACATCGAAAACATGCATGAGAAACCCAGAAGATGGTACACCGTGTGATCGGGAAAGGTTTCCAAAGCGCACCTCATTTCTCATCTCCTTATGCTCGGGTTCGCCATTCCAGCCGCTTTAGTAGCAATCTCCCTCCTTGGAGAATCAGCACCTGTAACCTCCTGTTCCGTACAGGTTGCAATTTGTCCTGAGGATGAACGGGAAGAGTGGGAACCAATGAGAGACTAGCTCTAGGTGTTGGGACAGGCACAGGTCACTCTACTTCCCCATCAGGAAGAAGAATTAACCACAGGCTCAGCCTGCCGCCCGGGACCAGAATAGGGCCTGAAGCAATCCTGCGCTTTTGCGGCCAGCTCCCAAGAAAGCGAGTTGAAAAATGGAGCTCAGGGGCACTGCAATTCACAAACCTGCAGACTTATAAATGATAACTCTCGTCCACAAATATATTGAGGGAAGGCAACGAAGAGGATTGGAAAGCAAGGCAGAATTGCAGGAAACAGATTTCAGGAGGGAGATTCGAATCGCCTTTAAAGCACAGGAAAAGCGGCAAAACCTCGACAATGATGCCCTTGGCCAAAAAGGGCGTATGCGTTTTTTCCTGAATATATTCAGGAAAAAACGCATACGCCCTTTTTGGCCAACCAAGCAACCTGGAAAGGCAAATCAGCGCTACAAAGAAGTCTCGCTTCCCATCGGTCAAAAGGGCCATGCTGAATAAAGTGTCAAAACCAGAAATGCAGGACAGGCCATGGAGAAACGGGAGCCTGGCTACGCTGATGGGAGGGATGTAAATTGCCAACAGCCACTCTGGAGAAGTGTACGGTGTGTCCTGAAACATCTAAAAAACTCAGCTTAGAGAGCACAGGGCACTTCCACTCATGGGCGTATAAATTGGGAAAACTAAAAATCAGCAAGACACAGGCACCCCAAAGTTTAGGGCTGCTCTGTTGACAAGAACCTCCACTTCGTTACACCTTAAATATCCCAGGAAAGAGAAAAATGGATAAAGAAGTTGTGGTCCTTATGTACAATGGAATATCACTCAGCCATGAAATCAACGTCATAAGGCTAGTAGCAGCATGATGAGTGGATTTAGGTACGACGATTCTAAGTGAAATAAGTCACACAGAAAAAGACACTTATCATAAGATATCACTTATAGAGGGAATGTAAAAACCGCTACCCTTGAACTGAATTACAAAACAGAACAGAGTCCCACGTTTAGAAAACACACTAGGGCTGCTTAAGGGGAAAGTTGAGGTGGGGTGATGCATAAAACAAGGGTTTCAAATTAGCTCAAATACCGTTCCATAAACCCAATATGTAATAGACAAGACCTACTCCTTGATCAGTGAATTGGACTCAACACCCCCTATTCACCGCCCAAGAATATATCTGACTAGTAAGAATCTTAAAACCTATGTTTTGATATCTCTCTGTAAGTGAGTCAAGTGGGTGTAAAGCGGCAGAAACACAGCAGTGAAAAGCAGCTAAACCCCATTATAAAAATCAATTACTTTTAAAAACCCGTGAAACAAAGACAGTGAAAGAGAGAGAAATTCTTACAAAATTCGTTCAGGGGCTGTGATGCCACCTGGATTGACCATATCTAGACCCACAGCTGATGGAGACATAAGGGTGGACACTCTTGGGGCTGAGAGGTTTGGTGAGGTTGGGTGAGGAAACGCAGACCCTTTAAAGTAATACTGCGTGGTTCCCATCCCATGGGTCCCAAATCTCCAGGTTCAAGGGCATCTTCCTACATCGAAAACATGCATGAGGAAGCCAGAAGATGGTACACCGTGTGATCGGGAAAGGTTTCCAAAACGCACCTCATTTCTCATCTCCTTATGCTCGGGTTCGCCATTCCAGCCGCTTTAGTAGCAATCTCCCTCCTTGGAGAATCAGCACCTGTAACCTCCTGTTCCGTACAGGTTGCAATTTGTCCTGAGGATGAACGGGAAGAGTGGGAACCAATGAGAGACTAGCTCTAGGTGTTGGGACAGGCACAGGTCACTCTACTTCCCCATCAGGAAGAAGAATTAACCACAGGCTCAGCCTGCCGCCCGGGACCAGAATAGGGCCTGAAGCAATCCTGCGCTTTTGCGGCCAGCTCCCAAGAAAGCGAGTTGAAAAATGGAGCTCAGGGGCACTGCAATTCACAAACCTGCAGACTTATAAATGATAACTCTCGTCCACAAATATATTGAGGGAAGGCAACGAAGAGGATTGGAAAGCAAGGCAGAATTGCAGGAAACAGATTTCAGGAGGGAGATTCGAATCGCCTTTAAAGCACAGGAAAAGCGGCAAAACCTCGACAATGATGCCCTTGGCCAAAAAGGGCGTATGCGTTTTTTCCTGAATATATTCAGGAAAAAACGCATACGCCCTTTTTGGCCAACCAAGCAACCTGGAAAGGCAAATCAGCGCTACAAAGAAGTCTCGCTTCCCATCGGTCAAAAGGGCCATGCTGAATAAAGTGTCAAAACCAGAAATGCAGGACAGGCCATGGAGAAACGGGAGCCTGGCTACGCTGATGGGAGGGATGTAAATTGCCAACAGCCACTCTGGAGAAGTGTACGGTGTGTCCTGAAACATCTAAAAAACTCAGCTTAGAGAGCACAGGGCACTTCCACTCATGGGCGTATAAATTGGGAAAACTAAAAATCAGCAAGACACAGGCACCCCAAAGTTTAGGGCTGCTCTGTTGACAAGAACCTCCACTTCGTTACACCTTAAATATCCCAGGAAAGAGAAAAATGGATAAAGAAGTTGTGGTCCTTATGTACAATGGAATATCACTCAGCCATGAAATCAACGTCATAAGGCTAGTAGCAGCATGATGAGTGGATTTAGGTACGACGATTCTAAGTGAAATAAGTCACACAGAAAAAGACACTTATCATAAGATATCACTTATAGAGGGAATGTAAAAACCGCTACCCTTGAACTGAATTACAAAACAGAACAGAGTCCCACGTTTAGAAAACACACTAGGGCTGCTTAAGGGGAAAGGTGAGGTGGGGTGATGCATAAAACAAGGGTTTCAAATTAGCTCAGATACCGTTCCATAAACCCAATATGTAATAGACAAGACCTACTCCTTGATCAGTGAATTGGACTCAACACCCCCTATTCACGGCCCAAGAATATATCTGACTAGTAAGAATCTTAAAACCTATGTTTTGATATCTCTCTGTAAGTGAGTCAAGTGGGTGTAAAGCGGCAGAAACACAGCAGTGAAAAGCAGCTAAACCCCATTATAAAAATCAATTACTTTTAAAAACCCGTGAAACAAAGACAGTGAAAGAGAGAGAAATTCTTACAAAATTCGTTCAGGGGCTGTGATGCCACCTGGATTGACCATATCTAGACCCACAGCTGATGGAGACGTAAGGGTGGACACTCTTGGGGCTGAGAGGTTTGGTGAGGTTGGGTGAGGAAACGCAGACCCTTTAAAGTAATACTGCGTGGTTCCCATCCCATGGGTCCCAAATCTCCAGGTTCAAGGGCATCTTCCTACATCGAAAACATGCATGAGAAACCCAGAAGATGGTACACCGTGTGATCGGGAAAGGTTTCCAAAGCGCACCTCATTTCTCATCTCCTTATGCTCGGGTTCGCCATTCCAGCCGCTTTAGTAGCAATCTCCCTCCTTGGAGAATCAGCACCTGTAACCTCCTGTTCCGTACAGGTTGCAATTTGTCCTGAGGATGAACGGGAAGAGTGGGAACCAATGAGAGACTAGCTCTAGGTGTTGGGACAGGCACAGGTCACTCTACTTCCCCATCAGGAAGAAGAATTAACCACAGGCTCAGCCTGCCGCCCGGGACCAGAATAGGGCCTGAAGCAATCCTGCGCTTTTGCGGCCAGCTCCCAAGAAAGCGAGTTGAAAAATGGAGCTCAGGGGCACTGCAATTCACAAACCTGCAGACTTATAAATGATAACTCTCGTCCACAAATATATTGAGGGAAGGCAACGAAGAGGATTGGAAAGCAAGGCAGAATTGCAGGAAACAGATTTCAGGAGGGAGATTCGAATCGCCTTTAAAGCACAGGAAAAGCGGCAAAACCTCGACAATGATGCCCTTGGCCAAAAAGGGCGTATGCGTTTTTTCCTGAATATATTCAGGAAAAAACGCATACGCCCTTTTTGGCCAACCAAGCAACCTGGAAAGGCAAATCAGCGCTACAAAGAAGTCTCGCTTCCCATCGGTCAAAAGGGCCATGCTGAATAAAGTGTCAAAACCAGAAATGCAGGACAGGCCATGGAGAAACGGGAGCCTGGCTACGCTGATGGGAGGGATGTAAATTGCCAACAGCCACTCTGGAGAAGTGTACGGTGTGTCCTGAAACATCTAAAAAACTCAGCTTAGAGAGCACAGGGCACTTCCACTCATGGGCGTATAAATTGGGAAAACTAAAAATCAGCAAGACACAGGCACCCCAAAGTTTAGGGCTGCTCTGTTGACAAGAACCTCCACTTCGTTACACCTTAAATATCCCAGGAAAGAGAAAAATGGATAAAGAAGTTGTGGTCCTTATGTACAATGGAATATCACTCAGCCATGAAATCAACGTCATAAGGCTAGTAGCAGCATGATGAGTGGATTTAGGTACGACGATTCTAAGTGAAATAAGTCACACAGAAAAAGACACTTATCATAAGATATCACTTATAGAGGGAATGTAAAAACCGCTACCCTTGAACTGAATTACAAAACAGAACAGAGTCCCACGTTTAGAAAACACACTAGGGCTGCTTAAGGGGAAAGGTGAGGTGGGGTGATGCATAAAACAAGGGTTTCAAATTAGCTCAGATACCGTTCCATAAACCCAATATGTAATAGACAAGACCTACTCCTTGATCAGTGAATTGGACTCAACACCCCCTATTCACCGCCCAAGAATATATCTGACTAGTAAGAATCTTAAAACCTATGTTTTGATATCTCTCTGTAAGTGAGTCAAGTGGGTGTAAAGCGGCAGAAACACAGCAGTGAAAAGCAGCTAAACCCCATTATAAAAATCAATTACTTTTAAAAACCCGTGAAACAAAGACAGTGAAAGAGAGAGAAATTCTTACAAAATTCGTTCAGGGGCTGTGATGCCACCTGGATTGACCATATCTAGACCCACAGCTGATGGAGACGTAAGGGTGGACACTCTTGGGGCTGAGAGGTTTGGTGAGGTTGGGTGAGGAAACGCAGACCCTTTAAAGTAATACTGCGTGGTTCCCATCCCATGGGTCCCAAATCTCCAGGTTCAAGGGCATCTTCCTACATCGAAAACATGCATGAGAAACCCAGAAGATGGTACACCGTGTGATCGGGAAAGGTTTCCAAAGCGCACCTCATTTCTCATCTCCTTATGCTCGGGTTCGCCATTCCAGCCGCTTTAGTAGCAATCTCCCTCCTTGGAGAATCAGCACCTGTAACCTCCTGTTCCGTACAGGTTGCAATTTGTCCTGAGGATGAACGGGAAGAGTGGGAACCAATGAGAGACTAGCTCTAGGTGTTGGGACAGGCACAGGTCACTCTACTTCCCCATCAGGAAGAAGAATTAACCACAGGCTCAGCCTGCCGCCCGGGACCAGAATAGGGCCTGAAGCAATCCTGCGCTTTTGCGGCCAGCTCCCAAGAAAGCGAGTTGAAAAATGGAGCTCAGGGGCACTGCAATTCACAAACCTGCAGACTTATAAATGATAACTCTCGTCCACAAATATATTGAGGGAAGGCAACGAAGAGGATTGGAAAGCAAGGCAGAATTGCAGGAAACAGATTTCAGGAGGGAGATTCGAATCGCCTTTAAAGCACAGGAAAAGCGGCAAAACCTCGACAATGATGCCCTTGGCCAAAAAGGGCGTATGCGTTTTTTCCTGAATATATTCAGGAAAAAACGCATACGCCCTTTTTGGCCAACCAAGCAACCTGGAAAGGCAAATCAGCGCTACAAAGAAGTCTCGCTTCCCATCGGTCAAAAGGGCCATGCTGAATAAAGTGTCAAAACCAGAAATGCAGGACAGGCCATGGAGAAACGGGAGCCTGGCTACGCTGATGGGAGGGATGTAAATTGCCAACAGCCACTCTGGAGAAGTGTACGGTGTGTCCTGAAACATCTAAAAAACTCAGCTTAGAGAGCACAGGGCACTTCCACTCATGGGCGTATAAATTGGGAAAACTAAAAATCAGCAAGACACAGGCACCCCAAAGTTTAGGGCTGCTCTGTTGACAAGAACCTCCACTTCGTTACACCTTAAATATCCCAGGAAAGAGAAAAATGGATAAAGAAGTTGTGGTCCTTATGTACAATGGAATATCACTCAGCCATGAAATCAACGTCATAAGGCTAGTAGCAGCATGATGAGTGGATTTAGGTACGACGATTCTAAGTGAAATAAGTCACACAGAAAAAGACACTTATCATAAGATATCACTTATAGAGGGAATGTAAAAACCGCTACCCTTGAACTGAATTACAAAACAGAACAGAGTCCCACGTTTAGAAAACACACTAGGGCTGCTTAAGGGGAAAGGTGAGGTGGGGTGATGCATAAAACAAGGGTTTCAAATTAGCTCAGACACCGTTCCATAAACCCAATATGTAATAGACAAGACCTACTCCTTGATCAGTGAATTGGACTCAACACCCCCTATTCACGGCCCAAGAATATATCTGACTAGTAAGAATCTTAAAACCTATGTTTTGATATCTCTCTGTAAGTGAGTCAAGTGGGTGTAAAGCGGCAGAAACACAGCAGTGAAAAGCAGCTAAACCCCATTATAAAAATCAATTACTTTTAAAAACCCGTGAAACAAAGACAGTGAAAGAGAGAGAAATTCTTACAAAATTCGTTCAGGGGCTGTGATGCCACCTGGATTGACCATATCTAGACCCACAGCTGATGGAGACATAAGGGTGGACACTCTTGGGGCTGAGAGGTTTGGTGAGGTTGGGTGAGGAAACGCAGACCCTTTAAAGTAATACTGCGTGGTTCCCATCCCATGGGTCCCAAATCTCCAGGTTCAAGGGCATCTTCCTACATCGAAAACATGCATGAGAAACCCAGAAGATGGTACACCGTGTGATCGGGAAAGGTTTCCAAAGCGCACCTCATTTCTCATCTCCTTATGCTCGGGTTCGCCATTCCAGCCGCTTTAGTAGCAATCTCCCTCCTTGGAGAATCAGCACCTGTAACCTCCTGTTCCGTACAGGTTGCAATTTGTCCTGAGGATGAACGGGAAGAGTGGGAACCAATGAGAGACTAGCTCTAGGTGTTGGGACAGGCACAGGTCACTCTACTTCCCCATCAGGAAGAAGAATTAACCACAGGCTCAGCCTGCCGCCCGGGACCAGAATAGGGCCTGAAGCAATCCTGCGCTTTTGCGGCCAGCTCCCAAGAAAGCGAGTTGAAAAATGGAGCTCAGGGGCACTGCAATTCACAAACCTGCAGACTTATAAATGATAACTCTCGTCCACAAATATATTGAGGGAAGGCAACGAAGAGGATTGGAAAGCAAGGCAGAATTGCAGGAAACAGATTTCAGGAGGGAGATTCGAATCGCCTTTAAAGCACAGGAAAAGCGGCAAAACCTCGACAATGATGCCCTTGGCCAAAAAGGGCGTATGCGTTTTTTCCTGAATATATTCAGGAAAAAACGCATACGCCCTTTTTGGCCAACCAAGCAACCTGGAAAGGCAAATCAGCGCTACAAAGAAGTCTCGCTTCCCATCGGTCAAAAGGGCCATGCTGAATAAAGTGTCAAAACCAGAAATGCAGGACAGGCCATGGAGAAACGGGAGCCTGGCTACGCTGATGGGAGGGATGTAAATTGCCAACAGCCACTCTGGAGAAGTGTACGGTGTGTCCTGAAACATCTAAAAAACTCAGCTTAGAGAGCACAGGGCACTTCCACTCATGGGCGTATAAATTGGGAAAACTAAAAATCAGCAAGACACAGGCACCCCAAAGTTTAGGGCTGCTCTGTTGACAAGAACCTCCACTTCGTTACACCTTAAATATCCCAGGAAAGAGAAAAATGGATAAAGAAGTTGTGGTCCTTATGTACAATGGAATATCACTCAGCCATGAAATCAACGTCATAAGGCTAGTAGCAGCATGATGAGTGGATTTAGGTACGACGATTCTAAGTGAAATAAGTCACACAGAAAAAGACACTTATCATAAGATATCACTTATAGAGGGAATGTAAAAACCGCTACCCTTGAACTGAATTACAAAACAGAACAGAGTCCCACGTTTAGAAAACACACTAGGGCTGCTTAAGGGGAAAGTTGAGGTGGGGTGATGCATAAAACAAGGGTTTCAAATTAGCTCAAATACCGTTCCATAAACCCAATATGTAATAGACAAGACCTACTCCTTGATCAGTGAATTGGACTCAACACCCCCTATTCACCGCCCAAGAATATATCTGACTAGTAAGAATCTTAAAACCTATGTTTTGATATCTCTCTGTAAGTGAGTCAAGTGGGTGTAAAGCGGCAGAAACACAGCAGTGAAAAGCAGCTAAACCCCATTATAAAAATCAATTACTTTTAAAAACCCGTGAAACAAAGACAGTGAAAGAGAGAGAAATTCTTACAAAATTCGTTCAGGGGCTGTGATGCCACCTGGATTGACCATATCTAGACCCACAGCTGATGGAGACATAAGGGTGGACACTCTTGGGGCTGAGAGGTTTGGTGAGGTTGGGTGAGGAAACGCAGACCCTTTAAAGTAATACTGCGTGGTTCCCATCCCATGGGTCCCAAATCTCCAGGTTCAAGGGCATCTTCCTACATCGAAAACATGCATGAGAAACCCAGAAGATGGTACACCGTGTGATCGGGAAAGGTTTCCAAAGCGCACCTCATTTCTCATCTCCTTATGCTCGGGTTCGCCATTCCAGCCACTTTAGTAGCAATCTCCCTCCTTGGAGAATCAGCACCTGTAACCTCCTGTTCCGTACAGGTTGCAATTTGTCCTGAGGATGAACGGGAAGAGTGGGAACCAATGAGAGACTAGCTCTAGGTGTTGGGACAGGCACAGGTCACTCTACTTCCCCATCAGGAAGAAGAATTAACCACAGGCTCAGCCTGCCGCCCGGGACCAGAATAGGGCCTGAAGCAATCCTGCGCTTTTGCGGCCAGCTCCCAAGAAAGCGAGTTGAAAAATGGAGCTCAGGGGCACTGCAATTCACAAACCTGCAGACTTATAAATGATAACTCTCGTCCACAAATATATTGAGGGAAGGCAACGAAGAGGATGGGAAAGCAAGGCAGAATTGCAGGAAACAGATTTCAGGAGGGAGATTCGAATCGCCTTTAAAGCACAGGAAAAGCGGCAAAACCTCGACAATGATGCCCTTGGCCAAAAAGGGCGTATGCGTTTTTTCCTGAATATATTCAGGAAAAAACGCATACGCCCTTTTTGGCCAACCAAGCAACCTGGAAAGGCAAATCAGCGCTACAAAGAAGTCTCGCTTCCCATCGGTCAAAAGGGCCATGCTGAATAAAGTGTCAAAACCAGAAATGCAGGACAGGCCATGGAGAAACGGGAGCCTGGCTACGCTGATGGGAGGGATGTAAATTGCCAACAGCCACTCTGGAGAAGTGTACGGTGTGTCCTGAAACATCTAAAAAACTCAGCTTAGAGAGCACAGGGAACTTCCACTCATGGGCGTATAAATTGGGAAAACTAAAAATCAGCAAGACACAGGCACCCCAAAGTTTAGGGCTGCTCTGTGGACAAGAACCTCCACTTCGTTACACCTTAAATATCCCAGGAAAGAGAAAAATGGATAAAGAAGTTGTGGTCCTTATGTACAATGGAATATCACTCAGCCAAGAAATCAACGTCATAAGGCTAGTAGCAGCATGATGAGTGGATTTAGGTACGACGATTCTAAGTGAAATAAGTCACACAGAAAAAGACACTTATCATAAGTTATCACTTATAGAGGGAATGTAAAAACCGCTACCCTTGAACTGAATTACAAAACAGAACAGAGTCCCACGTTTAGAAAACACACTAGGGCTGCTTAAGGGGAAAGGTGAGGTGGGGTGATGCATAAAACAAGGGTTTCAAATTAGGTCAGACACCGTTCCATAAACCCAATATGTAATAGACAAGACCTACTCCTTGATCAGTGAATTGGACTCAACACCCCCTATTCACCGCCCAAGAATATATCTGACTAGTAAGAATCTTAAAACCTATGTTTTGATATCTCCCTGTAAGTGAGTCAAGTGGGTGTAAAGCGGCAGAAACACAGCAGTGAAAAGCAGCTAAACCCCATTATAAAAATCAATTACTTTTAAAAACCCGTGAAACAAAGACAGTGAAAGAGAGAGAAATTCTTACAAAATTCGTTCAGGGGCTGTGATGCCACCTGGATTGACCATATCTAGACCCACAGCTGATGGAGACATAAGGGTGGACACTCTTGGGGCTGAGAGGTTTGGTGAGGTTGGGTGAGGAAACGCAGACCCTTTAAAGTAATACTGCGTGGTTCCCATCCCATGGGTCCCAAATCTCCAGGTTCAAGGGCATCTTCCTACATCGAAAACATGCATGAGAAACCCAGAAGATGGTACACCGTGTGATCGGGAAAGGTTTCCAAAGCGCACCTCATTTCTCATCTCCTTATGCTCGGGTTCGCCATTCCAGCAGCTTTAGTAGCAATCTCCCTCCTTGGAGAATCAGCACCTGTAACCTCCTGTTCCGTACAGGTTGCAAATTGTCCTGAGGATGAACGGGAAGAGTGGGAACCAATGAGAGACTAGCTCTAGGTGTTGGGACAGGCACAGGTCACTCTACTTCCCCATCAGGAAGAAGAATTAACCACAGGCTCAGCCTGCCGCCCGGGACCAGAATAGGGCCTGAAGCAATCCTGCGCTTTTGCGGCCAGCTCCCAAGAAAGCGAGTTGAAAAATGGAGCTCAGGGGCACTGCAATTCACAAACCTGCAGACTTATAAATGATAACTCTCGTCCACAAATATATTGAGGGAAGGCAACGAAGAGGATTGGAAAGTAAGGCAGAATTGCAGGAAACAGATTTCAGGAGGGAGATTCGAATCGCCTTTAAAGCACAGGAAAAGCGGCAAAACCTCGACAATGATGCCCTTGGCCAAAAAGGGCGTATGCGTTTTTTCCTGAATATATTCAGGAAAAAACGCATACGCCCTTTTTGGCCAACCAAGCAACCTGGAAAGGCAAATCAGCGCTACAAAGAAGTCTCGCTTCCCATCGGTCAAAAGGGCCATGCTGAATAAAGTGTCAAAACCAGAAATGCAGGACAGGCCATGGAGAAACGGGAGCCTGGCTACGCTGATGGGAGGGATGTAAATTGCCAACAGCCACTCTGGAGAAGTGTACGGTGTGTCCTGAAACATCTAAAAAACTCAGCTTAGAGAGCACAGGGCACTTCCACTCATGGGCGTATAAATTGGGAAAACTAAAAATCAGCAAGACACAGGCACCCCAAAGTTTAGGGCTGCTCTGTTGACAAGAACCTCCACTTCGTTACACCTTAAATATCCCAGGAAAGAGAAAAATGGATAAAGAAGTTGTGGTCCTTATGTACAATGGAATATCACTCAGCCATGAAATCAACGTCATAAGGCTAGTAGCAGCATGATGAGTGGATTTAGGTACGACGATTCTAAGTGAAATAAGTCACACAGAAAAAGACACTTATCATAAGATATCACTTATAGAGGGAATGTAAAAACCGCTACCCTTGAACTGAATTACAAAACAGAACAGAGTCCCACGTTTAGAAAACACACTAGGGCTGCTTAAGGGGAAAGGTGAGGTGGGGTGATGCATAAAACAAGGGTTTCAAATTAGCTCAGACACCGTTCCATAAACCCAATATGTAATAGACAAGACCTACTCCTTGATCAGTGAATTGGACTCAACACCCCCTATTCACGGCCCAAGAATATATCTGACTAGTAAGAATCTTAAAACCTATGTTTTGATATCTCTCTGTAAGTGAGTCAAGTGGGTGTAAAGCGGCAGAAACACAGCAGTGAAAAGCAGCTAAACCCCATTATAAAAATCAATTACTTTTAAAAACCCGTGAAACAAAGACAGTGAAAGAGAGAGAAATTCTTACAAAATTCGTTCAGGGGCTGTGATGCCACCTGGATTGACCATATCTAGACCCACAGCTGATGGAGACGTAAGGGTGGACACTCTTGGGGCTGAGAGGTTTGGTGAGGTTGGGTGAGGAAACGCAGACCCTTTAAAGTAATACTGCGTGGTTCCCATCCCATGGGTCCCAAATCTCCAGGTTCAAGGGCATCTTCCTACATCGAAAACATGCATGAGAAACCCAGAAGATGGTACACCGTGTGATCGGGAAAGGTTTCCAAAGCGCACCTCATTTCTCATCTCCTTATGCTCGGGTTCGCCATTCCAGCCGCTTTAGTAGCAATCTCCCTCCTTGGAGAATCAGCACCTGTAACCTCCTGTTCCGTACAGGTTGCAATTTGTCCTGAGGATGAACGGGAAGAGTGGGAACCAATGAGAGACTAGCTCTAGGTGTTGGGACAGGCACAGGTCACTCTACTTCCCCATCAGGAAGAAGAATTAACCACAGGCTCAGCCTGCCGCCCGGGACCAGAATAGGGCCTGAAGCAATCCTGCGCTTTTGCGGCCAGCTCCCAAGAAAGCGAGTTGAAAAATGGAGCTCAGGGGCACTGCAATTCACAAACCTGCAGACTTATAAATGATAACTCTCGTCCACAAATATATTGAGGGAAGGCAACGAAGAGGATTGGAAAGCAAGGCAGAATTGCAGGAAACAGATTTCAGGAGGGAGATTCGAATCGCCTTTAAAGCACAGGAAAAGCGGCAAAACCTCGACAATGATGCCCTTGGCCAAAAAGGGCGTATGCGTTTTTTCCTGAATATATTCAGGAAAAAACGCATACGCCCTTTTTGGCCAACCAAGCAACCTGGAAAGGCAAATCAGCGCTACAAAGAAGTCTCGCTTCCCATCGGTCAAAAGGGCCATGCTGAATAAAGTGTCAAAACCAGAAATGCAGGACAGGCCATGGAGAAACGGGAGCCTGGCTACGCTGATGGGAGGGATGTAAATTGCCAACAGCCACTCTGGAGAAGTGTACGGTGTGTCCTGAAACATCTAAAAAACTCAGCTTAGAGAGCACAGGGCACTTCCACTCATGGGCGTATAAATTGGGAAAACTAAAAATCAGCAAGACACAGGCACCCCAAAGTTTAGGGCTGCTCTGTGGACAAGAACCTCCACTTCGTTACACCTTAAATATCCCAGGAAAGAGAAAAATGGATAAAGAAGTTGTGGTCCTTATGTACAATGGAATATCACTCAGCCAAGAAATCAACGTCATAAGGCTAGTAGCAGCATGATGAGTGGATTTAGGTACGACGATTCTAAGTGAAATAAGTCACACAGAAAAAGACACTTATCATAAGTTATCACTTATAGAGGGAATGTAAAAACCGCTACCCTTGAACTGAATTACAAAACAGAACAGAGTCCCACGTTTAGAAAACACACTAGGGCTGCTTAAGGGGAAAGGTGAGGTGGGGTGATGCATAAAACAAGGGTTTCAAATTAGGTCAGACACCGTTCCATAAACCCAATATGTAATAGACAAGACCTACTCCTTGATCAGTGAATTGGACTCAACACCCCCTATTCACCGCCCAAGAATATATCTGACTAGTAAGAATCTTAAAACCTATGTTTTGATATCTCCCTGTAAGTGAGTCAAGTGGGTGTAAAGCGGCAGAAACACAGCAGTGAAAAGCAGCTAAACCCCATTATAAAAATCAATTACTTTTAAAAACCCGTGAAACAAAGACAGTGAAAGAGAGAGAAATTCTTACAAAATTCGTTCAGGGGCTGTGATGCCACCTGGATTGACCATATCTAGACCCACAGCTGATGGAGACATAAGGGTGGACACTCTTGGGGCTGAGAGGTTTGGTGAGGTTGGGTGAGGAAACGTAGACCCTTTAAAGTAATACTGCGTGGTTCCCATCCCATGGGTCCCAAATCTCCAGGTTCAAGGGCATCTTCCTACATCGAAAACATGCATGAGAAACCCAGAAGATGGTACACCGTGTGATCGGGAAAGGTTTCCAAAGCGCACCTCATTTCTCATCTCCTTATGCTCGGGTTCGCCATTCCAGCAGCTTTAGTAGCAATCTCCCTCCTTGGAGAATCAGCACCTGTAACCTCCTGTTCCGTACAGGTTGCAATTTGTCCTGAGGATGAACGGGAAGAGTGGGAACCAATGAGAGACTAGCTCTAGGTGTTGGGACAGGCACAGGTCACTCTACTTCCCCATCAGGAAGAAGAATTAACCACAGGCTCAGCCTGCCGCCCGGGACCAGAATAGGGCCTGAAGCAATCCTGCGCTTTTGCGGCCAGCTCCCAAGAAAGCGAGTTGAAAAATGGAGCTCAGGGGCACTGCAATTCACAAACCTGCAGACTTATAAATGATAACTCTCGTCCACAAATATATTGAGGGAAGGCAACGAAGAGGATTGGAAAGCAAGGCAGAATTGCAGGAAACAGATTTCAGGAGGGAGATTCGAATCGCCTTTAAAGCACAGGAAAAGCGGCAAAACCTCGACAATGATGCCCTTGGCCAAAAAGGGCGTATGCGTTTTTTCCTGAATATATTCAGGAAAAAACGCATACGCCCTTTTTGGCCAACCAAGCAACCTGGAAAGGCAAATCAGCGCTACAAAGAAGTCTCGCTTCCCATCGGTCAAAAGGGCCATGCTGAATAAAGTGTCAAAACCAGAAATGCAGGACAGGCCATGGAGAAACGGGAGCCTGGCTACGCTGATGGGAGGGATGTAAATTGCCAACAGCCACTCTGGAGAAGTGTACGGTGTGTCCTGAAACATCTAAAAAACTCAGCTTAGAGAGCACAGGGCACTTCCACTCATGGGCGTATAAATTGGGAAAACTAAAAATCAGCAAGACACAGGCACCCCAAAGTTTAGGGCTGCTCTGTGGACAAGAACCTCCACTTCGTTACACCTTAAATATCCCAGGAAAGAGAAAAATGGATAAAGAAGTTGTGGTCCTTATGTACAATGGAATATCACTCAGCCAAGAAATCAACGTCATAAGGCTAGTAGCAGCATGATGAGTGGATTTAGGTACGACGATTCTAAGTGAAATAAGTCACACAGAAAAAGACACTTATCATAAGTTATCACTTATAGAGGGAATGTAAAAACCGCTACCCTTGAACTGAATTACAAAACAGAACAGAGTCCCACGTTTAGAAAACACACTAGGGCTGCTTAAGGGGAAAGGTGAGGTGGGGTGATGCATAAAACAAGGGTTTCAAATTAGGTCAGACACCGTTCCATAAACCCAATATGTAATAGACAAGACCTACTCCTTGATCAGTGAATTGGACTCAACACCCCCTATTCACCGCCCAAGAATATATCTGACTAGTAAGAATCTTAAAACCTATGTTTTGATATCTCCCTGTAAGTGAGTCAAGTGGGTGTAAAGCGGCAGAAACACAGCAGTGAAAAGCAGCTAAACCCCATTATAAAAATCAATTACTTTTAAAAACCCGTGAAACAAAGACAGTGAAAGAGAGAGAAATTCTTACAAAATTCGTTCAGGGGCTGTGATGCCACCTGGATTGACCATATCTAGACCCACAGCTGATGGAGACATAAGGGTGGACACTCTTGGGGCTGAGAGGTTTGGTGAGGTTGGGTGAGGAAACGTAGACCCTTTAAAGTAATACTGCGTGGTTCCCATCCCATGGGTCCCAAATCTCCAGGTTCAAGGGCATCTTCCTACATCGAAAACATGCATGAGAAACCCAGAAGATGGTACACCGTGTGATCGGGAAAGGTTTCCAAAGCGCACCTCATTTCTCATCTCCTTATGCTCGGGTTCGCCATTCCAGCAGCTTTAGTAGCAATCTCCCTCCTTGGAGAATCAGCACCTGTAACCTCCTGTTCCGTACAGGTTGCAATTTGTCCTGAGGATGAACGGGAAGAGTGGGAACCAATGAGAGACTAGCTCTAGGTGTTGGGACAGGCACAGGTCACTCTACTTCCCCATCAGGAAGAAGAATTAACCACAGGCTCAGCCTGCCGCCCGGGACCAGAATAGGGCCTGAAGCAATCCTGCGCTTTTGCGGCCAGCTCCCAAGAAAGCGAGTTGAAAAATGGAGCTCAGGGGCACTGCAATTCACAAACCTGCAGACTTATAAATGATAACTCTCGTCCACAAGTATATTGAGGGAAGGCAACGAAGAGGATTGGAAAGTAAGGCAGAATTGCAGGAAACAGATTTCAGGAGGGAGATTCGAATCGCCTTTAAAGCACAGGAAAAGCGGCAAAACCTCGACAATGATGCCCTTGGCCAAAAAGGGCGTATGCGTTTTTTCCTGAATATATTCAGGAAAAAACGCATACGCCCTTTTTGGCCAACCAAGCAACCTGGAAAGGCAAATCAGCGCTACAAAGAAGTCTCGCTTCCCATCGGTCAAAAGGGCCATGCTGAATAAAGTGTCAAAACCAGAAATGCAGGACAGGCCATGGAGAAACGGGAGCCTGGCTACGCTGATGGGAGGGATGTAAATTGCCAACAGCCACTCTGGAGAAGTGTACGGTGTGTCCTGAAACATCTAAAAAACTCAGCTTAGAGAGCACAGGGCACTTCCACTCATGGGCGTATAAATTGGGAAAACTAAAAATCAGCAAGACACAGGCACCCCAAAGTTTAGGGCTGCTCTGTTGACAAGAACCTCCACTTCGTTACACCTTAAATATCCCAGGAAAGAGAAAAATGGATAAAGAAGTTGTGGTCCTTATGTACAATGGAATATCACTCAGCCATGAAATCAACGTCATAAGGCTAGTAGCAGCATGATGAGTGGATTTAGGTACGACGATTCTAAGTGAAATAAGTCACACAGAAAAAGACACTTATCATAAGATATCACTTATAGAGGGAATGTAAAAACCGCTACCCTTGAACTGAATTACAAAACAGAACAGAGTCCCACGTTTAGAAAACACACTAGGGCTGCTTAAGGGGAAAGGTGAGGTGGGGTGATGCATAAAACAAGGGTTTCAAATTAGCTCAGACACCGTTCCATAAACACAATATGTAATAGACAAGACCTACTCCTTGATCAGTGAATTGGACTCAACACCCCCTATTCACGGCCCAAGAATATATCTGACTAGTAAGAATCTTAAAACCTATGTTTTGATATCTCTCTGTAAGTGAGTCAAGTGGGTGTAAAGCGGCAGAAACACAGCAGTGAAAAGCAGCTAAACCCCATTATAAAAATCAATTACTTTTAAAAACCCGTGAAACAAAGACAGTGAAAGAGAGAGAAATTCTTACAAAATTCGTTCAGGGGCTGTGATGCCACCTGGATTGACCATATCTAGACCCACAGCTGATGGAGACGTAAGGGTGGACACTCTTGGGGCTGAGAGGTTTGGTGAGGTTGGGTGAGGAAACGCAGACCCTTTAAAGTAATACTGCGTGGTTCCCATCCCATGGGTCCCAAATCTCCAGGTTCAAGGGCATCTTCCTACATCGAAAACATGCATGAGAAACCCAGAAGATGGTACACCGTGTGATCGGGAAAGGTTTCCAAAGCGCACCTCATTTCTCATCTCCTTATGCTCGGGTTCGCCATTCCAGCCGCTTTAGTAGCAATCTCCCTCCTTGGAGAATCAGCACCTGTAACCTCCTGTTCCGTACAGGTTGCAATTTGTCCTGAGGATGAACGGGAAGAGTGGGAACCAATGAGAGACTAGCTCTAGGTGTTGGGACAGGCACAGGTCACTCTACTTCCCCATCAGGAAGAAGAATTAACCACAGGCTCAGCCTGCCGCCCGGGACCAGAATAGGGCCTGAAGCAATCCTGCGCTTTTGCGGCCAGCTCCCAAGAAAGCGAGTTGAAAAATGGAGCTCAGGGGCACTGCAATTCACAAACCTGCAGACTTATAAATGATAACTCTCGTCCACAAATATATTGAGGGAAGGCAACGAAGAGGATTGGAAAGCAAGGCAGAATTGCAGGAAACAGATTTCAGGAGGGAGATTCGAATCGCCTTTAAAGCACAGGAAAAGCGGCAAAACCTCGACAATGATGCCCTTGGCCAAAAAGGGCGTATGCGTTTTTTCCTGAATATATTCAGGAAAAAACGCATACGCCCTTTTTGGCCAACCAAGCAACCTGGAAAGGCAAATCAGCGCTACAAAGAAGTCTCGCTTCCCATCGGTCAAAAGGGCCATGCTGAATAAAGTGTCAAAACCAGAAATGCAGGACAGGCCATGGAGAAACGGGAGCCTGGCTACGCTGATGGGAGGGATGTAAATTGCCAACAGCCACTCTGGAGAAGTGTACGGTGTGTCCTGAAACATCTAAAAAACTCAGCTTAGAGAGCACAGGGCACTTCCACTCATGGGCGTATAAATTGGGAAAACTAAAAATCAGCAAGACACAGGCACCCCAAAGTTTAGGGCTGCTCTGTGGACAAGAACCTCCACTTCGTTACACCTTAAATATCCCAGGAAAGAGAAAAATGGATAAAGAAGTTGTGGTCCTTATGTACAATGGAATATCACTCAGCCATGAAATCAACGTCATAAGGCTAGTAGCAGCATGATGAGTGGATTTAGGTACGACGATTCTAAGTGAAATAAGTCACACAGAAAAAGACACTTATCATAAGATATCACTTATAGAGGGAATGTAAAAACCGCTACCCTTGAACTGAATTACAAAACAGAACAGAGTCCCACGTTTAGAAAACACACTAGGGCTGCTTAAGGGGAAAGGTGAGGTGGGGTGATGCATAAAACAAGGGTTTCAAATTAGCTCAGACACCGTTCCATAAACCCAATATGTAATAGACAAGACCTACTCCTTGATCAGTGAATTGGACTCAACACCCCCTATTCACGGCCCAAGAATATATCTGACTAGTAAGAATCTTAAAACCTATGTTTTGATATCTCTCTGTAAGTGAGTCAAGTGGGTGTAAAGCGGCAGAAACACAGCAGTGAAAAGCAGCTAAACCCCATTATAAAAATCAATTACTTTTAAAAACCCGTGAAACAAAGACAGTGAAAGAGAGAGAAATTCTTACAAAATTCGTTCAGGGGCTGTGATGCCACCTGGATTGACCATATCTAGACCCACAGCTGATGGAGACATAAGGGTGGACACTCTTGGGGCTGAGAGGTTTGGTGAGGTTGGGTGAGGAAACGCAGACCCTTTAAAGTAATACTGCGTGGTTCCCATCCCATGGGTCCCAAATCTCCAGGTTCAAGGGCATCTTCCTACATCGAAAACATGCATGAGAAACCCAGAAGATGGTACACCGTGTGATCGGGAAAGGTTTCCAAAGCGCACCTCATTTCTCATCTCCTTATGCTCGGGTTCGCCATTCCAGCCGCTTTAGTAGCAATCTCCCTCCTTGGAGAATCAGCACCTGTAACCTCCTGTTCCGTACAGGTTGCAATTTGTCCTGAGGATGAACGGGAAGAGTGGGAACCAATGAGAGACTAGCTCTAGGTGTTGGGACAGGCACAGGTCACTCTACTTCCCCATCAGGAAGAAGAATTAACCACAGGCTCAGCCTGCCGCCCGGGACCAGAATAGGGCCTGAAGCAATCCTGCGCTTTTGCGGCCAGCTCCCAAGAAAGCGAGTTGAAAAATGGAGCTCAGGGGCACTGCAATTCACAAACCTGCAGACTTATAAATGATAACTCTCGTCCACAAATATATTGAGGGAAGGCAACGAAGAGGATTGGAAAGTAAGGCAGAATTGCAGGAAACAGATTTCAGGAGGGAGATTCGAATCGCCTTTAAAGCACAGGAAAAGCGGCAAAACCTCGACAATGATGCCCTTGGCCAAAAAGGGCGTATGCGTTTTTTCCTGAATATATTCAGGAAAAAACGCATACGCCCTTTTTGGCCAACCAAGCAACCTGGAAAGGCAAATCAGCGCTACAAAGAAGTCTCGCTTCCCATCGGTCAAAAGGGCCATGCTGAATAAAGTGTCAAAACCAGAAATGCAGGACAGGCCATGGAGAAACGGGAGCCTGGCTACGCTGATGGGAGGGATGTAAATTGCCAACAGCCACTCTGGAGAAGTGTACGGTGTGTCCTGAAACATCTAAAAAACTCAGCTTAGAGAGCACAGGGCACTTCCACTCATGGGCGTATAAATTGGGAAAACTAAAAATCAGCAAGACACAGGCACCCCAAAGTTTAGGGCTGCTCTGTTGACAAGAACCTCCACTTCGTTACACCTTAAATATCCCAGGAAAGAGAAAAATGGATAAAGAAGTTGTGGTCCTTATGTACAATGGAATATCACTCAGCCATGAAATCAACGTCATAAGGCTAGTAGCAGCATGATGAGTGGATTTAGGTACGACGATTCTAAGTGAAATAAGTCACACAGAAAAAGACACTTATCATAAGATATCACTTATAGAGGGAATGTAAAAACCGCTACCCTTGAACTGAATTACAAAACAGAACAGAGTCCCACGTTTAGAAAACACACTAGGGCTGCTTAAGGGGAAAGGTGAGGTGGGGTGATGCATAAAACAAGGGTTTCAAATTAGCTCAGACACCGTTCCATAAACCCAATATGTAATAGACAAGACCTACTCCTTGATCAGTGAATTGGACTCAACACCCCCTATTCACGGCCCAAGAATATATCTGACTAGTAAGAATCTTAAAACCTATGTTTTGATATCTCTCTGTAAGTGAGTCAAGTGGGTGTAAAGCGGCAGAAACACAGCAGTGAAAAGCAGCTAAACCCCATTATAAAAATCAATTACTTTTAAAAACCCGTGAAACAAAGACAGTGAAAGAGAGAGAAATTCTTACAAAATTCGTTCAGGGGCTGTGATGCCACCTGGATTGACCATATCTAGACCCACAGCTGATGGAGACGTAAGGGTGGACACTCTTGGGGCTGAGAGGTTTGGTGAGGTTGGGTGAGGAAACGCAGACCCTTTAAAGTAATACTGCGTGGTTCCCATCCCATGGGTCCCAAATCTCCAGGTTCAAGGGCATCTTCCTACATCGAAAACATGCATGAGAAACCCAGAAGATGGTACACCGTGTGATCGGGAAAGGTTTCCAAAGCGCACCTCATTTCTCATCTCCTTATGCTCGGGTTCGCCATTCCAGCCGCTTTAGTAGCAATCTCCCTCCTTGGAGAATCAGCACCTGTAACCTCCTGTTCCGTACAGGTTGCAATTTGTCCTGAGGATGAACGGGAAGAGTGGGAACCAATGAGAGACTAGCTCTAGGTGTTGGGACAGGCACAGGTCACTCTACTTCCCCATCAGGAAGAAGAATTAACCACAGGCTCAGCCTGCCGCCCGGGACCAGAATAGGGCCTGAAGCAATCCTGCGCTTTTGCGGCCAGCTCCCAAGAAAGCGAGTTGAAAAATGGAGCTCAGGGGCACTGCAATTCACAAACCTGCAGACTTATAAATGATAACTCTCGTCCACAAATATATTGAGGGAAGGCAACGAAGAGGATTGGAAAGCAAGGCAGAATTGCAGGAAACAGATTTCAGGAGGGAGATTCGAATCGCCTTTAAAGCACAGGAAAAGCGGCAAAACCTCGACAATGATGCCCTTGGCCAAAAAGGGCGTATGCGTTTTTTCCTGAATATATTCAGGAAAAAACGCATACGCCCTTTTTGGCCAACCAAGCAACCTGGAAAGGCAAATCAGCGCTACAAAGAAGTCTCGCTTCCCATCGGTCAAAAGGGCCATGCTGAATAAAGTGTCAAAACCAGAAATGCAGGACAGGCCATGGAGAAACGGGAGCCTGGCTACGCTGATGGGAGGGATGTAAATTGCCAACAGCCACTCTGGAGAAGTGTACGGTGTGTCCTGAAACATCTAAAAAACTCAGCTTAGAGAGCACAGGGCACTTCCACTCATGGGCGTATAAATTGGGAAAACTAAAAATCAGCAAGACACAGGCACCCCAAAGTTTAGGGCTGCTCTGTTGACAAGAACCTCCACTTCGTTACACCTTAAATATCCCAGGAAAGAGAAAAATGGATAAAGAAGTTGTGGTCCTTATGTACAATGGAATATCACTCAGCCATGAAATCAACGTCATAAGGCTAGTAGCAGCATGATGAGTGGATTTAGGTACGACGATTCTAAGTGAAATAAGTCACACAGAAAAAGACACTTATCATAAGATATCACTTATAGAGGGAATGTAAAAACCGCTACCCTTGAACTGAATTACAAAACAGAACAGAGTCCCACGTTTAGAAAACACACTAGGGCTGCTTAAGGGGAAAGGTGAGGTGGGGTGATGCATAAAACAAGGGTTTCAAATTAGGTCAGACACCGTTCCATAAACCCAATATGTAATAGACAAGACCTACTCCTTGATCAGTGAATTGGACTCAACACCCCCTATTCACGGCCCAAGAATATATCTGACTAGTAAGAATCTTAAAACCTATGTTTTGATATCTCTCTGTAAGTGAGTCAAGTGGGTGTAAAGCGGCAGAAACACAGCAGTGAAAAGCAGCTAAACCCCATTATAAAAATCAATTACTTTTAAAAACCCGTGAAACAAAGACAGTGAAAGAGAGAGAAATTCTTACAAAATTCGTTCAGGGGCTGTGATGCCACCTGGATTGACCATATCTAGACCCACAGCTGATGGAGACATAAGGGTGGACACTCTTGGGGCTGAGAGGTTTGGTGAGGTTGGGTGAGGAAACGCAGACCCTTTAAAGTAATACTGCGTGGTTCCCATCCCATGGGTCCCAAATCTCCAGGTTCAAGGGCATCTTCCTACATCGAAAACATGCATGAGAAACCCAGAAGATGGTACACCGTGTGATCGGGAAAGGTTTCCAAAGCGCACCTCATTTCTCATCTCCTTATGCTCGGGTTCGCCATTCCAGCCGCTTTAGTAGCAATCTCCCTCCTTGGAGAATCAGCACCTGTAACCTCCTGTTCCGTACAGGTTGCAATTTGTCCTGAGGATGAACGGGAAGAGTGGGAACCAATGAGAGACTAGCTCTAGGTGTTGGGACAGGCACAGGTCACTCTACTTCCCCATCAGGAAGAAGAATTAACCACAGGCTCAGCCTGCCGCCCGGGACCAGAATAGGGCCTGAAGCAATCCTGCGCTTTTGCGGCCAGCTCCCAAGAAAGCGAGTTGAAAAATGGAGCTCAGGGGCACTGCAATTCACAAACCTGCAGACTTATAAATGATAACTCTCGTCCACAAATATATTGAGGGAAGGCAACGAAGAGGATTGGAAAGCAAGGCAGAATTGCAGGAAACAGATTTCAGGAGGGAGATTCGAATCGCCTTTAAAGCACAGGAAAAGCGGCAAAACCTCGACAATGATGCCCTTGGCCAAAAAGGGCGTATGCGTTTTTTCCTGAATATATTCAGGAAAAAACGCATACGCCCTTTTTGGCCAACCAAGCAACCTGGAAAGGCAAATCAGCGCTACAAAGAAGTCTCGCTTCCCATCGGTCAAAAGGGCCATGCTGAATAAAGTGTCAAAACCAGAAATGCAGGACAGGCCATGGAGAAACGGGAGCCTGGCTACGCTGATGGGAGGGATGTAAATTGCCAACAGCCACTCTGGAGAAGTGTACGGTGTGTCCTGAAACATCTAAAAAACTCAGCTTAGAGAGCACAGGGCACTTCCACTCATGGGCGTATAAATTGGGAAAACTAAAAATCAGCAAGACACAGGCACCCCAAAGTTTAGGGCTGCTCTGTTGACAAGAACCTCCACTTCGTTACACCTTAAATATCCCAGGAAAGAGAAAAATGGATAAAGAAGTTGTGGTCCTTATGTACAATGGAATATCACTCAGCCATGAAATCAACGTCATAAGGCTAGTAGCAGCATGATGAGTGGATTTAGGTACGACGATTCTAAGTGAAATAAGTCACACAGAAAAAGACACTTATCATAAGATATCACTTATAGAGGGAATGTAAAAACCGCTACCCTTGAACTGAATTACAAAACAGAACAGAGTCCCACGTTTAGAAAACACACTAGGGCTGCTTAAGGGGAAAGGTGAGGTGGGGTGATGCATAAAACAAGGGTTTCAAATTAGCTCAGACACCGTTCCATAAACCCAATATGTAATAGACAAGACCTACTCCTTGATCAGTGAATTGGACTCAACACCCCCTATTCACGGCCCAAGAATATATCTGACTAGTAAGAATCTTAAAACCTATGTTTTGATATCTCTCTGTAAGTGAGTCAAGTGGGTGTAAAGCGGCAGAAACACAGCAGTGAAAAGCAGCTAAACCCCATTATAAAAATCAATTACTTTTAAAAACCCGTGAAACAAAGACAGTGAAAGAGAGAGAAATTCTTACAAAATTCGTTCAGGGGCTGTGATGCCACCTGGATTGACCATATCTAGACCCACAGCTGATGGAGACATAAGGGTGGACACTCTTGGGGCTGAGAGGTTTGGTGAGGTTGGGTGAGGAAACGCAGACCCTTTAAAGTAATACTGCGTGGTTCCCATCCCATGGGTCCCAAATCTCCAGGTTCAAGGGCATCTTCCTACATCGAAAACATGCATGAGAAACCCAGAAGATGGTACACCGTGTGATCGGGAAAGGTTTCCAAAGCGCACCTCATTTCTCATCTCCTTATGCTCGGGTTCGCCATTCCAGCCGCTTTAGTAGCAATCTCCCTCCTTGGAGAATCAGCACCTGTAACCTCCTGTTCCGTACAGGTTGCAATTTGTCCTGAGGATGAACGGGAAGAGTGGGAACCAATGAGAGACTAGCTCTAGGTGTTGGGACAGGCACAGGTCACTCTACTTCCCCATCAGGAAGAAGAATTAACCACAGGCTCAGCCTGCCGCCCGGGACCAGAATAGGGCCTGAAGCAATCCTGCGCTTTTGCGGCCAGCTCCCAAGAAAGCGAGTTGAAAAATGGAGCTCAGGGGCACTGCAATTCACAAACCTGCAGACTTATAAATGATAACTCTCGTCCACAAATATATTGAGGGAAGGCAACGAAGAGGATTGGAAAGCAAGGCAGAATTGCAGGAAACAGATTTCAGGAGGGAGATTCGAATCGCCTTTAAAGCACAGGAAAAGCGGCAAAACCTCGACAATGATGCCCTTGGCCAAAAAGGGCGTATGCGTTTTTTCCTGAATATATTCAGGAAAAAACGCATACGCCCTTTTTGGCCAACCAAGCAACCTGGAAAGGCAAATCAGCGCTACAAAGAAGTCTCGCTTCCCATCGGTCAAAAGGGCCATGCTGAATAAAGTGTCAAAACCAGAAATGCAGGACAGGCCATGGAGAAACGGGAGCCTGGCTACGCTGATGGGAGGGATGTAAATTGCCAACAGCCACTCTGGAGAAGTGTACGGTGTGTCCTGAAACATCTAAAAAACTCAGCTTAGAGAGCACAGGGCACTTCCACTCATGGGCGTATAAATTGGGAAAACTAAAAATCAGCAAGACACAGGCACCCCAAAGTTTAGGGCTGCTCTGTTGACAAGAACCTCCACTTCGTTACACCTTAAATATCCCAGGAAAGAGAAAAATGGATAAAGAAGTTGTGGTCCTTATGTACAATGGAATATCACTCAGCCATGAAATCAACGTCATAAGGCTAGTAGCAGCATGATGAGTGGATTTAGGTACGACGATTCTAAGTGAAATAAGTCACACAGAAAAAGACACTTATCATAAGATATCACTTATAGAGGGAATGTAAAAACCGCTACCCTTGAACTGAATTACAAAACAGAACAGAGTCCCACGTTTAGAAAACACACTAGGGCTGCTTAAGGGGAAAGTTGAGGTGGGGTGATGCATAAAACAAGGGTTTCAAATTAGCTCAAATACCGTTCCATAAACCCAATATGTAATAGACAAGACCTACTCCTTGATCAGTGAATTGGACTCAACACCCCCTATTCACCGCCCAAGAATATATCTGACTAGTAAGAATCTTAAAACCTATGTTTTGATATCTCTCTGTAAGTGAGTCAAGTGGGTGTAAAGCGGCAGAAACACAGCAGTGAAAAGCAGCTAAACCCCTTTATAAAAATCAATTACTTTTAAAAACCCGTGAAACAAAGACAGTGAAAGAGAGAGAAATTCTTACAAAATTCGTTCAGGGGCTGTGATGCCACCTGGATTGACCATATCTAGACCCACAGCTGATGGAGACATAAGGGTGGACACTCTTGGGGCTGAGAGGTTTGGTGAGGTTGGGTGAGGAAACGCAGACCCTTTAAAGTAATACTGCGTGGTTCCCATCCCATGGGTCCCAAATCTCCAGGTTCAAGGGCATCTTCCTACATCGAAAACATGCATGAGAAACCCAGAAGATGGTACACCGTGTGATCGGGAAAGGTTTCCAAAGCGCACCTCATTTCTCATCTCCTTATGCTCGGGTTCGCCATTCCAGCAGCTTTAGTAGCAATCTCCCTCCTTGGAGAATCAGCACCTGTAACCTCCTGTTCCGTACAGGTTGCAATTTGTCCTGAGGATGAACGGGAAGAGTGGGAACCAATGAGAGACTAGCTCTAGGTGTTGGGACAGGCACAGGTCACTCTACTTCCCCATCAGGAAGAAGAATTAACCACAGGCTCAGCCTGCCGCCCGGGACCAGAATAGGGCCTGAAGCAATCCTGCGCTTTTGCGGCCAGCTCCCAAGAAAGCGAGTTGAAAAATGGAGCTCAGGGGCACTGCAATTCACAAACCTGCAGACTTATAAATGATAACTCTCGTCCACAAATATATTGAGGGAAGGCAACGAAGAGGATTGGAAAGTAAGGCAGAATTGCAGGAAACAGATTTCAGGAGGGAGATTCGAATCGCCTTTAAAGCACAGGAAAAGCGGCAAAACCTCGACAATGATGCCCTTGGCCAAAAAGGGCGTATGCGTTTTTTCCTGAATATATTCAGGAAAAAACGCATACGCCCTTTTTGGCCAACCAAGCAACCTGGAAAGGCAAATCAGCGCTACAAAGAAGTCTCGCTTCCCATCGGTCAAAAGGGCCATGCTGAATAAAGTGTCAAAACCAGAAATGCAGGACAGGCCATGGAGAAACGGGAGCCTGGCTACGCTGATGGGAGGGATGTAAATTGCCAACAGCCACTCTGGAGAAGTGTACGGTGTGTCCTGAAACATCTAAAAAACTCAGCTTAGAGAGCACAGGGCACTTCCACTCATGGGCGTATAAATTGGGAAAACTAAAAATCAGCAAGACACAGGCACCCCAAAGTTTAGGGCTGCTCTGTGGACAAGAACCTCCACTTCGTTACACCTTAAATATCCCAGGAAAGAGAAAAATGGATAAAGAAGTTGTGGTCCTTATGTACAATGGAATATCACTCAGCCATGAAATCAACGTCATAAGGCTAGTAGCAGCATGATGAGTGGATTTAGGTACGACGATTCTAAGTGAAATAAGTCACACAGAAAAAGACACTTATCATAAGATATCACTTATAGAGGGAATGTAAAAACCGCTACCCTTGAACTGAATTACAAAACAGAACAGAGTCCCACGTTTAGAAAACACACTAGGGCTGCTTAAGGGGAAAGGTGAGGTGGGGTGATGCATAAAACAAGGGTTTCAAATTAGCTCAGACACCGTTCCATAAACCCAATATGTAATAGACAAGACCTACTCCTTGATCAGTGAATTGGACTCAACACCCCCTATTCACGGCCCAAGAATATATCTGACTAGTAAGAATCTTAAAACCTATGTTTTGATATCTCTCTGTAAGTGAGTCAAGTGGGTGTAAAGCGGCAGAAACACAGCAGTGAAAAGCAGCTAAACCCCATTATAAAAATCAATTACTTTTAAAAACCCGTGAAACAAAGACAGTGAAAGAGAGAGAAATTCTTACAAAATTCGTTCAGGGGCTGTGATGCCACCTGGATTGACCATATCTAGACCCACAGCTGATGGAGACATAAGGGTGGACACTCTTGGGGCTGAGAGGTTTGGTGAGGTTGGGTGAGGAAACGCAGACCCTTTAAAGTAATACTGCGTGGTTCCCATCCCATGGGTCCCAAATCTCCAGGTTCAAGGGCATCTTCCTACATCGAAAACATGCATGAGAAACCCAGAAGATGGTACACCGTGTGATCGGGAAAGGTTTCCAAAGCGCACCTCATTTCTCATCTCCTTATGCTCGGGTTCGCCATTCCAGCCGCTTTAGTAGCAATCTCCCTCCTTGGAGAATCAGCACCTGTAACCTCCTGTTCCGTACAGGTTGCAATTTGTCCTGAGGATGAACGGGAAGAGTGGGAACCAATGAGAGACTAGCTCTAGGTGTTGGGACAGGCACAGGTCACTCTACTTCCCCATCAGGAAGAAGAATTAACCACAGGCTCAGCCTGCCGCCCGGGACCAGAATAGGGCCTGAAGCAATCCTGCGCTTTTGCGGCCAGCTCCCAAGAAAGCGAGTTGAAAAATGGAGCTCAGGGGCACTGCAATTCACAAACCTGCAGACTTATAAATGATAACTCTCGTCCACAAATATATTGAGGGAAGGCAACGAAGAGGATTGGAAAGCAAGGCAGAATTGCAGGAAACAGATTTCAGGAGGGAGATTCGAATCGCCTTTAAAGCACAGGAAAAGCGGCAAAACCTCGACAATGATGCCCTTGGCCAAAAAGGGCGTATGCGTTTTTTCCTGAATATATTCAGGAAAAAACGCATACGCCCTTTTTGGCCAACCAAGCAACCTGGAAAGGCAAATCAGCGCTACAAAGAAGTCTCGCTTCCCATCGGTCAAAAGGGCCATGCTGAATAAAGTGTCAAAACCAGAAATGCAGGACAGGCCATGGAGAAACGGGAGCCTGGCTACGCTGATGGGAGGGATGTAAATTGCCAACAGCCACTCTGGAGAAGTGTACGGTGTGTCCTGAAACATCTAAAAAACTCAGCTTAGAGAGCACAGGGCACTTCCACTCATGGGCGTATAAATTGGGAAAACTAAAAATCAGCAAGACACAGGCACCCCAAAGTTTAGGGCTGCTCTGTTGACAAGAACCTCCACTTCGTTACACCTTAAATATCCCAGGAAAGAGAAAAATGGATAAAGAAGTTGTGGTCCTTATGTACAATGGAATATCACTCAGCCATGAAATCAACGTCATAAGGCTAGTAGCAGCATGATGAGTGGATTTAGGTACGACGATTCTAAGTGAAATAAGTCACACAGAAAAAGACACTTATCATAAGATATCACTTATAGAGGGAATGTAAAAACCGCTACCCTTGAACTGAATTACAAAACAGAACAGAGTCCCACGTTTAGAAAACACACTAGGGCTGCTTAAGGGGAAAGGTGAGGTGGGGTGATGCATAAAACAAGGGTTTCAAATTAGCTCAGATACCGTTCCATAAACCCAATATGTAATAGACAAGACCTACTCCTTGATCAGTGAATTGGACTCAACACCCCCTATTCACGGCCCAAGAATATATCTGACTAGTAAGAATCTTAAAACCTATGTTTTGATATCTCTCTGTAAGTGAGTCAAGTGGGTGTAAAGCGGCAGAAACACAGCAGTGAAAAGCAGCTAAACCCCATTATAAAAATCAATTACTTTTAAAAACCCGTGAAACAAAGACAGTGAAAGAGAGAGAAATTCTTACAAAATTCGTTCAGGGGCTGTGATGCCACCTGGATTGACCATATCTAGACCCACAGCTGATGGAGACGTAAGGGTGGACACTCTTGGGGCTGAGAGGTTTGGTGAGGTTGGGTGAGGAAACGCAGACCCTTTAAAGTAATACTGCGTGGTTCCCATCCCATGGGTCCCAAATCTCCAGGTTCAAGGGCATCTTCCTACATCGAAAACATGCATGAGAAACCCAGAAGATGGTACACCGTGTGATCGGGAAAGGTTTCCAAAGCGCACCTCATTTCTCATCTCCTTATGCTCGGGTTCGCCATTCCAGCCGCTTTAGTAGCAATCTCCCTCCTTGGAGAATCAGCACCTGTAACCTCCTGTTCCGTACAGGTTGCAATTTGTCCTGAGGATGAACGGGAAGAGTGGGAACCAATGAGAGACTAGCTCTAGGTGTTGGGACAGGCACAGGTCACTCTACTTCCCCATCAGGAAGAAGAATTAACCACAGGCTCAGCCTGCCGCCCGGGACCAGAATAGGGCCTGAAGCAATCCTGCGCTTTTGCGGCCAGCTCCCAAGAAAGCGAGTTGAAAAATGGAGCTCAGGGGCACTGCAATTCACAAACCTGCAGACTTATAAATGATAACTCTCGTCCACAAATATATTGAGGGAAGGCAACGAAGAGGATTGGAAAGTAAGGCAGAATTGCAGGAAACAGATTTCAGGAGGGAGATTCGAATCGCCTTTAAAGCACAGGAAAAGCGGCAAAACCTCGACAATGATGCCCTTGGCCAAAAAGGGCGTATGCGTTTTTTCCTGAATATATTCAGGAAAAAACGCATACGCCCTTTTTGGCCAACCAAGCAACCTGGAAAGGCAAATCAGCGCTACAAAGAAGTCTCGCTTCCCATCGGTCAAAAGGGCCATGCTGAATAAAGTGTCAAAACCAGAAATGCAGGACAGGCCATGGAGAAACGGGAGCCTGGCTACGCTGATGGGAGGGATGTAAATTGCCAACAGCCACTCTGGAGAAGTGTACGGTGTGTCCTGAAACATCTAAAAAACTCAGCTTAGAGAGCACAGGGCACTTCCACTCATGGGCGTATAAATTGGGAAAACTAAAAATCAGCAAGACACAGGCACCCCAAAGTTTAGGGCTGCTCTGTTGACAAGAACCTCCACTTCGTTACACCTTAAATATCCCAGGAAAGAGAAAAATGGATAAAGAAGTTGTGGTCCTTATGTACAATGGAATATCACTCAGCCATGAAATCAACGTCATAAGGCTAGTAGCAGCATGATGAGTGGATTTAGGTACGACGATTCTAAGTGAAATAAGTCACACAGAAAAAGACACTTATCATAAGATATCACTTATAGAGGGAATGTAAAAACCGCTACCCTTGAACTGAATTACAAAACAGAACAGAGTCCCACGTTTAGAAAACACACTAGGGCTGCTTAAGGGGAAAGGTGAGGTGGGGTGATGCATAAAACAAGGGTTTCAAATTAGCTCAGACACCGTTCCATAAACCCAATATGTAATAGACAAGACCTACTCCTTGATCAGTGAATTGGACTCAACACCCCCTATTCACGGCCCAAGAATATATCTGACTAGTAAGAATCTTAAAACCTATGTTTTGATATCTCTCTGTAAGTGAGTCAAGTGGGTGTAAAGCGGCAGAAACACAGCAGTGAAAAGCAGCTAAACCCCATTATAAAAATCAATTACTTTTAAAAACCCGTGAAACAAAGACAGTGAAAGAGAGAGAAATTCTTACAAAATTCGTTCAGGGGCTGTGATGCCACCTGGATTGACCATATCTAGACCCACAGCTGATGGAGACGTAAGGGTGGACACTCTTGGGGCTGAGAGGTTTGGTGAGGTTGGGTGAGGAAACGCAGACCCTTTAAAGTAATACTGCGTGGTTCCCATCCCATGGGTCCCAAATCTCCAGGTTCAAGGGCATCTTCCTACATCGAAAACATGCATGAGAAACCCAGAAGATGGTACACCGTGTGATCGGGAAAGGTTTCCAAAGCGCACCTCATTTCTCATCTCCTTATGCTCGGGTTCGCCATTCCAGCCGCTTTAGTAGCAATCTCCCTCCTTGGAGAATCAGCACCTGTAACCTCCTGTTCCGTACAGGTTGCAATGTGTCCTGAGGATGAACGGGAAGAGTGGGAACCAATGAGAGACTAGCTCTAGGTGTTGGGACAGGCACAGGTCACTCTACTTCCCCATCAGGAAGAAGAATTAACCACAGGCTCAGCCTGCCGCCCGGGACCAGAATAGGGCCTGAAGCAATCCTGCGCTTTTGCGGCCAGCTCCCAAGAAAGCGAGTTGAAAAATGGAGCTCAGGGGCACTGCAATTCACAAACCTGCAGACTTATAAATGATAACTCTCGTCCACAAATATATTGAGGGAAGGCAACGAAGAGGATTGGAAAGCAAGGCAGAATTGCAGGAAACAGATTTCAGGAGGGAGATTCGAATCGCCTTTAAAGCACAGGAAAAGCGGCAAAACCTCGACAATGATGCCCTTGGCCAAAAAGGGCGTATGCGTTTTTTCCTGAATATATTCAGGAAAAAACGCATACGCCCTTTTTGGCCAACCAAGCAACCTGGAAAGGCAAATCAGCGCTACAAAGAAGTCTCGCTTCCCATCGGTCAAAAGGGCCATGCTGAATAAAGTGTCAAAACCAGAAATGCAGGACAGGCCATGGAGAAACGGGAGCCTGGCTACGCTGATGGGAGGGATGTAAATTGCCAACAGCCACTCTGGAGAAGTGTACGGTGTGTCCTGAAACATCTAAAAAACTCAGCTTAGAGAGCACAGGGCACTTCCACTCATGGGCGTATAAATTGGGAAAACTAAAAATCAGCAAGACACAGGCACCCCAAAGTTTAGGGCTGCTCTGTTGACAAGAACCTCCACTTCGTTACACCTTAAATATCCCAGGAAAGAGAAAAATGGATAAAGAAGTTGTGGTCCTTATGTACAATGGAATATCACTCAGCCATGAAATCAACGTCATACGGCTAGTAGCAGCATGATGAGTGGATTTAGGTACGACGATTCTAAGTGAAATAAGTCACACAGAAAAAGACACTTATCATAAGTTATCACTTATAGAGGGAATGTAAAAACCGCTACCCTTGAACTGAATTACAAAACAGAACAGAGTCCCACGTTTAGAAAACACACTAGGGCTGCTTAAGGGGAAAGGTGAGGTGGGGTGATGCATAAAACAAGGGTTTCAAATTAGGTCAGACACCGTTCCATAAACCCAATATGTAATAGACAAGACCTACTCCTTGATCAGTGAATTGGACTCAACACCCCCTATTCACCGCCCAAGAATATATCTGACTAGTAAGAATCTTAAAACCTATGTTTTGATATCTCCCTGTAAGTGAGTCAAGTGGGTGTAAAGCGGCAGAAACACAGCAGTGAAAAGCAGCTAAACCCCATTATAAAAATCAATTACTTTTAAAAACCCGTGAAACAAAGACAGTGAAAGAGAGAGAAATTCTTACAAAATTCGTTCAGGGGCTGTGATGCCACCTGGATTGACCATATCTAGACCCACAGCTGATGGAGACGTAAGGGTGGACACTCTTGGGGCTGAGAGGTTTGGTGAGGTTGGGTGAGGAAACGCAGACCCTTTAAAGTAATACTGCGTGGTTCCCATCCCATGGGTCCCAAATCTCCAGGTTCAAGGGCATCTTCCTACATCGAAAACATGCATGAGAAACCCAGAAGATGGTACACCGTGTGATCGGGAAAGGTTTCCAAAGCGCACCTCATTTCTCATCTCCTTATGCTCGGGTTCGCCATTCCAGCAGCTTTAGTAGCAATCTCCCTCCTTGGAGAATCAGCACCTGTAACCTCCTGTTCCGTACAGGTTGCAATGTGTCCTGAGGATGAACGAGAAGAGTGGGAACCAATGAGAGACTAGCTCTAGGTGTTGGGACAGGCACAGGTCACTCTACTTCCCCATCAGGAAGAAGAATTAACCACAGGCTCAGCCTGCCGCCCGGGACCAGAATAGGGCCTGAAGCAATCCTGCGCTTTTGCGGCCAGCTCCCAAGAAAGCGAGTTGAAAAATGGAGCTCAGGGGCACTGCAATTCACAAACCTGCAGACTTATAAATGATAACTCTCGTCCACAAATATATTGAGGGAAGGCAACGAAGAGGATTGGAAAGTAAGGCAGAATTGCAGGAAACAGATTTCAGGAGGGAGATTCGAATCGCCTTTAAAGCACAGGAAAAGCGGCAAAACCTCGACAATGATGCCCTTGGCCAAAAAGGGCGTATGCGTTTTTTCCTGAATATATTCAGGAAAAAACGCATACGCCCTTTTTGGCCAACCAAGCAACCTGGAAAGGCAAATCAGCGCTACAAAGAAGTCTCGCTTCCCATCGGTCAAAAGGGCCATGCTGAATAAAGTGTCAAAACCAGAAATGCAGGACAGGCCATGGAGAAACGGGAGCCTGGCTACGCTGATGGGAGGGATGTAAATTGCCAACAGCCACTCTGGAGAAGTGTACGGTGTGTCCTGAAACATCTAAAAAACTCAGCTTAGAGAGCACAGGGCACTTCCACTCATGGGCGTATAAATTGGGAAAACTAAAAATCAGCAAGACACAGGCACCCCAAAGTTTAGGGCTGCTCTGTTGACAAGAACCTCCACTTCGTTACACCTTAAATATCCCAGGAAAGAGAAAAATGGATAAAGAAGTTGTGGTCCTTATGTACAATGGAATATCACTCAGCCATGAAATCAACGTCATAAGGCTAGTAGCAGCATGATGAGTGGATTTAGGTACGACGATTCTAAGTGAAATAAGTCACACAGAAAAAGACACTTATCATAAGATATCACTTATAGAGGGAATGTAAAAACCGCTACCCTTGAACTGAATTACAAAACAGAACAGAGTCCCACGTTTAGAAAACACACTAGGGCTGCTTAAGGGGAAAGGTGAGGTGGGGTGATGCATAAAACAAGGGTTTCAAATTAGCTCAGACACCGTTCCATAAACCCAATATGTAATAGACAAGACCTACTCCTTGATCAGTGAATTGGACTCAACACCCCCTATTCACGGCCCAAGAATATATCTGACTAGTAAGAATCTTAAAACCTATGTTTTGATATCTCTCTGTAAGTGAGTCAAGTGGGTGTAAAGCGGCAGAAACACAGCAGTGAAAAGCAGCTAAACCCCATTATAAAAATCAATTACTTTTAAAAACCCGTGAAACAAAGACAGTGAAAGAGAGAGAAATTCTTACAAAATTCGTTCAGGGGCTGTGATGCCACCTGGATTGACCATATCTAGACCCACAGCTGATGGAGACATAAGGGTGGACACTCTTGGGGCTGAGAGGTTTGGTGAGGTTGGGTGAGGAAACGCAGACCCTTTAAAGTAATACTGCGTGGTTCCCATCCCATGGGTCCCAAATCTCCAGGTTCAAGGGCATCTTCCTACATCGAAAACATGCATGAGAAACCCAGAAGATGGTACACCGTGTGATCGGGAAAGGTTTCCAAAGCGCACCTCATTTCTCATCTCCTTATGCTCGGGTTCGCCATTCCAGCCGCTTTAGTAGCAATCTCCCTCCTTGGAGAATCAGCACCTGTAACCTCCTGTTCCGTACAGGTTGCAATTTGTCCTGAGGATGAACGGGAAGAGTGGGAACCAATGAGAGACTAGCTCTAGGTGTTGGGACAGGCACAGGTCACTCTACTTCCCCATCAGGAAGAAGAATTAACCACAGGCTCAGCCTGCCGCCCGGGACCAGAATAGGGCCTGAAGCAATCCTGCGCTTTTGCGGCCAGCTCCCAAGAAAGCGAGTTGAAAAATGGAGCTCAGGGGCACTGCAATTCACAAACCTGCAGACTTATAAATGATAACTCTCGTCCACAAATATATTGAGGGAAGGCAACGAAGAGGATTGGAAAGCAAGGCAGAATTGCAGGAAACAGATTTCAGGAGGGAGATTCGAATCGCCTTTAAAGCACAGGAAAAGCGGCAAAACCTCGACAATGATGCCCTTGGCCAAAAAGGGCGTATGCGTTTTTTCCTGAATATATTCAGGAAAAAACGCATACGCCCTTTTTGGCCAACCAAGCAACCTGGAAAGGCAAATCAGCGCTACAAAGAAGTCTCGCTTCCCATCGGTCAAAAGGGCCATGCTGAATAAAGTGTCAAAACCAGAAATGCAGGACAGGCCATGGAGAAACGGGAGCCTGGCTACGCTGATGGGAGGGATGTAAATTGCCAACAGCCACTCTGGAGAAGTGTACGGTGTGTCCTGAAACATCTAAAAAACTCAGCTTAGAGAGCACAGGGCACTTCCACTCATGGGCGTATAAATTGGGAAAACTAAAAATCAGCAAGACACAGGCACCCCAAAGTTTAGGGCTGCTCTGTGGACAAGAACCTCCACTTCGTTACACCTTAAATATCCCAGGAAAGAGAAAAATGGATAAAGAAGTTGTGGTCCTTATGTACAATGGAATATCACTCAGCCAAGAAATCAACGTCATAAGGCTAGTAGCAGCATGATGAGTGGATTTAGGTACGACGATTCTAAGTGAAATAAGTCACACAGAAAAAGACACTTATCATAAGTTATCACTTATAGAGGGAATGTAAAAACCGCTACCCTTGAACTGAATTACAAAACAGAACAGAGTCCCACGTTTAGAAAACACACTAGGGCTGCTTAAGGGGAAAGGTGAGGTGGGGTGATGCATAAAACAAGGGTTTCAAATTAGGTCAGACACCGTTCCATAAACCCAATATGTAATAGACAAGACCTACTCCTTGATCAGTGAATTGGACTCAACACCCCCTATTCACCGCCCAAGAATATATCTGACTAGTAAGAATCTTAAAACCTATGTTTTGATATCTCCCTGTAAGTGAGTCAAGTGGGTGTAAAGCGGCAGAAACACAGCAGTGAAAAGCAGCTAAACCCCATTATAAAAATCAATTACTTTTAAAAACCCGTGAAACAAAGACAGTGAAAGAGAGAGAAATTCTTACAAAATTCGTTCAGGGGCTGTGATGCCACCTGGATTGACCATATCTAGACCCACAGCTGATGGAGACATAAGGGTGGACACTCTTGGGGCTGAGAGGTTTGGTGAGGTTGGGTGAGGAAACGCAGACCCTTTAAAGTAATACTGCGTGGTTCCCATCCCATGGGTCCCAAATCTCCAGGTTCAAGGGCATCTTCCTACATCGAAAACATGCATGAGAAACCCAGAAGATGGTACACCGTGTGATCGGGAAAGGTTTCCAAAGCGCACCTCATTTCTCATCTCCTTATGCTCGGGTTCGCCATTCCAGCAGCTTTAGTAGCAATCTCCCTCCTTGGAGAATCAGCACCTGTAACCTCCTGTTCCGTACAGGTTGCAATTTGTCCTGAGGATGAACGGGAAGAGTGGGAACCAATGAGAGACTAGCTCTAGGTGTTGGGACAGGCAGAGGTCACTCTACTTCCCCATCAGGAAGAAGAATTAACCACAGGCTCAGCCTGCCGCCCGGGACCAGAATAGGGCCTGAAGCAATCCTGCGCTTTTGCGGCCAGCTCCCAAGAAAGCGAGTTGAAAAATGGAGCTCAGGGGCACTGCAATTCACAAACCTGCAGACTTATAAATGATAACTCTCGTCCACAAATATATTGAGGGAAGGCAACGAAGAGGATTGGAAAGTAAGGCAGAATTGCAGGAAACAGATTTCAGGAGGGAGATTCGAATCGCCTTTAAAGCACAGGAAAAGCGGCAAAACCTCGACAATGATGCCCTTGGCCAAAAAGGGCGTATGCGTTTTTTCCTGAATATATTCAGGAAAAAACGCATACGCCCTTTTTGGCCAACCAAGCAACCTGGAAAGGCAAATCAGCGCTACAAAGAAGTCTCGCTTCCCATCGGTCAAAAGGGCCATGCTGAATAAAGTGTCAAAACCAGAAATGCAGGACAGGCCATGGAGAAACGGGAGCCTGGCTACGCTGATGGGAGGGATGTAAATTGCCAACAGCCACTCTGGAGAAGTGTACGGTGTGTCCTGAAACATCTAAAAAACTCAGCTTAGAGAGCACAGGGCACTTCCACTCATGGGCGTATAAATTGGGAAAACTAAAAATCAGCAAGACACAGGCACCCCAAAGTTTAGGGCTGCTCTGTTGACAAGAACCTCCACTTCGTTACACCTTAAATATCCCAGGAAAGAGAAAAATGGATAAAGAAGTTGTGGTCCTTATGTACAATGGAATATCACTCAGCCATGAAATCAACGTCATAAGGCTAGTAGCAGCATGATGAGTGGATTTAGGTACGACGATTCTAAGTGAAATAAGTCACACAGAAAAAGACACTTATCATAAGATATCACTTATAGAGGGAATGTAAAAACCGCTACCCTTGAACTGAATTACAAAACAGAACAGAGTCCCACGTTTAGAAAACACACTAGGGCTGCTTAAGGGGAAAGTTGAGGTGGGGTGATGCATAAAACAAGGGTTTCAAATTAGCTCAGATACCGTTCCATAAACCCAATATGTAATAGACAAGACCTACTCCTTGATCAGTGAATTGGACTCAACACCCCCTATTCACCGCCCAAGAATATATCTGACTAGTAAGAATCTTAAAACCTATGTTTTGATATCTCTCTGTAAGTGAGTCAAGTGGGTGTAAAGCGGCAGAAACACAGCAGTGAAAAGCAGCTAAACCCCATTATAAAAATCAATTACTTTTAAAAACCCGTGAAACAAAGACAGTGAAAGAGAGAGAAATTCTTACAAAATTCGTTCAGGGGCTGTGATGCCACCTGGATTGACCATATCTAGACCCACAGCTGATGGAGACATAAGGGTGGACACTCTTGGGGCTGAGAGGTTTGGTGAGGTTGGGTGAGGAAACGCAGACCCTTTAAAGTAATACTGCGTGGTTCCCATCCCATGGGTCCCAAATCTCCAGGTTCAAGGGCATCTTCCTACATCGAAAACATGCATGAGAAACCCAGAAGATGGTACACCGTGTGATCGGGAAAGGTTTCCAAAGCGCACCTCATTTCTCATCTCCTTATGCTCGGGTTCGCCATTCCAGCCGCTTTAGTAGCAATCTCCCTCCTTGGAGAATCAGCACCTGTAACCTCCTGTTCCGTACAGGTTGCAATTTGTCCTGAGGATGAACGGGAAGAGTGGGAACCAATGAGAGACTAGCTCTAGGTGTTGGGACAGGCACAGGTCACTCTACTTCCCCATCAGGAAGAAGAATTAACCACAGGCTCAGCCTGCCGCCCGGGACCAGAATAGGGCCTGAAGCAATCCTGTGCTTTTGCGGCCAGCTCCCAAGAAAGCGAGTTGAAAAATGGAGCTCAGGGGCACTGCAATTCACAAACCTGCAGACTTATAAATGATAACTCTCGTCCACAAATATATTGAGGGAAGGCAACGAAGAGGATTGGAAAGCAAGGCAGAATTGCAGGAAACAGATTTCAGGAGGGAGATTCGAATCGCCTTTCAAGCACAGGAAAAGCGGCAAAACCTCGACAATGATGCCCTTGGCCAAAAAGGGCGTATGCGTTTTTTCCTGAATATATTCAGGAAAAAACGCATACGCCCTTTTTGGCCAACCAAGCAACCTGGAAAGGCAAATCAGCGCTACAAAGAAGTCTCGCTTCCCATCGGTCAAAAGGGCCATGCTGAATAAAGTGTCAAAACCAGAAATGCAGGACAGGCCATGGAGAAACGGGAGCCTGGCTACGCTGATGGGAGGGATGTAAATTGCCAACAGCCACTCTGGAGAAGTGTACGGTGTGTCCTGAAACATCTAAAAAACTCAGCTTAGAGAGCACAGGGCACTTCCACTCATGGGCGTATAAATTGGGAAAACTAAAAATCAGCAAGACACAGGCACCCCAAAGTTTAGGGCTGCTCTGTTGACAAGAACCTCCACTTCGTTACACCTTAAATATCCCAGGAAAGAGAAAAATGGATAAAGAAGTTGTGGTCCTTATGTACAATGGAATATCACTCAGCCATGAAATCAACGTCATAAGGCTAGTAGCAGCATGATGAGTGGATTTAGGTACGACGATTCTAAGTGAAATAAGTCACACAGAAAAAGACACTTATCATAAGATATCACTTATAGAGGGAATGTAAAAACCGCTACCCTTGAACTGAATTACAAAACAGAACAGAGTCCCACGTTTAGAAAACACACTAGGGCTGCTTAAGGGGAAAGTTGAGGTGGGGTGATGCATAAAACAAGGGTTTCAAATTAGCTCAGATACCGTTCCATAAACCCAATATGTAATAGACAAGACCTACTCCTTGATCAGTGAATTGGACTCAACACCCCCTATTCACCGCCCAAGAATATATCTGACTAGTAAGAATCTTAAAACCTATGTTTTGATATCTCTCTGTAAGTGAGTCAAGTGGGTGTAAAGCGGCAGAAACACAGCAGTGAAAAGCAGCTAAACCCCATTATAAAAATCAATTACTTTTAAAAACCCGTGAAACAAAGACAGTGAAAGAGAGAGAAATTCTTACAAAATTCGTTCAGGGGCTGTGATGCCACCTGGATTGACCATATCTAGACCCACAGCTGATGGAGACATAAGGGTGGACACTCTTGGGGCTGAGAGGTTTGGTGAGGTTGGGTGAGGAAACGCAGACCCTTTAAAGTAATACTGCGTGGTTCCCATCCCATGGGTCCCAAATCTCCAGGTTCAAGGGCATCTTCCTACATCGAAAACATGCATGAGAAACCCAGAAGATGGTACACCGTGTGATCGGGAAAGGTTTCCAAAGCGCACCTCATTTCTCATCTCCTTATGCTCGGGTTCGCCATTCCAGCCGCTTTAGTAGCAATCTCCCTCCTTGGAGAATCAGCACCTGTAACCTCCTGTTCCGTACAGGTTGCAATTTGTCCTGAGGATGAACGGGAAGAGTGGGAACCAATGAGAGACTAGCTCTAGGTGTTGGGACAGGCACAGGTCACTCTACTTCCCCATCAGGAAGAAGAATTAACCACAGGCTCAGCCTGCCGCCCGGGACCAGAATAGGGCCTGAAGCAATCCTGCGCTTTTGCGGCCAGCTCCCAAGAAAGCGAGTTGAAAAATGGAGCTCAGGGGCACTGCAATTCACAAACCTGCAGACTTATAAATGATAACTCTCGTCCACAAATATATTGAGGGAAGGCAACGAAGAGGATTGGAAAGCAAGGCAGAATTGCAGGAAACAGATTTCAGGAGGGAGATTCGAATCGCCTTTCAAGCACAGGAAAAGCGGCAAAACCTCGACAATGATGCCCTTGGCCAAAAAGGGCGTATGCGTTTTTTCCTGAATATATTCAGGAAAAAACGCATACGCCCTTTTTGGCCAACCAAGCAACCTGGAAAGGCAAATCAGCGCTACAAAGAAGTCTCGCTTCCCATCGGTCAAAAGGGCCATGCTGAATAAAGTGTCAAAACCAGAAATGCAGGACAGGCCATGGAGAAACGGGAGCCTGGCTACGCTGATGGGAGGGATGTAAATTGCCAACAGCCACTCTGGAGAAGTGTACGGTGTGTCCTGAAACATCTAAAAAACTCAGCTTAGAGAGCACAGGGCACTTCCACTCATGGGCGTATAAATTGGGAAAACTAAAAATCAGCAAGACACAGGCACCCCAAAGTTTAGGGCTGCTCTGTTGACAAGAACCTCCACTTCGTTACACCTTAAATATCCCAGGAAAGAGAAAAATGGATAAAGAAGTTGTGGTCCTTATGTACAATGGAATATCACTCAGCCATGAAATCAACGTCATAAGGCTAGTAGCAGCATGATGAGTGGATTTAGGTACGACGATTCTAAGTGAAATAAGTCACACAGAAAAAGACACTTATCATAAGATATCACTTATAGAGGGAATGTAAAAACCGCTACCCTTGAACTGAATTACAAAACAGAACAGAGTCCCACGTTTAGAAAACACACTAGGGCTGCTTAAGGGGAAAGTTGAGGTGGGGTGATGCATAAAACAAGGGTTTCAAATTAGCTCAGATACCGTTCCATAAACCCAATATGTAATAGACAAGACCTACTCCTTGATCAGTGAATTGGACTCAACACCCCCTATTCACCGCCCAAGAATATATCTGACTAGTAAGAATCTTAAAACCTATGTTTTGATATCTCTCTGTAAGTGAGTCAAGTGGGTGTAAAGCGGCAGAAACACAGCAGTGAAAAGCAGCTAAACCCCATTATAAAAATCAATTACTTTTAAAAACCCGTGAAACAAAGACAGTGAAAGAGAGAGAAATTCTTACAAAATTCGTTCAGGGGCTGTGATGCCACCTGGATTGACCATATCTAGACCCACAGCTGATGGAGACATAAGGGTGGACACTCTTGGGGCTGAGAGGTTTGGTGAGGTTGGGTGAGGAAACGCAGACCCTTTAAAGTAATACTGCGTGGTTCCCATCCCATGGGTCCCAAATCTCCAGGTTCAAGGGCATCTTCCTACATCGAAAACATGCATGAGAAACCCAGAAGATGGTACACCGTGTGATCGGGAAAGGTTTCCAAAGCGCACCTCATTTCTCATCTCCTTATGCTCGGGTTCGCCATTCCAGCCGCTTTAGTAGCAATCTCCCTCCTTGGAGAATCAGCACCTGTAACCTCCTGTTCCGTACAGGTTGCAATTTGTCCTGAGGATGAACGGGAAGAGTGGGAACCAATGAGAGACTAGCTCTAGGTGTTGGGACAGGCACAGGTCACTCTACTTCCCCATCAGGAAGAAGAATTAACCACAGGCTCAGCCTGCCGCCCGGGACCAGAATAGGGCCTGAAGCAATCCTGCGCTTTTGCGGCCAGCTCCCAAGAAAGCGAGTTGAAAAATGGAGCTCAGGGGCACTGCAATTCACAAACCTGCAGACTTATAAATGATAACTCTCGTCCACAAATATATTGAGGGAAGGCAACGAAGAGGATTGGAAAGCAAGGCAGAATTGCAGGAAACAGATTTCAGGAGGGAGATTCGAATCGCCTTTCAAGCACAGGAAAAGCGGCAAAACCTCGACAATGATGCCCTTGGCCAAAAAGGGCGTATGCGTTTTTTCCTGAATATATTCAGGAAAAAACGCATACGCCCTTTTTGGCCAACCAAGCAACCTGGAAAGGCAAATCAGCGCTACAAAGAAGTCTCGCTTCCCATCGGTCAAAAGGGCCATGCTGAATAAAGTGTCAAAACCAGAAATGCAGGACAGGCCATGGAGAAACGGGAGCCTGGCTACGCTGATGGGAGGGATGTAAATTGCCAACAGCCACTCTGGAGAAGTGTACGGTGTGTCCTGAAACATCTAAAAAACTCAGCTTAGAGAGCACAGGGCACTTCCACTCATGGGCGTATAAATTGGGAAAACTAAAAATCAGCAAGACACAGGCACCCCAAAGTTTAGGGCTGCTCTGTTGACAAGAACCTCCACTTCGTTACACCTTAAATATCCCAGGAAAGAGAAAAATGGATAAAGAAGTTGTGGTCCTTATGTACAATGGAATATCACTCAGCCATGAAATCAACGTCATAAGGCTAGTAGCAGCATGATGAGTGGATTTAGGTACGACGATTCTAAGTGAAATAAGTCACACAGAAAAAGACACTTATCATAAGATATCACTTATAGAGGGAATGTAAAAACCGCTACCCTTGAACTGAATTACAAAACAGAACAGAGTCCCACGTTTAGAAAACACACTAGGGCTGCTTAAGGGGAAAGGTGAGGTGGGGTGATGCATAAAACAAGGGTTTCAAATTAGGTCAGACACCGTTCCATAAACCCAATATGTAATAGACAAGACCTACTCCTTGATCAGTGAATTGGACTCAACACCCCCTATTCACCGCCCAAGAATATATCTGACTAGTAAGAATCTTAAAACCTATGTTTTGATATCTCTCTGTAAGTGAGTCAAGTGGGTGTAAAGCGGCAGAAACACAGCAGTGAAAAGCAGCTAAACCCCATTATAAAAATCAATTACTTTTAAAAACCCGTGAAACAAAGACAGTGAAAGAGAGAGAAATTCTTACAAAATTCGTTCAGGGGCTGTGATGCCACCTGGATTGACCATATCTAGACGCACAGCTGATGGAGACATAAGGGTGGACACTCTTGGGGCTGAGAGGTTTGGTGAGGTTGGGTGAGGAAACGCAGACCCTTTAAAGTAATACTGCGTGGTTCCCATCCCATGGGTCCCAAATCTCCAGGTTCAAGGGCATCTTCCTACATCGAAAACATGCATGAGAAACCCAGAAGATGGTACACCGTGTGATCGGGAAAGGTTTCCAAAGCGCACCTCATTTCTCATCTCCTTATGCTCGGGTTCGCCATTCCAGCCGCTTTAGTAGCAATCTCCCTCCTTGGAGAATCAGCACCTGTAACCTCCTGTTCCGTACAGGTTGCAATTTGTCCTGAGGATGAACGGGAAGAGTGGGAACCAATGAGAGACTAGCTCTAGGTGTTGGGACAGGCACAGGTCACTCTACTTCCCCATCAGGAAGAAGAATTAACCACAGGCTCAGCCTGCCGCCCGGGACCAGAATAGGGCCTGAAGCAATCCTGCGCTTTTGCGGCCAGCTCCCAAGAAAGCGAGTTGAAAAATGGAGCTCAGGGGCACTGCAATTCACAAACCTGCAGACTTATAAATGATAACTCTCGTCCACAAATATATTGAGGGAAGGCAACGAAGAGGATTGGAAAGCAAGGCAGAATTGCAGGAAACAGATTTCAGGAGGGAGATTCGAATCGCCTTTCAAGCACAGGAAAAGCGGCAAAACCTCGACAATGATGCCCTTGGCCAAAAAGGGCGTATGCGTTTTTTCCTGAATATATTCAGGAAAAAACGCATACGCCCTTTTTGGCCAACCAAGCAACCTGGAAAGGCAAATCAGCGCTACAAAGAAGTCTCGCTTCCCATCGGTCAAAAGGGCCATGCTGAATAAAGTGTCAAAACCAGAAATGCAGGACAGGCCATGGAGAAACGGGAGCCTGGCTACGCTGATGGGAGGGATGTAAATTGCCAACAGCCACTCTGGAGAAGTGTACGGTGTGTCCTGAAACATCTAAAAAACTCAGCTTAGAGAGCACAGGGCACTTCCACTCATGGGCGTATAAATTGGGAAAACTAAAAATCAGCAAGACACAGGCACCCCAAAGTTTAGGGCTGCTCTGTTGACAAGAACCTCCACTTCGTTACACCTTAAATATCCCAGGAAAGAGAAAAATGGATAAAGAAGTTGTGGTCCTTATGTACAATGGAATATCACTCAGCCATGAAATCAACGTCATAAGGCTAGTAGCAGCATGATGAGTGGATTTAGGTACGACGATTCTAAGTGAAATAAGTCACACAGAAAAAGACACTTATCATAAGATATCACTTATAGAGGGAATGTAAAAACCGCTACCCTTGAACTGAATTACAAAACAGAACAGAGTCCCACGTTTAGAAAACACACTAGGGCTGCTTAAGGGGAAAGTTGAGGTGGGGTGATGCATAAAACAAGGGTTTCAAATTAGCTCAGATACCGTTCCATAAACCCAATATGTAATAGACAAGACCTACTCCTTGATCAGTGAATTGGACTCAACACCCCCTATTCACCGCCCAAGAATATATCTGACTAGTAAGAATCTTAAAACCTATGTTTTGATATCTCTCTGTAAGTGAGTCAAGTGGGTGTAAAGCGGCAGAAACACAGCAGTGAAAAGCAGCTAAACCCCATTATAAAAATCAATTACTTTTAAAAACCCGTGAAACAAAGACAGTGAAAGAGAGAGAAATTCTTACAAAATTCGTTCAGGGGCTGTGATGCCACCTGGATTGACCATATCTAGACCCACAGCTGATGGAGACATAAGGGTGGACACTCTTGGGGCTGAGAGGTTTGGTGAGGTTGGGTGAGGAAACGCAGACCCTTTAAAGTAATACTGCGTGGTTCCCATCCCATGGGTCCCAAATCTCCAGGTTCAAGGGCATCTTCCTACATCGAAAACATGCATGAGAAACCCAGAAGATGGTACACCGTGTGATCGGGAAAGGTTTCCAAAGCGCACCTCATTTCTCATCTCCTTATGCTCGGGTTCGCCATTCCAGCCGCTTTAGTAGCAATCTCCCTCCTTGGAGAATCAGCACCTGTAACCTCCTGTTCCGTACAGGTTGCAATTTGTCCTGAGGATGAACGGGAAGAGTGGGAACCAATGAGAGACTAGCTCTAGGTGTTGGGACAGGCACAGGTCACTCTACTTCCCCATCAGGAAGAAGAATTAACCACAGGCTCAGCCTGCCGCCCGGGACCAGAATAGGGCCTGAAGCAATCCTGCGCTTTTGCGGCCAGCTCCCAAGAAAGCGAGTTGAAAAATGGAGCTCAGGGGCACTGCAATTCACAAACCTGCAGACTTATAAATGATAACTCTCGTCCACAAATATATTGAGGGAAGGCAACGAAGAGGATTGGAAAGCAAGGCAGAATTGCAGGAAACAGATTTCAGGAGGGAGATTCGAATCGCCTTTCAAGCACAGGAAAAGCGGCAAAACCTCGACAATGATGCCCTTGGCCAAAAAGGGCGTATGCGTTTTTTCCTGAATATATTCAGGAAAAAACGCATACGCCCTTTTTGGCCAACCAAGCAACCTGGAAAGGCAAATCAGCGCTACAAAGAAGTCTCGCTTCCCATCGGTCAAAAGGGCCATGCTGAATAAAGTGTCAAAACCAGAAATGCAGGACAGGCCATGGAGAAACGGGAGCCTGGCTACGCTGATGGGAGGGATGTAAATTGCCAACAGCCACTCTGGAGAAGTGTACGGTGTGTCCTGAAACATCTAAAAAACTCAGCTTAGAGAGCACAGGGCACTTCCACTCATGGGCGTATAAATTGGGAAAACTAAAAATCAGCAAGACACAGGCACCCCAAAGTTTAGGGCTGCTCTGTTGACAAGAACCTCCACTTCGTTACACCTTAAATATCCCAGGAAAGAGAAAAATGGATAAAGAAGTTGTGGTCCTTATGTACAATGGAATATCACTCAGCCATGAAATCAACGTCATAAGGCTAGTAGCAGCATGATGAGTGGATTTAGGTACGACGATTCTAAGTGAAATAAGTCACACAGAAAAAGACACTTATCATAAGATATCACTTATAGAGGGAATGTAAAAACCGCTACCCTTGAACTGAATTACAAAACAGAACAGAGTCCCACGTTTAGAAAACACACTAGGGCTGCTTAAGGGGAAAGGTGAGGTGGGGTGATGCATAAAACAAGGGTTTCAAATTAGCTCAGACACCGTTCCATAAACCCAATATGTAATAGACAAGACCTACTCCTTGATCAGTGAATTGGACTCAACACCCCCTATTCACCGCCCAAGAATATATCTGACTAGTAAGAATCTTAAAACCTATGTTTTGATATCTCTCTGTAAGTGAGTCAAGTGGGTGTAAAGCGGCAGAAACACAGCAGTGAAAAGCAGCTAAACCCCATTATAAAAATCAATTACTTTTAAAAACCCGTGAAACAAAGACAGTGAAAGAGAGAGAAATTCTTACAAAATTCGTTCAGGGGCTGTGATGCCACCTGGATTGACCATATCTAGACGCACAGCTGATGGAGACATAAGGGTGGACACTCTTGGGGCTGAGAGGTTTGGTGAGGTTGGGTGAGGAAACGCAGACCCTTTAAAGTAATACTGCGTGGTTCCCATCCCATGGGTCCCAAATCTCCAGGTTCAAGGGCATCTTCCTACATCGAAAACATGCATGAGAAACCCAGAAGATGGTACACCGTGTGATCGGGAAAGGTTTCCAAAGCGCACCTCATTTCTCATCTCCTTATGCTCGGGTTCGCCATTCCAGCCGCTTTAGTAGCAATCTCCCTCCTTGGAGAATCAGCACCTGTAACCTCCTGTTCCGTACAGGTTGCAATTTGTCCTGAGGATGAACGGGAAGAGTGGGAACCAATGAGAGACTAGCTCTAGGTGTTGGGACAGGCACAGGTCACTCTACTTCCCCATCAGGAAGAAGAATTAACCACAGGCTCAGCCTGCCGCCCGGGACCAGAATAGGGCCTGAAGCAATCCTGCGCTTTTGCGGCCAGCTCCCAAGAAAGCGAGTTGAAAAATGGAGCTCAGGGGCACTGCAATTCACAAACCTGCAGACTTATAAATGATAACTGTCGTCCACAAATATATTGAGGGAAGGCAACGAAGAGGATTGGAAAGCAAGGCAGAATTGCAGGAAACAGATTTCAGGAGGGAGATTCGAATCGCCTTTCAAGCACAGGAAAAGCGGCAAAACCTCGACAATGATGCCCTTGGCCAAAAAGGGCGTATGCGTTTTTTCCTGAATATATTCAGGAAAAAACGCATACGCCCTTTTTGGCCAACCAAGCAACCTGGAAAGGCAAATCAGCGCTACAAAGAAGTCTCGCTTCCCATCGGTCAAAAGGGCCATGCTGAATAAAGTGTCAAAACCAGAAATGCAGGACAGGCCATGGAGAAACGGGAGCCTGGCTACGCTGATGGGAGGGATGTAAATTGCCAACAGCCACTCTGGAGAAGTGTACGGTGTGTCCTGAAACATCTAAAAAACTCAGCTTAGAGAGCACAGGGCACTTCCACTCATGGGCGTATAAATTGGGAAAACTAAAAATCAGCAAGACACAGGCACCCCAAAGTTTAGGGCTGCTCTGTTGACAAGAACCTCCACTTCGTTACACCTTAAATATCCCAGGAAAGAGAAAAATGGATAAAGAAGTTGTGGTCCTTATGTACAATGGAATATCACTCAGCCATGAAATCAACGTCATAAGGCTAGTAGCAGCATGATGAGTGGATTTAGGTACGACGATTCTAAGTGAAATAAGTCACACAGAAAAAGACACTTATCATAAGATATCACTTATAGAGGGAATGTAAAAACCGCTACCCTTGAACTGAATTACAAAACAGAACAGAGTCCCACGTTTAGAAAACACACTAGGGCTGCTTAAGGGGAAAGGTGAGGTGGGGTGATGCATAAAACAAGGGTTTCAAATTAGCTCAGATACCGTTCCATAAACCCAATATGTAATAGACAAGACCTACTCCTTGATCAGTGAATTGGACTCAACACCCCCTATTCACCGCCCAAGAATATATCTGACTAGTAAGAATCTTAAAACCTATGTTTTGATATCTCTCTGTAAGTGAGTCAAGTGGGTGTAAAGCGGCAGAAACACAGCAGTGAAAAGCAGCTAAACCCCATTATAAAAATCAATTACTTTTAAAAACCCGTGAAACAAAGACAGTGAAAGAGAGAGAAATTCTTACAAAATTCGTTCAGGGGCTGTGATGCCACCTGGATTGACCATATCTAGACCCACAGCTGATGGAGACATAAGGGTGGACACTCTTGGGGCTGAGAGGTTTGGTGAGGTTGGGTGAGGAAACGCAGACCCTTTAAAGTAATACTGCGTGGTTCCCATCCCATGGGTCCCAAATCTCCAGGTTCAAGGGCATCTTCCTACATCGAAAACATGCATGAGAAACCCAGAAGATGGTACACCGTGTGATCGGGAAAGGTTTCCAAAGCGCACCTCATTTCTCATCTCCTTATGCTCGGGTTCGCCATTCCAGCCGCTTTAGTAGCAATCTCCCTCCTTGGAGAATCAGCACCTGTAACCTCCTGTTCCGTACAGGTTGCAATTTGTCCTGAGGATGAACGGGAAGAGTGGGAACCAATGAGAGACTAGCTCTAGGTGTTGGGACAGGCACAGGTCACTCTACTTCCCCATCAGGAAGAAGAATTAACCACAGGCTCAGCCTGCCGCCCGGGACCAGAATAGGGCCTGAAGCAATCCTGCGCTTTTGCGGCCAGCTCCCAAGAAAGCGAGTTGAAAAATGGAGCTCAGGGGCACTGCAATTCACAAACCTGCAGACTTATAAATGATAACTCTCGTCCACAAATATATTGAGGGAAGGCAACGAAGAGGATTGGAAAGCAAGGCAGAATTGCAGGAAACAGATTTCAGGAGGGAGATTCGAATCGCCTTTCAAGCACAGGAAAAGCGGCAAAACCTCGACAATGATGCCCTTGGCCAAAAAGGGCGTATGCGTTTTTTCCTGAATATATTCAGGAAAAAACGCATACGCCCTTTTTGGCCAACCAAGCAACCTGGAAAGGCAAATCAGCGCTACAAAGAAGTCTCGCTTCCCATCGGTCAAAAGGGCCATGCTGAATAAAGTGTCAAAACCAGAAATGCAGGACAGGCCATGGAGAAACGGGAGCCTGGCTACGCTGATGGGAGGGATGTAAATTGCCAACAGCCACTCTGGAGAAGTGTACGGTGTGTCCTGAAACATCTAAAAAACTCAGCTTAGAGAGCACAGGGCACTTCCACTCATGGGCGTATAAATTGGGAAAACTAAAAATCAGCAAGACACAGGCACCCCAAAGTTTAGGGCTGCTCTGTTGACAAGAACCTCCACTTCGTTACACCTTAAATATCCCAGGAAAGAGAAAAATGGATAAAGAAGTTGTGGTCCTTATGTACAATGGAATATCACTCAGCCATGAAATCAACGTCATAAGGCTAGTAGCAGCATGATGAGTGGATTTAGGTACGACGATTCTAAGTGAAATAAGTCACACAGAAAAAGACACTTATCATAAGATATCACTTATAGAGGGAATGAAAAAACCGCTACCCTTGAACTGAATTACAAAACAGAACAGAGTCCCACGTTTAGAAAACACACTAGGGCTGCTTAAGGGGAAAGGTGAGGTGGGGTGATGCATAAAACAAGGGTTTCAAATTAGCTCAGACACCGTTCCATAAACCCAATATGTAATAGACAAGACCTACTCCTTGATCAGTGAATTGGACTCAACACCCCCTATTCACCGCCCAAGAATATATCTGACTAGTAAGAATCTTAAAACCTATGTTTTGATATCTCTCTGTAAGTGAGTCAAGTGGGTGTAAAGCGGCAGAAACACAGCAGTGAAAAGCAGCTAAACCCCATTATAAAAATCAATTACTTTTAAAAACCCGTGAAACAAAGACAGTGAAAGAGAGAGAAATTCTTACAAAATTCGTTCAGGGGCTGTGATGCCACCTGGATTGACCATATCTAGACCCACAGCTGATGGAGACATAAGGGTGGACACTCTTGGGGCTGAGAGGTTTGGTGAGGTTGGGTGAGGAAACGCAGACCCTTTAAAGTAATACTGCGTGGTTCCCATCCCATGGGTCCCAAATCTCCAGGTTCAAGGGCATCTTCCTACATCGAAAACATGCATGAGAAACCCAGAAGATGGTACACCGTGTGATCGGGAAAGGTTTCCAAAGCGCACCTCATTTCTCATCTCCTTATGCTCGGGTTCGCCATTCCAGCCGCTTTAGTAGCAATCTCCCTCCTTGGAGAATCAGCACCTGTAACCTCCTGTTCCGTACAGGTTGCAATTTGTCCTGAGGATGAACGGGAAGAGTGGGAACCAATGAGAGACTAGCTCTAGGTGTTGGGACAGGCACAGGTCACTCTACTTCCCCATCAGGAAGAAGAATTAACCACAGGCTCAGCCTGCCGCCCGGGACCAGAATAGGGCCTGAAGCAATCCTGCGCTTTTGCGGCCAGCTCCCAAGAAAGCGAGTTGAAAAATGGAGCTCAGGGGCACTGCAATTCACAAACCTGCAGACTTATAAATGATAACTCTCGTCCACAAATATATTGAGGGAAGGCAACGAAGAGGATTGGAAAGCAAGGCAGAATTGCAGGAAACAGATTTCAGGAGGGAGATTCGAATCGCCTTTAAAGCACAGGAAAAGCGGCAAAACCTCGACAATGATGCCCTTGGCCAAAAAGGGCGTATGCGTTTTTTCCTGAATATATTCAGGAAAAAACGCATACGCCCTTTTTGGCCAACCAAGCAACCTGGAAAGGCAAATCAGCGCTACAAAGAAGTCTCGCTTCCCATCGGTCAAAAGGGCCATGCTGAATAAAGTGTCAAAACCAGAAATGCAGGACAGGCCATGGAGAAACGGGAGCCTGGCTACGCTGATGGGAGGGATGTAAATTGCCAACAGCCACTCTGGAGAAGTGTACGGTGTGTCCTGAAACATCTAAAAAACTCAGCTTAGAGAGCACAGGGCACTTCCACTCATGGGCGTATAAATTGGGAAAACTAAAAATCAGCAAGACACAGGCACCCCAAAGTTTAGGGCTGCTCTGTTGACAAGAACCTCCACTTCGTTACACCTTAAATATCCCAGGAAAGAGAAAAATGGATAAAGAAGTTGTGGTCCTTATGTACAATGGAATATCACTCAGCCATGAAATCAACGTCATAAGGCTAGTAGCAGCATGATGAGTGGATTTAGGTACGACGATTCTAAGTGAAATAAGTCACACAGAAAAAGACACTTATCATAAGATATCACTTATAGAGGGAATGAAAAAACCGCTACCCTTGAACTGAATTACAAAACAGAACAGAGTCCCACGTTTAGAAAACACACTAGGGCTGCTTAAGGGGAAAGGTGAGGTGGGGTGATGCATAAAACAAGGGTTTCAAATTAGCTCAGATACCGTTCCATAAACCCAATATGTAATAGACAAGACCTACTCCTTGATCAGTGAATTGGACTCAACACCCCCTATTCACCGCCCAAGAATATATCTGACTAGTAAGAATCTTAAAACCTATGTTTTGATATCTCTCTGTAAGTGAGTCAAGTGGGTGTAAAGCGGCAGAAACACAGCAGTGAAAAGCAGCTAAACCCCATTATAAAAATCAATTACTTTTAAAAACCCGTGAAACAAAGACAGTGAAAGAGAGAGAAATTCTTACAAAATTCGTTCAGGGGCTGTGATGCCACCTGGATTGACCATATCTAGACCCACAGCTGATGGAGACATAAGGGTGGACACTCTTGGGGCTGAGAGGTTTGGTGAGGTTGGGTGAGGAAACGCAGACCCTTTAAAGTAATACTGCGTGGTTCCCATCCCATGGGTCCCAAATCTCCAGGTTCAAGGGCATCTTCCTACATCGAAAACATGCATGAGAAACCCAGAAGATGGTACACCGTGTGATCGGGAAAGGTTTCCAAAGCGCACCTCATTTCTCATCTCCTTATGCTCGGGTTCGCCATTCCAGCCGCTTTAGTAGCAATCTCCCTCCTTGGAGAATCAGCACCTGTAACCTCCTGTTCCGTACAGGTTGCAATTTGTCCTGAGGATGAACGGGAAGAGTGGGAACCAATGAGAGACTAGCTCTAGGTGTTGGGACAGGCACAGGTCACTCTACTTCCCCATCAGGAAGAAGAATTAACCACAGGCTCAGCCTGCCGCCCGGGACCAGAATAGGGCCTGAAGCAATCCTGCGCCTTTGCGGCCAGCTCCCAAGAAAGCGAGTTGAAAAATGGAGCTCAGGGGCACTGCAATTCACAAACCTGCAGACTTATAAATGATAACTCTCGTCCACAAATATATTGAGGGAAGGCAACGAAGAGGATTGGAAAGCAAGGCAGAATTGCAGGAAACAGATTTCAGGAGGGAGATTCGAATCGCCTTTCAAGCACAGGAAAAGCGGCAAAACCTCGACAATGATGCCCTTGGCCAAAAAGGGCGTATGCGTTTTTTCCTGAATATATTCAGGAAAAAACGCATACGCCCTTTTTGGCCAACCAAGCAACCTGGAAAGGCAAATCAGCGCTACAAAGAAGTCTCGCTTCCCATCGGTCAAAAGGGCCATGCTGAATAAAGTGTCAAAACCAGAAATGCAGGACAGGCCATGGAGAAACGGGAGCCTGGCTACGCTGATGGGAGGGATGTAAATTGCCAACAGCCACTCTGGAGAAGTGTACGGTGTGTCCTGAAACATCTAAAAAACTCAGCTTAGAGAGCACAGGGCACTTCCACTCATGGGCGTATAAATTGGGAAAACTAAAAATCAGCAAGACACAGGCACCCCAAAGTTTAGGGCTGCTCTGTTGACAAGAACCTCCACTTCGTTACACCTTAAATATCCCAGGAAAGAGAAAAATGGATAAAGAAGTTGTGGTCCTTATGTACAATGGAATATCACTCAGCCATGAAATCAACGTCATAAGGCTAGTAGCAGCATGATGAGTGGATTTAGGTACGACGATTCTAAGTGAAATAAGTCACACAGAAAAAGACACTTATCATAAGATATCACTTATAGAGGGAATGTAAAAACCGCTACCCTTGAACTGAATTACAAAACAGAACAGAGTCCCACGTTTAGAAAACACACTAGGGCTGCTTAAGGGGAAAGGTGAGGTGGGGTGATGCATAAAACAAGGGTTTCAAATTAGCTCAGATACCGTTCCATAAACCCAATATGTAATAGACAAGACCTACTCCTTGATCAGTGAATTGGACTCAACACCCCCTATTCACCGCCCAAGAATATATCTGACTAGTAAGAATCTTAAAACCTATGTTTTGATATCTCTCTGTAAGTGAGTCAAGTGGGTGTAAAGCGGCAGAAACACAGCAGTGAAAAGCAGCTAAACCCCATTATAAAAATCAATTACTTTTAAAAACCCGTGAAACAAAGACAGTGAAAGAGAGAGAAATTCTTACAAAATTCGTTCAGGGGCTGTGATGCCACCTGGATTGACCATATCTAGACCCACAGCTGATGGAGACATAAGGGTGGACACTCTTGGGGCTGAGAGGTTTGGTGAGGTTGGGTGAGGAAACGCAGACCCTTTAAAGTAATACTGCGTGGTTCCCATCCCATGGGTCCCAAATCTCCAGGTTCAAGGGCATCTTCCTACATCGAAAACATGCATGAGAAACCCAGAAGATGGTACACCGTGTGATCGGGAAAGGTTTCCAAAGCGCACCTCATTTCTCATCTCCTTATGCTCGGGTTCGCCATTCCAGCCGCTTTAGTAGCAATCTCCCTCCTTGGAGAATCAGCACCTGTAACCTCCTGTTCCGTACAGGTTGCAATTTGTCCTGAGGATGAACGGGAAGAGTGGGAACCAATGAGAGACTAGCTCTAGGTGTTGGGACAGGCACAGGTCACTCTACTTCCCCATCAGGAAGAAGAATTAACCACAGGCTCAGCCTGCCGCCCGGGACCAGAATAGGGCCTGAAGCAATCCTGCGCTTTTGCGGCCAGCTCCCAAGAAAGCGAGTTGAAAAATGGAGCTCAGGGGCACTGCAATTCACAAACCTGCAGACTTATAAATGATAACTCTCGTCCACAAATATATTGAGGGAAGGCAACGAAGAGGATTGGAAAGCAAGGCAGAATTGCAGGAAACAGATTTCAGGAGGGAGATTCGAATCGCCTTTAAAGCACAGGAAAAGCGGCAAAACCTCGACAATGATGCCCTTGGCCAAAAAGGGCGTATGCGTTTTTTCCTGAATATATTCAGGAAAAAACGCATACGCCCTTTTTGGCCAACCAAGCAACCTGGAAAGGCAAATCAGCGCTACAAAGAAGTCTCGCTTCCCATCGGTCAAAAGGGCCATGCTGAATAAAGTGTCAAAACCAGAAATGCAGGACAGGCCATGGAGAAACGGGAGCCTGGCTACGCTGATGGGAGGGATGTAAATTGCCAACAGCCACTCTGGAGAAGTGTACGGTGTGTCCTGAAACATCTAAAAAACTCAGCTTAGAGAGCACAGGGCACTTCCACTCATGGGCGTATAAATTGGGAAAACTAAAAATCAGCAAGACACAGGCACCCCAAAGTTTAGGGCTGCTCTGTTGACAAGAACCTCCACTTCGTTACACCTTAAATATCCCAGGAAAGAGAAAAATGGATAAAGAAGTTGTGGTCCTTATGTACAATGGAATATCACTCAGCCATGAAATCAACGTCATAAGGCTAGTAGCAGCATGATGAGTGGATTTAGGTACGACGATTCTAAGTGAAATAAGTCACACAGAAAAAGACACTTATCATAAGATATCACTTATAGAGGGAATGTAAAAACCGCTACCCTTGAACTGAATTACAAAACAGAACAGAGTCCCACGTTTAGAAAACACACTATGGCTGCTTAAGGGGAAAGGTGAGGTGGGGTGATGCATAAAACAAGGGTTTCAAATTAGGTCAGACACCGTTCCATAAACCCAATATGTAATAGACAAGACCTACTCCTTGATCAGTGAATTGGACTCAACACCCCCTATTCACCGCCCAAGAATATATCTGACTAGTAAGAATCTTAAAACCTATGTTTTGATATCTCTCTGTAAGTGAGTCAAGTGGGTGTAAAGCGGCAGAAACACAGCAGTGAAAAGCAGCTAAACCCCATTATAAAAATCAATTACTTTTAAAAACCCGTGAAACAAAGACAGTGAAAGAGAGAGAAATTCTTACAAAATTCGTTCAGGGGCTGTGATGCCACCTGGATTGACCATATCTAGACGCACAGCTGATGGAGACATAAGGGTGGACACTCTTGGGGCTGAGAGGTTTGGTGAGGTTGGGTGAGGAAACGCAGACCCTTTAAAGTAATACTGCGTGGTTCCCATCCCATGGGTCCCAAATCTCCAGGTTCAAGGGCATCTTCCTGCATCGAAAACATGCATGAGAAACCCAGAAGATGGTACACCGTGTGATCGGGAAAGGTTTCCAAAGCGCACCTCATTTCTCATCTCCTTATGCTCGGGTTCGCCATTCCAGCCGCTTTAGTAGCAATCTCCCTCCTTGGAGAATCAGCACCTGTAACCTCCTGTTCCGTACAGGTTGCAATTTGTCCTGAGGATGAACGGGAAGAGTGGGAACCAATGAGAGACTAGCTCTAGGTGTTGGGACAGGCACAGGTCACTCTACTTCCCCATCAGGAAGAAGAATTAACCACAGGCTCAGCCTGCCGCCCGGGACCAGAATAGGGCCTGAAGCAATCCTGCGCTTTTGCGGCCAGCTCCCAAGAAAGCGAGTTGAAAAATGGAGCTCAGGGGCACTGCAATTCACAAACCTGCAGACTTATAAATGATAACTCTCGTCCACAAATATATTGAGGGAAGGCAACGAAGAGGATTGGAAAGCAAGGCAGAATTGCAGGAAACAGATTTCAGGAGGGAGATTCGAATCGCCTTTAAAGCACAGGAAAAGCGGCAAAACCTCGACAATGATGCCCTTGGCCAAAAAGGGCGTATGCGTTTTTTCCTGAATATATTCAGGAAAAAACGCATACGCCCTTTTTGGCCAACCAAGCAACCTGGAAAGGCAAATCAGCGCTACAAAGAAGTCTCGCTTCCCATCGGTCAAAAGGGCCATGCTGAATAAAGTGTCAAAACCAGAAATGCAGGACAGGCCATGGAGAAACGGGAGCCTGGCTACGCTGATGGGAGGGATGTAAATTGCCAACAGGCACTCTGGAGAAGTGTACGGTGTGTCCTGAAACATCTAAAAAACTCAGCTTAGAGAGCACAGGGCACTTCCACTCATGGGCGTATAAATTGGGAAAACTAAAAATCAGCAAGACACAGGCACCCCAAAGTTTAGGGCTGCTCTGTTGACAAGAACCTCCACTTCGTTACACCTTAAATATCCCCGGAAAGAGAAAAATGGATAAAGAAGTTGTGGTCCTTATGTACAATGGAATATCACTCAGCCAAGAAATCAACGTCATAAGGCTAGTAGCAGCATGATGAGTGGATTTAGGTACGACGATTCTAAGTGAAATAAGTCACACAGAAAAAGACACTTATCATAAGATATCACTTATAGAGGGAATGTAAAAACCGCTACCCTTGAACTGAATTACAAAACAGAACAGAGTCCCACGTTTAGAAAACACACTAGGGCTGCTTAAGGGGAAAGGTGAGGTGGGGTGATGCATAAAACAAGGGTTTCAAATTAGCTCAGATACCGTTCCATAAACCCAATATGTAATAGACAAGACCTACTCCTTGATCAGTGAATTGGACTCAACACCCCCTATTCACCGCCCAAGAATATATCTGACTAGTAAGAATCTTAAAACCTATGTTTTGATATCTCTCTGTAAGTGAGTCAAGTGGGTGTAAAGCGGCAGAAACACAGCAGTGAAAAGCAGCTAAACCCCAATATAAAAATCAATTACTTTTAAAAACCCGTGAAACAAAGACAGTGAAAGAGAGAGAAATTCTTACAAAATTCGTTCAGGGGCTGTGATGCCACCTGGATTGACCATATCTAGACCCACAGCTGATGGAGACATAAGGGTGGACACTCTTGGGGCTGAGAGGTTTGGTGAGGTTGGGTGAGGAAACGCAGACCCTTTAAAGTAATACTGCGTGGTTCCCATCCCATGGGTCCCAAATCTCCAGGTTCAAGGGCATCTTCCTACATCGAAAACATGCATGAGAAACCCAGAAGATGGTACACCGTGTGATCGGGAAAGGTTTCCAAAGCGCACCTCATTTCTCATCTCCTTATGCTCGGGTTCGCCATTCCAGCCGCTTTAGTAGCAATCTCCCTCCTTGGAGAATCAGCACCTGTAACCTCCTGTTCCATACAGGTTGCAATTTGTCCTGAGGATGAACGGGAAGAGTGGGAACCAATGAGAGACTAGCTCTAGGTGTTGGGACAGGCACAGGTCACTCTACTTCCCCATCAGGAAGAAGAATTAACCACAGGCTCAGCCTGCCGCCCGGGACCAGAATAGGGCCTGAAGCAATCCTGCGCTTTTGCGGCCAGCTCCCAAGAAAGCGAGTTGAAAAATGGAGCTCAGGGGCACTGCAATTCACAAACCTGCAGACTTATAAATGATAACTCTCGTCCACAAATATATTGAGGGAAGGCAACGAAGAGGATTGGAAAGCAAGGCAGAATTGCAGGAAACAGATTTCAGGAGGGAGATTCGAATCGCCTTTAAAGCACAGGAAAAGCGGCAAAACCTCGACAATGATGCCCTTGGCCAAAAAGGGCGTATGCGTTTTTTCCTGAATATATTCAGGAAAAAACGCATACGCCCTTTTTGGCCAACCAAGCAACCTGGAAAGGCAAATCAGCGCTACAAAGAAGTCTCGCTTCCCATCGGTCAAAAGGGCCATGCTGAATAAAGTGTCAAAACCAGAAATGCAGGACAGGCCATGGAGAAACGGGAGCCTGGCTACGCTGATGGGCGGGATGTAAATTGCCAACAGCCACTCTGGAGAAGTGTACGGTGTGTCCTGAAACATCTAAAAAACTCAGCTTAGAGAGCACAGGGCACTTCCACTCATGGGCGTATAAATTGGGAAAACTAAAAATCAGCAAGACACAGGCACCCCAAAGTTTAGGGCTGCTCTGTTGACAAGAACCTCCACTTCGTTACACCTTAAATATCCCCGGAAAGAGAAAAATGGATAAAGAAGTTGTGGTCCTTATGTACAATGGAATATCACTCAGCCAAGAAATCAACGTCATAAGGCTAGTAGCAGCATGATGAGTGGATTTAGGTACGACGATTCTAAGTGAAATAAGTCACACAGAAAAAGACACTTATCATAAGATATCACTTATAGAGGGAATGTAAAAACCGCTACCCTTGAACTGAATTACAAAACAGAACAGAGTCCCACGTTTAGAAAACACACTAGGGCTGCTTAAGGGGAAAGGTGAGGTGGGGTGATGCATAAAACAAGGGTTTCAAATTAGCTCAGATACCGTTCCATAAACCCAATATGTAATAGACAAGACCTACTCCTTGATCAGTGAATTGGACTCAACACCCCCTATTCACCGCCCAAGAATATATCTGACTAGTAAGAATCTTAAAACCTATGTTTTGATATCTCTCTGTAAGTGAGTCAAGTGGGTGTAAAGCAGCAGAAACACAGCAGTGAAAAGCAGCTAAACCCCATTATAAAAATCAATTACTTTTAAAAACCCGTGAAACAAAGACAGTGAAAGAGAGAGAAATTCTTACAAAATTCGTTCAGGGGCTGTGATGCCACCTGGATTGACCATATCTAGACGCACAGCTGATGGAGACATAAGGGTGGACACTCTTGGGGCTGAGAGGTTTGGTGAGGTTGGGTGAGGAAACGCAGACCCTTTAAAGTAATACTGCGTGGTTCCCATCCCATGGGTCCCAAATCTCCAGGTTCAAGGGCATCTTCCTACATCGAAAACATGCATGAGAAACCCAGAAGATGGTACACCGTGTGATCGGGAAAGGTTTCCAAAGCGCACCTCATTTCTCATCTCCTTATGCTCGGGTTCGCCATTCCAGCCGCTTTAGTAGCAATCTCCCTCCTTGGAGAATCAGCACCTGTAACCTCCTGTTCCATACAGGTTGCAATTTGTCCTGAGGATGAACGGGAAGAGTGGGAACCAATGAGAGACTAGCTCTAGGTGTTGGGACAGGCACAGGTCACTCTACTTCCCCATCAGGAAGAAGAATTAACCACAGGCTCAGCCTGCCGCCCGGGACCAGAATAGGGCCTGAAGCAATCCTGCGCTTTTGCGGCCAGCTCCCAAGAAAGCGAGTTGAAAAATGGAGCTCAGGGGCACTGCAATTCACAAACCTGCAGACTTATAAATGATAACTCTCGTCCACAAATATATTGAGGGAAGGCAACGAAGAGGATTGGAAAGCAAGGCAGAATTGCAGGAAACAGATTTCAGGAGGGAGATTCGAATCGCCTTTAAAGCACAGGAAAAGCGGCAAAACCTCGACAATGATGCCCTTGGCCAAAAAGGGCGTATGCGTTTTTTCCTGAATATATTCAGGAAAAAACGCATACGCCCTTTTTGGCCAACCAAGCAACCTGGAAAGGCAAATCAGCGCTACAAAGAAGTCTCGCTTCCCATCGGTCAAAAGGGCCATGCTGAATAAAGTGTCAAAACCAGAAATGCAGGACAGGCCATGGAGAAACGGGAGCCTGGCTACGCTGATGGGCGGGATGTAAATTGCCAACAGCCACTCTGGAGAAGTGTACGGTGTGTCCTGAAACATCTAAAAAACTCAGCTTAGAGAGCACAGGGCACTTCCACTCATGGGCGTATAAATTGGGAAAACTAAAAATCAGCAAGACACAGGCACCCCAAAGTTTAGGGCTGCTCTGTTGACAAGAACCTCCACTTCGTTACACCTTAAATATCCCAGGAAAGAGAAAAATGGATAAAGAAGTTGTGGTCCTTATGTACAATGGAATATCACTCAGCCAAGAAATCAACGTCATAAGGCTAGTAGCAGCATGATGAGTGGATTTAGGTACGACGATTCTAAGTGAAATAAGTCACACAGAAAAAGACACTTATCATAAGATATCACTTATAGAGGGAATGTAAAAACCGCTACCCTTGAACTGAATTACAAAACAGAACAGAGTCCCACGTTTAGAAAACACACTAGGGCTGCTTAAGGGGAAAGGTGAGGTGGGGTGATGCATAAAACAAGGGTTTCAAATTAGCTCAGATACCGTTCCATAAACCCAATATGTAATAGACAAGACCTACTCCTTGATCAGTGAATTGGACTCAACACCCCCTATTCACCGCCCAAGAATATATCTGACTAGTAAGAATCTTAAAACCTATGTTTTGATATCTCTCTGTAAGTGAGTCAAGTGGGTGTAAAGCGGCAGAAACACAGCAGTGAAAAGCAGCTAAACCCCATTATAAAAATCAATTACTTTTAAAAACCCGTGAAACAAAGACAGTGAAAGAGAGAGAAATTCTTACAAAATTCGTTCAGGGGCTGTGATGCCACCTGGATTGACCATATCTAGACGCACAGCTGATGGAGACATAAGGGTGGACACTCTTGGGGCTGAGAGGTTTGGTGAGGTTGGGTGAGGAAACGCAGACCCTTTAAAGTAATACTGCGTGGTTCCCATCCCATGGGTCCCAAATCTCCAGGTTCAAGGGCATCTTCCTACATCGAAAACATGCATGAGAAACCCAGAAGATGGTACACCGTGTGATCGGGAAAGGTTTCCAAAGCGCACCTCATTTCTCATCTCCTTATGCTCGGGTTCGCCATTCCAGCCGCTTTAGTAGCAATCTCCCTCCTTGGAGAATCAGCACCTGTAACCTCCTGTTCCGTACAGGTTGCAATTTGTCCTGAGGATGAACGGGAAGAGTGGGAACCAATGAGAGACTAGCTCTAGGTGTTGGAACAGGCACAGGTCACTCTACTTCCCCATCAGGAAGAAGAATTAACCACAGGCTCAGCCTGCCGCCCGGGACCAGAATAGGGCCTGAAGCAATCCTGCGCTTTTGCGGCCAGCTCCCAAGAAAGCGAGTTGAAAAATGGAGCTCAGGGGCACTGCAATTCACAAACCTGCAGACTTATAAATGATAACTCTCGTCCACAAATATATTGAGGGAAGGCAACGAAGAGGATTGGAAAGCAAGGCAGAATTGCAGGAAACAGATTTCAGGAGGGAGATTCGAATCGCCTTTAAAGCACAGGAAAAGCGGCAAAACCTCGACAATGATGCCCTTGGCCAAAAAGGGCGTATGCGTTTTTTCCTGAATATATTCAGGAAAAAACGCATACGCCCTTTTTGGCCAACCAAGCAACCTGGAAAGGCAAATCAGCGCTACAAAGAAGTCTCGCTTCCCATCGGTCAAAAGGGCCATGCTGAATAAAGTGTCAAAACCAGAAATGCAGGACAGGCCATGGAGAAACGGGAGCCTGGCTACGCTGATGGGCGGGATGTAAATTGCCAACAGCCACTCTGGAGAAGTGTACGGTGTGTCCTGAAACATCTAAAAAACTCAGCTTAGAGAGCACAGGGCACTTCCACTCATGGGCGTATAAATTGGGAAAACTAAAAATCAGCAAGACACAGGCACCCCAAAGTTTAGGGCTGCTCTGTTGACAAGAACCTCCACTTCGTTACACCTTAAATATCCCAGGAAAGAGAAAAATGGATAAAGAAGTTGTGGTCCTTATGTACAATGGAATATCACTCAGCCATGAAATCAACGTCATAAGGCTAGTAGCAGCATGATGAGTGGATTTAGGTACGACGATTCTAAGTGAAATAAGTCACACAGAAAAAGACACTTATCATAAGATATCACTTATAGAGGGAATGAAAAAACCGCTACCCTTGAACTGAATTACAAAACAGAACAGAGTCCCACGTTTAGAAAACACACTAGGGCTGCTTAAGGGGAAAGGTGAGGTGGGGTGATGCATAAAACAAGGGTTTCAAATTAGCTCAGATACCGTTCCATAAACCCAATATGTAATAGACAAGACCTACTCCTTGATCAGTGAATTGGACTCAACACCCCCTATTCACCGCCCAAGAATATATCTGACTAGTAAGAATCTTAAAACCTATGTTTTGATATCTCTCTGTAAGTGAGTCAAGTGGGTGTAAAGCGGCAGAAACACAGCAGTGAAAAGCAGCTAAACCCCATTATAAAAATCAATTACTTTTAAAAACCCGTGAAACAAAGACAGTGAAAGAGAGAGAAATTCTTACAAAATTCGTTCAGGGGCTGTGATGCCACCTGGATTGACCATATCTAGACCCACAGCTGATGGAGACATAAGGGTGGACACTGTTGGGGCTGAGAGGTTTGGTGAGGTTGGGTGAGGAAACGCAGACCCTTTAAAGTAATACTGCGTGGTTCCCATCCCATGGGTCCCAAATCTCCAGGTTCAAGGGCATCTTCCTACATCGAAAACATGCATGAGAAACCCAGAAGATGGTACACCGTGTGATCGGGAAAGGTTTCCAAAGCGCACCTCATTTCTCATCTCCTTATGCTCGGGTTCGCCATTCCAGCCGCTTTAGTAGCAATCTCCCTCCTTGGAGAATCAGCACCTGTAACCTCCTGTTCCGTACAGGTTGCAATTTGTCCTGAGGATGAACGGGAAGAGTGGGAACCAATGAGAGACTAGCTCTAGGTGTTGGGACAGGCACAGGTCACTCTACTTCCCCATCAGGAAGAAGAATTAACCACAGGCTCAGCCTGCCGCCCGGGACCAGAATAGGGCCTGAAGCAATCCTGCGCTTTTGCGGCCAGCTCCCAAGAAAGCGAGTTGAAAAATGGAGCTCAGGGGCACTGCAATTCACAAACCTGCAGACTTATAAATGATAACTCTCGTCCACAAATATATTGAGGGAAGGCAACGAAGAGGATTGGAAAGCAAGGCAGAATTGCAGGAAACAGATTTCAGGAGGGAGATTCGAATCGCCTTTAAAGCACAGGAAAAGCGGCAAAACCTCGACAATGATGCCCTTGGCCAAAAAGGGCGTATGCGTTTTTTCCTGAATATATTCAGGAAAAAACGCATACGCCCTTATTGGCCAACCAAGCAACCTGGAAAGGCAAATCAGCGCTACAAAGAAGTCTCGCTTCCCATCGGTCAAAAGGGCCATGCTGAATAAAGTGTCAAAACCAGAAATGCAGGACAGGCCATGGAGAAACGGGAGCCTGGCTACGCTGATGGGCGGGATGTAAATTGCCAACAGCCCCTCTGGAGAAGTGTACGGTGTGTCCTGAAACATCTAAAAAACTCAGCTTAGAGAGCACAGGGCACTTCCACTCATGGGCGTATAAATTGGGAAAACTAAAAATCAGCAAGACACAGGCACCCCAAAGTGTAGGGCTGCTCTGTTGACAAGAACCTCCACTTCGTTACACCTTAAATATCCCAGGAAAGAGAAAAATGGATAAAGAAGTTGTGGTCCTTATGTACAATGGAATATCACTCAGCCATGAAATCAACGTCATAAGGCTAGTAGCAGCATGATGAGTGGATTTAGGTACGACGATTCTAAGTGAAATAAGTCACACAGATAAAGACACTTATCATAAGATATCACTTATAGAGGGAATGTAAAAACCGCTACCCTTGAACTGAATTACAAAACAGAACAGAGTCCCACGTTTAGAAAACACACTAGGGCTGCTTAAGGGGAAAGGTGAGGTGGGGTGATGCATAAAACAAGGGTTTCAAATTAGGTCAGACACCGTTCCATAAACCCAATATGTAATAGACAAGACCTACTCCTTGATCAGTGAATTGGACTCAACACCCCCTATTCACCGCCCAAGAATATATCTGACTAGTAAGAATCTTAAAACCTATGTTTTGATATCTCTCTGTAAGTGAGTCAAGTGGGTGTAAAGCGGCAGAAACACAGCAGTGAAAAGCAGCTAAACCCCATTATAAAAATCAATTACTTTTAAAAACCCGTGAAACAAAGACAGTGAAAGAGAGAGAAATTCTTACAAAATTCGTTCAGGGGCTGTGATGCCACCTGGATTGACCATATCTAGACGCACAGCTGATGGAGACATAAGGGTGGACACTCTTGGGGCTGAGATGTTTGGTGAGGTTGGGTGAGGAAACGCAGACCCTTTAAAGTAATACTGCGTGGTTCCCATCCCATGGGTCCCAAATCTCCAGGTTCAAGGGCATCTTCCTACATCGAAAACATGCATGAGAAACCCAGAAGATGGTACACCGTGTGATCGGGAAAGGTTTCCAAAGCGCACCTCATTTCTCATCTCCTTATGCTCGGGTTCGCCATTCCAGCCGCTTTAGTAGCAATCTCCCTCCTTGGAGAATCAGCACCTGTAACCTCCTGTTCCGTACAGGTTGCAATTTGTCCTGAGGATGAACGGGAAGAGTGGGAACCAATGAGAGACTAGCTCTAGGTGTTGGGACAGGCACAGGTCACTCTACTTCCCCATCAGGAAGAAGAATTAACCACAGGCTCAGCCTGCCGCCCGGGACCAGAATAGGGCCTGAAGCAATCCTGCGCTTTTGCGGCCAGCTCCCAAGAAAGCGAGTTGAAAAATGGAGCTCAGGGGCACTGCAATTCACAAACCTGCAGACTTATAAATGATAACTCTCGTCCACAAATATATTGAGGGAAGGCAACGAAGAGGATTGGAAAGCAAGGCAGAATTGCAGGAAACAGATTTCAGGAGGGAGATTCGAATCGCCTTTAAAGCACAGGAAAAGCGGCAAAACCTCGACAATGATGCCCTTGGCCAAAAAGGGCGTATGCGTTTTTTCCTGAATATATTCAGGAAAAAACGCATACGCCCTTATTGGCCAACCAAGCAACCTGGAAAGGCAAATCAGCGCTACAAAGAAGTCTCGCTTCCCATCGGTCAAAAGGGCCATGCTGAATAAAGTGTCAAAACCAGAAATGCAGGACAGGCCATGGAGAAACGGGAGCCTGGCTACGCTGATGGGCGGGATGTAAATTGCCAACAGCCACTCTGGAGAAGTGTACGGTGTGTCCTGAAACATCTAAAAAACTCAGCTTAGAGAGCACAGGGCACTTCCACTCATGGGCGTATAAATTGGGAAAACTAAAAATCAGCAAGACACAGGCACCCCAAAGTGTAGGGCTGCTCTGTTGACAAGAACCTCCACTTCGTTACACCTTAAATATCCCCGGAAAGAGAAAAATGGATAAAGAAGTTGTGGTCCTTATGTACAATGGAATATCACTCAGCCAAGAAATCAACGTCATAAGGCTAGTAGCAGCATGATGAGTGGATTTAGGTACGACGATTCTAAGTGAAATAAGTCACACAGAAAAAGACACTTATCATAAGATATCACTTATAGAGGGAATGTAAAAACCGCTACCCTTGAACTGAATTACAAAACAGAACAGAGTCCCACGTTTAGAAAACACACTAGGGCTGCTTAAGGGGAAAGGTGAGGTGGGGTGATGCATAAAACAAGGGTTTCAAATTAGCTCAGATACCGTTCCATAAACCCAATATGTAATAGACAAGACCTACTCCTTGATCAGTGAATTGGACTCAACACCCCCTATTCACCGCCCAAGAATATATCTGACTAGTAAGAATCTTAAAACCTATGTTTTGATATCTCTCTGTAAGTGAGTCAAGTGGGTGTAAAGCGGCAGAAACACAGCAGTGAAAAGCAGCTAAACCCCATTATAAAAATCAATTACTTTTAAAAACCCGTGAAACAAAGACAGTGAAAGAGAGAGAAATTCTTACAAAATTCGTTCAGGGGCTGTGATGCCACCTGGATTGACCATATCTAGACCCACAGCTGATGGAGACATAAGGGTGGACACTCTTGGGGCTGAGAGGTTTGGTGAGGTTGGGTGAGGAAACGCAGACCCTTTAAAGTAATACTGCGTGGTTCCCATCCCATGGGTCCCAAATCTCCAGGTTCAAGGGCATCTTCCTACATCGAAAACATGCATGAGAAACCCAGAAGATGGTACACCGTGTGATCGGGAAAGGTTTCCAAAGCGCACCTCATTTCTCATCTCCTTATGCTCGGGTTCGCCATTCCAGCCGCTTTAGTAGCAATCTCCCTCCTTGGAGAATCAGCACCTGTAACCTCCTGTTCCATACAGGTTGCAATTTGTCCTGAGGATGAACGGGAAGAGTGGGAACCAATGAGAGACTAGCTCTAGGTGTTGGGACAGGCACAGGTCACTCTACTTCCCCATCAGGAAGAAGAATTAACCACAGGCTCAGCCTGCCGCCCGGGACCAGAATAGGGCCTGAAGCAATCCTGCGCTTTTGCGGCCAGCTCCCAAGAAAGCGAGTTGAAAAATGGAGCTCAGGGGCACTGCAATTCACAAACCTGCAGACTTATAAATGATAACTCTCGTCCACAAATATATTGAGGGAAGGCAACGAAGAGGATTGGAAAGCAAGGCAGAATTGCAGGAAACAGATTTCAGGAGGGAGATTCGAATCGCCTTTAAAGCACAGGAAAAGCGGCAAAACCTCGACAATGATGCCCTTGGCCAAAAAGGGCGTATGCGTTTTTTCCTGAATATATTCAGGAAAAAACGCATACGCCCTTTTTGGCCAACCAAGCAACCTGGAAAGGCAAATCAGCGCTACAAAGAAGTCTCGCTTCCCATCGGTCAAAAGGGCCATGCTGAATAAAGTGTCAAAACCAGAAATGCAGGACAGGCCATGGAGAAACGGGAGCCTGGCTACGCTGATGGGCGGGATGTAAATTGCCAACAGCCACTCTGGAGAAGTGTACGGTGTGTCCTGAAACATCTAAAAAACTCAGCTTAGAGAGCACAGGGCACTTCCACTCATGGGCGTATAAATTGGGAAAACTAAAAATCAGCAAGACACAGGCACCCCAAAGTTTAGGGCTGCTCTGTTGACAAGAACCTCCACTTCGTTACACCTTAAATATCCCAGGAAAGAGAAAAATGGATAAAGAAGTTGTGGTCCTTATGTACAATGGAATATCACTCAGCCAAGAAATCAACGTCATAAGGCTAGTAGCAGCATGATGAGTGGATTTAGGTACGACGATTCTAAGTGAAATAAGTCACACAGAAAAAGACACTTATCATAAGATATCACTTATAGAGGGAATGTAAAAACCGCTACCCTTGAACTGAATTACAAAACAGAACAGAGTCCCACGTTTAGAAAACACACTAGGGCTGCTTAAGGGGAAAGGTGAGGTGGGGTGATGCATAAAACAAGGGTTTCAAATTAGCTCAGATACCGTTCCATAAACCCAATATGTAATAGACAAGACCTACTCCTTGATCAGTGAATTGGACTCAACACCCCCTATTCACCGCCCAAGAATATATCTGACTAGTAAGAATCTTAAAACCTATGTTTTGATATCTCTCTGTAAGTGAGTCAAGTGGGTGTAAAGCGGCAGAAACACAGCAGTGAAAAGCAGCTAAACCCCATTATAAAAATCAATTACTTTTAAAAACCCGTGAAACAAAGACAGTGAAAGAGAGAGAAATTCTTACAAAATTCGTTCAGGGGCTGTGATGCCACCTGGATTGACCATATCTAGACCCACAGCTGATGGAGACATAAGGGTGGACACTCTTGGGGCTGAGAGGTTTGGTGAGGTTGGGTGAGGAAACGCAGACCCTTTAAAGTAATACTGCGTGGTTCCCATCCCATGGGTCCCAAATCTCCAGGTTCAAGGGCATCTTCCTACATCGAAAACATGCATGAGAAACCCAGAAGATGGTACACCGTGTGATCGGGAAAGGTTTCCAAAGCGCACCTCATTTCTCATCTCCTTATGCTCGGGTTGGCCATTCCAGCCGCTTTAGTAGCAATCTCCCTCCTTGGAGAATCAGCACCTGTAACCTCCTGTTCCGTACAGGTTGCAATTTGTCCTGAGGATGAACGGGAAGAGTGGGAACCAATGAGAGACTAGCTCTAGGTGTTGGGACAGGCACAGGTCACTCTACTTCCCCATCAGGAAGAAGAATTAACCACAGGCTCAGCCTGCCGCCCGGGACCAGAATAGGGCCTGAAGCAATCCTGCGCTTTTGCGGCCAGCTCCCAAGAAAGCGAGTTGAAAAATGGAGCTCAGGGGCACTGCAATTCACAAACCTGCAGACTTATAAATGATAACTCTCGTCCACAAATATATTGAGGGAAGGCAACGAAGAGGATTGGAAAGCAAGGCAGAATTGCAGGAAACAGATTTCAGGAGGGAGATTCGAATCGCCTTTAAAGCACAGGAAAAGCGGCAAAACCTCGACAATGATGCCCTTGGCCAAAAAGGGCGTATGCGTTTTTTCCTGAATATATTCAGGAAAAAACGCATACGCCCTTTTTGGCCAACCAAGCAACCTGGAAAGGCAAATCAGCGCTACAAAGAAGTCTCGCTTCCCATCGGTCAAAAGGGCCATGCTGAATAAAGTGTCAAAACCAGAAATGCAGGACAGGCCATGGAGAAATGGGAGCCTGGCTACGCTGATGGGCGGGATGTAAATTGCCAACAGCCACTCTGGAGAAGTGTACGGTGTGTCCTGAAACATCTAAAAAACTCAGCTTAGAGAGCACAGGGCACTTCCACTCATGGGCGTATAAATTGGGAAAACTAAAAATCAGCAAGACACAGGCACCCCAAAGTTTAGGGCTGCTCTGTTGACAAGAACCTCCACTTCGTTACACCTTAAATATCCCCGGAAAGAGAAAAATGGATAAAGAAGTTGTGGTCCTTATGTACAATGGAATATCACTCAGCCAAGAAATCAACGTCATAAGGCTAGTAGCAGCATGATGAGTGGATTTAGGTACGACGATTCTAAGTGAAATAAGTCACACAGAAAAAGACACTTATCATAAGATATCACTTATAGAGGGAATGTAAAAACCGCTACCCTTGAACTGAATTACAAAACAGAACAGAGTCCCACGTTTAGAAAACACACTAGGGCTGCTTAAGGGGAAAGGTGAGGTGGGGTGATGCATAAAACAAGGGTTTCAAATTAGCTCAGATACCGTTCCATAAACCCAATATGTAATAGACAAGACCTACTCCTTGATCAGTGAATTGGACTCAACACCCCCTATTCACCGCCCAAGAATATATCTGACTAGTAAGAATCTTAAAACCTATGTTTTGATATCTCTCTGTAAGTGAGTCAAGTGGGTGTAAAGCGGCAGAAACACAGCAGTGAAAAGCAGCTAAACCCCATTATAAAAATCAATTACTTTTAAAAACCCGTGAAACAAAGACAGTGAAAGAGAGAGAAATTCTTACAAAATTCGTTCAGGGGCTGTGATGCCACCTGGATTGACCATATCTAGACCCACAGTTGATGGAGCCATAAGGGTGGACACTCTTGGGGCTGAGAGGTTTGGTGAGGTTGGGTGAGGAAACGCAGACCCTTTAAAGTAATACTGCGTGGTTCCCATCCCATGGGTCCCAAATCTCCAGGTTCAAGGGCATCTTCCTACATCGAAAACATGCATGAGAAACCCAGAAGATGGTACACCGTGTGATCGGGAAAGGTTTCCAAAGCGCACCTCATTTCTCATCTCCTTATGCTCGGGTTCGCCATTCCAGCCGCTTTAGTAGCAATCTCCCTCCTTGGAGAATCAGCACCTGTAACCTCCTGTTCCGTACAGGTTGCAATTTGTCCTGAGGATGAACGGGAAGAGTGGGAACCAATGAGAGACTAGCTCTAGGTGTTGGGACAGGCACAGGTCACTCTACTTCCCCATCAGGAAGAAGAATTAACCACAGGCTCAGCCTGCCGCCCGGGACCAGAATAGGGCCTGAAGCAATCCTGCGCTTTTGCGGCCAGCTCCCAAGAAAGCGAGTTGAAAAATGGAGCTCAGGGGCACTGCAATTCACAAACCTGCAGACTTATAAATGATAACTCTCGTCCACAGATATATTGAGGGAAGGCAACGAAGAGGATTGGAAAGCAAGGCAGAATTGCAGGAAACAGATTTCAGGAGGGAGATTCGAATCGCCTTTAAAGCACAGGAAAAGCGGCAAAACCTCGACAATGATGCCCTTGGCCAAAAAGGGCGTATGCGTTTTTTCCTGAATATATTCAGGAAAAAACGCATACGCCCTTTTTGGCCAACCAAGCAACCTGGAAAGGCAAATCAGCACTACAAAGAAGTCTCGCTTCCCATCGGTCAAAAGGGCCATGCTGAATAAAGTGTCAAAACCAGAAATGCAGGACAGGCCATGGAGAAACGGGAGCCTGGCTACGCTGATGGGAGGGATGTAAATTGCCAACAGCCACTCTGGAGAAGTGTACGGTGTGTCCTGAAACATCTAAAAAACTCAGCTTAGAGAGCACAGGGCACTTCCACTCATGAGCGTATAAATTGGGAAAACTAAAAATCAGCAAGACACAGGCACCCCAAAGTTTAGGGCTGCTCTGTTGACAAGAACCTCCACTTCGTTACACCTTAAATATCCCAGGAAAGAGAAAAATGGATAAAGAAGTTGTGGTCCTTATGTACAATGGAATATCACTCAGCCATGAAATCAACGTCATAAGGCTAGTAGCAGCATGATGAGTGGATTTAGGTACGACGATTCTAAGTGAAATAAGTCACACAGAAAAAGACACTTATCATAAGATATCACTTATAGAGGGAATGTAAAAACCGCTACCCTTGAACTGAATTACAAAACAGAACAGAGTCCCACGTTTAGAAAACACACTAGGGCTGCTTAAGGGGAAAGGTGAGGTGGGGTGATGCATAAAACAAGGGTTTCAAATTAGCTCAGATACCGTTCCATAAACCCAATATGTAATAGACAAGACCTACTCCTTGATCAGTGAATTGGACTCAACACCCCCTATTCACCGCCCAAGAATATATCTGACTAGTAAGAATCTTAAAACCTATGTTTTGATATCTCTCTGTAAGTGAGTCAAGTGGGTGTAAAGCGGCAGAAACACAGCAGTGAAAAGCAGCTAAACCCCATTATAAAAATCAATTACTTTTAAAAACCCGTGAAACAAAGACAGTGAAAGAGAGAGAAATTCTTACAAAATTCGTTCAGGGGCTGTGATGCCACCTGGATTGACCATATCTAGACCCACAGTTGATGGAGCCATAAGGGTGGACACTCTTGGGGCTGAGAGGTTTGGTGAGGTTGGGTGAGGAAACGCAGACCCTTTAAAGTAATACTGCGTGGTTCCCATCCCATGGGTCCCAAATCTCCAGGTTCAAGGGCATCTTCCTACATCGAAAACATGCATGAGAAACCCAGAAGATGGTACACCGTGTGATCGGGAAAGGTTTCCAAAGCGCACCTCATTTCTCATCTCCTTATGCTCGGGTTCGCCATTCCAGCCGCTTTAGTAGCAATCTCCCTCCTTGGAGAATCAGCACCTGTAACCTCCTGTTCCGTACAGGTTGCAATTTGTCCTGAGGATGAACGGGAAGAGTGGGAACCAATGAGAGACTAGCTCTAGGTGTTGGGACAGGCACAGGTCACTCTACTTCCCCATCAGGAAGAAGAATTAACCACAGGCTCAGCCTGCCGCCCGGGACCAGAATAGGGCCTGAAGCAATCCTGCGCTTTTGCGGCCAGCTCCCAAGAAAGCGAGTTGAAAAATGGAGCTCAGGGGCACTGCAATTCACAAACCTGCAGACTTATAAATGATAACTCTCGTCCACAGATATATTGAGGGAAGGCAACGAAGAGGATTGGAAAGCAAGGCAGAATTGCAGGAAACAGATTTCAGGAGGGAGATTCGAATCGCCTTTAAAGCACAGGAAAAGCGGCAAAACCTCGACAATGATGCCCTTGGCCAAAAAGGGCGTATGCGTTTTTTCCTGAAGATATTCAGGAAAAAACGCATACGCCCTTTTTGGCCAACCAAGCAACCTGGAAATGCAAATCAGCGCTACAAAGAAGTCTCGCTTCCCATCGGTCAAAAGGGCCATGCTGAATAAAGTGTCAAAACCAGAAATGCAGGACAGGCCATGGAGAAACGGGAGCCTGGCTACGCTGATGGGAGGGATGTAAATTGCCAACAGCCACTCTGGAGAAGTGTACGGTGTGTCCTGAAACATCTAAAAAACTCAGCTTAGAGAGCACAGGGCACTTCCACTCATGGGCGTATAAATTGGGAAAACTAAAAATCAGCAAGACACAGGCACCCCAAAGTTTAGGGCTGCTCTGTTGACAAGAACCTCCACTTCGTTACACCTTAAATATCCCAGGAAAGAGAAAAATGGATAAAGAAGTTGTGGTCCTTATGTACAATGGAATATCACTCAGCCATGAAATCAACGTCATAAGGCTAGTAGCAGCATGATGAGTGGATTTAGGTACGACGATTCTAAGTGAAATAAGTCACACAGAAAAAGACACTTATCATAAGATATCACTTATAGAGGGAATGTAAAAACCGCTACCCTTGAACTGAATTACAAAACAGAACAGAGTCCCACGTTTAGAAAACACACTAGGGCTGCTTAAGGGGAAAGGTGAGGTGGGGTGATGCATAAAACAAGGGTTTCAAATTAGCTCAGATACCGTTCCATAAACCCAATATGTAATAGACAAGACCTACTCCTTGATCAGTGAATTGGACTCAACACCCCCTATTCACCGCCCAAGAATATATCTGACTAGTAAGAATCTTAAAACCTATGTTTTGATATCTCTCTGTAAGTGAGTCAAGTGGGTGTAAAGCGGCAGAAACACAGCAGTGAAAAGCAGCTAAACCCCATTATAAAAATCAATTACTTTTAAAAACCCGTGAAACAAAGACAGTGAAAGAGAGAGAAATTCTTACAAAATTCGTTCAGGGGCTGTGATGCCACCTGGATTGACCATATCTAGACCCACAGTTGATGGAGCCATAAGGGTGGACACTCTTGGGGCTGAGAGGTTTGGTGAGGTTGGGTGAGGAAACGCAGACCCTTTAAAGTAATACTGCGTGGTTCCCATCCCATGGGTCCCAAATCTCCAGGTTCAAGGGCATCTTCCTACATCGAAAACATGCATGAGAAACCCAGAAGATGGTACACCGTGTGATCGGGAAAGGTTTCCAAAGCGCACCTCATTTCTCATCTCCTTATGCTCGGGTTCGCCATTCCAGCCGCTTTAGTAGCAATCTCCCTCCTTGGAGAATCAGCACCTGTAACCTCCTGTTCCGTACAGGTTGCAATTTGTCCTGAGGATGAACGGGAAGAGTGGGAACCAATGAGAGACTAGCTCTAGGTGTTGGGACAGGCACAGGTCACTCTACTTCCCCATCAGGAAGAAGAATTAACCACAGGCTCAGCCTGCCGCCCGGGACCAGAATAGGGCCTGAAGCAATCCTGCGCTTTTGCGGCCAGCTCCCAAGAAAGCGAGTTGAAAAATGGAGCTCAGGGGCACTGCAATTCACAAACCTGCAGACTTATAAATGATAACTCTCGTCCACAGATATATTGAGGGAAGGCAACGAAGAGGATTGGAAAGCAAGGCAGAATTGCAGGAAACAGATTTCAGGAGGGAGATTCGAATCGCCTTTAAAGCACAGGAAAAGCGGCAAAACCTCGACAATGATGCCCTTGGCCAAAAAGGGCGTATGCGTTTTTTCCTGAAGATATTCAGGAAAAAACGCATACGCCCTTTTTGGCCAACCAAGCAACCTGGAAAGGCAAATCAGCGCTACAAAGAAGTCTCGCTTCCCATCGGTCAAAAGGGCCATGCTGAATAAAGTGTCAAAACCAGAAATGCAGGACAGGCCATGGAGAAACGGTAGCCTGGCTACGCTGATGGGAGGGATGTAAATTGCCAACAGCCACTCTGGAGAAGTGTACGGTGTGTCCTGAAACATCTAAAAAACTCAGCTTAGAGAGCACAGGGCACTTCCACTCATGGGCGTATAAATTGGGAAAACTAAAAATCAGCAAGACACAGGCACCCCAAAGTTTAGGGCTGCTCTGTTGACAAGAACCTCCACTTCGTTACACCTTAAATATCCCAGGAAAGAGAAAAATGGATAAAGAAGTTGTGGTCCTTATGTACAATGGAATATCACTCAGCCATGAAATCAACGTCATAAGGCTAGTAGCAGCATGATGAGTGGATTTAGGTACGACGATTCTAAGTGAAATAAGTCACACAGAAAAAGACACTTATCATAAGATATCACTTATAGAGGGAATGTAAAAACCGCTACCCTTGAACTGAATTACAAAACAGAACAGAGTCCCACGTTTAGAAAACACACTAGGGCTGCTTAAGGGGAAAGGTGAGGTGGGGTCATGCATAAAACAAGGGTTTCAAATTAGCTCAGATACCGTTCCATAAACCCAATATGTACTAGACAAGACCTACTCCTTGATCAGTGAATTGGACTCAACACCCCCTATTCACCGCCCAAGAATATATCTGACTAGTAAGAATCTTAAAACCTATGTTTTGATATCTCTCTGTAAGTGAGTCAAGTGGGTGTAAAGCGGCAGAAACACAGCAGTGAAAAGCAGCTAAACCCCATTATAAAAATCAATTACTTTTAAAAACCCGTGAAACAAAGACAGTGAAAGAGAGAGAAATTCTTACAAAATTCGTTCAGGGGCTGTGATGCCACCTGGATTGACCATATCTAGACCCACAGCTGATGGAGACATAAGGGTGGACACTCTTGGGGCTGAGAGGTTTGGTGAGGTTGGGTGAGGAAACGCAGACCCTTTAAAGTAATACTGCGTGGTTCCCATCCCATGGGTCCCGAATCTCCAGGTTCAAGGGCATCTTCCTACATCGAAAACATGCATGAGAAACCCAGAAGATGGTACACCGTGTGATCGGGAAAGGTTTCCAAAGCGCACCTCATTTCTCATCTCCTTATGCTCGGGTTCGCCATTCCAGCCGCTTTAGTAGCAATCTCCCTCCTTGGAGAATCAGCACCTGTAACCTCCTGTTCCGTACAGGTTGCAATTTGTCCTGAGGATGAACGGGAAGAGTGGGAACCAATGAGAGACTAGCTCTAGGTGTTGGGACAGGCACAGGTCACTCTACTTCCCCATCAGGAAGAAGAATTAACCACAGGCTCAGCCTGCCGCCCGGGACCAGAATAGGGCCTGAAGCAATCCTGCGCTTTTGCGGCCAGCTCCCAAGAAAGCGAGTTGAAAAATGGAGCTCAGGGGCACTGCAATTCACAAACCTGCAGACTTATAAATGATAACTCTCGTCCACAGATATATTGAGGGAAGGCAACGAAGAGGATTGGAAAGCAAGGCAGAATTGCAGGAAACAGATTTCAGGAGGGAGATTCGAATCGCCTTTAAAGCACAGGAAAAGCGGCAAAACCTCGACAATGATGCCCTTGGCCAAAAAGGGCGTATGCGTTTTTTCCTGAAGATATTCAGGAAAAAACGCATACGCCCTTTTTGGCCAACCAAGCAACCTGGAAAGGCAAATCAGCGCTACAAAGAAGTCTCGCTTCCCATCGGTCAAAAGGGCCATGCTGAATAAAGTGTCAAAACCAGAAATGCAGGACAGGCCATGGAGAAACGGGAGCCTGGCTACGCTGATGGGAGGGATGTAAATTGCCAACAGCCACTCTGGAGAAGTGTACGGTGTGTCCTGAAACATCTAAAAAACTCAGCTTAGAGAGCACAGGGCACTTCCACTCATGGGCGTATAAATTGGGAAAACTAAAAATCAGCAAGACACAGGCACCCCAAAGTTTAGGGCTGCTCTGTTGACAAGAACCTCCACTTCGTTACACCTTAAATATCCCAGGAAAGAGAAAAATGGATAAAGAAGTTGTGGTCCTTATGTACAATGGAATATCACTCAGCCATGAAATCAACGTCATAAGGCTAGTAGCAGCATGATGAGTGGATTTAGGTACGACGATTCTAAGTGAAATAAGTCACACAGAAAAAGACACTTATCATAAGATATCACTTATAGAGGGAATGTAAAAACCGCTACCCTTGAACTGAATTACAAAACAGAACAGAGTCCCACGTTTAGAAAACACACTAGGGCTGCTTAAGGGGAAAGGTGAGGTGGGGTCATGCATAAAACAAGGGTTTCAAATTAGCTCAGATACCGTTCCATAAACCCAATATGTAATAGACAAGACCTACTCCTTGATCAGTGAATTGGACTCAACACCCCCTATTCACCGCCCAAGAATATATCTGACTAGTAAGAATCTTAAAACCTATGTTTTGATATCTCTCTGTAAGTGAGTCAAGTGGGTGTAAAGCGGCAGAAACACAGCAGTGAAAAGCAGCTAAACCCCATTATAAAAATCAATTACTTTTAAAAACCCGTGAAACAAAGACAGTGAAAGAGAGAGAAATTCTTACAAAATTCGTTCAGGGGCTGTGATGCCACCTGGATTGACCATATCTAGACCCACAGCTGATGGAGACATAAGGGTGGACACTCTTGGGGCTGAGAGGTTTGGTGAGGTTGGGTGAGGAAACGCAGACCCTTTAAAGTAATACTGCGTGGTTCCCATCCCATGGGTCCCGAATCTCCAGGTTCAAGGGCATCTTCCTACATCGAAAACATGCATGAGAAACCCAGAAGATGGTACACCGTGTGATCGGGAAAGGTTTCCAAAGCGCACCTCATTTCTCATCTCCTTATGCTCGGGTTCGCCATTCCAGCCGCTTTAGTAGCAATCTCCCTCCTTGGAGAATCAGCACCTGTAACCTCCTGTTCCGTACAGGTTGCAATTTGTCCTGAGGATGAACGGGAAGAGTGGGAACCAATGAGAGACTAGCTCTAGGTGTTGGGACAGGCACAGGTCACTCTACTTCCCCATCAGGAAGAAGAATTAACCACAGGCTCAGCCTGCCGCCCGGGACCAGAATAGGGCCTGAAGCAATCCTGCGCTTTTGCGGCCAGCTCCCAAGAAAGCGAGTTGAAAAATGGAGCTCAGGGGCACTGCAATTCACAAACCTGCAGACTTATAAATGATAACTCTCGTCCACAGATATATTGAGGGAAGGCAACGAAGAGGATTGGAAAGCAAGGCAGAATTGCAGGAAACAGATTTCAGGAGGGAGATTCGAATCGCCTTTAAAGCACAGGAAAAGCGGCAAAACCTCGACAATGATGCCCTTGGCCAAAAAGGGCGTATGCGTTTTTTCCTGAAGATATTCAGGAAAAAACGCATACGCCCTTTTTGGCCAACCAAGCAACCTGGAAAGGCAAATCAGCGCTACAAAGAAGTCTCGCTTCCCATCGGTCAAAAGGGCCATGCTGAATAAAGTGTCAAAACCAGAAATGCAGGACAGGCCATGGAGAAACGGGAGCCTGGCTACGCTGATGGGAGGGATGTAAATTGCCAACAGCCACTCTGGAGAAGTGTACGGTGTGTCCTGAAACATCTAAAAAACTCAGCTTAGAGAGCACAGGGCACTTCCACTCATGGGCGTATAAATTGGGAAAACTAAAAATCAGCAAGACACAGGCACCCCAAAGTTTAGGGCTGCTCTGTTGACAAGAACCTCCACTTCGTTACACCTTAAATATCCCAGGAAAGAGAAAAATGGATAAAGAAGTTGTGGTCCTTATGTACAATGGAATATCACTCAGCCATGAAATCAACGTCATAAGGCTAGTAGCAGCATGATGAGTGGATTTAGGTACGACGATTCTAAGTGAAATAAGTCACACAGAAAAAGACACTTATCATAAGATATCACTTATAGAGGGAATGTAAAAACCGCTACCCTTGAACTGAATTACAAAACAGAACAGAGTCCCACGTTTAGAAAACACACTAGGGCTGCTTAAGGGGAAAGGTGAGGTGGGGTGATGCATAAAACAAGGGTTTCAAATTAGGTCAGACACCGTTCCATAAACCCAATATGTAATAGACAAGACCTACTCCTTGATCAGTGAATTGGACTCAACACCCCCTATTCACCGCCCAAGAATATATCTGACTAGTAAGAATCTTAAAACCTATGTTTTGATATCTCTCTGTAAGTGAGTCAAGTGGGTGTAAAGCGGCAGAAACACAGCAGTGAAAAGCAGCTAAACCCCATTATAAAAATCAATTACTTTTAAAAACCCGTGAAACAAAGACAGTGAAAGAGAGAGAAATTCTTACAAAATTCGTTCAGGGGCTGTGATGCCACCTGGATTGACCATATCTAGACCCACAGCTGATGGAGACATAAGGGTGGACACTCTTGGGGCTGAGAGGTTTGGTGAGGTTGGGTGAGGAAACGCAGACCCTTTAAAGTAATACTGCGTGGTTCCCATCCCATGGGTCCCAAATCTCCAGGTTCAAGGGCATCTTCCTACATCGAAAACATGCATGAGAAACCCAGAAGATGGTACACCGTGTGATCGGGAAAGGTTTCCAAAGCGCACCTCATTTCTCATCTCCTTATGCTCGGGTTCGCCATTCCAGCCGCTTTAGTAGCAATCTCCCTCCTTGGAGAATCAGCACCTGTAACCTCCTGTTCCGTACAGGTTGCAATTTGTCCTGAGGATGAACGGGAAGAGTGGGAACCAATGAGAGACTAGCTCTAGGTGTTGGGACAGGCACAGGTCACTCTACTTCCCCATCAGGAAGAAGAATTAACCACAGGCTCAGCCTGCCGCCCGGGACCAGAATAGGGCCTGAAGCAATCCTGCGCTTTTGCGGCCAGCTCCCAAGAAAGCGAGTTGAAAAATGGAGCTCAGGGGCACTGCAATTCACAAACCTGCAGACTTATAAATGATAACTCTCGTCCACAAATATATTGAGGGAAGGCAACGAAGAGGATTGGAAAGCAAGGCAGAATTGCAGGAAACAGATTTCAGGAGGGAGATTCGAATCGCCTTTCAAGCACAGGAAAAGCGGCAAAACCTCGACAATGATGCCCTTGGCCAAAAAGGGCGTATGCGTTTTTTCCTGAATATATTCAGGAAAAAACGCATACGCCCTTTTTGGCCAACCAAGCAACCTGGAAAGGCAAATCAGCGCTACAAAGAAGTCTCGCTTCCCATCGGTCAAAAGGGCCATGCTGAATAAAGTGTCAAAACCAGAAATGCAGGACAGGCCATGGAGAAACGGGAGCCTGGCTACGCTGATGGGAGGGATGTAAATTGCCAACAGCCACTCTGGAGAAGTGTACGGTGTGTCCTGAAACATCTAAAAAACTCAGCTTAGAGAGCACAGGGCACTTCCACTCATGGGCGTATAAATTGGGAAAACTAAAAATCAGCAAGACACAGGCACCCCAAAGTTTAGGGCTGCTCTGTTGACAAGAACCTCCACTTCGTTACACCTTAAATATCCCCGGAAAGAGAAAAATGGATAAAGAAGTTGTGGTCCTTATGTACAATGGAATATCACTCAGCCAAGAAATCAACGTCATAAGGCTAGTAGCAGCATGATGAGTGGATTTAGGTACGACGATTCTAAGTGAAATAAGTCACACAGAAAAAGACACTTATCATAAGATATCACTTATAGAGGGAATGTAAAAACCGCTACCCTTGAACTGAATTACAAAACAGAACAGAGTCCCACGTTTAGAAAACACACTAGGGCTGCTTAAGGGGAAAGGTGAGGTGGGGTGATGCATAAAACAAGGGTTTCAAATTAGCTCAGATACCGTTCCATAAACCCAATATGTAATAGACAAGACCTACTCCTTGATCAGTGAATTGGACTCAACACCCCCTATTCACCGCCCAAGAATATATCTGACTAGTAAGAATCTTAAAACCTATGTTTTGATATCTCTCTGTAAGTGAGTCAAGTGGGTGTAAAGCGGCAGAAACACAGCAGTGAAAAGCAGCTAAACCCCATTATAAAAATCAATTACTTTTAAAAACCCGTGAAACAAAGACAGTGAAAGAGAGAGAAATTCTTACAAAATTCGTTCAGGGGCTGTGATGCCACCTGGATTGACCATATCTAGACCCACAGCTGATGGAGACATAAGGGTGGACACTCTTGGGGCTGAGAGGTTTGGTGAGGTTGGGTGAGGAAACGCAGACCCTTTAAAGTAATACTGCGTGGTTCCCATCCCATGGGTCCCAAATCTCCAGGTTCAAGGGCATCTTCCTACATCGAAAACATGCATGAGAAACCCAGAAGATGGTACACCGTGTGATCGGGAAAGGTTTCCAAAGCGCACCTCATTTCTCATCTCCTTATGCTCGGGTTCGCCATTCCAGCCGCTTTAGTAGCAATCTCCCTCCTTGGAGAATCAGCACCTGTAACCTCCTGTTCCATACAGGTTGCAATTTGTCCTGAGGATGAACGGGAAGAGTGGGAACCAATGAGAGACTAGCTCTAGGTGTTGGGACAGGCACAGGTCACTCTACTTCCCCATCAGGAAGAAGAATTAACCACAGGCTCAGCCTGCCGCCCGGGACCAGAATAGGGCCTGAAGCAATCCTGCGCTTTTGCGGCCAGCTCCCAAGAAAGCGAGTTGAAAAATGGAGCTCAGGGGCACTGCAATTCACAAACCTGCAGACTTATAAATGATAACTCTAGTCCACAAATATATTGAGGGAAGGCAACGAAGAGGATTGGAAAGCAAGGCAGAATTGCAGGAAACAGATTTCAGGAGGGAGATTCGAATCGCCTTTAAAGCACAGGAAAAGCGGCAAAACCTCGACAATGATGCCCTTGGCCAAAAAGGGCATATGCGTTTTTTCCTGAATATATTCAGGAAAAAACGCATACGCCCTTTTTGGCCAACCAAGCAACCTGGAAAGGCAAATCAGCGCTACAAAGAAGTCTCGCTTCCCATCGGTCAAAAGGGCCATGCTGAATAAAGTGTCAAAACCAGAAATGCAGGACAGGCCATGGAGAAACGGGAGCCTGGCTACGCTGATGGGCGGGATGTAAATTGCCAACAGCCACTCTGGAGAAGTGTACGGTGTGTCCTGAAACATCTAAAAAACTCAGCTTAGAGAGCACAGGGCACTTCCACTCATGGGCGTATAAATTGGGAAAACTAAAAATCAGCAAGACACAGGCACCCCAAAGTTTAGGGCTGCTCTGTTGACAAGAACCTCCACTTCGTTACACCTTAAATATCCCCGGAAAGAGAAAAATGGATAAAGAAGTTGTGGTCCTTATGTACAATGGAATATCACTCAGCCAAGAAATCAACGTCATAAGGCTAGTAGCAGCATGATGAGTGGATTTAGGTACGACGATTCTAAGTGAAATAAGTCACACAGAAAAAGACACTTATCATAAGATATCACTTATAGAGGGAATGTAAAAACCGCTACCCTTGAACTGAATTACAAAACAGAACAGAGTCCCACGTTTAGAAAACACACTAGGGCTGCTTAAGGGGAAAGGTGAGGTGGGGTGATGCATAAAACAAGGGTTTCAAATTAGCTCAGATACCGTTCCATAAACCCAATATGTAATAGACAAGACCTACTCCTTGATCAGTGAATTGGACTCAACACCCCCTATTCACCGCCCAAGAATATATCTGACTAGTAAGAATCTTAAAACCTATGTTTTGATATCTCTCTGTAAGTGAGTCAAGTGGGTGTAAAGCGGCAGAAACACAGCAGTGAAAAGCAGCTAAACCCCATTATAAAAATCAATTACTTTTAAAAACCCGTGAAACAAAGACAGTGAAAGAGAGAGAAATTCTTACAAAATTCGTTCAGGGGCTGTGATGCCACCTGGATTGACCATATCTAGACCCACAGCTGATGGAGACATAAGGGTGGACACTCTTGGGGCTGAGAGGTTTGGTGAGGTTGGGTGAGGAAACGCAGACCCTTTAAAGTAATACTGCGTGGTTCCCATCCCATGGGTCCCAAATCTCCAGGTTCAAGGGCATCTTCCTACATCGAAAACATGCATGAGAAACCCAGAAGATGGTACACCGTGTGATCGGGAAAGGTTTCCAAAGCGCACCTCATTTCTCATCTCCTTATGCTCGGGTTCGCCATTCCAGCCGCTTTAGTAGCAATCTCCCTCCTTGGAGAATCAGCACCTGTAACCTCCTGTTCCGTACAGGTTGCAATTTGTCCTGAGGATGAACGGGAAGAGTGGGAACCAATGAGAGACTAGCTCTAGGTGTTGGGACAGGCACAGGTCACTCTACTTCCCCATCAGGAAGAAGAATTAACCACAGGCTCAGCCTGCCGCCCGGGACCAGAATAGGGCCTGAAGCAATCCTGCGCTTTTGCGGCCAGCTCCCAAGAAAGCGAGTTGAAAAATGGAGCTCAGGGGCACTGCAATTCACAAACCTGCAGACTTATAAATGATAACTCTCGTCCACAAATATATTGAGGGAAGGCAACGAAGAGGATTGGAAAGCAAGGCAGAATTGCAGGAAACAGATTTCAGGAGGGAGATTCGAATCGCCTTTCAAGCACAGGAAAAGCGGCAAAACCTCGACAATGATGCCCTTGGCCAAAAAGGGCGTATGCGTTTTTTCCTGAATATATTCAGGAAAAAACGCATACGCCCTTTTTGGCCAACCAAGCAACCTGGAAAGGCAAATCAGCGCTACAAAGAAGTCTCGCTTCCCATCGGTCAAAAGGGCCATGCTGAATAAAGTGTCAAAACCAGAAATGCAGGACAGGCCATGGAGAAACGGGAGCCTGGCTACGCTGATGGGAGGGATGTAAATTGCCAACAGCCACTCTGGAGAAGTGTACGGTGTGTCCTGAAACATCTAAAAAACTCAGCTTAGAGAGCACAGGGCACTTCCACTCATGGGCGTATAAATTGGGAAAACTAAAAATCAGCAAGACACAGGCACCCCAAAGTTTAGGGCTGCTCTGTTGACAAGAACCTCCACTTCGTTACACCTTAAATATCCCCGGAAAGAGAAAAATGGATAAAGAAGTTGTGGTCCTTATGTACAATGGAATATCACTCAGCCAAGAAATCAACGTCATAAGGCTAGTAGCAGCATGATGAGTGGATTTAGGTACGACGATTCTAAGTGAAATAAGTCACACAGAAAAAGACACTTATCATAAGATATCACTTATAGAGGGAATGTAAAAACCGCTACCCTTGAACTGAATTACAAAACAGAACAGAGTCCCACGTTTAGAAAACACACTAGGGCTGCTTAAGGGGAAAGGTGAGGTGGGGTGATGCATAAAACAAGGGTTTCAAATTAGCTCAGATACCGTTCCATAAACCCAATATGTAATAGACAAGACCTACTCCTTGATCAGTGAATTGGACTCAACACCCCCTATTCACCGCCCAAGAATATATCTGACTAGTAAGAATCTTAAAACCTATGTTTTGATATCTCTCTGTAAGTGAGTCAAGTGGGTGTAAAGCGGCAGAAACACAGCAGTGAAAAGCAGCTAAACCCCATTATAAAAATCAATTACTTTTAAAAACCCGTGAAACAAAGACAGTGAAAGAGAGAGAAATTCTTACAAAATTCGTTCAGGGGCTGTGATGCCACCTGGATTGACCATATCTAGACCCACAGCTGATGGAGACATAAGGGTGGACACTCTTGGGGCTGAGAGGTTTGGTGAGGTTGGGTGAGGAAACGCAGACCCTTTAAAGTAATACTGCGTGGTTCCCATCCCATGGGTCCCAAATCTCCAGGTTCAAGGGCATCTTCCTACATCGAAAACATGCATGAGAAACCCAGAAGATGGTACACCGTGTGATCGGGAAAGGTTTCCAAAGCGCACCTCATTTCTCATCTCCTTATGCTCGGGTTCGCCATTCCAGCCGCTTTAGTAGCAATCTCCCTCCTTGGAGAATCAGCACCTGTAACCTCCTGTTCCGTACAGGTTGCAATTTGTCCTGAGGATGAACGGGAAGAGTGGGAACCAATGAGAGACTAGCTCTAGGTGTTGGGACAGGCACAGGTCACTCTACTTCCCCATCAGGAAGAAGAATTAACCACAGGCTCAGCCTGCCGCCCGGGACCAGAATAGGGCCTGAAGCAATCCTGCGCTTTTGCGGCCAGCTCCCAAGAAAGCGAGTTGAAAAATGGAGCTCAGGGGCACTGCAATTCACAAACCTGCAGACTTATAAATGATAACTCTCGTCCACAAATATATTGAGGGAAGGCAACGAAGAGGATTGGAAAGCAAGGCAGAATTGCAGGAAACAGATTTCAGGAGGGAGATTCGAATCGCCTTTCAAGCACAGGAAAAGCGGCAAAACCTCGACAATGATGCCCTTGGCCAAAAAGGGCGTATGCGTTTTTTCCTGAATATATTCAGGAAAAAACGCATACGCCCTTTTTGGCCAACCAAGCAACCTGGAAAGGCAAATCAGCGCTACAAAGAAGTCTCGCTTCCCATCGGTCAAAAGGGCCATGCTGAATAAAGTGTCAAAACCAGAAATGCAGGACAGGCCATGGAGAAACGGGAGCCTGGCTACGCTGATGGGAGGGATGTAAATTGCCAACAGCCACTCTGGAGAAGTGTACGGTGTGTCCTGAAACATCTAAAAAACTCAGCTTAGAGAGCACAGGGCACTTCCACTCATGGGTGTATAAATTGGGAAAACTAAAAATCAGCAAGACACAGGCACCCCAAAGTTTAGGGCTGCTCTGTTGACAAGAACCTCCACTTCGTTACACCTTAAATATCCCCGGAAAGAGAAAAATGGATAAAGAAGTTGTGGTCCTTATGTACAATGGAATATCACTCAGCCAAGAAATCAACGTCATAAGGCTAGTAGCAGCATGATGAGTGGATTTAGGTACGACGATTCTAAGTGAAATAAGTCACACAGAAAAAGACACTTATCATAAGATATCACTTATAGAGGGAATGTAAAAACCGCTACCCTTGAACTGAATTACAAAACAGAACAGAGTCCCACGTTTAGAAAACACACTAGGGCTGCTTAAGGGGAAAGGTGAGGTGGGGTGATGCATAAAACAAGGGTTTCAAATTAGCTCAGATACCGTTCCATAAACCCAATATGTAATAGACAAGACCTACTCCTTGATCAGTGAATTGGACTCAACACCCCCTATTCACCGCCCAAGAATATATCTGACTAGTAAGAATCTTAAAACCTATGTTTTGATATCTCTCTGTAAGTGAGTCAAGTGGGTGTAAAGCGGCAGAAACACAGCAGTGAAAAGCAGCTAAACCCCATTATAAAAATCAATTACTTTTAAAAACCCGTGAAACAAAGACAGTGAAAGAGAGAGAAATTCTTACAAAATTCGTTCAGGGGCTGTGATGCCACCTGGATTGACCATATCTAGACCCACAGCTGATGGAGACATAAGGGTGGACACTCTTGGGGCTGAGAGGTTTGGTGAGGTTGGGTGAGGAAACGCAGACCCTTTAAAGTAATACTGCGTGGTTCCCATCCCATGGGTCCCAAATCTCCAGGTTCAAGGGCATCTTCCTACATCGAAAACATGCATGAGAAACCCAGAAGATGGTACACCGTGTGATCGGGAAAGGTTTCCAAAGCGCACCTCATTTCTCATCTCCTTATGCTCGGGTTCGCCATTCCAGCCGCTTTAGTAGCAATCTCCCTCCTTGGAGAATCAGCACCTGTAACCTCCTGTTCCATACAGGTTGCAATTTATCCTGAGGATGAACGGGAAGAGTGGGAACCAATGAGAGACTAGCTCTAGGTGTTGGGACAGGCACAGGTCACTCTACTTCCCCATCAGGAAGAAGAATTAACCACAGGCTCAGCCTGCCGCCCGGGACCAGAATAGGGCCTGAAGCAATCCTGCGCTTTTGCGGCCAGCTCCCAAGAAAGCGAGTTGAAAAATGGAGCTCAGGGGCACTGCAATTCACAAACCTGCAGACTTATAAATGATAACTCTAGTCCACAAATATATTGAGGGAAGGCAACGAAGAGGATTGGAAAGCAAGGCAGAATTGCAGGAAACAGATTTCAGGAGGGAGATTCGAATCGCCTTTAAAGCACAGGAAAAGCGGCAAAACCTCGACAATGATGCCCTTGGCCAAAAAGGGCATATGCGTTTTTTCCTGAATATATTCAGGAAAAAACGCATACGCCCTTTTTGGCCAACCAAGCAACCTGGAAAGGCAAATCAGCGCTACAAAGAAGTCTCGCTTCCCATCGGTCAAAAGGGCCATGCTGAATAAAGTGTCAAAACCAGAAATGCAGGACAGGCCATGGAGAAACGGGAGCCTGGCTACGCTGATGGGCGGGATGTAAATTGCCAACAGCCACTCTGGAGAAGTGTACGGTGTGTCCTGAAACATCTAAAAAACTCAGCTTAGAGAGCACAGGGCACTTCCACTCATGGGCGTATAAATTGGGAAAACTAAAAATCAGCAAGACACAGGCACCCCAAAGTTTAGGGCTGCTCTGTTGACAAGAACCTCCACTTCGTTACACCTTAAATATCCCCGGAAAGAGAAAAATGGATAAAGAAGTTGTGGTCCTTATGTACAATGGAATATCACTCAGCCAAGAAATCAACGTCATAAGGCTAGTAGCAGCATGATGAGTGGATTTAGGTACGACGATTCTAAGTGAAATAAGTCACACAGAAAAAGACACTTATCATAAGATATCACTTATAGAGGGAATGTAAAAACCGCTACCCTTGAACTGAATTACAAAACAGAACAGAGTCCCACGTTTAGAAAACACACTAGGGCTGCTTAAGGGGAAAGGTGAGGTGGGGTGATGCATAAAACAAGGGTTTCAAATTAGCTCAGATACCGTTCCATAAACCCAATATGTAATAGACAAGACCTACTCCTTGATCAGTGAATTGGACTCAACACCCCCTATTCACCGCCCAAGAATATATCTGACTAGTAAGAATCTTAAAACCTATGTTTTGATATCTCTCTGTAAGTGAGTCAAGTGGGTGTAAAGCGGCAGAAACACAGCAGTGAAAAGCAGCTAAACCCCATTATAAAAATCAATTACTTTTAAAAACCCGTGAAACAAAGACAGTGAAAGAGAGAGAAATTCTTACAAAATTCGTTCAGGGGCTGTGATGCCACCTGGATTGACCATATCTAGACCCACAGCTGATGGAGACATAAGGGTGGACACTCTTGGGGCTGAGAGGTTTGGTGAGGTTGGGTGAGGAAACGCAGACCCTTTAAAGTAATACTGCGTGGTTCCCATCCCATGGGTCCCAAATCTCCAGGTTCAAGGGCATCTTCCTACATCGAAAACATGCATGAGAAACCCAGAAGATGGTACACCGTGTGATCGGGAAAGGTTTCCAAAGCGCACCTCATTTCTCATCTCCTTATGCTCGGGTTCGCCATTCCAGCCGCTTTAGTAGCAATCTCCCTCCTTGGAGAATCAGCACCTGTAACCTCCTGTTCCATACAGGTTGCAATTTGTCCTGAGGATGAACGGGAAGAGTGGGAACCAATGAGAGACTAGCTCTAGGTGTTGGGACAGGCACAGGTCACTCTACTTCCCCATCAGGAAGAAGAATTAACCACAGGCTCAGCCTGCCGCCCGGGACCAGAATAGGGCCTGAAGCAATCCTGCGCTTTTGCGGCCAGCTCCCAAGAAAGCGAGTTGAAAAATGGAGCTCAGGGGCACTGCAATTCACAAACCTGCAGACTTATAAATGATAACTCTCGTCCACAAATATATTGAGGGAAGGCAACGAAGAGGATTGGAAAGCAAGGCAGAATTGCAGGAAACAGATTTCAGGAGGGAGATTCGAATCGCCTTTAAAGCACAGGAAAAGCGGCAAAACCTCGACAATGATGCCCTTGGCCAAAAAGGGCATATGCGTTTTTTCCTGAATATATTCAGGAAAAAACGCATACGCCCTTTTTGGCCAACCAAGCAACCTGGAAAGGCAAATCAGCGCTACAAAGAAGTCTCGCTTCCCATCGGTCAAAAGGGCCATGCTGAATAAAGTGTCAAAACCAGAAATGCAGGACAGGCCATGGAGAAACGGGAGCCTGGCTACGCTGATGGGCGGGATGTAAATTGCCAACAGCCACTCTGGAGAAGTGTACGGTGTGTCCTGAAACATCTAAAAAACTCAGCTTAGAGAGCACAGGGCACTTCCACTCATGGGCGTATAAATTGGGAAAACTAAAAATCAGCAAGACACAGGCACCCCAAAGTTTAGGGCTGCTCTGTTGACAAGAACCTCCACTTCGTTACACCTTAAATATCCCCGGAAAGAGAAAAATGGATAAAGAAGTTGTGGTCCTTATGTACAATGGAATATCACTCAGCCAAGAAATCAACGTCATAAGGCTAGTAGCAGCATGATGAGTGGATTTAGGTACGACGATTCTAAGTGAAATAAGTCACACAGAAAAAGACACTTATCATAAGATATCACTTATAGAGGGAATGTAAAAACCGCTACCCTTGAACTGAATTACAAAACAGAACAGAGTCCCACGTTTAGAAAACACACTAGGGCTGCTTAAGGGGAAAGGTGAGGTGGGGTGATGCATAAAACAAGGGTTTCAAATTAGCTCAGATACCGTTCCATAAACCCAATATGTAATAGACAAGACCTACTCCTTGATCAGTGAATTGGACTCAACACCCCCTATTCACCGCCCAAGAATATATCTGACTAGTAAGAATCTTAAAACCTATGTTTTGATATCTCTCTGTAAGTGAGTCAAGTGGGTGTAAAGCGGCAGAAACACAGCAGTGAAAAGCAGCTAAACCCCATTATAAAAATCAATTACTTTTAAAAACCCGTGAAACAAAGACAGTGAAAGAGAGAGAAATTCTTACAAAATTCGTTCAGGGGCTGTGATGCCACCTGGATTGACCATATCTAGACCCACAGCTGATGGAGACATAAGGGTGGACACTCTTGGGGCTGAGAGGTTTGGTGAGGTTGGGTGAGGAAACGCAGACCCTTTAAAGTAATACTGCGTGGTTCCCATCCCATGGGTCCCAAATCTCCAGGTTCAAGGGCATCTTCCTACATCGAAAACATGCATGAGAAACCCAGAAGATGGTACACCGTGTGATCGGGAAAGGTTTCCAAAACGCACCTCATTTCTCATCTCCTTATGCTCGGGTTCGCCATTCCAGCCGCTTTAGTAGCAATCTCCCTCCTTGGAGAATCAGCACCTGTAACCTCCTGTTCCGTACAGGTTGCAATTTGTCCTGAGGATGAACGGGAAGAGTGGGAACCAATGAGAGACTAGCTCTAGGTGTTGGGACAGGCACAGGTCACTCTACTTCCCCATCAGGAAGAAGAATTAACCACAGGCTCAGCCTGCCGCCCGGGACCAGAATAGGGCCTGAAGCAATCCTGCGCTTTTGCGGCCAGCTCCCAAGAAAGCGAGTTGAAAAATGGAGCTCAGGGGCACTGCAATTCACAAACCTGCAGACTTATAAATGATAACTCTCGTCCACAAATATATTGAGGGAAGGCAACGAAGAGGATTGGAAAGCAAGGCAGAATTGCAGGAAACAGATTTCAGGAGGGAGATTCGAATCGCCTTTAAAGCACAGGAAAAGCGGCAAAACCTCGACAATGATGCCCTTGGCCAAAAAGGGCGTATGCGTTTTTTCCTGAATATATTCAGGAAAAAACGCATACGCCCTTTTTGGCCAACCAAGCAACCTGGAAAGGCAAATCAGCGCTACAAAGAAGTCTCGCTTCCCATCGGTCAAAAGGGCCATGCTGAATAAAGTGTCAAAACCAGAAATGCAGGACAGGCCATGGAGAAACGGGAGCCTGGCTACGCTGATGGGAGGGATGTAAATTGCCAACAGCCACTCTGGAGAAGTGTACGGTGTGTCCTGAAACATCTAAAAAACTCAGCTTAGAGAGCACAGGGCACTTCCACTCATGGGCGTATAAATTGGGAAAACTAAAAATCAGCAAGACACAGGCACCCCAAAGTTTAGGGCTGCTCTGTTGACAAGAATCTCCACTTCGTTACACCTTAAATATCCCCGGAAAGAGAAAAATGGATAAAGAAGTTGTGGTCCTTATGTACAATGGAATATCACTCAGCCAAGAAATCAACGTCATAAGGCTAGTAGCAGCATGATGAGTGGATTTAGGTACGACGATTCTAAGTGAAATAAGTCACACAGAAAAAGACACTTATCATAAGATATCACTTATAGAGGGAATGTAAAAACCGCTACCCTTGAACTGAATTACAAAACAGAACAGAGTCCCACGTTTAGAAAACACACTAGGGCTGCTTAAGGGGAAAGGTGAGGTGGGGTGATGCATAAAACAAGGGTTTCAAATTAGCTCAGATACCGTTCCATAAACCCAATATGTAATAGACAAGACCTACTCCTTGATCAGTGAATTGGACTCAACACCCCCTATTCACCGCCCAAGAATATATCTGACTAGTAAGAATCTTAAAACCTATGTTTTGATATCTCTCTGTAAGTGAGTCAAGTGGGTGTAAAGCGGCAGAAACACAGCAGTGAAAAGCAGCTAAACCCCATTATAAAAATCAATTACTTTTAAAAACCCGTGAAACAAAGACAGTGAAAGAGAGAGAAATTCTTACAAAATTCGTTCAGGGGCTGTGATGCCACCTGGATTGACCATATCTAGACCCACAGCTGATGGAGACATAAGGGTGGACACTCTTGGGGCTGAGAGGTTTGGTGAGGTTGGGTGAGGAAACGCAGACCCTTTAAAGTAATACTGCGTGGTTCCCATCCCATGGGTCCCAAATCTCCAGGTTCAAGGGCATCTTCCTACATCGAAAACATGCATGAGAAACCCAGAAGATGGTACACCGTGTGATCGGGAAAGGTTTCCAAAGCGCACCTCATTTCTCATCTCCTTATGCTCGGGTTCGCCATTCCAGCCGCTTTAGTAGCAATCTCCCTCCTTGGAGAATCAGCACCTGTAACCTCCTGTTCCATACAGGTTGCAATTTGTCCTGAGGATGAACGGGAAGAGTGGGAACCAATGAGAGACTAGCTCTAGGTGTTGGGACAGGCACAGGTCACTCTACTTCCCCATCAGGAAGAAGAATTAACCACAGGCTCAGCCTGCCGCCCGGGACCAGAATAGGGCCTGAAGCAATCCTGCGCTTTTGCGGCCAGCTCCCAAGAAAGCGAGTTGAAAAATGGAGCTCAGGGGCACTGCAATTCACAAACCTGCAGACTTATAAATGATAACTCTCGTCCACAAATATATTGAGGGAAGGCAACGAAGAGGATTGGAAAGCAAGGCAGAATTGCAGGAAACAGATTTCAGGAGGGAGATTCGAATCGCCTTTAAAGCACAGGAAAAGCGGCAAAACCTCGACAATGATGCCCTTGGCCAAAAAGGGCATATGCGTTTTTTCCTGAATATATTCAGGAAAAAACGCATACGCCCTTTTTGGCCAACCAAGCAACCTGGAAAGGCAAATCAGCGCTACAAAGAAGTCTCGCTTCCCATCGGTCAAAAGGGCCATGCTGAATAAAGTGTCAAAACCAGAAATGCAGGACAGGCCATGGAGAAACGGGAGCCTGGCTACGCTGATGGGCGGGATGTAAATTGCCAACAGCCACTCTGGAGAAGTGTACGGTGTGTCCTGAAACATCTAAAAAACTCAGCTTAGAGAGCACAGGGCACTTCCACTCATGGGCGTATAAATTGGGAAAACTAAAAATCAGCAAGACACAGGCACCCCAAAGTTTAGGGCTGCTCTGTTGACAAGAACCTCCACTTCGTTACACCTTAAATATCCCCGGAAAGAGAAAAATGGATAAAGAAGTTGTGGTCCTTATGTACAATGGAATATCACTCAGCCAAGAAATCAACGTCATAAGGCTAGTAGCAGCATGATGAGTGGATTTAGGTACGACGATTCTAAGTGAAATAAGTCACACAGAAAAAGACACTTATCATAAGATATCACTTATAGAGGGAATGTAAAAACCGCTACCCTTGAACTGAATTACAAAACAGAACAGAGTCCCACGTTTAGAAAACACACTAGGGCTGCTTAAGGGGAAAGGTGAGGTGGGGTGATGCATAAAACAAGGGTTTCAAATTAGCTCAGATACCGTTCCATAAACCCAATATGTAATAGACAAGACCTACTCCTTGATCAGTGAATTGGACTCAACACCCCCTATTCACCGCCCAAGAATATATCTGACTAGTAAGAATCTTAAAACCTATGTTTTGATATCTCTCTGTAAGTGAGTCAAGTGGGTGTAAAGCGGCAGAAACACAGCAGTGAAAAGCAGCTAAACCCCATTATAAAAATCAATTACTTTTAAAAACCCGTGAAACAAAGACAGTGAAAGAGAGAGAAATTCTTACAAAATTCGTTCAGGGGCTGTGATGCCAACTGGATTGACCATATCTAGACCCACAGCTGATGGAGACATAAGGGTGGACACTCTTGGGGCTGAGAGGTTTGGTGAGGTTGGGTGAGGAAACGCAGACCCTTTAAAGTAATACTGCGTGGTTCCCATCCCATGGGTCCCAAATCTCCAGGTTCAAGGGCATCTTCCTACATCGAAAACATGCATGAGAAACCCAGAAGATGGTACACCGTGTGATCGGGAAAGGTTTCCAAAGCGCACCTCATTTCTCATCTCCTTATGCTCGGGTTCGCCATTCCAGCCGCTTTAGTAGCAATCTCCCTCCTTGGAGAATCAGCACCTGTAACCTCCTGTTCCGTACAGGTTGCAATTTGTCCTGAGGATGAACGGGAAGAGTGGGAACCAATGAGAGACTAGCTCTAGGTGTTGGGACAGGCACAGGTCACTCTACTTCCCCATCAGGAAGAAGAATTAACCACAGGCTCAGCCTGCCGCCCGGGACCAGAATAGGGCCTGAAGCAATCCTGCGCTTTTGCGGCCAGCTCCCAAGAAAGCGAGTTGAAAAATGGAGCTCAGGGGCACTGCAATTCACAAACCTGCAGACTTATAAATGATAACTCTCGTCCACAAATATATTGAGGGAAGGCAACGAAGAGGATTGGAAAGCAAGGCAGAATTGCAGGAAACAGATTTCAGGAGGGAGATTCGAATCGCCTTTAAAGCACAGGAAAAGCGGCAAAACCTCGACAATGATGCCCTTGGCCAAAAAGGGCGTATGCGTTTTTTCCTGAATATATTCAGGAAAAAACGCATACGCCCTTTTTGGCCAACCAAGCAACCTGGAAAGGCAAATCAGCGCTACAAAGAAGTCTCGCTTCCCATCGGTCAAAAGGGCCATGCTGAATAAAGTGTCAAAACCAGAAATGCAGGACAGGCCATGGAGAAACGGGAGCCTGGCTACGCTGATGGGAGGGATGTAAATTGCCAACAGCCACTCTGGAGAAGTGTACGGTGTGTCCTGAAACATCTAAAAAACTCAGCTTAGAGAGCACAGGGCACTTCCACTCATGGGCGTATAAATTGGGAAAACTAAAAATCAGCAAGACACAGGCACCCCAAAGTTTAGGGCTGCTCTGTTGACAAGAACCTCCACTTCGTTACACCTTAAATATCCCAGGAAAGAGAAAAATGGATAAAGAAGTTGTGGTCCTTATGTACAATGGAATATCACTCAGCCATGAAATCAACGTCATAAGGCTAGTAGCAGCATGATGAGTGGATTTAGGTACGACGATTCTAAGTGAAATAAGTCACACAGAAAAAGACACTTATCATAAGATATCACTTATAGAGGGAATGTAAAAACCGCTACCCTTGAACTGAATTACAAAACAGAACAGAGTCCCACGTTTAGAAAACACACTAGGGCTGCTTAAGGGGAAAGGTGAGGTGGGGTGATGCATAAAACAAGGGTTTCAAATTAGGTCAGACACCGTTCCATAAACCCAATATGTAATAGACAAGACCTACTCCTTGATCAGTGAATTGGACTCAACACCCCCTATTCACCGCCCAAGAATATATCTGACTAGTAAGAATCTTAAAACCTATGTTTTGATATCTCCCTGTAAGTGAGTCAAGTGGGTGTAAAGCGGCAGAAACACAGCAGTGAAAAGCAGCTAAACCCCATTATAAAAATCAATTACTTTTAAAAACCCGTGAAACAAAGACAGTGAAAGAGAGAGAAATTCTTACAAAATTCGTTCAGGGGCTGTGATGCCACCTGGATTGACCATATCTAGACCCACAGCTGATGGAGACATAAGGGTGGACACTCTTGGGGCTGAGAGGTTTGGTGAGGTTGGGTGAGGAAACGCAGACCCTTTAAAGTAATACTGCGTGGTTCCCATCCCATGGGTCCCAAATCTCCAGGTTCAAGGGCATCTTCCTACATCGAAAACATGCATGAGGAAGCCAGAAGATGGTACACCGTGTGATCGGGAAAGGTTTCCAAAACGCACCTCATTTCTCATCTCCTTATGCTCGGGTTCGCCATTCCAGCCGCTTTAGTAGCAATCTCCCTCCTTGGAGAATCAGCACCTGTAACCTCCTGTTCCGTACAGGTTGCAATTTGTCCTGAGGATGAACGGGAAGAGTGGGAACCAATGAGAGACTAGCTCTAGGTGTTGGGACAGGCACAGGTCACTCTACTTCCCCATCAGGAAGAAGAATTAACCACAGGCTCAGCCTGCCGCCCGGGACCAGAATAGGGCCTGAAGCAATCCTGCGCTTTTGCGGCCAGCTCCCAAGAAAGCGAGTTGAAAAATGGAGCTCAGGGGCACTGCAATTCACAAACCTGCAGACTTATAAATGATAACTCTCGTCCACAAATATATTGAGGGAAGGCAACGAAGAGGATTGGAAAGCAAGGCAGAATTGCAGGAAACAGATTTCAGGAGGGAGATTCGAATAGCCTTTAAAGCACAGGAAAAGCGGCAAAACCTCGACAATGATGCCCTTGTCCAAAAAGGGCGTATGCGTTTTTTCCTGAAGATATTCAGGAAAAAACGCATACGCCCTTTTTGGCCAACCAAGCAACCTGGAAAGGCAAATCAGCGCTACAAAGAAGTCTCGCTTCCCATCGGTCAAAAGGGCCATGCTGAATAAAGTGTCAAAACCAGAAATGCAGGACAGGCCATGGAGAAACGGGAGCCTGGCTACGCTGATGGGAGGGATGTAAATTGCCAACAGCCACTCTGGAGAAGTGTACGGTGTGTCCTGAAACATCTAAAAAACTCAGCTTAGAGAGCACAGGGCACTTCCACTCATGGGCGTATAAATTGGGAAAACTAAAAATCAGCAAGACACAGGCACCCCAAAGTTTAGGGCTGCTCTGTTGACAAGAACCTCCACTTCGTTACACCTTAAATATCCCAGGAAAGAGAAAAATGGATAAAGAAGTTGTGGTCCTTATGTACAATGGAATATCACTCAGCCATGAAATCAACGTCATAAGGCTAGTAGCAGCATGATGAGTGGATTTAGGTACGACGATTCTAAGTGAAATAAGTCACACAGAAAAAGACACTTATCATAAGATATCACTTATAGAGGGAATGTAAAAACCGCTACCCTTGAACTGAATTACAAAACAGAACAGAGTCCCACGTTTAGAAAACACACTAGGGCTGCTTAAGGGGAAAGGTGAGGTGGGGTGATGCATAAAACAAGGGTTTCAAATTAGGTCAGACACCGTTCCATAAACCCAATATGTAATAGACAAGACCTACTCCTTGATCAGTGAATTGGACTCAACACCCCCTATTCACCGCCCAAGAATATATCTGACTAGTAAGAATCTTAAAACCTATGTTTTGATATCTCCCTGTAAGTGAGTCAAGTGGGTGTAAAGCGGCAGAAACACAGCAGTGAAAAGCAGCTAAACCCCATTATAAAAATCAATTACTTTTAAAAACCCGTGAAACAAAGACAGTGAAAGAGAGAGAAATTCTTACAAAATTCGTTCAGGGGCTGTGATGCCACCTGGATTGACCATATCTAGACCCACAGCTGATGGAGACATAAGGGTGGACACTCTTGGGGCTGAGAGGTTTGGTGAGGTTGGGTGAGGAAACGCAGACCCTTTAAAGTAATACTGCGTGGTTCCCATCCCATGGGTCCCAAATCTCCAGGTTCAAGGGCATCTTCCTACATCGAAAACATGCATGAGGAAGCCAGAAGATGGTACACCGTGTGATCGGGAAAGGTTTCCAAAACGCACCTCATTTCTCATCTCCTTATGCTCGGGTTCGCCATTCCAGCCGCTTTAGTAGCAATCTCCCTCCTTGGAGAATCAGCACCTGTAACCTCCTGTTCCGTACAGGTTGCAATTTGTCCTGAGGATGAACGGGAAGAGTGGGAACCAATGAGAGACTAGCTCTAGGTGTTGGGACAGGCACAGGTCACTCTACTTCCCCATCAGGAAGAAGAATTAACCACAGGCTCAGCCTGCCGCCCGGGACCAGAATAGGGCCTGAAGCAATCCTGCGCTTTTGCGGCCAGCTCCCAAGAAAGCGAGTTGAAAAATGGAGCTCAGGGGCACTGCAATTCACAAACCTGCAGACTTATAAATGATAACTCTCGTCCACAAATATATTGAGGGAAGGCAACGAAGAGGATTGGAAAGCAAGGCAGAATTGCAGGAAACAGATTTCAGGAGGGAGATTCGAATCGCCTTTAAAGCACAGGAAAAGCGGCAAAACCTCGACAATGATGCCCTTGGCCAAAAAGGGCGTATGCGTTTTTTCCTGAATATATTCAGGAAAAAACGCATACGCCCTTTTTGGCCAACCAAGCAACCTGGAAAGGCAAATCAGCGCTACAAAGAAGTCTCGCTTCCCATCGGTCAAAAGGGCCATGCTGAATAAAGTGTCAAAACCAGAAATGCAGGACAGGCCATGGAGAAACGGGAGCCTGGCTACGCTGATGGGAGGGATGTAAATTGCCAACAGCCACTCTGGAGAAGTGTACGGTGTGTCCTGAAACATCTAAAAAACTCAGCTTAGAGAGCACAGGGCACTTCCACTCATGGGCGTATAAATTGGGAAAACTAAAAATCAGCAAGACACAGGCACCCCAAAGTTTAGGGCTGCTCTGTTGACAAGAACCTCCACTTCGTTACACCTTAAATATCCCCGGAAAGAGAAAAATGGATAAAGAAGTTGTGGTCCTTATGTACAATGGAATATCACTCAGCCAAGAAATCAACGTCATAAGGCTAGTAGCAGCATGATGAGTGGATTTAGGTACGACGATTCTAAGTGAAATAAGTCACACAGAAAAAGACACTTATCATAAGATATCACTTATAGAGGGAATGTAAAAACCGCTACCCTTGAACTGAATTACAAAACAGAACAGAGTCCCACGTTTAGAAAACACACTAGGGCTGCTTAAGGGGAAAGGTGAGGTGGGGTGATGCATAAAACAAGGGTTTCAAATTAGCTCAGATACCGTTTCATAAACCCAATATGTAATAGACAAGACCTACTCCTTGATCAGTGAATTGGACTCAACACCCCCTATTCACCGCCCAAGAATATATCTGACTAGTAAGAATCTTAAAACCTATGTTTTGATATCTCTCTGTAAGTGAGTCAAGTGGGTGTAAAGCGGCAGAAACACAGCAGTGAAAAGCAGCTAAACCCCATTATAAAAATCAATTACTTTTAAAAACCCGTGAAACAAAGACAGTGAAAGAGAGAGAAATTCTTACAAAATTCGTTCAGGGGCTGTGATGCCACCTGGATTGACCATATCTAGACCCACAGCTGATGGAGACATAAGGGTGGACACTCTTGGGGCTGAGAGGTTTGGTGAGGTTGGGTGAGGAAACGCAGACCCTTTAAAGTAATACTGCGTGGTTCCCATCCCATGGGTCCCAAATCTCCAGGTTCAAGGGCATCTTCCTACATCGAAAACATGCATGAGAAACCCAGAAGATGGTACACCGTGTGATCGGGAAAGGTTTCCAAAGCGCACCTCATTTCTCATCTCCTTATGCTCGGGTTCGCCATTCCAGCCGCTTTAGTAGCAATCTCCCTCCTTGGAGAATCAGCACCTGTAACCTCCTGTTCCGTACAGGTTGCAATTTGTCCTGAGGATGAACGGGAAGAGTGGGAACCAATGAGAGACTAGCTCTAGGTGTTGGGACAGGCACAGGTCACTCTACTTCCCCATCAGGAAGAAGAATTAACCACAGGCTCAGCCTGCCGCCCGGGACCAGAATAGGGCCTGAAGCAATCCTGCGCTTTTGCGGCCAGCTCCCAAGAAAGCGAGTTGAAAAATGGAGCTCAGGGGCACTGCAATTCACAAACCTGCAGACTTATAAATGATAACTCTCGTCCACAAATATATTGAGGGAAGGCAACGAAGAGGATTGGAAAGCAAGGCAGAATTGCAGGAAACAGATTTCAGGAGGGAGATTCGAATCGCCTTTAAAGCACAGGAAAAGCGGCAAAACCTCGACAATGATGCCCTTGGCCAAAAAGGGCGTATGCGTTTTTTCCTGAATATATTCAGGAAAAAACGCATACGCCCTTTTTGGCCAACCAAGCAACCTGGAAAGGCAAATCAGCGCTACAAAGAAGTCTCGCTTCCCATCGGTCAAAAGGGCCATGCTGAATAAAGTGTCAAAACCAGAAATGCAGGACAGGCCATGGAGAAACGGGAGCCTGGCTACGCTGATGGGAGGGATGTAAATTGCCAACAGCCACTCTGGAGAAGTGTACGGTGTGTCCTGAAACATCTAAAAAACTCAGCTTAGAGAGCACAGGGCACTTCCACTCATGGGCGTATAAATTGGGAAAACTAAAAATCAGCAAGACACAGGCACCCCAAAGTTTAGGGCTGCTCTGTTGACAAGAACCTCCACTTCGTTACACCTTAAATATCCCAGGAAAGAGAAAAATGGATAAAGAAGTTGTGGTCCTTATGTACAATGGAATATCACTCAGCCATGAAATCAACGTCATAAGGCTAGTAGCAGCATGATGAGTGGATTTAGGTACGACGATTCTAAGTGAAATAAGTCACACAGAAAAAGACACTTATCATAAGATATCACTTATAGAGGGAATGTAAAAACCGCTACCCTTGAACTGAATTACAAAACAGAACAGAGTCCCACGTTTAGAAAACACACTAGGGCTGCTTAAGGGGAAAGGTGAGGTGGGGTGATGCATAAAACAAGGGTTTCAAATTAGGTCAGACACCGTTCCATAAACCCAATATGTAATAGACAAGACCTACTCCTTGATCAGTGAATTGGACTCAACACCCCCTATTCACCGCCCAAGAATATATCTGACTAGTAAGAATCTTAAAACCTATGTTTTGATATCTCCCTGTAAGTGAGTCAAGTGGGTGTAAAGCGGCAGAAACACAGCAGTGAAAAGCAGCTAAACCCCATTATAAAAATCAATTACTTTTAAAAACCCGTGAAACAAAGACAGTGAAAGAGAGAGAAATTCTTACAAAATTCGTTCAGGGGCTGTGATGCCACCTGGATTGACCATATCTAGACCCACAGCTGATGGAGACATAAGGGTGGACACTCTTGGGGCTGAGAGGTTTGGTGAGGTTGGGTGAGGAAACGCAGACCCTTTAAAGTAATACTGCGTGGTTCCCATCCCATGGGTCCCAAATCTCCAGGTTCAAGGGCATCTTCCTACATCGAAAACATGCATGAGGAAGCCAGAAGATGGTACACCGTGTGATCGGGAAAGGTTTCCAAAACGCACCTCATTTCTCATCTCCTTATGCTCGGGTTCGCCATTCCAGCCGCTTTAGTAGCAATCTCCCTCCTTGGAGAATCAGCACCTGTAACCTCCTGTTCCGTACAGGTTGCAATTTGTCCTGAGGATGAACGGGAAGAGTGGGAACCAATGAGAGACTAGCTCTAGGTGTTGGGACAGGCACAGGTCACTCTACTTCCCCATCAGGAAGAAGAATTAACCACAGGCTCAGCCTGCCGCCCGGGACCAGAATAGGGCCTGAAGCAATCCTGCGCTTTTGCGGCCAGCTCCCAAGAAAGCGAGTTGAAAAATGGAGCTCAGGGGCACTGCAATTCACAAACCTGCAGACTTATAAATGATAACTCTCGTCCACAAATATATTGAGGGAAGGCAACGAAGAGGATTGGAAAGCAAGGCAGAATTGCAGGAAACAGATTTCAGGAGGGAGATTCGAATCGCCTTTAAAGCACAGGAAAAGCGGCAAAACCTCGACAATGATGCCCTTGGCCAAAAAGGGCGTATGCGTTTTTTCCTGAATATATTCAGGAAAAAACGCATACGCCCTTTTTGGCCAACCAAGCAACCTGGAAAGGCAAATCAGCGCTACAAAGAAGTCTCGCTTCCCATCGGTCAAAAGGGCCATGCTGAATAAAGTGTCAAAACCAGAAATGCAGGACAGGCCATGGAGAAACGGGAGCCTGGCTACGCTGATGGGAGGGATGTAAATTGCCAACAGCCACTCTGGAGAAGTGTACGGTGTGTCCTGAAACATCTAAAAAACTCAGCTTAGAGAGCACAGGGCACTTCCACTCATGGGCGTATAAATTGGGAAAACTAAAAATCAGCAAGACACAGGCACCCCAAAGTTTAGGGCTGCTCTGTTGACAAGAACCTCCACTTCGTTACACCTTAAATATCCCCGGAAAGAGAAAAATGGATAAAGAAGTTGTGGTCCTTATGTACAATGGAATATCACTCAGCCAAGAAATCAACGTCATAAGGCTAGTAGCAGCATGATGAGTGGATTTAGGTACGACGATTCTAAGTGAAATAAGTCACACAGAAAAAGACACTTATCATAAGATATCACTTATAGAGGGAATGTAAAAACCGCTACCCTTGAACTGAATTACAAAACAGAACAGAGTCCCACGTTTAGAAAACACACTAGGGCTGCTTAAGGGGAAAGGTGAGGTGGGGTGATGCATAAAACAAGGGTTTCAAATTAGGTCAGACACCGTTCCATAAACCCAATATGTAATAGACAAGACCTACTCCTTGATCAGTGAATTGGACTCAACACCCCCTATTCACCGCCCAAGAATATATCTGACTAGTAAGAATCTTAAAACCTATGTTTTGATATCTCCCTGTAAGTGAGTCAAGTGGGTGTAAAGCGGCAGAAACACAGCAGTGAAAAGCAGCTAAACCCCATTATAAAAATCAATTACTTTTAAAAACCCGTGAAACAAAGACAGTGAAAGAGAGAGAAATTCTTACAAAATTCGTTCAGGGGCTGTGATGCCACCTGGATTGACCATATCTAGACCCACAGCTGATGGAGACATAAGGGTGGACACTCTTGGGGCTGAGAGGTTTGGTGAGGTTGGGTGAGGAAACGCAGACCCTTTAAAGTAATACTGCGTGGTTCCCATCCCATGGGTCCCAAATCTCCAGGTTCAAGGGCATCTTCCTACATCGAAAACATGCATGAGGAAGCCAGAAGATGGTACACCGTGTGATCGGGAAAGGTTTCCAAAACGCACCTCATTTCTCATCTCCTTATGCTCGGGTTCGCCATTCCAGCCGCTTTAGTAGCAATCTCCCTCCTTGGAGAATCAGCACCTGTAACCTCCTGTTCCGTACAGGTTGCAATTTGTCCTGAGGATGAACGGGAAGAGTGGGAACCAATGAGAGACTAGCTCTAGGTGTTGGGACAGGCACAGGTCACTCTACTTCCCCATCAGGAAGAAGAATTAACCACAGGCTCAGCCTGCCGCCCGGGACCAGAATAGGGCCTGAAGCAATCCTGCGCTTTTGCGGCCAGCTCCCAAGAAAGCGAGTTGAAAAATGGAGCTCAGGGGCACTGCAATTCACAAACCTGCAGACTTATAAATGATAACTCTCGTCCACAAATATATTGAGGGAAGGCAACGAAGAGGATTGGAAAGCAAGGCAGAATTGCAGGAAACAGATTTCAGGAGGGAGATTCGAATCGCCTTTAAAGCACAGGAAAAGCAGCAAAACCTCGACAATGATGCCCTTGGCCAAAAAGGGCGTATGCGTTTTTTCCTGAATATATTCAGGAAAAAACGCATACGCCCTTTTTGGCCAACCAAGCAACCTGGAAAGGCAAATCAGCGCTACAAAGAAGTCTCGCTTCCCATCGGTCAAAAGGGCCATGCTGAATAAAGTGTCAAAACCAGAAATGCAGGACAGGCCATGGAGAAACGGGAGCCTGGCTACGCTGATGGGAGGGATGTAAATTGCCAACAGCCACTCTGGAGAAGTGTACGGTGTGTCCTGAAACATCTAAAAAACTCAGCTTAGAGAGCACAGGGCACTTCCACTCATGGGCGTATAAATTGGGAAAACTAAAAATCAGCAAGACACAGGCACCCCAAAGTTTAGGGCTGCTCTGTTGACAAGAACCTCCACTTCGTTACACCTTAAATATCCCCGGAAAGAGAAAAATGGATAAAGAAGTTGTGGTCCTTATGTACAATGGAATATCACTCAGCCAAGAAATCAACGTCATAAGGCTAGTAGCAGCATGATGAGTGGATTTAGGTACGACGATTCTAAGTGAAATAAGTCACACAGAAAAAGACACTTATCATAAGATATCACTTATAGAGGGAATGTAAAAACCGCTACCCTTGAACTGAATTACAAAACAGAACAGAGTCCCACGTTTAGAAAACACACTAGGGCTGCTTAAGGGGAAAGGTGAGGTGGGGTGATGCATAAAACAAGGGTTTCAAATTAGCTCAGATACCGTTCCATAAACCCAATATGTAATAGACAAGACCTACTCCTTGATCAGTGAATTGGACTCAACACCCCCTATTCACCGCCCAAGAATATATCTGACTAGTAAGAATCTTAAAACCTATGTTTTGATATCTCTCTGTAAGTGAGTCAAGTGGGTGTAAAGCGGCAGAAACACAGCAGTGAAAAGCAGCTAAACCCCATTATAAAAATCAATTACTTTTAAAAACCCGTGAAACAAAGACAGTGAAAGAGAGAGAAATTCTTACAAAATTCGTTCAGGGGCTGTGATGCCACCTGGATTGACCATATCTAGACCCACAGCTGATGGAGACATAAGGGTGGACACTCTTGGGGCTGAGAGGTTTGGTGAGGTTGGGTGAGGAAACGCAGACCCTTTAAAGTAATACTGCGTGGTTCCCATCCCATGGGTCCCAAATCTCCAGGTTCAAGGGCATCTTCCTACATCGAAAACATGCATGAGAAACCCAGAAGATGGTACACCGTGTGATCGGGAAAGGTTTCCAAAGCGCACCTCATTTCTCATCTCCTTATGCTCGGGTTCGCCATTCCAGCCGCTTTAGTAGCAATCTCCCTCCTTGGAGAATCAGCACCTGTAACCTCCTGTTCCGTACAGGTTGCAATTTGTCCTGAGGATGAACGGGAAGAGTGGGAACCAATGAGAGACTAGCTCTAGGTGTTGGGACAGGCACAGGTCACTCTACTTCCCCATCAGGAAGAAGAATTAACCACAGGCTCAGCCTGCCGCCCGGGACCAGAATAGGGCCTGAAGCAATCCTGCGCTTTTGCGGCCAGCTCCCAAGAAAGCGAGTTGAAAAATGGAGCTCAGGGGCACTGCAATTCACAAACCTGCAGACTTATAAATGATAACTCTCGTCCACAAATATATTGAGGGAAGGCAACGAAGAGGATTGGAAAGCAAGGCAGAATTGCAGGAAACAGATTTCAGGAGGGAGATTCGAATCGCCTTTAAAGCACAGGAAAAGCGGCAAAACCTCGACAATGATGCCCTTGGCCAAAAAGGGCGTATGCGTTTTTTCCTGAATATATTCAGGAAAAAACGCATACGCCCTTTTTGGCCAACCAAGCAACCTGGAAAGGCAAATCAGCGCTACAAAGAAGTCTCGCTTCCCATCGGTCAAAAGGGCCATGCTGAATAAAGTGTCAAAACCAGAAATGCAGGACAGGCCATGGAGAAACGGGAGCCTGGCTACGCTGATGGGAGGGATGTAAATTGCCAACAGCCACTCTGGAGAAGTGTACGGTGTGTCCTGAAACATCTAAAAAACTCAGCTTAGAGAGCACAGGGCACTTCCACTCATGGGCGTATAAATTGGGAAAACTAAAAATCAGCAAGACACAGGCACCCCAAAGTTTAGGGCTGCTCTGTTGACAAGAACCTCCACTTCGTTACACCTTAAATATCCCAGGAAAGAGAAAAATGGATAAAGAAGTTGTGGTCCTTATGTACAATGGAATATCACTCAGCCATGAAATCAACGTCATAAGGCTAGTAGCAGCATGATGAGTGGATTTAGGTACGACGATTCTAAGTGAAATAAGTCACACAGAAAAAGACACTTATCATAAGATATCACTTATAGAGGGAATGTAAAAACCGCTACCCTTGAACTGAATTACAAAACAGAACAGAGTCCCACGTTTAGAAAACACACTAGGGCTGCTTAAGGGGAAAGGTGAGGTGGGGTGATGCATAAAACAAGGGTTTCAAATTAGGTCAGACACCGTTCCATAAACCCAATATGTAATAGACAAGACCTACTCCTTGATCAGTGAATTGGACTCAACACCCCCTATTCACCGCCCAAGAATATATCTGACTAGTAAGAATCTTAAAACCTATGTTTTGATATCTCCCTGTAAGTGAGTCAAGTGGGTGTAAAGCGGCAGAAACACAGCAGTGAAAAGCAGCTAAACCCCATTATAAAAATCAATTACTTTTAAAAACCCGTGAAACAAAGACAGTGAAAGAGAGAGAAATTCTTACAAAATTCGTTCAGGGGCTGTGATGCCACCTGGATTGACCATATCTAGACCCACAGCTGATGGAGACATAAGGGTGGACACTCTTGGGGCTGAGAGGTTTGGTGAGGTTGGGTGAGGAAACGCAGACCCTTTAAAGTAATACTGCGTGGTTCCCATCCCATGGGTCCCAAATCTCCAGGTTCAAGGGCATCTTCCTACATCGAAAACATGCATGAGGAAGCCAGAAGATGGTACACCGTGTGATCGGGAAAGGTTTCCAAAACGCACCTCATTTCTCATCTCCTTATGCTCGGGTTCGCCATTCCAGCCGCTTTAGTAGCAATCTCCCTCCTTGGAGAATCAGCACCTGTAACCTCCTGTTCCGTACAGGTTGCAATTTGTCCTGAGGATGAACGGGAAGAGTGGGAACCAATGAGAGACTAGCTCTAGGTGTTGGGACAGGCACAGGTCACTCTACTTCCCCATCAGGAAGAAGAATTAACCACAGGCTCAGCCTGCCGCCCGGGACCAGAATAGGGCCTGAAGCAATCCTGCGCTTTTGCGGCCAGCTCCCAAGAAAGCGAGTTGAAAAATGGAGCTCAGGGGCACTGCAATTCACAAACCTGCAGACTTATAAATGATAAATCTTCGTCCACAAATATATTGAGGGAAGGCAACGAAGAGGATTGGAAAGCAAGGCAGAATTGCAGGAAACAGATTTCAGGAGGGAGATTCGAATAGCTTTAAAGCACAGGAAAAAGCGGCAAAACCTCGACAATGATGCCCTTGTCCAAAAAGGGTTGCGTTTATTTCCTGAAGATATTCAGGAAAAAAACGCATACGCCCTTTTGGCCAACCAAGCAACCTGGAAAGGCAAATCAGCGCTACAAAGAAGTCTCGCTTCCCATCGGTCAAAAGGGCCATGCTGAATAAAGTGTCAAAACCAGAAATGCAGGACAGGCCATGGAGAAACGGAGCCTGGCTACGCTGATGGGAGGGATGTAAATTGCCAACAGCCACTCTGGAGAAGTGTACGGTGTGTCCTGAAACATCTAAAAACTCAGCTTAGAGAGCACAGGGCACTTCCACTCATGGGCGTATAAATTGGGGAAAACTAAAAATCAGCAAGACACAGGCACCCCAAAGTTTAGGGCTGCTCTGTTGACAAGAACCTCCACTTCGTTACACCTTAAATATCCCAGGAAAGAGAAAAATGGATAAAGAAGTTGTGGTCCTTATGTACAATGGAATATCAATCAGCCATGAAAATCAACGTCATAAGGCTAGTAGCAGCATGAGAGTGGATT